>NC_137487.1:20345219-21545219 GCF_918807975.1 Aplidium turbinatum | reverse complement strand
AAAGTCAATAAACACTTTTCTTAAACAAGGATAGCTTACTTCTGCCACAGCTCACATACTTTTCCTTTTTGGTATCGTTGCTTAGCCTTATTTAGCTTTCGCCAAACGTCACATAAAAATAAAACCCTGTTGAAAATAATAGCAATGCAAAAAAGAGGACATTTGAGCATTTTTAAGTGTCCTCGGAGGACAATTCATTTTTTTATGAAAAAAGAGGACAAATCCTCCTAAAAGAGGACATATGGTAGCCCTACTATAACGTAACCCTAACTCTACTATTTGTGGTGAAAAGTAGTACTATTTGTGGTGAAATTGGTGAAATTTAGTCAACTTGTACGATGAACATTATGATGAATCTATAAAAAACAATCGACCATGATTTTATTGTTGGCGACAGTTAGCTGGTTCATAAAAGCTTCGAACGAAAAGCATTTTGGGAAGATCTTTTATTTAACCTAAAAGTTATAAAGTGAAACTTTACGAGGGCCATGGGTTTATTGTTGGCGGCAGTTAGTCGGTTTGCACAGAATGAACAAACACTTTGGATGCTTTCATGATTTACAAGCCACGCTCGTTTGCGGTTTGATATTGAGGCTCCCTTGTTTGCTAAGTTGGTATTGTTGAGTTTGGTGATAATTTGTTCGGTTTTAATTAACGAGCAAACAGTTGATCATAAAAGCGCGCAGTAAAGCTTATTGGTGAATTCTATTGCTTTGAACAATGAACAATTGTGTAGAAACTTTTTGTAATTTATGAGTTTTTGTAAATCACTGATGTAGTTCTTTGAATTGTTCAACAGTCAACATTAATTTTATTATATTTTAATATTGTTACGTTGAAATTCATGACATTTCCAGCAGAATAAAATTTGAACATCTCTCTTGAGTTTATATGAAGAGTTAGAATCGGCAATACAAGAATATGTCCATTGCGTCTTTCCAATGTAATACGATGAAAAACATCTTCAGCTCACATCATGAACATGGTAACATAACCAGTAACGTACAAAAGTAGAAACAGACTGAAAATACTTCAAATAAATTTGTTGTGTACAAAGTAAGTTATAAATTACAACGTACAAACAAGTTAAAATACAAGGAGATCAAAGTCGGTTTCTTTCGATTGTTTTCATTTAAGAATTCGAATGAGATTGTTCACTAGTCCACTGCTTCTCGAACTTGTTTGGTGGCAAACAATAAAGACAGAATTTTTGTTTTGGAGAAATAATTTTTTGTTGCAGCAAAAGAATACAAAACATCTTATTTACTGTATCAACGATAATTTAGAAAGCTTTTTAATCATTTTCATAAATAACAGAAGTTGTATTTGCATGTGAATGTTCGTCGCAATCAGGTTGGACGCAAACCACAAAGCTTTTCATAGTTTTTCGTTGTTTCCGTTTGTTGGCTTGGCAGACATAGCAACTGCCAACAATCATAACAGAATATGTCTGAATATTGTGCTGAAACATTCGGACCAATAAGAACCATACGGAAAGTATACCTACCCTGATTTTCATGCAACATATGAAGGTACAATTCCTGTTAGTGTTGTAAAATTATGCAGCCGGACGAAACTTCAGAGAGAAATTTAACAGTAAATTTGGGTTATTTGAAACAAGTGGTTTGTGTTTTCATGATTTCATTGGGTATAATAATTTAATTTTGGTAAAGAGGTCACTTTCTTCAACCACAGACATATACAACCAAGCAACCACACGGCATTTAACATAATCCATTAAAATTGAACATAAACTATAAGCTACAAACGTTTTCGGCCATACACACGTTAGCCCTTATCAAGTAACATGTTACTCATCCAAAACGTTAAAACAACAAGCTAATTTTTGCAAAGACACTTTTTTAGACTTTAACATAAAACTTATTCTCTTAACGATAAAACTGTGTCTCTAGAGTAAGATGCGGGTTCACTCCGTCCTCCATCAATGAAAAAATAACCGAAACAATAGTGCCAGTAGTGTCAGTCCGAGGATAAAGATTCAAAACCAAACCAACCTATATATTATTTTGAGGCAAAAATGAAAGATTATAATTAGGCTAAAAGCGAATAGCAGAAATTGTTATATTGCAAAATGTGCAGTAGCTTACATGAAGTTAAAAGGGCACCATTGCCCCCCCTGCCCCTCCATCTGCCGAAAAATTGAGGGCAGGGGGGTGACCGCCCCCCCTGCCCTTCCGCTTCCGGCGCCCCTGCTACTGTATGAACTAAAGAAGGAAAGCACGCATTAAAAATGATTGGTAACCACTTGCGGACGGATGATCTATAAGAATGAAACAAGGAAGTTAATAAAGTTAACATGCAAGGCTTGAAAACGTAACACAAACAAATTTGAAAAGCTGTTCATGAAAGGGGAATCTTCCGATTTGCATGGTGAAAGTGAGGCTTACGTTTAGGATGAGTACGATCATGGCGACCAAATGACTCTATGGAAACATGCGACGCACCTGACATGTAAAGCTGCTGTTAAGTGGCAACTTGGGTATCAACTCAGTTGTTCAGGTAGTTGAAGAGTGACTCCTCCGCAAAATAACCATATGCGGGCTACATGACAACTCTGAACTGCGCAAAGTCGTGATAGAATCTGGAAAACACTCTAAACTAAAAAATCATGATAAAAAACATTTTAAAGCAAAGTTCGTTAATAACAAACACACGTAATGTGCCAAAAGGCCACATAGCAACATCTTTGTCATATGGAACTTGTCATTGTCCTAACAAATTACAGTATGACGCATAGGCGTAGCCAGGGGGGGGGGGGGGCGAAAGGGGCCATGGCTCCCCCCAAATTTTCCAACTTTGGATTCCGAAGTTGAGCTCTTTGTTGAAAATGTAATAAAATTTGTCGAAATTTATAACGTTTTCCAAGACATCTGGTTATTAACACCCCCCAGGACTTGTTTTAGACACATAGATAGACACCAATAAATTTTGCAAATCGTAAATTGCGCAACATTTACGCGATTTACGTTTCTTTGAACTAATTTGTGAAAGCAATTTTAGAATGGTTTACTCTGTTGGGTTTTTATGTAGATTATTGAGTTTTTGTGTAGCTGAGTTTTTGGTGTTCTCTAATTTTAGCCGCAGTTTTTGCCGTTCGTGTGTAAGAGCTACCTTTAATAAGTTAATAGCTGTTTATCTGCTACTAAACTTCATACAAATATTACCTTAAGTGTTTCCAGAAAGCGCTACAATCCATTATTTGAGTGTAAATTTTCAAAAATTTTCCGGGGAGCATGCCCCCGGACCCCCCTAGAAAACACGTGCCTTCGGCACGCTCTAACCCCCACCACTTTCATTGTTTCCCTTGCTCAACCCACCAGGATACGCCACTGCACATCAACTGGCGATGGCTTAAATCAAACACTTTGTTACTCTCTTCAATTCATCAAATATTTGGCCCCCACAAATTTTTTTTCTGGCTACGCCACTGGTATGACGCCCCCATCTATCACGTCACAGATAATCAACATTTTGTTCTACCAGCACTTCAATGTTATATATATGATGATTGGCGCTTCTACTTTGGCCAATTCTGCAAAACCATCATCCGATATCAGGTTGGCAATTTACAAGAACCAGTGTTAGCAAACAAACAGTTTGAAGGTCGCTGTACCTAGTCCTGGCATCACCCGCATTGTTCGTTGATATGTTGCACAAATTAATCTTATCATAAACCAACAGTTTGAAGAACCTTCCACTTAGCAAAGTCACAAACTTGTTTGCACTACCACGTCGCCGATCGTTTACCGAGCTATTATTGTCCAGCACGATGCTACATTGTTGAGGTCATAAGAGCCCTGCAAACAATGAGGCAGCAATTGAGAAGTTTTATTTTTAGTTACGATAAATTAATCATGAACAAACAATTTGAAGGAGATTTTTGATATTTGCGCTTGGCGGTATCAAGCTAAGTTGTCATTGCTGATCTGAATAATTTGCAGTTGTTTGATTTCCCACACATGGAAGCCTTGCAATATTGCCATGCTTTATATGAACAAATTAAATACAATTTGAACCGATTTGTTAATAAAGATAGGATTACGTCTAACATCTTACGGTTGGTAATTGAAGAATTTAATCTTATCCTGTGTTGTATTGACTGCACCACAAACACAATTACAGTGTTGCAACAGTATCTATTTACCTCCTGTAGTTGTTCAAGTATGATTTCAACGCTCACTGTCAGGTCAGATTCAAACTTTTTCTCATTACTTGCATGTGAGGATATGGTAATTGTGAAAAGAAAACAAAATGGCGGCTTTAGTGTGCCAACAATCAAAAGCAACCAGATTTCTTGCTAAATGATGCAACAAATAAACACTAATGATGCTAAATGATGAATGCTAAATGATGCAACAATACAATGAAACGAGATGTACCCATTAGCGTATGCAGGGGCAGGGGCATTGGGCCATGGCCCCCCCTTAAAAAATTTGTGTGACGTCACGACATTGAGAATGATGCTTTCAGTCTCTTTATGCGTGGGAATGATGCTTTCAGTCTAAAAAAAAACTTGCCTAATTTTAAACAAAACTGCATTAAAAGAGCGAGTTTTGCCAATATCAAACATTGAAACATCTCAGCCAAGAATTAGCAACAAGAAAACGTAAAGACTTAGCTATATTTTGGAAAAATGCAAAAAGAAAACATGATTTTATCCTTTTGCTATGCCACCTGACAGCACCATTTTACAGGAATATTCATACCCACATTTTTGTTGAAGATGTTCTCAGAATGCACAAAATTCAAAGTAATTTTTCAAAAATGTCTGGGGGAGGCCCCCCAGACCCCCGCAGCTGGGTGTCGTCTTAGGCGAAAACGCCGTCGGGCTTCGCCCGCCGGTCGTCAAAACCCCCCCTTTCAAAAGTCCTGGCTACGCTACCGTCAATGCCCCTCCCCCTTGAGAAAATCCTGCGTACGCCACTGGGTGTACCGTAAACTGGGGATACTTTGAACAATTTTTGTCTTTTTTATATCGTAAAATTTTCAACTCTGAACCAATCGTCCTGATTGTTCAAGACGATTAGACAACTACAACATGACTCCGACACTAGTTTGATTGAACTTATAATTGTAATAAATGTCAGAATGTAAGAAGAAATGTAATAATAATGTTATGGTTTTATTTATTGTCGCTCTACAACAGCTAAGGTCTTTTAGCGACAGGGCTCATTTTTAATTTGTATCAGGTTTACGATGTTATCACTTTATTACCCGACTCATTCTCACTGCGTTATTCAAGAAAGAACACAATCGGTACCGTTTTTAAAGTCTTCGGTTTGACCCGACCTGTAATCGATCTCAGATCTACCAGCACCAGAGCCGAAGGCGAAACCACTCGGCCACTGAGCTGGTTAGAAGAAATGTAAGAAACTGGCGCAACGCTGTCAAAGGAAGCCTATTTAAAAAGCGACCATTATGACGTCATGAAAAGCGCGTAAAGCAAAATGCGAGACACTGGTAAGGGCAAATTCCCACACAAATTTAAGAGTGCAACCGTGCAGTTCCAATACATTACACTGGTATTGCAATATATTAGGGGCTACATACCCGTATTGACATGTGCAAGGAATGTAAAAAAAATTTGCACAAGTTACCTTTTTTTGAAATTTGTGGGGTTCAAAGTTTCACGAGATTTTGGGGCTACTTTGAATTTATTATGGAGTTATTAACAAAACTATTAGTCTGTCAACTAATTTTGGGAAACTGTTTAAAGTTTACCCCGGTTTAAAAGTATCCCCATTTCACTGTGTTTGCTAGAACTTGTTTCACTAGTGATGATGGCTGCAAACGAGACAAGCTCGAATTTCTCCCAGGAGATTCAAAGACACAAGGCTATTGGCTGGAATCAATGTTGTGGCAGTGAGTATTGGGACACCAAACAATAACAAAGTATTCCTTTTGAATAAGTTATAAACAAAGACTAGGATTGTTCTATGAAGTGTATCAGCCCTCGCACGAACTGCGTCAATTGTTGCGTCAAATCCTTGTTCTCCAAAGTCTAGCACACCACAGTCAACAGCCCTTATCCTTCAAAATTGGTTTGCGTTCAATAGTGAAAGTATGCGATAAAAATTCATCTTCTAAAACATGAATTAAAACTTTATATTGTTTTATAAATTTTATATGCCAACAACATTGTACATGCACCATCCCTTGTCTTTATCACTGATTCGTGCTCAATTGTAATGAGGTGCAATAAAAATCTGTGTTTTTCTAAAAAGTGCAGATGGCAAGCAAAGGCAAAAGTAGTTGACTCTTAATCAAGCAAAACCTTAATATTTTTATTTGCGTTGATTCAACATGAGCCAACTATGTAACGCAATCAACTAAATCGCTTATTGCTGGAGGTTTGCTTGTTCCTCACAAAGAAGTTTCCATTTTTTCTGTTCATGGTTTGCTCACGTGACCATTCCGCTGTAAAACTCGAGTTGCTGAACACTTCGCTGCGCAATCGACGAGTTTGAGGTCTGGGTTGTAGTCAATGTAAGTCACAACAAAATTAACCGAATTAAACTGTGATGCTGTTTCTAGTCTTGGTGATGAAAACAAGTTTGAGTTAGAACAATAAATTAGGAATCCCGCGTGGATGAGTTTGTATCGTTTGTTGAAGCTGGTTTTTCGCCAAAAGAGCATGAAAATTGATAAGCGTCAGTGGAAACTATTATTGAAAATAAAGGTTTATGTTGGCTTGCTCAATGGAATTTTATCATTGCTTGATTCGCCATGTTTTTCTTGAGGAGCATCATTAAAATCAATCACATTTGCGTTTTGCAGCATCAACTACAGATACTTAGTTTTAATCCTGTTTCTTTTTTCAAGTTTCTTAAACTAAATACAAAATGTCTCACAAACGAACCCGAACAGTTGTTCCAAATAATGAAGGTGACTTTTCAACCAATCTTGGTAAGTTTGCTTGGAGGGTTTCTATGATATGTAGATTAGTCTACTTTGATATTCATGACTTTTGACATTTTACACATAAATATCACGTTTTGAAATGTGTTGCTACATTTTACTGCAAGAGAACGATAATTTGCAACCATTATGATTCTAGCATCAATTTGTGTAGGCGTCAAATTTAACTCTATAATTACCTGGATTTTTGATCTGTTCTAAAAAGAAAGGCAGTTACGTAATGAACTTTGAGCGCAGTTTGCAATTAAAGTATTTGAAAAATAAAAAAAATATACCAAGCGTCTAAAAATATTCTGTTGCATGTGAACATCAGATGCTAAAATTAAAATTGAAAAATTGTTGCCAAATAAGGCATCTCTCCTTATTGTAACCACCCTTAGTCGCTTTTGTTGTTGGTTTGAATTTTTATCATCGGACTGACAAAGCCTTGTTTGGTTATTCCTGGTAGTTTCGCATACTTGTAGACTTGTAGAGGCTCTTGACGCAAGGCCGATTACTGAGATTGGCAGAGTGAAGTTTTTCGATTGTTGAAGTGTTGTTGCCGGGGAATTAGTCCATTCACTAGGTGCCGCTGAATAGAGAGCAGTTTTTAAAATTGTTTCTTCAGTGCACACCCGAGAATCGAACCAGCACAGCTTGATCTTGCATTTTTTCGTGCACATGCCGGTCGCTCAATCAACTGAGCTGATGGGGCGGACAACCTTTGGAAATGTTCACATCTGTTGTCTACATTGTTTGCTTTCCTTTCACAAGGTTGCTTGTCTTTTATGTTGACTCATCGCTGTTCTGACACATCACAAACTGTGCTGTCCCACATTGCCGTGGCTACAGCGGTTGATTGTTTCTCTATAGCAGAGGTGACGAACCTGCGGCGCGCAGGTGACAAACCTGCGGCCCGGCCGCAACTTTACAAAAGGTACCATTAAAAAGTCCCCTTCGAAGTTTGTTTGGTAATTGCAGAAGAAAAAAGAGCAATAGCACTGGTGGGAATCAAACCCACATCGATGAAATGACCCACCTATCACCGCCCTAACCCTCTGCGCTAAATCAGGCCGTTGCAAACCGATGAGTTAATTTCGCTATTATATGCCTTTTTCTTTTGTTGCTCAAAGGGGATTTTTTAATGGTACCTTTTGCCCGTCAAAGAATTTTGTGTGTCCCGCAAAACAATTTGACAATCGCTCATGCATTAATATTTTATGCTTCAATGCTGCATCGGACAGCTTCAGCTGTATGATTCGCATGGGCTTTTGTTTGTAGTTTGAAAAAGAAATTTCATTAACTGATTTGTTGTTTCGGAGCATAATGGTCGAAACATTTAGTCAACTTGAACAAAAAGGATAGAGCCAAAAAAAAAGAAGAAATCATACTCATATGAAAGCAAACGCTTCGAAAATTAAACTGTCTTCATTGTCAGTGCAAGTAGCCTATACTGTTTTTGCTCTATCCTTTTTGCTCAAGTTGATTTGTCTTTATTTTTTACTGTTGTATTTTTCGATTCTGCACAACATAATTTCAACTGTGTGGGTTTTATTACTTTCATCTGCCGTTTGTTACTTTTCATGAATAATATCTTGAGTCGCTTCTAAAAGATTTCATAGCAGGTTACGAGTAAAAAGTTGTGTGGCCCGATAACTCATGTGTAATTGACAAAGTGGCCCGCGACCACAAAAAGGTTCGTCACCCCTGCTCTATAGTAAGTAGTTTGTTGCGAAATGGAGAGAACTGAGAAGGCAATCGTTAATGGATGACGTTGACAAAGAACGTGATCAGAGTGAACCCAGTAATGGTGAAGCCCAAAGATCGTACACAGCGCTGACGACTACTTTAATATTTCCACGGTCGACTACCAGTGTGAAAATGATCGATATCAAACTTGATTCAATGCTTTCCGTTAACCATGATGTCGATATTGATAACAATCATATGTTTGATCGCCATCTCGATATTGTAGATTCAATGTCAAGATGTCTTGATTATTCTTTTTTGAGTGTGAATCCATCTTTTACTTTCCAGATACTGTGGAGAACCTGGAAGGTCAAACTCAGAGTGGAGAAGTGAGCAGAGTGGCGACTGGAGGAGAGATTAGCAGAAATGCTGAGGTGAGTCAACGTCAGCACCGAATCGTTGTTCACTAAATAAGCACAATGTCCACGTTTCTTGGATAATAATCTTGCGGTTAGCAGTGGCCTCTCGATGTTGTGGTTTTACAATGTGGCCCCACGCTCCCTTTGTGACTTATTCTAAACCTTTTACAGTATGTGGTTGTTTTGAGAAATTGCTTTGTGCCATCACAAAGACTGAGTTCTTGTATCCCACATGGAAAAAAACTGCTGAAGGGCTTTATAATTTTGTTTTTGTTTGGCTATTTTTTTAACTGTTAATATGTTTTTGACTGTTTAAACTATTTCTTTCAAATTTGTATTTTTCAGGAACTGTCAGTGGCATCTGGCAGTGGTTCGTCTTCTGGAACATCAATTCGTATAGGACAAGCTAAAAACACGATACTTTCAGCTGGAACAGTTATTCAAAATTCAACAATCAATCGATCTTCTTCTAAAATCACCGTAATCCACCAATACCACCATCATCATCATCATACGCCAGGTGAGATGGTTTTCACGTTGAAACATACTTTGCGCTGAAACAGTTGTTCAGAATCCAACAGATATCTTGATAACCTTCAACAAAAAATATCCTGAGCCAGGTAAGATGTATTTGTATTTGCACAACTTTGCACAGCCACTTATAACCTTAACAACAATGATTTTTCTGAGATAAACTACGCACAGTCACATAAAACTTAACAATAGCCCCTTTCGGATTTTAGCGGATTATTTTCAAATGCACAAATTCGAAAAGTTATCAATACAAATAGATCTAATTTTACCAAGAGTCAGTGCAATATTATACAGTGTTAGATCAATGCTTTTTAACCTTTTTTTTCTTTTCTTTAAAACATTTTTTTTATTCAATATTCAACATTTCTTTAAACTCTCATGGTCCCTTCCGAACGGATGCTGCTATTCCATAAACCTTTGTGGTTAACGTAATAATCAACCGGCTTTCTAGGAAGACTTACAAGCGTGAAATATGAAAACGTCAAATCAGAAAAACTCAAATGTGAAGCGACACTTTGTACAACAAACATGCAATGAACCGGCGCTACATATAACCACAGCCACCTTCCAATTCTTTACTTGTAGATAGTTTTTGGTTCTTATAAAGAGTGAAGGCTTGATGTCTTTTTCTAATTATTTTAAAAAAGCAAAAAATGTTCATTCTCGCAATACCAGAAATGCAATTGACAAGGATAATTTTTATGTTCCTCAATACTCAACTTCAAAACTTCAACGTAGTTTCAAGTATACAGGTGTGGAATTTTGAAATTCAATCCCATTGGAAATGAGAAAAAACTCACCTAACTCATTTAAAAATCTTTATAAAAATTTACTACTATTGTATTGTTAATGATGATGGCTTCAGGCCTATATAGATCTCTTATTAGATGATGCATTTTGTTTTCATTCAAGCAACTATACTGTTAACTTATGTTTTAAATTATTTTGCCTCTCTTCTTTGGCTGCTTCTTTTATGTTTAATTTGTTACCTTTTCTTTTGTTGAGGGTGGCTGCTCGACTAGACGACCTTCCAGGTCACTTCGCAGCCACCCGTTGCAGTATTCATACATTCTACGTTATCGTTTGTTTTATCTGATTTTTCTGAAATGTGTATTTATACTCGCAACAAACTAAAAATGTCAATCAATCAATCAAATCTTTCTACAACCTTCCTTCGATCGCTCCACTGCACATATAACTTTGTTTTTTGATTTACTTGAGTCTACGATTGGGGATAAAAACTTGATTTTTTCACACAGTTCATGGGTTTTACATACAGTTATAAATCAAACTAATATCACAAATCTCTAGGAAGGCGTCCTGTCGTTCTCTTGCTTGCTAACGAATATTACTGATTTTCCAACACAAAATATATAATCGTATTGTCGCCTATTTTATGCCAATCTGCTAACACACGACTTGTTGCTGTTTCTAAAAAAACATAGAAATATAAATATATAAATTGTAAGCTAGCTCTGTGTTAATTAAATTATAACATTACGTTTACTAACGTAAAGATTGCATAAAACAATAATTTTTTGTCTATCTTATCTTGTGGGTAAAAAATAAATTAAAAATGAATTTCTGACACTTTTCAAACTCAAAACTGGATCTACAAAGGTTTGACTCATGATAAGGCGCCGGAATTCACTCTTCTTTCACAAACGATGCTATGTTAAATTTAAATAAAAAAAATCTTAAAAAATAATTAATTTGCCTTATCAAACGCGTTGAGACTTAATTGGCATAGCGCGGTGTGATGTTGATTCAATGTTTAAATGTCATAATGTTTGTCAGTGATTGCACAATGTAAGTGCCTGTGTAGACTACAAATCTGCCAAAGCTTTGCTGCATTTTAAAGAAGTTGACTTGAACGGAAGTGAAATTTTAAATCAAAAAAGCTTAAACACTGTAAAGTTTTTGTTGAATGATTAATCATAGAAAGATCAAGTTGGTCAAATATTGAATGATGATCAATTGACCTGATGAGCAGAAATTCTATTAGCTGAGTAAAATCAGTAATTACAAGAATTTTATTTTGAAAGTGTATTGGATAATCTGCTGTGTGCAGTAGAGGATCTAGGGAGGCAGTTGGTCACGTGCCACCCCCAAAAACAAAAAAGCTAAAACACTTTCAGTTGGATAAATTATAAGTTTTTTTAAATCTAGACAGCCGCCATTTTGACACAATAAAATAATTAACCAGTTTTGTTTGTGAATCGGCGAATCTAAGGATGGAACGTGGTCACAAGCATTGTTCATTTTCTCTTATAATTTTTACTCCCTTGAAACTGCAATGAATTTGTTTCTAGCTCCGCTACTGCGTCTGAATATAGAATTGTCATTGTTTTACGCCTTCATTTAATACTAAACGTCTTTGATATCTGGATTGGGGGAAAAATGATTGTCACTACTCAACATAAGAACCTGATGTTAAATCAATGTAAAAGTAACGGATTGGGCTGAGTAGAATTTTACATTGATTCAGCATCTGCGGATGTTGAATTAATGTAAAAACAACAGGTTTTGCTGATTGGAGTTTTTACATTGATTCAGCATCTGCAGACGTCAAATCAATGTAAAAGTAGTGGATTCCGCTGGTTATAAAGAAGCATAATGTTATTCAATCGTCGCAGATAATATAATTGCTGTTTCATTAATTAACTTTGATCACATGTTAATAAAGGTACATTGGAAGCAACTTCTCACAATGAGCATGATGAGCCAACAACACCGAGATCAACTTCTGCATCTTCTCACCTCCCACATCGACAAAGTAGGTTTAAACAAATCTTAATTTAAACTTCACCATTAGGGGCTGTCTATAAAAGACGTCCCCAGTGAAAAGGAAGGGGGGGGGGGTTACAAATTGCAAACTTTTGTGAACCAGAGGAAAAGTAGGTTTGTGGAATGCGGACATTCTTAATAGTACATTCAACAAAATCATTTTACCCATCATCTGACACACACCTGTTTCCATACCGATTTCACAACCAGGTTTTGCGTCTGATCGCAAAACTCGGTGGGGTTCAGACATGCACCAACATCAACAATGTAGCAGAGATATCCATTTCAGAATGACGTATCCCTAAGAACCAGTTCCAAATTTAAACTAGATCCAAACTATGGAACCGAAATATCCATAATAATATTCTTATCCAGTTACTGCAGAGCACATCAAGGCCCAAGAAATCAAGCCTCCAGCAGCAGATTAGAAATGAGCAGAAAACCATGTTTGTCACAGTCAGTATCTCCTGGAAATAGTTGGAGGTGATAATGACTCTTGTTGTGGATCTTAAGAGATCTAACTGGAAAGTGGTTTTGAGAGGCCGTTTCCTACCGGCACCGTACCTTGTAGTCAATATCTCACGTGGACTTTATGTTCGTAGTCCTGCAAGTATAACCGATACTAATGCTAAGTACTTTCGTCCTAGTAAGGAAACTCATAACTATAATGCCAGAGGTGCTAAGACAGATATGCTTTTTAAACCAAGAATGCGCACAAAGCTTGGCCAACGCTCAATTTAATTTCTTGGAACAAACACTTGGAACAAATTACCGGAACAGCTAAGAAAAGTTCAAACAATTAGTATGTTTTCTAAAAAATTAAAACTGCACTTGCAGGGTATAATGTCTGGGTATAAGTAACTGATATAGTACCATCAAACTGTTTCTACTTATTCTCACCGTATCTCGCTAATTACTGTATATTCGCTTTTGTCTTACCAGTATGCTGTGTTGTGTGTTCTATGTACAGTATATGCCATTTTGTATTTCTGCATCATTTCTTGTATTCCTGTTTTTATATTATACTGTTAAATTTAGTATGTGTATTGTTTTTTTGTTTTTTTATGTTGTATATAATATAGATTTGCGTTCAACTCTGACACCGTTCCCTGTCAAATAAGTTATGACACCACACGGGTGTGGCAGACTTGATGACCAGTTCGGTCTTTCTGCCACTCCCATCATCATCAGCAAACAACCTAGCTCACATTAATATCTTGTATTGTTTTTTCACATGTGCTGATGATGCAAAATAAAAGAACTTCTTCTTCTAATGCCATGAAGTTTGGCTCCAAAAGCAGCAAAGGCTTATTTAGAAAATTTGTTCAACCCTGTAACCAAGGCTGTGGAGTCGGGCGAAAAATATCCGATCCCGACTTCGACTTCGCGGTTTATAACTGGCCCACTCCGACTTCAGTGTCGCCAGATTTTTGAGGGTTACCAGATTTTTTTCATTTTTTTAAAATCTAATTTCACTTAAGTTGTGGTAGAAATTTCAACAACGACCTCAAATTTTATTGTAAATCGTTTTGTAGAAAGACTTTTTTAACAACTCCGACTTCGGACACGTCAAAATCCTTCCGACTCCACAGCCCTGCCTGTAACACCAGCAGCAAGATTAAAGCCACGTATCTGTTCTATATGTCATGAGTGTATTTTCCATTTGCGCCAAAGTCACACGTCACAGAAGGACAGCACACATCAATCAAATGTAATGGAAATGTTAACTCACAAGTCGAGGAAGAGAGTGAAGTTGAATTGGAGAAAACTGATGAGTGTGCTCCCATGCTGATCTACAAAAACGTTTTTGATGCCTTGCAATGCCCTGGAAGCGAAGATGACCAGATTAGGCCTACATGTATTGTATGCAGTCGAAAGAGAGTTTTGTGTACAGTACTTGATAGGTGTGGTATAATAACCCAATTTTATATAAAGCTTTTTCAGCTTTAATGCACAATTTGTGGGAATCAGAAATAGTTGACTATAGAAGGTTTCTAAACCACCACTCCAGTACAAGTAGTATATTTGTAGTCTCAAGCAAGCAATACAAGCTTATAGAACAGCCATGGCCACTTACACTTCGGAGACATAGGTAACGTTTTCCACACGAACAAGGGGGGAAGTGGGTTGACACAGTGTGAAAAAACCTAATCAAAAGGTTGAATACTAATAGATGTGTTTTCTTACATTACATTTCCAATTAGTTTTTTTGATTTTGAATATTTTTTCTGCAGTTGTTGCATCTGTAAGGATGTGGTAGAACGTATGCTGCATTGCAGCCAAGCAAACTACAGTTGATCGAGAAGTTAATATAGTTATAATCAGAGACGGGCAAACTGGTGATCTTGAAGATCCAGATCAAAACACCGAGAGTACGTGATCTTAAATATCAAGGTCGTGGTCTTGAAGATCGAAATCACTTTTTTTGAAATGCAGTTTTGGATTAATGAGCTTGCAAAAAAACAAATGTTACTCGCAGGCAACCTGGTTAAAGGCAGTTAGTGTTGCTACATTTTGCTTTTCACTACTCAAGCACTGGTCTAAAAATTGTATTAAGCAAGTTACTGTTGTTATTTTATCAATTGTTCAATTAGTTTGAGTAGGAGCGCAATTCGCAACGTCACGCCTACTGCAAAGCCGAGGTTTATTAAGTACTGAAGATGTCAGGAAATTTTCAATTAGTTCAAAGACTTTTTTTTTAATAAAAAGTCTTTGAACCATTTTTATTAAATGTTTGTCTGGTTTGTATGGGAAGTTACAATTTCTTATTTGTGTTACAATTTCTTATGACAAACACAGAAATCTTTTGTATTTTAAAATTGGCAACACTGATTAAACTAGATTGAGACTTCAAATCAACTTTTGTCAGACAGATATCATAAACAGTGGCTTAGTAATTGGCACTGATTACTTGTACAAAACAAGTTCTAAAAAAATGTCTATCTATAGAAAGGTAACAAATTTTACAGTAATCTTGATCTTATTGATTTGCATGAAGATCAAGCCCATCTCTGGTTATAATAATTAATGTAATAGAACGTATATGCCATGTTGTAACCACGCTAATTATCGGGAAAAACTGCAAGAAACAATTCAAAAATGTGAGGATCCACATTTGCTACTTTTTAATGCAAAAATTTAATAAATTTGATTTTTTGTTTTTTAGGCTCAAACATCGGAATAGAAAAGCTGAAAGAAACAACCCTCAAGCTGTATGATCCTAAATATGACGTCGATCTGTGCCATTTTAACGTCTCTTCAGATGGTTTGCCAAAAGTGTGTGCTGAACTTTTTTTGGTTCAATTTTACGAAGGAAATCTTGTTCCCAATGACAACAAATATGATCCCAAAACCCATGAGTTTAAACTGACAAAATCTGACGAAAAAGTTGACTTTAATAAATTAGTTTTGGATGCTCAAAAGAACGATTTTGTTTCAATAATTGGATATCCTGGGGCAGGGAAAACGACCTTGTCCAAGCGCTTGGCAAGGCATCTTTGTCAGTGTGGTGATCTTGTTGTTTTAAGGAAGCTTTTCATGAACATGAGCCACTGTGATGAAGACAGATTCACTTTGAAACAATTTTTATTGGGAGATAGCAACTACAAATTAAACGAGAACGAAGCCACTTGTGCTTTTGAGTGGATCAAAAACAATCCAAGAAAAGTTTGTATCATTCTTGACGGATTTGATCAAGTGGAATGGAGTATAAAAATAATAACTGGAAAGAAATGCAACATCAACAGCTCTCTTACTTCTCAGGAACTAGTTTCAAGCCTTTGCCAAGGACAATTTCTACGTCACTGCCACCTCATCTTCACTTCTCGTCCACACGCGATGCTTTCTGTTCCTATAAACTGCAGACCAAATCTTATTTTCTTTCTTCGTGATTTAACCTCTTCAGATATGAGAACATTGTTTGATGCTTTAATAAAGAACCAGAGCAAAGCTGACGAACTCTGGGAATCATTAACCAGTAAGGCACCCCAGCTAGAATCATTATGCCACAACCCACTTATGTTACAACTTTATGTCAGAGCTTCATTGGATTCATCTGGTCAAGTGAGGTGCATTTCCACAATGACCAAAGTGTTTCATTCTGTGCTGAAAAGTCTTAAAGCGTCTGGCCATGCAGGTTCTTTGTCAGATGAAATCGTTATGAAATTGTCTGAAATCGCCTATAAAGCAACAAAAGAGGGTACAGTACTTATTAATGCTAGAACTCTTATACAAAAGAATCTGACCATCAGCGAAGTTCAGGATTTTGTGGTAACTTTATTAGGATCTAATAAAAAATGTCCGCTGCTGGAAGGTAACCAACAATTACATTTTACACATCAAACCTTCCAGGAGTACTTTTCAGCTTTCTATCTTTGTCATCACATGCCAGCAAGAGAGTTCGCTTCCTTCGTCCAAAACAATCTGCTCAATGATCATTGGTCCATTGTTGTACAATTTCTATCCGGTCTTTTGCTGGATCCAAGCACAGGAAATGGTAACTTTACGATTGATAAAAAATCATTGTTGCAAAGAGCTCACTGTTTCTCATTCTCCATTTTCATTCTTGATTTGCGTTTCTATAGTTACAATGCTGAAAAACGTTGAAGATTTTAACGCTTAAAATTTGTTTAGTTTTTTGTGTTCTTAAGTGTAGCCTACGGTGCCTGTTTACTTTTTCATGATGTTCAAGAACAGATTTAATTGCAGCGTCAACAAATATTTAACAACCAATAGCTTGCTATTAAAAATTAAATGAGACTGATCATCGGGCATTTTATTCAACATCATGATACGCTCTTCTGGTGTAAAATCAGCTAAACTTTCACAAATGATACAAGTTATTTTTAAATCAATCATAAACAAATGAAACCTAACAACAACACGATATTCAGCATGACATGAAATAAAATTTGCAAACACTTTCGGCTGTACATCTAGCGCTTGTTAAATCATATAAAAAATAATATGCAATGTATTGCTCAAGTAAAAAGAATTAAAATATACAGTTTCGCGCAGAAAAAGAAACGGTTTAAAATTTGATTTTTTTTACACGTTATCTCGCAAACATTTTGGCAAAACCCAGATCTATAGGCTACCGCTCGTCAATAGTTTACAACAAATTACAAATTAAAAATTTCAGTAAAGAAACTATTTTCAGAGCTTACAGTGATTTGCTGTTGTCTACAAAAGTGATGATGGCAAGCCGTAATTTTCACGAGGATGTGATTTTTTTTTCAGGTGAAATGTTGCAAAAGCAGAAAGTATTCATTTCAGAGCTGTACAAGAAAACTCGAAAAGTTGCTGCAAGTAAGTAAATACTTTTACCTGGTCAGCACAGTTTTCTATGCTAAAAATGTTTCACCAGTTTCAGGTAGCCTATATTTAAGGCACTGAAACTCAATATTACTTTGCTTTTTGAGTGGTTTTATTTTATAAAAAGTGTTCAAACTTCAAGTTAAAAACAATCAAAAACTGTAAAATTATCAAGTGAATAGAATCAGCCAGGTTTGGAAACAAAAGTTAAAACAACAAATATTAGATACAAATATAAACACAGTAAGCTCAAAAGCACAATCAGTATCCTTTACAATAAAAGTGAAAAAAGCATGATCACTGTTCAGACAACAACAGTCAATTTATTTACCAAGCAAGACCTTGTTAAGTTGAAATGGTCTTGGCAACATAGCCTAACTATTTTTCAACATTTTAACCCACGCCTCTGTAAAAGTCATACCGTCGATTATGGAGTGGCAACCAGATATGATCGGAGTCTAGATTTTCATGCTCCGCATCTTATTGTTTGCGAAAAAATTTGTACATTAAAAACATTACAAAGTTATTTTTTGTTTGTTCAAAAAAAAATTATTTAAAAAAAAAAACAGTAAATGCCTTTGCATCCGCTCCAGCTTTCAGACGAAAATTCGGGCTCCGGTTGAAAACAGCCGGACTCCGCATCCTTTTACTCCGGAATTCCGGCTCCTGCTCATCTCTGGTGGCAATCCTTCGACTGTAACCCTTCATTTTTTCATGATTATGGACAATACTCTCCTCTAGAAAGCAATTCCTACGGCCCTTTTAAGGGCTGTAGCCAACTAGAACTAAGAAAACGTTAATGTTTTTTTTTTGGAAACATTGAATTCAATACTTATGACACTAAATTCCAAAAAGTAATTTAATTCAAAGTCAATTCAATGAAATAAAATAACCAAACAATGAAATTTCTGGCTCAAATTATTACCTACTTAAATTTGTGTGTAAATACTTTTTTTTTGGGCAACACTACGCAGAAATTCCAGGTAAAGTTGCAGACAACAATTTTTGTTGGTAAATGACAGAGTTGCCAATCTTGCAGTTTATCAGCAAGCTCAAACTTGCTATTTTTAAGTATGCGCGTATTTTTGCAACTTACAAGTTGTTCGTAATTTTTACATTATTTAAAAAAAAACATAAAATTAATGATTGCTTTATCTAACTGGTTTAGTTTTACAACTTTATTTTACTATTTGACGCTTTAATTTATTTGGCAACCTTGCCCAAAACTCCCGCCCAAATCTGTAGGCAGCAGTGGCCGCAGTTGTCGGCAGCAGTGGCCGAGTGGTTAGCGCGTTGGGCTCGCAGTCGAGAGCCTGCATGTTCGACTCCAGCCACCTGCACTTGCTGTTGTTTCTCTGGGCAAGAAACTTTACGATAATTGCCTCTACCCAGTGATCGATTTCGAGTAATGGGTAGTACCAAATTTAAGTCATAAGTAGAGTAGACAACCGGAAACAGACATTGCAGTCTGCTGCAGCGTGGGTCAGGTGTACTTCGGAAGGCTTACACCGATGCATAGCGCTCAAGTCCGCTTTCCCGCAATGCAGGATAAAAAATATGAAAAACAAGTAGGCGACAGCCATTTTGTTTCAGTCGCTGAAGTAGTTCAGGCCCTTAGGGGAATCTTTAGGCTAAACGTGTTACACGTTGTTTTTTTGCATATTTTTGCAGTTGGTCAACCCAACTTTGATTTTAGTGGGTGCCGCAACTTTTTGGGTCACGTGATCACCCCCGAATCGGGGTGGTTACAAGAGTAGGTGCTCACTGCCTACCTACAATCCCTCCTCGGTCTGCCTCAATCATACTTGCAATTGTTTCTTGTTGTTTTTTGATTTATTGAGTTAGCGAGTTGGGATAAAAACTTGATTTTGTATAAACTTACAATGGCTTTAACACGACAACTTAAATCCGTGGTACACATTCATTTCTCTAGCTTACTTTTTTCGATAATGAAAATGAAACTCAACACAATGGCAGGCAAAGTTGTGTCCAGAAACAACGGCTCCCGGCACGCAGCAAAAGGCGATAATCAGTTGTGAAATCTCTTTGCAGCCAGGCAAGCCACGTCACGCAGAACACAGAAACAACGCAAATTCAATGTCAACAAAATTTCATCACAATTTCAATTCTGATCAAGAGGGCAATTGACCCGCCGGAACATTGCGGCCCCTAATTATGGCACATAATTAAATAAAAGTTGAAGTAGAAGGGTCGATTCCCGACATGCAATACACAGAAAGTATGTACATTAAAACTACACAAAAACGGTGACTATTCTTTGATAGCAGTGCAAGGCACTTGGACACCCTGGCCACAATGGCCTGGCGAATACTTACACGATTAACGATTACATCATTGTCATGAAACACACATAGTAGCAAACAAATCAAACGCACTACACAGTAGGCCTAACTAACTAGCTACTTATAACGAGGCCGATGACTGAGATCGCTGTAAAGCACACGTTACTAAGACATGTTGTTGAGTTACGCATATTGGAGCCCTGCGGATGACACATAGAAATACGCAGGTTAATAACAGATTTGCGCGGTACATATCTACAATACACTACAAATTTAAATGAAAGGCAAGGGTGGTACAGATGCCTCGACGACACCCGCTAACAACAGACCAGGGCGGGGCCGGGTCCAGAACGCAGTCAAGCATTCCCCACAGGAGCAACGCACGATATATCCCTTAGGACCAGGTCCACTTTGACCTCACCCGATGCCTCATCCACCACTGAGACTGCCACCCTGACGCGCCTGACAATCGGTTTTCCTTTTCTAATTTGGGGGATGATCTCATGGACTCTTCCCAGACGGTACCTCCCTCTCTTAGTTATATCTTCTGGAGAACCAACCACCACTAATTGGCCAGGCTGTAGGTTTTCCACCAAACTGGCCCACTTTTTTTCTACCCTGCAGGGAAGGTAAATAGAAAAAGATCCATTTCTCCCAGAAACTGTGAGATAGAGCCAGGTTATACCTATAGTCTCTCCGTAACTCATCTCGGTCATGAGGATTTCCTACTGATGAAAATGGGCTCAAGAATGGGTTAAGGAGTGCGGCTGGGGTGATAACAGTAGAATCCTTAGGGTCATCACATACAGGGACTAAAGGTCTTTCGTTGACTATTCTTGTGGCACTACCAGTAAATGTAAGAAGTTCAACAAAGTTGGGTTTCCGTGATGAGTTCCCAATAACGTGGGAAAAGGCAATTTTGAATTGCTTGACCATTGCTTCCCAGGCCCCTCCCTGGGCCGGGGCATACGGAGGAATGAACTCCCAGTTAATTCCCTTTTTTCGCAAAGAAGTTTGAATTTCAGAAGACTCCAAAATTTCTGGTAGTCTTTTAGCTGCCGCTTGAAATGTGGTCCCGTTATCTGAGTACATGTTACGTATAGATCCACGCAAGTCTACGAATCTGGTAAATGCTAAAACAAATTCACTGTAAGATAGTGACGTCACAAGTTCCACATGGATTGCTCTACTCGCAAGACAGGTAAATAAAAATCCCCATGCTTTCTTTTGGCTTCTTCCTTCCACAAACGTCATTGGACCAAAATAATCTACGCCACTGTTGAAGAAGGGTTTGTTATAGGCCGTGGTTCGTGGTAATGGTAGATCCGACATAAGCTGCCTGATAGGCTTTGCTTTCTCTAAGGCACATGGAGCGCAGTCATGCAAATAATGTTTCACCGAGGAATTACCATTTGCAATCCAAAAACGTTGACGAGTAGATAACAGTGTCTGTTGCACACCACAGTGATAGCTACCACAATGAGCGTCAAGGACAACTAGCCGTGTCAATGCGTGCCTCGAAGGCAAAATAAGAGGATGCTTCGCATCGACAGTTATTTCGGGAGACTTACTCAAACGACCTTCAATACGAAGTCTCCCCCGTGTGTCCACACAAGGACGATACTTTTTTAGAGAGCGCAACTCCTTCAGGCACTGTTTATCAGCGCCAGCTTCGCTCGAAGCAAGACGTTTTTTACCACATCAATCGACTCTGGCAGACCGTCACAACTTAACAAATCTCTATACACCACTTTCTGTACGTAGGAAACAACCCTATTTAAAGCGTCCTCTAGATAAGATGCATTTAACTTTGGTTTTACATACGTATGTTTCTTGCATTTGGATACAATGAACTCCGTGAAAGCTACAAGATAGGCGGCTCTCTTTTTCAACACGTACAAAGTAGGTGCGGTTTCGATCATCTTGCTAATGGAGCCAGTTGCATTTTCTTCTACCGTCATCTCCGGCGACAGTTCCATTTTACGAATAGCAGCATCTGCTTCATTCACCGTTGGGACCTCGCCTTCCTGCATGAGAAAAGATGGACCGCTCAACCACATCTCTCTGGAACCTGTTTTGGTGATGGCGTTCGGTCTGGTTCCAACGTCTGCAGAGTTGAGATGTGTCGGACAGTAATGCCATTCGCTCAGCTCTGACAAGAGTAAAATACGATTTAACCTACGAGTAACAAACTTGCATAATCGTAAATCAGGGTTTCTGATCCACTGAAGGACAGTATTCGAGTCACACCAGAAATGTTTTCTAAGATCAGGCAGGTGTAGTGCATTAGCTGCCTGGTTTAACAGTTCCGTAGTATTAAGCGCGGCTACAAGCTCCTTTCTGGCAATCGGCCATGTACTTTGATGCTTGAGGACAACCCTACTTTTGCCAAAAACGAAGGATACGCAAGGGACTCCGTTACACAGCCTACGTATATACACAACGGAGGCAAAGGAGTGATTGGAGGCATCACTGAATCCATGTAACTGATATACGATATCATCGTCTGCACAACACGGCTCTGTGTTTACAAAATACCATCTAGGTATGGAAAATTCTTTTAGTAAATCTAATGAATGAATCCACGACTTCCACTCTTTTATGTAGCTTTGTGGCACTTCGGTGTCCCAATCGAGGCCTTCAATAGCCAAACGCTGCAGAATTAACCTAGCTTTTAGGAAGAATGGAGCGCCGAACCCTAGTGGATCGAAATTTTGGCCAAGTTGGCTTAACATTGAGCGACGTGTGTACTTCTCTAAAGGTTGGAGAGAGCACTTAATAAAGAATGAATCTGACTCGGTTTGCCACACACAACCTAGAGTTTTTGCTACTGGTAAGTTTGTGTCGTCTTTTTCGAGGTCGACATCGCGAAAGGAGGAAGCCAGCATCTCTTTTTTAAAGTCCGACAAAACATCCAACGCCCCTTTGTTGGCACTCCATTTCACCAAACTAAAGCCTCGGCTATCGAACAAGTCAATGGCTTGTTTAGCAATCTCACTGACCTCATCAAGGCTATTTCCAGAGAATATCAGATCGTCCATATACATATTTTTTCGAATGGTACTCAGGGTCAGGTCACTGGCTCCAGTGGGGTTTTGTTCAATCATCTTTTGAATGGCTAAGCAGGCGACGTATGGACTGCTTTTAATTCCCCAAGGGTGTACACAAAATCTAAACGGAATTACTTTGCCCTTTTCGATATCATTATTCTCAAACCACAGCAAACGGAACAAGTCGCGTTGTTCCATTGGTAATTGAATCTGGAAGAAGCACTTGGTTAGGTCTGCCATTAGGCCAAACTTTCCCAATCTAAAGCGAGCCAGAACTTGTGTTAAAGGGTTTAATATGTCTGGGCCCGACAAAATCACATCATTAACACACCTACCCTTAAACTCAGACTTGCCGTCATACACCACTCGCTTTTTTGTTTGGGATGTCACAAAATATGGTAAGTACCACACACATGCCGATGAGTCGTCGTCTTTTACCGGCTCAATGTACTCGCTGGACTGCATTTCAGCCATCGTGTCTACTAAGAATAATCGAACGTCAGGTTGCTTTAAAGCCTTGCGTCGTAAGCTCAGAACACGGTCAAGGGCCAAAGAGTGGTTATTCGGTAATTTAAAATCGCTTTTTAACGGAACGGGCATTTCAAATCTTCCATCTTTAACTTTCATTTGTGTCTCAACAAATCTTTGTGCTATGACATCATTACGGGACAGTTCTACCGTTTCATCTATTAGGGTTAAATCCTTTATGACATGTTTTAGGCGACTGATTTCAATCTTCTGCGCATCTAAGTTGTCAAGACTAGATAACTCCTCAGCGACTTTACCATTGACTGCAACACGACGTACTTTAAAATCACCAGAGGTCATAGAACCTCGACCTCCACTAGCTAGCCAGCCCAGTGGGGTTCGAATAGCATGGGGCTCCTCTCGAGTCATGCCAACACGTTCTTCTAGTACTCGCATCAAGTAAGCATGGTCATTCCCGATTAGAATATCGACCGACGTTTTGTTAGGCAATGAAATCAAATCAACATTATCGAAATGTGAAAAACCATTTAAGTCTTGATGCTGCGGCAATGTTTCGACATGGTCACTCCAAGGTGCATTTACCACTGCTTCCACGTCGCCATACAGTTCGTCAGTAACTAAGGATTGTATATTAAATTGAACCAGATCAGAGTGCATTTCTTGTTTGCCTGCTAGAGTGTCCATGCAGAAAGAAACATTATCTACGGGTTTTAGATGCATTTCTTTAACCAATCTGCTTGAAACAAAGGTGAGCTGCGAGCCTGGGTCGTGTTGACAGTACACCAGAGCGGTCTCTCCATTAGATGGGTTTATGACCCGCGCGGCCGTGACACGATTAAACACTGCCCTTTTACAAGCGATGCTTACACTACGAGTAGTGACGGCAGGTGTTGTCCTAAGACCATGGCTCGATGTTCCTTGAGGATCCACATAGGCGTCGTGCAGTAGATAATAGTGCTTAAATCGAAAATGTTCACCACAGCGCATACAATTACATGATTGGGTGCAGTTTTTTGCTTCGTGTCCTAGACGTAGGCAGTTTAGACACCGACCAGTCGCAGCGATGACACCCCGGCGTCGCGACGGCGTCAAGTTTAAGAACTCGGGACAATTGGGTAGTCTGTGACGCTCTTGCTTATTCCTACTCTCGCAATAGATACAAAGCATGTCCTTTCTCTTACCTTCAAAGGAGCGGCTACCAAACGTTCCTTCTCGGCTCCCAGGACTAGAGGCAGACCCGCGACTGCCACCTTGGGAAACATCTCTGACTGGCTGTGCTGAGGTTTGACGAATACGCATAATGTGGTTATCACTTGAAGACCGTTTTGTATCTTTTCTAGCAACGACTTCCTCCATTAAGCGTATGGCGAAGTCCGTAGAGCGACATGTCTCTTCGCAATTTACGAAATCCATTAGGCTTTGAAAGCTTGGTTCCTCGGTGCTACCACACTGCTCTTTTAGATAGTACAAAAAGTCTTTCTTCGCATATCCAGGTAATCGTCCTGCCAGGTCTAGTACAAAACGTCCTTCTAACTGATGACTCTGGTTATACGCCCTAGCGAAGAGGGTACACTGAGCCAGCTCGTCTTTGAATTCCTTTATTGAGGATGATGACATTCCAGATAATTTATTGCCATGCCGTATCCGCCGAATATCAGGCTCCGCGATAAATCCTCCTCTAACTCCAAAGCGCTGGGACAAGCGATCCAGCGACATATCGATCCTTTCCTTTTCGCTCCAACCAGAAGTATCCGATGCTAAGTTTGAGATGGTTTGCGCGGCGCTACGTACGCAGGCTGCCTGTAGCAAAGTCAGCCGATTTCCCTCAAATGGGCAACTCTCCATTAGTGATTCAATACGGTTTTTAAAAAAGATAAATGGCATGTTGTTGCCGTCATAGTTGATCAATGCGGCCCTGTCATAGAAAGTGCGACAATTATGATATTTATAGAACCAGTTTTGTTGATCCTCATCACCTCTGTTTGCATCAAGCCCTGGTGAGAGTGTCATAACTAGGGCCATTTTATATGACCTTAAAAAATCAATAATATGACTTTATTTTTTGGAAAATATGACTTTATATAACTTTATGTGAAAATCGTTTATTTTTACATACGAACAACGTCACTCACGGAACTAAAGAGTAAAACATACGCAACATAACAGCAATACACATCCATTTTTATTTTAAACCACTGTTGTAGTACAGTTTCATGTAGTGTGGAATGTTAGAGTCTTTAAAGTTACGATTTGGACCTAAAATGACTTTAGCAAGGAAAATGAGCGCTCCACAGACGCTGATGTGGGTTGACACTTCTGCAGTTTTGCATAAAGCGCTGGTGAAATGTCTTGTCTTTAGTAGCTCCATAATTTGTTTCACATCGTTTTTGTCTAATCGCTTCTTAATGTAATTTTTGAGCTCAAGCGGATCTTTTCCGAAATCAAGGGCATTTAGATCAGCATGGGCATCTTTGATGGTGTACGTACAACTTTCCATTTTGAGTATTAAGTTGACCTCAATGTGTGACTTCATAAAATGTAGGTCTGTGACTGTAAGTGTTATATATGTAGGCTAATCCTACAGTTTGCCTTCGTTCAATCAGAAATTGCCTTACTTTCTTAGTGTTTAATTGCTTCACCGCTTAAATTGGTATTTTTTATTTAAAGTATACAACGGTATGACTTTATAACTCAAAAATATGACTATTTAACTTAAAAAAGCTGATATATGACCTAACCAGGAAAATATTACTTTATATGACTTCATAACTTTCTTAATATTCCTCATAGGGATGCGGTTTTTGCGTTAAAATTGATTTCACGACTTAGTGATGCATAGAAAAAAATATGACTTTAATGACTTTAAATAGCCCTAGTCATAACATGTCTAGTCTCTCGGCCATCATCTTTAACTAGTGGCGGATTACATCTGTTACTTTCAAGATCTTTCCTTACAGTTAAGGTGCATGTTTGTGACGGCTTCGCAACCTTCTCTCTATAAAATTCACGTTGATCATAATGAGGTTCTCTTTCAGCGGCCCCATGGGTCCCACCGGGCGGTTTTGTCAAAACATTATCTTTAGTCCACGTTTTATACTTATTTGTGAGGGCTTTCCCTGAAGAGAGCTTTCTTAGGGGGGTTTCTCTATGTGGCGGTTCCATTAAATTCTCCTGTTTAACCTTGCTCTGTTTAGGTCGGGCATCTATAGCGGCCCCATGAGTGTCTTGGGATCTCCCAGGCGGATTGAAAATGTCAGCGTCCCACCTCTGGACCTTTTCTATCGCTGTAGGGATGTATTCGGTGACTCCGAGACTACTGGCCGTAGGCCGTCGTTGCCCGCGCTCCGACCCTTGGTCCGATCCACATTGTGAAAACAACTCAAGCTTACTTTGCCTTGCTCTTAGTTCGGCTGCCTTGATCTGCATTTCAATTTCGGCTCTGGCTTCGGCTTCCTCAGCTTTGGCTTTGGCTCTGGCTTCCTCAGCTTTGGCTTTGGCTCTGGCTTCCTCAGCTTTGGCTTTGGCTTCATTCACCCGCATCTGTTTTTCCCACCGCAATTTCTCCATTTCGAGCCGGATTTCAATCTCTTCTTCTTTTGAACGTCGGGAGCGACTACTCGAGACACTGGTGGTTGATTTTCCTTTTATAGTATCTACCTTTGTATCTACCCTGGAGATTTGCTTCTGTTTTATAGTCCGTCTTAACTCCTCAATCTCTGACCTGACCTGTTCTGTAGCCTCCTGCATCACAGAGCCATCCATTTTATTTGCGAGTTCTAACAGCTCGCCAAAGCTGTCCTCCAACTCCTCCATACCAGCCAAGGCCCGCTCTAACGACCCTTCATCTTGTACCATGGGGAGACCTCTCCTTAATTCTCCAACCCCTTGCAGCACCTCTCTTTTTTTATGTCTGACGTCCCTGAGCACAGCTTCTGCACTGGACTCAGCATGGGTAAGGCTGCCATGAACCTCCTGAGGATACACCTGCCCAACGCCCGGGTGGTCCGCCGTACCACCCCCAGACGCAGCGCCCCCTGTCCCACTGCCAGCGAGAAACGTACGAGACACCGGATGGCCACCGTTACCTTCCATTTATCAATTTAAGAAATTACACTACTGTATACTACAGCCTACACACACTAATAGCGGCACACGTAACGGAAAGCGTAAACAACATTAATTAAGAACTTACCGCTCTCTGAGTTACGGTGGAGCAAGCCTCTTGACAAACAATACAGTAGTTTAAACAAGTTATCATACACAATTAGGCTACGGTACAGTAGAGTTCCAGTTTACAACACAATTAAAGTACGGTTATATTAAAGTCCTTTCGTTGCAGGGATGTGCTGACCACCCCTTCAGAAGTCTTCCTTGGTTGAAATTTAAATTTGTTAGTCTTTAAGTTAGTCCTTTAGTTCTTGTTCTTTCAATTTTGTCAAGTTTGTTAGTTCTTTCAATTCTTTTATTTCGTTATTTAGATACTTTATAGTTCTTTACTTCAGTTGTCCAATAATCAAGTTTTTATTTTTGGTTACAAGAGTAGGTGCTCACTGCCTACCTACAATCCCTCCTCGGTCTGCCTCAATCATACTTGCAATTGTTTCTTGTTGTTTTTTGATTTATTGAGTTAGCGAGTTGGGATAAAAACTTGATTTTGTATAAACTTACAATGGCTTTAACACGACAACTTAAATCCGTGGTACACATTCATTTCTCTAGCTTACTTTTTTCGATAATGAAAATGAAACTCAACACAATGGCAGGCAAAGTTGTGTCCAGAAACAACGGCTCCCGGCACGCAGCAAAAGGCGATAATCAGTTGTGAAATCTCTTTGCAGCCAGGCAAGCCACGTCACGCAGAACACAGAAACAACGCAAATTCAATGTCAACAAAATTTCATCACAATTTCAATTCTTATCAAGAGGGCAATTGACCCGCCGGAACACGGGGATTTCCCCAAAAATCACGTTTCAGCTGTTTTTACGGCATTTTGTGCAATTGCATATTTGATTTTTGCATATTTTAACTTAAAAAGCACACACAAATAAGTGAGACAAAACAAACACAAAATAATTTGATTGATGACGTCATTATGACGTCATCAATTTTTTTTTTTTTGCTTTTTTAACCTATTTTGCTCGTTTGCTGTTGGTTTTAGTTGGAGTACCGGTTACTGATACCATTTCACAATTCCCAAAGGTAGTTTCGTCATGATTGCATCTTTTATGACGTCATCATTACATTATTAAGACGAGACAACTTGAAATTTAGGAACCAAAGGTAAGTTTGTTCTGAAAAAAGCGATCAAATACTATCATTATAAGTTTTGCAAATGCTTAAAATTTTGCAATTGCAAGCAATAACAACAATACCAGTGTAGTATGACGCAATAATGACGTCATCAAGGATATAACCAGAAAAGCAACTACCAGGGGTGAATTTCCCTTTTAGCCATGTCACTTTAAAAGTTAAAATAATATGTAATTATGATCTACAAGTCAAATGAATACACGACACCAGATTATGCAATGTCTGAGTCTTAACACTGTCAATTCAAGATGAAAAAACTACCAGTAGCGGTTTTTAGTGTTAAATTCATACCATACGTAATTCGATGTTAAGCGAATTCGTACGACAAGGTTTTTCAAGTTACAACATAGAATTTAGAAAATCAAAAGCATTTCTTGAATGGTCAGTGTGGATTGGAGATGAAACGTCAATATGGAATGAAGATGAAACATCAGAGAGGATTGGAGATTGTGTGGTCGAATTGCATGTTTCGTACTCGCATGAACAAAGGCTTGTGCATTTTATGGATTTTTTCTTACAGGATCATCGAGAGCCATAAGTAGACTGACAACTACAATGATGTAGCCTATCATTTCGTGAATCGATGATGCGGATTGGCTTGAGGTCCAAAACGGAACAAGCTGATTTGCATCATTATGTTTCCATCCCCAAGCTAAAAGAGAAGATAGTTGCTGAACATTTACGAGGCTTGATTTCCATATTTCAGCTTGATATATCGCTCTGTGTGAATGCTGCATCAGAGCAGCTGACGTTGGTGGCAGCCTTTGAATAACGCAACCATTGGTAAACATCATATAACGGCATTCGTCTAATCGTCTACATCCGTGATAGTAGGACCATTGCCATAAAGAGCTATGACATACTTTTGTATGTCATTTATAGAACTAGGAGAGCTTGAGAAGTTCAGAGAGTTAAATAAACCACACATTGCGGTAAGATTAAGCATCCAACCATCCCAAGCCTTTTTTTCCAAAGCCGAAAAAAGACGAAACAGTAGCCTATCACAGTCTGTGATAGCATAAAACAAAGGCAAAGAAACACAAATCATCAGAGATTGAGGTAAAGTTGAAACAATATCATGGATTGGAATGAAGCGAGTTTTTTCTCCAACTTCAGATTCAACCCATAGTTTACAGATTTCTAATTTGTCAAAACACGAAATTGCAATAATTACCACATCAGTATCTACTATTTTGACTATGGCATCGGATTTTCCATGTTTCACATGGTGAAACTAGGGACGGTAGAGTACGGGACGCGCAACTCCGTTGTTCCGCCAACATTAGAAGGGTCAATTGCCAATTTGACATTTTTTCACGCTTTGTTGCTCGCTTGTTTTCAACTAAAAACCTTAAATTACTTTAAAACCAACTTCATTCTTCTTATATAACCTATAAAATGTACATTATTTTGTAAATCAGAAAAAATCGTAACCCTTCTAGTGTTGCGGATAAGCCAAAAGCGGATGTAGTTGCGCATCCCGATATTCTACTGTCCCTAGGAGAAACATACGGGTGTCTGCCTCTTCGTGATCACATGGGGAAACCTCAGACATGTCCAATGTTTGATTGTTAAGAGCTGTATCTAACGATGTTACAACAATCGTAAACAAGTTTCGATCGACTGAACTTATTACAGCTTGTTGAACCAGTTGATATAACGCAGTTTTGTTGCTGTCATTTCCCAAAAACTCAGACCAGTTTTTCTTTTTTGTTTTATTATCTTTATCCTGCATTGCGGGAAAGCGGACTTGAGCGCTATGCATCGGTGTACGCCTTCCCAACGTACACCTGACCCACGCTGCAGCCGACTGCAATGTCTGTTTCCGGGTTGTTTACTCTAATTATGACTTAAATTTGGTACTACCCATAACTCGAAATCGATCACTGGGTAGAGGCAATTATCGTAAAGTTTCTTGCCCAGAGAAACAATAGCAAGTGGGGGTGGCAGGAATCGAACATGCAGGCTCTCGACTGCGAGTCCAACGCGCTAACCACTCGGCCACTTGAGAGGAAGACGAGTATTACTTGTGACAGCCACGTAACATCCAGACCCTGTTTCTTGCAGAAGATAACCTCAAATAGCTACTGCCATCACAGAACATGCCAGCAGTGTGATGTCAGCCGATTATGAAGTAGTGAAAGAATCTGCCTCGAAAATCGATCACTACGTCCTTGATGGAGGGTTCTTGTTGCATCGAGTGCCATGGAAACTGGAGACAGTTATGGGTCTATTGCACAGTCGTATGCAGATTTTACCATTCGTCATTATCGCTTAGCAACGGTGGTCTTTGATGGATATGGTCGTCCGTCTATCAAAGACAATACCCATCAAAGACGCGGCATGAACGTCCACCGGGTTGTTCACTTTACTGTAGACACCAAGTCCATTGGAAAGAAGGAACAGTTCTTGCCTCGAGCTTCCAACAAGGAAGGATTAATTTCTGCTCAACTGAGGAATAGAAGCTGCAATGTGATGAACGCTCCAGGTGATGCAAATGTTGACATCGTCAAGACGGCAGATGGACAGCCCTCATCGACATAGTACGACTTTAATTGGTGAAGACACGGACCTTTTAACATTGATACTACACTATGCTGACACTGACCCAGACATTAAAGACCTCTACTTCCGCTCCGAAAAGGCTTACGCAACCAAGATACAGGACATCAACAAACTTAAAGCAATCATCGGACCAGACATAATTATGCTTACAGCTCCTCTTTATTCATGCATTCACCGGTTGTGATTCAACGTCAAGGATATTTGGTATCTGGAAGAAGACGCTTTCAAGAAACTAGTGAAAAGTCAACCAATAATCAAAGAATGTGCAAATTGCTTTATTCTCCCAAATCAGACAGACCACATCATTAAGGATCTTGAAAACAAAGCTATGACCGTTATGTTTGGCAACGATGGCAGTAGTAGCCTAACCTAAAAACACAGCGATACAATACATTGGTCAAGAAAATTAAAGCAGCCAAATCCTTTGTTCACCCTGAACGTTTGCCACCTACATCATCCTTTACCAAATTCCACTGCCTCAGAGTTTACTACCAGATTATGGTCAGGATGGGTAGGCTACTGACGATGGTATGGATGCTCTAGACTGGGGATGGAAAGTAGACAATAATCAGATGGTTCCAATCATGACGGACATGAAAGCTGCCCCGGACAACCTACTGAAAATGATACACTGCAATTGCGAATCGTGTTCACCTCACTGCAGTTGCCGGAGATGTGTGCTACCATACCATGCTGGATGTGGACCATACCAAACTGGTTCATGTGTCCATACAGCAATCACATAATTACAGACGATGACATCGAGAGTGACAGCGATGAGCATTAGTAATACTTGATCCATGTGCTTTCTTTACGCTGATTATGTCAAGAGTCTACATGACCACACCCTATGAGCTCTTTATGCCTGCTCAGTTAACCCAAATATATATAGAAATTTACCGGGTTTTTTAATAAACAATACATTGTTATTGTACATTTTTAATTGTTTTGGCAGCCATCTTGGATTGCCATATTGAATTTATAGGCTATCAGATAATTCAACAATTCTGAGAATAGTCTCATTGACTTCACAGGGTGTAAAAACCTAGATATAGACACCAAAACTACATGTTTTGGTCATATGATGACCTAGTTATGGTCAATTTACTATGTTATTTTAATGGTTTAGCGGCCATCTTGGATTGCCATATTGAATTTATAGGCTATCAGAGAATTTAACAATTCTGAGAATGGTTTCATTGACTTTACAGGGTATAAAAACCTAGATATAGACACCAAAACTACATGTTTTGGTCATATGATGACCGAGTTATGGTCAATTTACTGTTTTGTTCAATGGTTTAGCGGCCATCTTGGAAGCTATCTTGAAAATAACCACTTTTCGGAAGTTGGATTCCTTAAGATTTTGAATATGTTAGTACTGACACTCAATACTAATCAAATCAGTTGAAAAACCATTGGTAACTTATTGTAACCAAAAAAATAACACCAACAACAAACAAGCGACTACAATAAGAAAAAAACAAGCAAAAAATTAATACATGACGTCACAATGACGTCATTAATAACATAATTTTGTGTGATTTTTATCTCGTGTATTTTGTAGTGGCAGTCAGTCCAAATGTAAAAAAACCACGTATCTAATTGCATAAAAATGCCGTGAAAAGAGCTCAAAATTGACTTGGGGGGAATCCCCGATTTGGGGGTGATCACGTGACCCAAAAAGTTGCGGCACCCACTAAAATTGAAGTTAGATTCATCAACTACAAAAAAGTGCAAAAAAACAACGTGTAACACGTTTAGCCTAAAGATGCTCATTTTTGCCCCTAAGGTCCTGAACTAAAGAGAAAGGATCGGTTTTGATTCAGTTGCAGCAAGAAATAGTTGGTTTAGCTTCCAATTCTGTCATTATTCTGCTTGGTTTCATCAGACAAATGTTTTAAAGTTTGTTTCTGTCCGTGTCTTCTGAGTTTGAAGTAAGCATCAGCTTGGATTGAGCTGCAGCAAGAAATGGCTGATTGGAAAATTTTCATGGTCAAGTTCTAAAGTTGCTTTGAAGATTCATCGAAAAAGAAATCAAAGTTTCTTTTAATTTGCAAGCTCTGGTTAGTTTAATGTTTTAACAAAAGTTTAGTGTCCACCTGCAAAGCTAGCCTAAGTATTTTGTCCCAATTTGATAAAACTTCGAAGCCGTTAAAGACAAAACTTGTGATGTTGTGACCAACTCACAAAAGTCTACTCAGGTTAGTTTCAAATTAGAATTTTGACTCAAACCTGAAAGTTTTGTTCAAAATAATTTGTTTATATTTTTGTTTGCGATATAAATGAATTAATGTTTTGTTCTTTAGTAAACAACTTGTGTTCAATGTTTGTTTATTTTATGGTTAGAACCAAACTGTGGTTTTAGACTAGAACCTGGTTAGCCGAGCTAATATTGATTGATATTAGTCCTGCATTGTTAGATCACAAAGATCGCTCCATCATCGCCATCACAAAGATCCTGAGGGAAGGCAACGACTTAGAAGTGACAGTCACAGCAGGGCGTCATTTTGATGGAGGAGAGATGTGGATGAAATCTTCTGACCCTCAGAATGACATCCATGCAGTGACGTCATTCATCAAGTCGATGCCGACGCGACTTGGATTCCTTTCTCTGGTCTGGTGCGAAATGAATTCCAATCAATTCCTTCCATGGAAGGAGGCGATCAAATCGATGCCTGGATCCGTGAGTCATGTTTAACTTTTATAACCAACACATTGATTTATGGTCAGTTGTTACGTTGATTCAACGTCGCATTACGTTGTTTTAACGTCTCAGTTTCACAAAGTAAGTTCCAGTTTCCAATTTTAATCATTTTCTAACAATTCTTGTAAACATAAAATAAATAAACAAAAAGTCACATCATAAATAAATTGTTTGTTTAATTGTTGCGTCATAATTAATTTGTGTTTAGATTGTTTGGATGGATCTCCAATTCAACCTCCTATCTGTCGATGACGTCATCGAGGTGCTGCACAAGATTGAGGAGGAAGTTGAGATGTGGGGTTCCCTCGATGATGGAGATGGGAGGAGGATGAGATCTCCGAACATGGAGGAAAGATCCAAGCTACAAGAAGCATTGGATCGGTTGGACAATAAAGTGAGAGTTATAGCTTTGGTAGAGAGGTACTTTTTAAAAACCATAGACAGACAATCGATAACAACTTAATAACATTGAATTGCATAACATTGAATTGCAGAATTGCGTACACGTTGCTTGTACGCAGGTCAGTGCAGTTTTATTTATTTTCTGTCATATATTATTAACATTTCACGAATATTTGTTTTGTTTAGATGAATTAAGATATTTTCCTGAAGAGGGCAGAAAGTTTTGCCGAAAAACGTTTGAAATTATGTATCTATTTCATTTCTGTATTAATTTTGAACCATGCAATTCAGTGTTATTAAGTTGTTATCGATTGTCTGTCTAAAGTGAGAGCTGTTTACGTTGTATCAACGTTATAACAATTAATTGTGTCAACATTAAATCAACGTCAATTATTCGCTTTGTCTTTTACAGAAGTTGAAGATCCAGGTTGGCATCGATTCCCTCACGCACAAGAATCGTTGATGTTTTTATTTATTTGTTGATGTTTACAATAAAATTATGTCATCCAGTGATTTTGTTTGGTTGAGTTAAAAATACAACAAACTGCTTGTTTACATCAGGTAACGTAATATCAACAAAAATGTTTATAATATCATCAAACCAAGAAGGTTTGTTTATGTTCTTCAACTTGAGGTCGATAAACATCAACAAAAGTAAGTTTGTTTATTTAACTTATTAATTTTTATGAAATAATTTCAATTAAGTTATTGGTTAACAGTGTTGCCAGATTAGATAATTGGTTTTTGTAAATTCAATTGAAATCTGAAATTTAAAAGTAGCGCCACATTGTATGTGACGTCAAATCAGTTCATATGTATGCAGTGTTGCCAGATCAATTTTTTTTTAAATCATAGACCTCCAAGCGTTACCTCTAAGAGTCTAAGTCAGGGTTGCAAATTTCGTCCGGACTAGTTTTGCCGATTAAAGTTTAGGTTTCAGTGAGGGTAACAAAAGTAGCGCGCTACTGCCAAGAGGTACACTTTCAATCTTATTGTCAGGGTTGCCAGTTTTATTCGGATTTGTTTTGCCAATTAAAGTGAGGGTTTAAAATGTTTGCCAAACCCTAAAAGTGCCAACAATGCCTGGAAGTTTTAAGGGTTGCCAGTTATGCAATTTTTGCCTCAAAGGTGGATTACTTTTGCTTCGTAGTCGCGGAAAAATTATACCAGCTACGAGTTGTGGTATTGTTGATTTCTTTGTTTTTTCATTTGGAACAGACTTTTAATAGATAAATACTATTTTTAGTTGAACACATCCTGCAACACTGACAATGGGTATTTAGAAGTGGTACCCCCCCCCCCCCTTGCAAGTTGATTTTAACAATCAACAAAGTGATTGCATCACTATTTCTGTAACAAAATACACATCGCAAGATTTAACTCGCCACCAGATTCAAGCAACTTGCGGCTGGCTAGCCTGGATGTAAAGTGAAGCGGCACAAGCAACATAAAGCAGCTTTGCCTGGTAAAGGCATTTGTGCATCTCCTAGTTTGTAAGGCAAAACTACACTTACGAGAGCTCGAATATTACACCAGATGAAGGACTCTGTGAGTGAGCCACTGGTTGAAGATGGGTACGATCTGGGTTGACTTTGATGATGATTGCAATCGCATTTAACTCAAGAACAAGGATCCACGTTTGAAAGATGTTACTGGTTTGATGAAGAATCTTTATTCTCGGACTGACAAAGCCTTCATAGGTGATATCTGGTAGTTTCGCATACCTGTAGTTGTAGAGGCTTTTCACGCAGGGCCGGTCACCGAGATTGACAAAGTAAAGTGTCTGCTTGTTGAAGTCTTGTTGCTGGGAAATTATTCCATCCACAAGGTGCCGCTGAATGGAAAGCAGTTTTGAAACGCGTTGCTCAAGCGTATTATACGACCAACTTAGAGGCCGAGTGTTCATCGCCATTGGCTTTAGTGCTGGTAGATATTAGATCGATTCCAGGTCGGGTCAAACGGAAGACTTTATAAACAGCAGCCTACCAATTCTTTACCAGCATATTGCAGTGAAAATAAGTTGGGTAATAATGTGATAACATCGTAAACCTGATTAAAAATGAGCTCGGTCGCTACAAAAACTTTAGCTGTTGTAAAGCGACAATAGCCTAAACAAATCCATAACATTATCATTATTAAGAATTGGGGTCGCCTCTGCTATAAGATCCCTTCTACTAGTTTTTTCAACAACATCTAGTGTTGTAAATCAACGCCCATTTTTCATGGTCTTCAGTTTGGAAGAGTAGGAATATTAATAAAAGTAAAGTTTGTGTTGTAGTTACATTACTTTACGTTAATTAACGAACAGAAAGTAGGAACATTAATAAAAGTAAAGTTTGTGTTGTAGTTACATTACTTTACGTTAATCAGTGTAGCTCCTGCAGGTTTTCTTGTGTTTTCTTTGTCTTATTGAGTAGGAATGGAGTGTCCGCTTTAAGGATTTTTCACCAGTAGTTCTACCATAGATTGTTCCACCAGTACCATTGCTTGTGCTTGTGATCCATACACAACCAGATACAGTGGTTTAGGCTATTCAAGTGCTTGCATGCAATGCACAGCCAGGCAGTGGGGTAGCTTTTTACATTATCTCAAGAAATATATTTTAGTAGATGTGCATTGTGCAATGAAGCTATGTTTTTATTTTAACCAAGTTTAGCTGAACACTGAGGGGTTAAGGCAATGGTTCTCAAACTTTTTTGCGCGCGACCCAAATCTGAGTTTTATGAACATCTCACGGACCAAACCTCAAACATCAAAAATGTATTTTTTCTAATGTGCATGAAATAGAAAAAGACACAGACAACCAGTTGTAGTACACAGTAGGCTTACTATGAAACAGTGATTTATCACAAACAAATGATTGATTTATATTGGTGTGATTGATGAAACTGAAGTTTGTCCTTCATAATATCTTCAATGCACGGCTCTATTTCAGTGAGCGCAATGCGCAGATCGTCACCAGGGGATCGAGACGATTGCGAGCCTTGGTTTTAGTAACCGTCAGTGCCTCTGGAAAGCTTCAATGTGTCCCACTAAATGTGAAATAGTTTGCTTTCGCCCCTGCAAATTTAGGTTTAACACATTCAAGTGCATTATCATGTCTGTAAGGAAAGCAAGATTGCACAGGAAGTTTTTGTCGCATAACTGAGTTTGGTACATTTGTGTTTCACCCAATTGTTCTGTTTGAAGAAATGATAGTATTTCCTTCCGAAGACCAAAGAAATGTTGCAGTACTTTTCCAGCGTTAAGCCACCTGACATTTGTATAAAGTGGTGAATCACTAAATTCTGCATTTAACTCTTCTAGAAACGTAATGAAACACCTGTGTCTGTGCGCCTAGTTGCCGCCTCTAACTAAATTTACTATGTCGACAACTGTTTTCATGACATCACTCGTTTGTAACATTTTTCCACAGAGTGCTTCCTGATGGATGATACAATGTAGTGTTAATGTTATACAATCCACACAATTTTTCTTAAGCAAACCAACTTCAGGGTGGTCCAAACTCTGGCACGCACGCGGGCCGCATGCGGCCCGCGTGAAGTTTTTGTGCGGCCCACGAACACTTTGTGCATGCCGGAATTATCAGTGCTAAATCCAAGGTTTAAAAGTACACCTACGTTTTATAAATACATTACATTCACCATAACCAGGCGTCCCTCCGAACGTAAGTCCGGGGCCCCTTCCAACGCAGAAATTGGACTGTGGTATTTATTTTACACAACATGCAGGGTTCATATTATGTATACACAGTAGAGGGCACAGTTCCGCTTATTAGGGAAGCTAACGCTATAGTTATAGCGGATTAGCATTTCCGCTAATATTTAGAAATTTTAGCGGACTCGTTAGCGAAAGTAAATTTATTGGTAATCCGCTGATTCCTTTGTTGAAAGGTAACTTTTGCATTAGCTGCTCCCCCCACTGAGTATACATAGGTCTACAGCAGTGATTCTCAAACTGTGTGCCGCGGCACACTAGTGTGCCGCCACAGATTCTCAAGTGTGCCGCGAATCTTCTTGAAATTTTGGAAAAGAATTGTATAAATATTTAAACTAAGCCATTGCTATTGCTAACATTACTTCCCACCATTTGGAAGCAAGGAATCTTTCTGTAGAAGAAGAACAGCTCATTCATTTACGAAACGACCCATTTTTTCAAACGCTGTTGCCACAAAAAAACTTGGTTGAGTTTTGGCTGTCTGCTTCCAAATTCTATTTCATGATCCGTGCAAAAGCAATCAAAACTATATTACCATTTGCATCTTCATGGCTATGTGAACATTGCTTTTCTGTTTTGACTGAAATTAAACGCTGTAAACGAGAGAGACTGCTTGTAATTGACGATGAAATTCGGTTATATGTTTGTCAACAATGCAACCTCGTTTCAGTCGAAGCTTATATTGGTATAAACAAGCACACCCATCGCATTTACACGTGAAAATAATTGTTTTAAAGCAACTTTTCTTCTTTTGTAAGTGTGCCGCGAGCGTTTTATATTTTTTCTAATGTGCCACAAGCTAAAAAAAGTTTGAGAACCACTGGTCTACAGTGACAGTGTGGACATATATTCCATAATTACGCAAAGCGCTTCTTTCGAGCCTTGTTCTGCGCAAATTGTAATGGGTCATAGTCCAGGGATCTGGCAATCTTGTTTTCGATGGTAGTTGCAAGAGCAGAAAGCCTGTAATCTGTCATGGTTGAGCGCAGGATATTCTTGATCAGTTTCATTCTGCTGAAGGTCGTTTCAGCACTGGCAACAGTAACTGGTGTGGTCGGTCAGAAGAATTCTGATGCAAATGCAAAGGTTCGGATATATCTCCTGAAGGCTGTTCTTGTACGTTAAAAAAAATGCTTGCCGTGACAAGTCCTCTCTCTTTCTCGATGACATAAATAAAACGATTTAATTCCATTATTAGTTCGTTGGCATCAATGTCTCCATTTTTCTTTTAATTTTTTTGCAGTGATTGCCAGTTCCATTGTCCGCCCTGTTAGCTCAGTGGTTACGTGCCCGCTCAAGGCCACGCGGCGCAAGTTCGACTCTCAGGGTTTGCGCTTGAGCAACGCATTTCAGGACTGCTAGTTTCAGTTGAAGTCTTTTTGTCCTGCTAACCAATGATATAGGCTAGGCAATAAAATTATTTCTTTCAGAACTAGTGTAACTTAGGCCTGCATTGGGATTCAAAAATGCCATATTGCTGCTCAGCACTAAATTGTAAAATTGGTTATGGAACTTCAAAAATTCCTTCTGTGGTTTCAATTCATAAGTATCCGATAAACAATCCAAGTTTGTTGAAGTTGTGGTTGAAGAATATCAGTCGTGAGAATTTTACTCCTACTAAAAGTAGTCGCAGATGTTCATTGCACTTTCTACCAAGTCATTTCATGTCAACCAGTGTAGATAGAAATGTTTCAAGACAAAAAAAACTTAAGAAGAACTTGGTTCGCAAAATATTGAAACCTTGCGCCATTCCGACTGTGTTTGAAAATCTTCCTAAATATATTGTGTCTTCTTCGTCAACTTCAAGATCAGCAATGCTACCTCTACTCTCTACATCTAGACTTAATACAATGGCACAACGTTTCATACAATCTATTGCTGAAATGTTTGAGAAGGATCGTGTCTGTCTACACCAGTGGTTCTTAACCTTTTTTTCCCCAGCGCCCCTTTTCAGAGATTTCCATAGTCTGGCGCCCACCATAATATAAGGGCTGTAGCCTACTAATGACATTTTCTTCCAAGACTATAAGGCTAGCCTACAGCCAGTAGTAATTAGTTATTAGTTAGTAAGAAAAAACTAGTTTAAGCCGATGTTAGTTTTAATACTAAAAAATCAGCACAGATGTGCCTTAAGGCTCTTAACTTAAAAGTCTTAAGGCACATCTCTGCTGATTTTTTAGTAGTTAGTAAGAGTTACACTAATAACCATTATTGACTGACTATTATTATGACCAGTCCTTATGGTTTGCTTGCACTGCCTGCCCGCTGTCCCTGCCAAAAGCTGACCACAAAATGCCATTTACTTACTACAAGGAAAGGGAAACAATGCCCATTATCAACAACAAAGGCCATGCACAACACCATCCGACGTCCACGCTTGTCGGATGGTGTTGTGCATTGTGCTGTATAGGCCAACATAGAATGCTCTGAGAGAGAATCACTACTTCCCTTGTTAAACACAATCTCTATACTGTATATAGCTCCTCATCCTCGGTGGATTCTCGTACCCCCAGCAGAACTACTAAAGCAAATTTGCAGTGAGGAAAATATCGTTACACCTTCTGAATGTAGCGCCCCCTATAACGCCCCCTGAATATTTCCGCCCCTCTAAAAGTTAACAGCGCCCACTAGGGGGCGGTAGCGCCCAGGTTAAGAACCACTGGACTCTACACCGTGAGATTGAAGCAGGTTTATCAAAATGGACATTTGTCACTTGTCAGGGCAATGGCATATTAATTCTGATATTTTATTCAAACTAAAAATTGATTTTTAATGCAGTTGGTAAAAGGAGGTGGCAGTACTTATGGTGCCGTGCATATAAGCCTCATTGGTCACATATCGATTAGTTTAAAAATTATTTAACACATCATTGGCACTTTACTATAACTCTGCATGATAGATAAATATCTGATTAAAAATAAGATATTTGTAAACTGAAATGTATAATCATCTATTCTAGTTACATCAACATAACAAAGAATGGCATGGAACAGCACACTTCATAACTCTTATTTTACAATATTGGAATGTTGTAAATGTGAAAACTACCACTGCAGTCTGCAGGTATGTGATTTATGCAGGGATGTACGCGCATACAAAAAATATTGACGCCGTCTCCAGTCAGCGTTAACGCAAACGTTCGAAAAACCATACGCCGTATGCGTCAACGTAACTTGTAAAAAAAAGTTGGCGGCGTCAGCGTCAGCGCATACACTAGCGTAAACTCATTTCGTTTGCTAGGTGCCAAACATTCACACGGTATAAACCACTCGAAACAAACAAGTTTTATTTTGAATTTCCACGAAGAAACACAAGCATCTGAAAGTGTTCATCAGACATTTTGCTGTGTTTTAGTTCCAATATGTCTTTGCCCATTGAAAACATTCTTTCAACTGCAGCGCTGGAAGGTATTGGCGTGTTGTAGCGAAAAAAATTCTTTAAAAAGTATGCGTTGACGCTTTGCGCTAAAAAACCGCGAAAACTTTACGGCGTAGCCTCAAGCGCAAACTATCCAAAAAAATGTGGCCGCAAGCGTTAGCGTAAACAAAAAGTCTACGCCGCATGTATGCGGCGTAGAATTTGCGGCGTATATGTACATCTCTGGATTTATGACTACTTTGTAAAACTGTAATCGCTAAAGCAGTATTGCAATAACGTGGTATTATGCCATGGTACAAATATTACTGCATGTTCCAAGTGTCACAAATTGTGCAAAAAGTATCGTTTAGCCCAGGGCTTCCCAAACTTTTTTGCTCGCGACCCGTTTTAATCTCCTAAAATTTTTCGCGACCCTTCACGGTTAAAATGATAAATAGTGCGAAATATAGCCAACATTTGTGATATTGATCGAAAGGTTTAATTCAAATGAAAACTTAAAACAAGCAAGCGGCACTCAATGACTGTTACTTTACAGTTTACACGCAGCCTACTGGAAACACAACAAAGAACCAAACACATTTATTCAGGTGATTGTGATGAATGCGACCGCTGTCTGCTACGGAGCAAGTCCAGCCGTGGCTTAATGTTGGTTCCAAAGGCGGTTTCTAAGTTGCTTAGTTTTGATGGTGATTGTTCATCAACGTTGAAAAAGCTGACTCGCACAAATTGTCGTAGGCTCCAGTTCGTGTCCGAGCATTGGTTTTATTTTCCAGTCAGATGTGACTTTGGAGGCCTAGTCTAAGTGGAAAAGACGTGGGAAAAAGTCACATTGCATGGAGAGTTGGAACGTGGTTGTATTAGCTTTTTTTTAATGTTTTATTTTTTCTGAGCCTTTTGTATCCTTTTTTTTTTCGAAAAAATTTCGTGCCTTCCCTCGTTCTCTTCCTCCAAATTGAACTATGACTGGTAAGAGGTTCCCACGATTTTAGATCAATGTTTGATGGGTTGAGGGAGACTTTAACTGATCTTTATAATTGCGTCGTTGGTGAGGCGATCCTCTCAACAAGTAGGCCTACCGAGTAAGTGTATTTCCCTCAGTTTCCTCTGCTGGAAATTTTTAAGACAAACACGTCAAAACAAACGACAGGAGTGCGGTTAGGCCTACTGCTGAATCAGGTAATGGTAGATTTACGTTAACGTTAAACGTTAACGTTAAACTCTTTAACGTTAAACCAAAGAGTGTGAAGGTGTTCTGCATAAAATTTATAAAATTTCACAAAATTTAAACTGTTAAGTCAGAAGATAGATTAGTAATATCTGTCTTAAACGTTTTCTGCCTAGACTGGATAAAGTGCAGGCCTTACTTATTATAAGAAATGTGTATGGAAAACGATAATAATGAAACGAAACAAACAGTTGCTTACCGAGTTCTTACATATTCCCTAGTCACTCCAAATCTCCAGTTCTCCAAATTTATAAAACAATGACCACTCCAGTCCATGCCAAAACGTAAAAAGGAGGATAAACTAGCAAAAATTGTAAATGCATGGCCGGGTCACTCAAGCATGAAAAATATAATGGAGCAGAGATACAGCAATAATATTAAATGGGCGGGGAATCGTTTCTAACAATATCTTCCTGAGAGAAGTGCTCGGTAGGATAGCTACTTTGTTTTTGCGTTGTAAATAGGGTTTTGAATTCAATATAATTTGGTATTGCCCAATTCTTGAAGAAAATACTTTTGAAACTGTTACAACAGATTTGACAAACGTTTAATAACCTAAGGCTTAACATTTGATTATAAAATGATTGATTGATAGATTCAACATCATTGCTAACCAAAAAATTTTCAAATGGATTATTTTCAACTTTATGTTTCAAGACGTTTAATTTGTAGATGAACGCTTTAATTTTAGATTTCAAAGTAAAAACATAGATGTTTTCTCTATGGAGGGACAACTTAAGCTCGTTCAGTTTTTTAAGCAAATCTGATAAATAGCACAATTTTAAGAACCAGATATCATTGCTAAAATGGTGGGCAAAGTCGCATTTTTTTTTCGTTAGAAAAATCACGACTTCAGTTTCAACACTAATAATCTTTTTTGCTCCAACTTTTAAAAGCCATCTTACTTCACATTGCAATAAAAGGGTTTTAAATTCCGATTCCGTTTTACCACATCAATTGGCGAAAGTACGCGTAGGCTACTGAATGTTCGACTCTGAATACAGTTAGGCTAATAACTTGCACAGAAGTGTACTTTAAGTAAAATTGGTGCACTTTGTGCTGTGACGTTTGGCTTCGATCACCGCAAGCCCGCGCGAGAAACTAAATTAGTCTCGCGCTTGCCTTATTCAGATGATCTCACATTTTTTGTAAGTTACACGTTTCATTTTTTGACTACGTTGAGCAAAATTCATCAGTTTTTAGTTGGTTGAGTTACAGGACGGTCATTTATTTTTGCTTATCACTAGAGAGAAGAAAATGAAGAAATAAAACAAAAGTGCACAATTGTTTCTCTTCATTTGCAAGGCGTTAAAAACTGAGACCGAAGAAAGAAAAGTGAACAAGTAGCCCGTTCGCGCACAGTGCGACCCCTGAATTACTTTACGCGACCCCTTGCGAGGTCGCGACCCCCAGTTTGGGAAGCCCTGGTTTAGCCTATACTATGGCCATTGTTACGACATTTTTAACTTTGTAAAAAATAGTTTGGTTTAGGAATACGGAAGTGAGATAAAACTAAAGAGCCACTTCGGTCAACTGATGGTGAACAACTGCAATTTTTGGAAAAGTTTGTACATTTCCTTACAGCTTGGAAAAGTATGGCACAATCTGACCAGTTTGGACTAACTTCTCCTACATTCGCTGCATTGACACAGACATCCAAAAGTCTTATCAAACTTTCACGATATTGCTTATGTGAGCTAGGATTCCAATGACTTGCTTTCAAAGTTTTTGTCAGATTGTTCAGTTTAGAGCAGGGGTCACCAAACTTTTTTCTCTGAGGGCCGGATTGCTGCGAGATTAACAGCTGCGGGCCGGATGCAAATTGCGAAAAGATATACAACTAGGCTATTTAGAATCTCCATTGACTTGAATTGAGCACAATAAACAACAAAGTCAGCGGTGGAATAGCAACAAAGTTGTGATGAAAATCGAAAGGGCAGGGCATCGTGCTCTTGAAAAAACATTACATCTTTCCAAATTTGGCCTAGGCTATCCCCATTTGTGGTAGCCTAATGATAAAAACAGAACACCAACATGTAGGCTAGGCTGCCTGGTGGAAAAATGTACAAATTCAACATACAACAACGAACTATAAGAACGAACAATTTTGACAAAAACTTTTTCACTTTTTTTCCTTTAACAGTAAGTGCAGATGTTATTTTCGCAGCACATGGCGGGCCGGATGAAATCAATTCGCCGGCCGGTTCCGGCACGCGGGCCGTAGTTTGGTGACCTCTGGTTTAGAGGGTTGCTTGGCCGTTATCGGCAGATGAACGGGGAAATTATTTTCTTTCTTGTCGAGAACTTTTCGAAAATGAAAGAAAAGTGACAGCAATTTTTTTGTTAAAATTTTCGAAATGTTCTCTTTCAGAAATGAAAAGTAGTTGCTACTGAGATTGCTGATGTTAGTGAAATAACTTCATCCGTGTCGCAGCACATAGAATCGTCATCCACAGTTTCTGTTGCTGATGCCAATGTGTTGTATTATGTCACCGGAGCCCTAATTCGATTTGTTTTCAACCGCTTCATGTGTGAAGACTGTTTTGCGCTGTTGCTTGAGTTTGGCGATGAGCAGGATAAGCTGCCACTTCAATCCTTCTAATTCAGTGATCCATGCTTATTTGCCATTGTGAAGCCTGGAGGCCTTTTGGGTCCCTGCGGTTTTGCTATAAGAATTTGTGTCGTTTATTAGGAATTTGAAACGCTAGCAGTAATTGCGCGTTCTCTAGCATTCGGTAGTTTGATACATGTCGTGTAATTTGCGTTGTACAGTTGAAACTCCTGCAGCGTTCCACGCATCGATAATTGTCCTGATGAACACCCAAACTTCTCAGTATTTATCACGTCCTGTTAGCTAGGCATTTTTTGGTTGCAACATCTTTGAGTTATCCACCTTAGGTGACTCGTTGCTGGGTTACGGATAACAACTTAACAAAACTGTGTTAAACTGTTTTATTTGCATCAACAGCGCACGGGTACAAATAATTGACACGGCGAGAGAGCACAAACAAACATAGCCAGGTCAAAGACTTTCAGAAACCGGCCTGCCACACCCCGCGGCGGCGGGGAGCGGCGTGATTTATGGGGTGACGATGCACCCGGAGGGTTAAGTCCACCAGCTTAGGTCGCGAGGGCCAGGCTGGGGAGTCGAGGTACCTGTGGAGGGAGAGTGTGGATCGAAAAACTATATGGCCCGTCCGCAAATTTAGAATGGCGGAGCGGGCCAGGGAGACAGGCTCTTTCTGCATAGCCCAGAAAGAAGCCCTGCGACGAACCGGGCGACCCGTCGTGTGTGGACGCTGGAACCGGCAGTAATTGACCGCCGGGCAGCGCCCACGTCTCCTTCACGCGTCCTCGCGCAGGTACTTTGACTCTTATACCCGGTCTGCCAGTAGGCAGAGCGGATAAAATTGGGGTCTCCCACGAGGAAGAGAGTCGAACCATTTAAGGATAATTTGGCTCTCGTGGCAGACGAATAATCAATAAAAATGTGGAGCAGAGGCTCGATGAATCAATATACTGTAATCAAAAAAAAAATATATATATATATAGGTGGGAGTGTAATTAATACTCACTGGAGAAGAGTAAGCTTTCATTCGGCGAGCACGGATGTGCACTGGCCAGACGTTGAGGCAGGTTCGCCCAGCTGGGTCGGGGAGGCTAGCGATCGAAACCAGAAGCACTGATAGACTGCATTACCGGTAAAAATAGAAAATTGGGGTAGAAGTTTTGAGGCTGCATCGAGTTGATCAGGGGATCGTGTTGATCAATGCATTGAAAGCGGAGCGATGTTGATCCGAGCGGGCAAGAACAGCGTTACAAGGCGAAAGCAGCGTATGACAGTTCGAAACAATTGATTGATTAGTACATAGAGAATCTAGTGATGATTGAAATTGCTTAATTGCTATTAAACCAGTCTCAAGTCACAATGTACATGAGGTATTTTATTTCCTTCCTTTTTACTTTAGAATGGTTGTTTTTGAAGAGACTGGAGTATCATATAAAAGAAATGGCGCAGGTTTATAGAAATAAGGTGATGACATAAGGTGATCAATTTTAAGCCAATATTGTTATAAGGTTATAACGTCTAAACGGTTTGCTGTCTTGCGCGCCCGGATACTTACTGTAACGTTATTAGGGAATAAGTTTCTGATCGCTGATGTCGTCTTTTCTATGACGTAGCCCCTCCACAAGTGAGCCCGGCGTTCCAAGCTTTCCAGACGCGGAAGGATCCTTTGATTGAGAGGGAAGCCACTTTTCTAGCCACCTCTGCTACCCCACGAGTAGGAACGCCCAAGGCCGTCAGAGCTCGAGAGCTCATCGGGGCATAGCTCCCGAGGGAGCCTACGACGAACGGAAGTGACAGGACGTCCCTGCAAGGGCGCTTCCTGTCTTCCTTTATGTTGACACATAACTCGCCGTACTTGTCGTGTTTCCTGTCGGCGGCTTTTCGAAGAGAATCCGCGCCGTTGTCGAACGGACATGTGACGTCACATACGACCGTGACACCGTCAGGGCGTTGCAGGACGATGTCAGGACGCAGATCGGCACCGCCCGCTTCCACGTGCTGTGGAACCGTACTATCTATGGAAAGCCCGGGTTGCCATTCGGCAGGCACGTGCCCCACGATCTCCCTTAATACCGAATTGTGTCGTTCCGTGATGACAGTCATCACGGTAGGGCAGTGATTCAATATGTGGGGGAGAGTCTCTTCCGCTTTCCCACACGCACGACACATGGAAGGTAGGTAACGGCGGCCATGGCTTGGTTTTGATTCAAGTGGCATTAGATTTAATCTAGCTTTGTACGCAAATACTCGGTCCGCGTGATCCAGGAGCTCCGGGCGCCGGGTCCAGGAATTTGAAAATCCGGACAGGCAGTGGGCACTGACCGTCTTGCCTTGGTCAGGTTTGGATTCCCACTGTCTCCTCCACCACAAGTCATTGTGTTGATGGATAACAACTCACAGCTTCCGAAAATTTTTATTTTGCTGAAAATTTCGCATTTTTGTTTGTGGTTACATAACTGCAAACTTTGTCAGTGACGTAAATTCAAATAAAAGACGTCACTGTTTCCTACCAAATTAACCCAATTTCATTAAAAACGACGCAACAGCTCAGGGCAGGTCTATAAAGAGAAATACAATGACGTTTTATAGTTGGCAAAATGTCTAACGCACTTATGTATCATGTAACCACCCACAAAAATGCAAAATTTTCAGCAAAATGGAAATTTTCAGAAGCTGTGAGGAAGCTGAAGAAATATTTCAAATCACTCCAAATTTTTTTCTTAGGTTAATTAGATATATCTAAACAATATTGTATCTACCTAAACTAAAAATATTTTTGAAAAAATTTCGTTTTTGACCCCATTTTTCGATTTTTGGGCCCCATGAGGAGGCTGAAGACAATTTGTTACGAATCTCAAATTTTGTCATGATCGTTTTCTCACTCATTGGCACCATTTTCCCACTACCCCGAGAAAATTAAAAAAAAAGTTCAAAAACGAGCCACCTTATTCTACAGTAGGCCTACAACTTTCGCCGACGATGATTGGCGAAAGCACTCGCTACTTGCAATCTTTATTTTTTTAAAAGAGTCTTTCTTGCATTGAAAAAAGCTAAAAGTTTACTTTGGTGGTCAAGGTGTTTTTTTTCAAGCTGACGCTGCCAACGAGTTGGTCTCAAACCGTCGCTCAGATTTTAAAAACATATGACGCATTGTGAACTTGTGGTACAACTTGGTCATTTACTATGACATCTATAAAGCCTAATTTCAGATAATTTTGTCATACTTTCTCTTTTTCCCCACTCATTTTATGTCAATAGAACTGATTAATTAAAAATAAACCTAATTAAATCAATAAGAAAATTAAAAAAATAGTTTACGCATGGTACTATTGTAGAGTTGGGGATACTGTTGTACTTCTAGCCTCTGTCACTTGTTGGTCAGTCGTTGCCATTATTATTACAACTAAAGCTCGAGGCTGCTGCGTCAGAAAGCCGTTGTGTTACGAGAGTTAAGGTGTCGCAGAAACATTTAGTAACGTCTATTCTAAAACATCACAAAGAATGCGAGATGTGACAACAACACGCTCTACAAACATTGTGCCATTGTAACACAAAGTTTCATTTTCAACAATCGACTGTCCAGCCTAGTTGTGAAGACTTGTTTAGTCATAATTCATGCAGAGTATTTCAATTTCTTGCGCCCCCCTTGTGAGCCTCACACGCCCCCAAGGGGGGGGGCGCCCCCAGTTTAAGAACCACTGATCTAAAGAATACGTTCTTACATTCACTCTCTATTGAAATTGCTTAGCTAATCAAGTGATTATTCAACTGCATACAAAGTAAATATAACTTATAGCTTGCAATTGCAAGATTTTAGCACTGACAACAATATTTTTCGTTTTATGTTTGTTTACGATAAAGAGTCTACATGAAGCAATACTTCGAAAATGTGTCTTTGGTATTTGTCACCTCAACTGTAGTTATAATCAACAACGGCAAATCGGCAATGGCTTTTTTAGTAATCTGCTCTGATGATGTCGCCAAACTTCCAAGCTTTTCTCTCACACTTTTGAAATGAATCCTTGAAGGACCTAACAGTAACGTCCAAGACCTATTATACAATGAGTTAAGGCACTCGAAGAATTAGCTTTTGTACGTTTTAAAAATAAAGCTTACTTTTCTAGCAACATTACATGTAAGCTCCTAAAGTTATTTCAACAAAAATAGTGAATTTTGTCCGTGGCGAAAAAGAGTTTAACACCCCCCTTATGAAGACGCCTCTTTTCCAACTGAGAGCTATTGGTGTAATGCTAATTAATCTTATTTTTGCAATTAAAATGCTTATAGACACTAAGTATTATAATGTCACATTTTTATGTGCTTGTTTTAGCAATGAAAGTGAAAAAAACATGTTTTGTTTTTCAATGTTTGCTTGTGTATGATAGGTCCTTCAGGAGCAGGACCGATTATACACTCTTCAAAAAAGTTTGTATAAGCTTTAACCTCACAAAAATAATTTCGATTGTCAATATATTCACGCAGTCAATAAACATTGACCTTGGCCGTATTCTCTAAAATTTTTGTCTTATTTTGATATGAGTTGAAGAAATGAGAGGAAAAAAGAAAACGATGTGTAATAGGTCCTGCATCTCCCCTACCGGTAGGCTACTACAAAAATAATAGTAAAATTCAGTTGATTGCTTATAAATATTTTTCAAATAATCCTAGAATAAAAAATGTTCTTAGAGCAGATATAAACATGCCACTTCTGCAGCTTTTGATGTAACGTTCATCTTTTTATCTCCAGTGGTTTTCGAGATATGACAATTTTTATGAAAAGGAGTAGCCTACTGGTAGGCCTAACCATAAAAACGCCCAGCGCGACCGTGTGACGTCATTATTTTCAATTTTTTTTCACGTTTATGTTTGTAAAAGTCCACAAGGCTACAACTTTTTCAGAAAAATAAGGAAAAATCCATGAACCTCGCTATTTTTGGCACAGCCTATAGGCCTACTATGTAGCCTATGTTACAAAGTTTCTGGATGCTTTAAGTTCTCATAAATAAAGCAGTACGGTAGATCCTATTATCAATTATCATATCCGGTGATAGGTATAGGCTACAACAATATAGTTAAATCTGCATAGGCAATTGCTTTGTTATGTGAAAATTGTAACAGTCGAATTCTGCAAGATCATAAACTGACCCTGCATCCAACAACTGTGCTTCTCGCCTGACAAGAACGGCTCCAAGGTTAGGCCTCTAACTATCACAAACTGATTCAAGCTGACTAAAAGTTTATTCAAGTAGCCTACACATGAAGACACTTACTTGCAATCCACGAACAAATAGTCAACCGTCATCAGTATGAAATTTTAGAAAATGTGACCGTCCACCGCTCGAGTCAAAACGCAAAAGGACGATTTCGATAAATGACCAAAAGAGATTAAAACTCGTGCGGCTGGAGGTCAATGAAGCGTGACAATTAAACCAAAACATTAAAATTAAAAAGGGATCATAAAAATCGTTTCTTACAAAAATTACATTATACAATATTCCTATGTATGCAACTTCCTTTACTCAAAGCAAGAGTGTCAGAGGCTGCTGGCCAGCGAACACTTCAGTAGGCTATTACCAAATCTGGCTCACCTGGGAAATTTTGGACACCCCTGAATTAAATGCTTGGTTGACCTATTTTCGTTGCCTGTAGCCTACTGTTCTTCTTCTTGCTTATGAGGCAGCAATTCAGGTAACATCTCCCAATTGTTGCAACCAGAGCAGTGTCTTCATATCAGGGTCTATGAGATTCACATGTTCTTCAGGTCGAAATACTGGACAGTGATTTATGATGTGCTGTGCTGTTTGACAGTCACCACAAATACAGGCTGGTGAGTCACACAATCCCCAGGTAAACATATTGTGCTTGAAGCGACCAACACCAGTACGGAGGCGATTCAGAGTTACCCATTCTTTTCTTGGAAGGTCTGAGCCAGGTGGTACCGTAGTGTCTGGTGTGACTTGGAACTGGTTGGGCCGTGAGATGGTTTCCCAGCGGTCTCTCCATGACTTCATCAGGTCGAAGTGACCTTCATGAAGCGCCACAATGTGTCGAGAAAATGGGTGCCTGGAAGGCAGGCGTTGACGTGTGAGCTGTTGTGCGTCAAGGACTACATTGTGGAGGAGATGGCGATCATTGACCTCTGCCTTTAATGCGAGCCGTATGGTAGAATTCTCTCTGCGTAGTTTTGGTGGGGCGATGCCTGAAAGCGCTGGTAGTAAGTCTGTAGGAGTTGGACGCAGGCATCCAGTGATTATGCGCATGGTGTCGTTAAGGGCGATGTCTACTTTTCCTGCGTGTGTGCTGCGGCACCAGACTGGAGAAGCATATTTGGCAGCACTGTACACAAGCGCTAGGGCACTAGTGCGCAGTGTTGGGGTTTTGGATCCCCAAGTCGACCCAACTAGACATCTGAGAAGGTTGTTTCTTGCTGATGCTTTGGCACGAACTGAGTCACAGTGTTTTTTATACGTGAGCTGCCGATCCAAGGTCACTCCCAGATATGTAGGGCAGGGGTCATGTCGGATAAGGGTTCCATCTAGGGGGACTCGTAACTGGCGGCCAGCTTCCTTGTTGTTGAGGTGGAAAGGTGTGATGGTGGTTTTAGCTGTGCTGAGTTTTAGTCTCCAGTCCTTTAGGTATTGTGAGATCAGCTCCATATCCTCGGTGAGGACATCCTCTACCTTAGTCCAATTTTTGTTTGTATATAGTAGGGCCAAATCGTCTGCATAGCTGTAGGCTACTGTGTGGACTTTGTCTGGGGAATGTCGCTAATATAAATATTGAATAACATGGGTGCTAAGCAAGATCCTTGAGGAACTCCATTCCTTAGACGACGGGGGCGGCTGGATTGTCCGTCGCTAGTTTTCAACACAAATGAGCGGTTTGCTATAATGTTAGCGAGAAAGCGAACAAGTTGTTTGTCAGGAATTTTTTGTAGGAGTTTAAGCACTAGGCCTTGGTGCCACACTGTGTCGTAAGCAGCCGTTAAGTCTACTAATATGACACCGGCTTTATTTCCCCTCTCGAAACTATCCTCTATGTCATTGGTCAATTTAGTTGTTTGATCGGTTGTACAACGCCCATGGCGGAACCCAGCTTGTTCTGCGGGAAGTTGCAGATCAATGACTGGTTCAAGGCGTGTCATAATGAGCCGCTCAAGAATCTTGTAGGGGACACAGAGGAGAGAAATAGGACGATAGCTCTTGGGGTCGTCCAACGGTTTTTTCGGTTTTGGTAGGGCAATCACGCTGGCCTTCCGCCATATCTTAGGAATTATGTTGCGGTTGAGACAGATTATGTAGGGCCGCAGTGTTTTAAAAACTCTGGTGGTATGTGATCGGGTCCTTGAGCTTTGCCACATTTCAGTTGTTGGATCGCCGTTTGCAGCTCTTGGGTAGAGAAAGGAGCTGACAAAACGCCATCAACACTCGGGGCACTCCAAAGTCTGCTACACTCCTGTTTTACTTTAAGTTCGTGTTTCTTGTCAGCACCAGGGAATTTTCCATTAGCTAGAAGTTGGTGGGCAATGCTGTTGGCTGATACAGGGCAAGGTTTAAATGGTTTTGAACTGCGGCCAGTGAGACGGTTGAACGTCTTTCATGCCTTCCTGCTGGAGTGAGTAAAATCGATTGATTGAACTGTATCCTGCCAACGCTTTAATCGCTTTTTGTCAAGACAGTTCATCAGGTCTGAGGCACTGACTGCAGCATCTTCATTTGAGTCAGCGCTCAAAAAGGCATTGTAGTGTAAGTCACATTCCTTGTCCCAAGTGGGAATGAATTTGTGACGAACCCCACGAGGGACTGTCTTCTTAGCTACCCGAGAGAAGATATTGCAAAGGGCTCGGTAGGATGCGTTGATGTCGGCAGAGGCGGGTTGAGGAAGTTTGTTTATCTCTTTATCAACCTGTTGTGTAAACTTTTCCCAATTTGCCTTTTGAAAGTTCCACCTTTTAACTGTTGGATTTGTAGGGACGGGTGCGATGGGGTTTGCTGGGGTAATCAGTGATGGCCAGTGTTGTGATTTTGGAAATGGGTCGAGGATCATTCGCTGTGGTATTGGGCCAGCTAGATTGACAAAGGCCAGATCAGGGTTAGTTGTAGAGCACCACCTTCCGGAGCGGAAGCTGTTAGGCTGTTTGGGGTCAAACAGTAGCTGGACACCGCAGGTTGATGCCCAGGATTCTAAAGCTAATCCGTCTTGGTTTGAGTGTTGATAGCCCCAAGTGGTACTGTGACAATTAAATACTCCAGCATATATGCATGGCGCCAGAAACATGGGAAGAGAGGTTAGCTGAAGTTTAGCGAGAGGTGGTTTGTACAGATTAATTACAGTTGTACCATTGATTTCCGTTGCTGACCATTCCAATGCAGAACTAAATAGCCTACTGTAATGTGTGTTTACAAAGCTTTTTAGAATCTAGACAAAATAGTTAGCCACAATGACATTTTGCAGCAAGTGGAATCGAGTGATTTTTGTTAATTTTCTCATTGAACGAAGTTCTTTTCATGCTGACGAAAGTAGGCTAACTTCAGGTTAACATGAAAATGTAACACAAGATACAAATTAGTTGTATTTTTGCTAAAAAATTATTTTGGGACCAATTTTTCGTATTGTTTCCCAACCAGTGCTGACGATCTCCCTAAACACATCATACTGAAATCGAAACGTTTTCATTATTCAGCAGCAAGCTGAAAACCCATCTGCAAACAAAAAATCAAACCGATTAGCATAGGCTACGTCCATTGTGTAATAGATACCACTTCTGTACATTTAATCTTTCAAGTAGGCTACTACTGTTTGATACCTAGTATCTGCTTAGCTTAGCCTATTACAGCTGTCACTGTCGTACATCTGCCATCACAACCTAAAAATGTTCAATTTCAATAGGCTGTTATTAGATGCTAATATGTTACCAATGCAATACGCCTTTAATTAGCTGAATTACGTATAATATACTTGTTTACAGAACCTTATAACTCTCTGTTACTTTTTTTCTAATTGTAGTAAAAACAGAGAGAGACTGTTCAGTAATCCGTAGTTTTAAAAACTCAAAACCATGTTTTTCTGCAAGACGGAATCCTCGTGGACTGCGAATGGGTGGTGGAAACTGCAATGTTTTTGGCAGAATTCTTTCTCTCAAACAAGTAGCCTATGGTTAAATTTCAAATGACGATACAATTTAGTAATTTTCAAATTCTTCCTGACATACTTTCTCTCTCTGTTACTTTGTTGTGTAGATTTGTTTGACAAGAGTACTTCAACAATGAAGCTGTATCACTCTCCAGAAGTGGGTCCACGTCTTTTAGGTGCAGACAGTTAGGCGCCGGTCAAATAGGCGCGCACACTGTGGCGTCTGGATGTTTAGGTGCGGAGCACTGTGGCGCCCGTTCAGTTAGGTGCTATTCGTACTAAAGTCTGCAGATTGTATAAGCTTGGCAAGTAGGGCAATGCTACAAAATGTTATATTGAACAGAAAAATATGTTGTTTTATTAATACGCGTGTGGAGATGAGGTGCGAGACAACGCTCTACTACTCTTGATATTAGCACATCTCCACAGGACATTTGCAATGCATCCTGAACACAGGTTGCAGCCAGATGGAACTTTACTTAATCTGTTATCTTTCGCAATTACTTCTACTCGGGATTGATTGGTAGTGTGGCGAGTTCGTATGAGACAACGTATGAACCCTATGAACCCATATGAAGTTATGAACCCTAGCTACAAGTTGTAAGCATATTGGTGCGACTTTGCTCGTTATTAAACCTAACAACAAATAAATGCCGAACACGTTCATTAAAATACAATATATTTTTCTGTTCAATATAACATTTTGTGTGAAAAGCATTGCCGGTTTAAGCAGCTTCACTCACGGAAACCATGACATATTTTTCTGTTCAATATAACATTTTGTGTGAAAAGCATTGCCCTACTTGCCAAGCTGATACAATCTGCAGAGTTTCCGAGGAATAGCTCCTAAATGAACGGGCGCCACAGTGCTCCGCACCTAAATATCCAGACGCCACAGTGTGCGCGCCTATTTGACTGACGCCTAACTGTCTGCGCCTAAAAGACTTGTTCCTCCTAACTTTGGTTGGAAAGTCATTTCAAAAAACTCCAAAGAAACTCCATCCCATTCCGATACCGAAGTCACCCGCATGCCATGTAGACCATTTTCATATCATCTTCACTACATTTTTCATCATTCATGATCATCAGTTTAATATCATGCTCAAATAATAGCCTAAGTTAATTAATCTAAATTCCTGTACCCATCAGTTATCAATTCCTATTTAACATCACACCACTGTCGTTGCTGCGAACACTCGATTTTACTTAAAACGATGCACTGTACAAAGTATTTTGTATATGTAATATGTTTAATATGTAAATAATATGTAATAATATGCGTATGTTCATTGTTTAGCCTATTCTTAAATGCTCGTGTTGTTGATTTTTCTTTTTTACATTGGTTGTAAGGTTCAGTCGTCCCCACATGGTTTCATCAACTGGCACACCTCCAGTTGCTTTAGGTATGTGGAGCCAACTGGTTCTTCCAACTAATTCATCTAGCCTACTTTAAACTGTTAGGTTTGGTGGCCCTGCTTAATTTACTTTCGTGTACATAACCTTTAAATTTGCATCGCATGCACGTTTTAAACTTTTGTAGTTTTGCCACCTTTTCCTTTTGTTGGTTTTGTTCCCGTTCACTATTTGTAACTTTATCATTGCTGTTGTTTTCCGACAAAGAAAAATAAATTGAATTGAATTCTCTCGGAGTCTCTGCTTGTGCCTTGGATTTTATCTCTTCACAAGCCAAAACTAATGCTGGAGGCTATCGTTTAAACTTTTTTCTTGAAATATCTTATTGCCATTAAGAAAATTGCAGGGCATGATTAAAACAGCAACTGTAACACGAACAAAGAGATAACGTAATTCTGAATTCGTGTTTTGACTGACCAAAATTTACCAACAAATCCATCGTATTGCGTCATGAATACAATAACGTTAGTGACGCGATATTGAGTGCACCAATCACAAATCCGTTCCGCTTGACAGCGCCCATCTATAATCACTAACCTTGCACTGCCTTGTTTCAGTCAAGGGCTTTTGTTAGTGGCAGGTGTCAAACGGCAGAGTTGGTACATACAGACAGCCTTACACATGTTGGGGTCGGTTAGAATTACTGCAGGTTCTTTCTTTGTTTTATTAGAACTTGAAGTAATGTAGGAGCTTATAGGTTTTGCAATAGATTGAGTTTCGCTTTTAGCAGCCTGATCGTTGCTTAGCTTACTTCACAATGACTGTAGATGTTAATGACCTGTTTTAGACTGATGCTGCGAGAGTTTCCTGTGGTAATCACAGTGAACTTGTAGCATCAGGCTGAAACAGGTCATTAACATCTACAGTACATTGTGAAGTAAACTTATAGGTTTAAATCGGATTTGGCAAACACCAAGTGTCTGGTAAAGTTTGTTTAGTTGATTGAATGATTGATTGTTGACCAACAAACTAAAAGAAAAAGTATTGTATTTTGATGTGGTTAGAATGTAGCCTGGTAGTAGACGCAAATGATGTAGCCTAGTTAAGATGTGTTTCAAATTTTTAAGGTAGTTGTTGACCGAATGCCATTCAGCAAATAAATTCTAATTCTGGGAAAACATGCATCAAATATGCTGAAACAACCTTGTGGAATAAGATCCCAAAGCAAATTACAATGTTGCCGTTTTCTTCTTTAAAAAAGGAATATAAAAAAACAACTCATTTCAAATTACTAAAGCTGATTTTTGGCATTGTTTACATTCTGAACTGATATAGGCTACTACTAACTGACCCATTTAATTGCCATCCTTTGATTATATTGTTGCTTTACTGCTGTTGATAACTATTTTTTTCCTCTTTTTTTCCTTTTTTGTTGTTGTTGTTTTTCTTGTGTTTGTTTTCTTTTTTTCCGTACTATTAATCCAATTATGTACCGTATTGTATCCAGTAAAACAAGAGATTTTTGGGCCCGGATCCTTTGGCTCTAGGTACTTCGGGAATTATGGCCACATTTTCCGGTTGTACCGGTACTTATGAGCGGATTACCGCTGTTCGTGTCTTATTTTGCTTAAAGTTGACAAGGGACGAAAAATCTCTTATTCCAGTACAACTTTCGGGCATAAGCTTGTAATTTAGCACAACAACAAAAATTAAAACAAGATGATTTTGATCATCGACTAAAACACTAATGCCTTATCATCATTATCAGCCATTGTTGTGCCACTGCACGATGAAGGCCTTCCCCATATCTTTATAATTTTGTCTGTCTTTGCACGTTTGTGTCCAGTGTTTGTCGAATTGGTAGAGTTCGTCTCGCCATCTTGTTTTCTGTTTCCCTCTTTTGCGTTTATTGTCAAGCGGTATCCAGTCAGTAGCTCTTCTTGTCCATCTGTTGTCAGTTGTTCGCATGATATGTCCTGCCCAATTCCACTTTAAAGTTTTTATTGTTTGAATGATGTATTTGATTTTTGTTTGTTGTCTTATCCATTTGGCTGGTTTCCTGTCTTTCCATGTAACGCCTAAAGGTGCGTCTACACGAGAAAGTGTTCTTGCTTAGAAATTCTTGCTTAAGCTAGTGATTAAGGTCGTTTCGTCTACACTGGCAACCTTGACGAAGATTTTGCTCGCTTGAATCGCGGTCACGTGAGTATCTAATCCCCAATGACGTCACGTTTTAAAAAGTTCCCGCCAAAGCATAGCAGTTCGCGCTAAAGTACAGCAGAGTAGACCAAGCAACTGACTGTTCTTTAACCATTTGAAGTTGTTCAAGTTGTTGCAGTCTTTCAGTCATGGCTTCCCAGAAGTTGTGTAAAAAATGCTGCAAAAAGCGAAGGATGCAAACCCGCAATTTACTGCTTATTGAAGCATTCAGACACCTCAGTGAGGTTGAAATGTTGGAAACAGAATTTCATGTCAGCGTGGGTGACTGGTAACAACCAGCAAGATCATTCCTCCGCTATTTTTATTACCCAGTGTACAATGGCAATGGTTTTCTGCTGAGATCCTGTTTTGGATTTGAAATTGGAAAATATTGTGCTTTCTATGGGCTATTTCGAGTACGGTCACCGCCAGTTCAGCCCACAACATTAATAAGAACGGGTTGGGATCAAAACTTAATGAAATCCTTTAACGATACCGCGCTGCCCTGTCTGGATACTGAGCTGAGAGGAGACCTGAGATTTTGGCGGGAAAAAACATTTCTAAGCAAGAGAACTCACTTAAGCGCCCAGTTTTTCGCTCTGGAGCGTATTTTTTCTCGACGGCTCTCTTACTCGCCCATTTTCTTCAAAGTAAGCGGCACAAACTGCGATTAACTTAAAGAAACAAGAAGTTTGGCTAGCTTAAGCAAGAAAACAGTCGTCGTGTAGACGCACCTTAAGAGTACTTTTTCATGTGATCTTTGCGCAGTGCGTAGTTTAAGTGTTAGTGCTTTCGTTAAGTTCCATGTTTCTGCTCTGTATAATGTCATTGTTGGGAGTCTAATGTATTGGTTATATTATTCTTTTCTTTTCATTGAGATCGGTAAATTACTTTTAATTAGTTTTAAAAGTTTTAAATATTGAACTCGCTCTTTCAAATGCCTGCCAACCAAGTGTAATTTTTCTTTTAATTTCTTCTTTATCAGGTGGTGTGGTTACTATATGGCCAAGGTATATGTGTATTTGTTTACGTTTTGGAGATTGGCTCCATCTAATGTAATGTTTTGGTTTCCTTTGACATGGTGATTGAACATACCTTGTGTTTTAGTCATTCATTTTGAAATTGACCTTTTTGTTTGTCTCGTCTAGTTCAGTCAACATTGTTTGGAGTTCATTGGGTGTTGAAGATATCGAAATGATGTCATCAGCAAACCTGAGATTGGATAGGTATTCGCCATCTACTTTGATACCTTTTTCTTCCCAATTTAAATTTTTGAAAATTTCTTCGAAGCATGCTGTGAAAAGCTTAGGAGAGATGGTGTTTCCCTGCCTAACACCTCGTTTAAGATGAAATTTGGCTGAGTCTTTGTGTAGTCTGATGAAGGAAAAACAATTTTGATGCCTTATAGGCAGGGTTGCCATCGACATGAACCCCAAAATAAGGACAGCCTAAAAATTAAAATTTTCATACAAAACGAAACAAAAGTTTTTGAGCAAATCTTTGCACTAATACGAGCTATGATATATCACATGCCAGAAGAGAGCCTGCATGGGATGCAACCTAATTCGTATCATGTACTATTCGTACCGTCAGTTCGTAGCTTGCAAAGATCGAGAGAAAAAATTAAAAAAAGCCATAGTCGCTGAATGCAGTTTCCGCAAACAAACAAAAACTCTTAGGATCATTACCAGAAATTTTAATATGTTTGCGGAAACTCCGATCAACCCTAACCTTATTAAAATGTTTGCGGAAACTCCGATCAACCCTAATCTAGGGATGGGCAATTCAGAATACTGAATCCAGAAGGATTCGGATCCTAAACTATCCGAATCCAAAATGGCAATAAAACCGGGTAATAAGATTCGGTTTTAAAGATATGCATAAGTCTTGTTCAAGCTGTCAGCTTGAGACAGTGAACTGAAAAAAGTGTGGTTTACTCTCTTTTTTCTTTGCACTGACACCATTCGCACTTTCAAAAACGTTTTGCACGTGGTTGTGCGCGCACGTGGTTGTTGCTTTTGTGTCTAAATTTGCAAATAAACATTGCATGAAATTTTTTACTTTTTGCATTGCTGGAGCCTAGAACTAGAAGTTAATAGGATTTGGTATTCTGGATTCGATTCTGGATTCGGTTTAGTATTCCAGAATAATTCTGGAATAGTGAATTATTCTGAATTGCCCATCCCTACCCTAATCCTTTTAAAATGTTTGCTGAATCTGCGATCAACGAGACAGCGACTTCGGCAAACTCTTAGGATCATTACCGGAAATTTTAAAATAGATAAAATGTTTGCGGAAACTGCGGAAAAACCGAAACTGCGATCAGCGACTTAGGCTTTGTTCTATTTTTTTCTCTCGATCTTTTCAGTTTGTCTGTTTGCAGAAACACTCTAACCCTTTTAAAATGTATGCGGAAACTGCGATCAGCGACTTCCGCAAACTCTTACAATCATTACGGTACCAGAAATTTTAAAATGTTTGCGGAAAAACGGAAACTGCGGTCCCTAGATCAGCAATATTCTATTTTTTCTCTCGATCTTTTCAATTTGTTTGTTTGCGGATACCGATACTCCGATACCCTAACCCTAACTACCGCTAATACCCTAACCTTGCGGAAACTTCAGTCAGCAACTTTGGCTTTTTTTAAGTTTTTTTCTCGATCTTTTCAAGGTACAAACTGACGGTACGAATTAGGTTGCACCCGCCTGCATATTAGCTCGACAGCCACCCACACTTGCTGTTGTTTCTCTGGGCAAGAAACTTTACGATAATTGCCTCTACCCAGTGATCGATTTCGAGTAATGGGTAGTACCAAATTTAAGTCGTAAGTAGAGTAGACAACCGGAAACAGACATTGCCGTCGGCTGCAGCGTGGGTCAGGTGTACGTCAGAAGGCGTACAGTCTAGGGTGATTCATAAATTGAAATTTTTTAAATTTAATGGGGCACCCTCTTGTATCGTGTCAATACCTGAAAAAATAATCCTGTCAAATTTTTAGAGCAATCGAAAGCATTTTAAGGTTGTTACCAACTTTGAAAGTTGCACATAATACACACATGGGTCATTCCCTGTCAACTCAACAGGGTGTGCAAGCTCGATCCTCTTAGATTTTCTTGAAATTCACACTAAAGTTTCATATTGATGTATAATAAACACAAAAAAAAATTCAGCTCATTATCTCAAGACGTTTAGAAATTACAGCCCTTCAAAGTCACCAAGGTGCCTCAAAATGCGTTCGCATGTACATTTTCCTCCATGTTTGGGTCTTCATAACTTTTAATCTAAAGCATTTACAAAGCTGAAATTTGGTATTCTGATTAAGAAGCAGCCCTAGTTTTCATATCTACCACCAAGATTGCTAATTTCAAATTAGTTTTAGATATAGAACTATACTATTCATTATAGTACTCGAGGCACTGTCATGTGACTTCCGCACGGGTTGTCCTTGGGAACTCCTCTATGCTGACGACCAAAGGTCTAAAGGTCAACATGGCCAAGATCATGATCACTGGAAAGGAGCTGCATCGACTTAAAGACTCAGGACGCTACCCTTGTGCTGTGTGTAGGGCAGGTGTAGGGCGGTGTGGGCACAAACTCCATCCAATGCAACACTTGCCTCCTCTGGGTTCACAAAAAGTGCAGTGGCCTAAGAGGAGGTCTGAAACCCGACCCATCCTTCAAGTGTAAAAGATGTGCAGGAGAAGCTCGTCCCATAGAAGGTAGAACTATCACTGACATCCAAATAGATGATGGAAAGTTAGAAGTGGTAGACGCTTTCTGTTACTTAGGTGACATGCTCAGTGCCGGTGGAGGTACCGTCCTCAGCTCCACTACCAGAGTGAAGACAGCCTGGGCTAAATTCAAACAGCTACTGCCCATACTCACCAACAAAGATATCCCCCTTTCCAGTAACGGCAGGGTCTACAACAGCTGTGTCAGGAGCGTGATGTTGTTTTCAAGTGAATGCTGGGCAGTGACAAAAGAGGTACTGGGAAGAATTAAACGAAATGACAACGCAATGATACGGTGGATCTGCAACATCAGACCGCAAGAGAACTAGTACACCAGCTCAGACACTCTACTCGCCAGGCTGGGCTTGCGAAAGATTGAAGATGACCTCCGATTCAACCGTCTCCGCTGGTTTGGACATGTTGAAAGGAGCAGCGGATGGATAAATCAATGCCGAGATGTGCCAGTAGCTAGTACAAAGAAGCCTGGACGTCCCAGGAAGACATGGAGTGACACCGTAAACGATGACAGGAAGCAGTGGCAGATGACCAACACTAGCCCCCTAGATCGTGATGAATGGAGACTGAGGATGTGCCTTGCCAGACCCCGTCCTACCCTGATTCTAGGAAATGAGACGTAAAACAGGAAGATGATGATATAGAACCTTTCAAAAATTGAAATTTTTTATATTTGAAAAAAAATTATCAATTTATCAAAAATATCAAAATTATTTATCAAAATTATTTATCAATTTATCAAAATTATCAAAAATTGAAATTTTTTATATTTGAAAAAAAATTATCAATTTTTGATGTCCGCTATCTCCCAAACCAATCGTCACAAAACTACCGTTTTGCATATCATTAATCTATACTAGTTGATAATTAACCCCATGAGACTGACACCAAACAAATGTGAAATTATTGAAGTTTGGAGGGTGCAAAGATGAAGCCCGAACCATCTTTACACTCTCCAAACTTCAATAATTTCACATTTGTTTGATGTCAGTCTCATGGGGGTTAATTATCAACTAGTATAGATTAACGATATGCAAAATGGTAGTTCTGTGACTATTGGTTTGAGAGATAGCGGACATCAAAAATTGATGAAAAAAATTTAAATGCAAAAAATTTTAATTTTTGAAAGGTTCTATATCTAAAACTAATTTTAAATTAGCAATCTTGGTGGTAGATATGAAAACTAGGGCTGCTTCTTGATCAGAATACCAAATTTCAGCTTTGTAAATGCTTTAGATTAAATGTTATGAAGACCCAAACATGGAGGAAAATTTACATGCAAACGCATTTTGAGGGACCTTGGTGACTTTGAAGGGCTGTAATTTCTAAACGTCTTGAGATAATGAGCTGAAATTTGTTTTGTGCTCATTATACACCAATATGAAAATTTAGTGTAAATTTCAAGAAAATCTAAGAAGGTCGAGCTTGCACACCCTGTTGAGTTGACAGGGAATGACCCATGTGTGTATTATGTACAGCTTTCAAAGTTGGTAGCAACCTTAAAAATGCTTTCGATTGCTCTAAAAATTTGACAGGATTATTTTTTCAGGTATTGCACGATACAAGAGGGTGCCCCATTGAATTAAATAAAAAATCAATTTATGAATCACCCTAGCGTACACCGATGCATTGCGCTCAAGTCCGCTTTCCCGTAATGCAGGATAGAGATATGAAAAACAAACAAACAAACATGCCATAGTTTTTGCCAGAAACAATCTGTTCCAGCAATTCCTTGTTCGTAGAAAATACTTCCTGCATCTCATGACAGCTCTAGTCTAGGTTATCCTTTACTTGTAGCAGAGATTTTAATAAGTCTGTTTCTTTTTTTGGTTCACTGAGCCAAAACAAGAGAGAACACCTGCTCCACAAACGCACTGCTGACCAGAAGGGAAACGATGACGTTAACCTGCTTGTAGAGCAATGGAAACTCTATTAAAGATCTTCATCCACTTGTCCTTAGGTTCATCCTTACGGAACACAACATCTGGAATCTTCTTAAGCAGAGCAATGACAGCTGAGACCTCATCGAAAAACTCATGCTTCATTGCCATTGGCGGATCAATTTGTTTCGCTAATCCCTTAACTTTCTCATACTCAATTGTTTGATCTCAACAGGGTCCAGTTGATGTGTGTGGGAATGTTGGATGCTTCTCAAATTGATACCGCACTCATTGATATATTCCCAAAAAAAGATAGATTTGTAATTGTTAAAAATAAGAAAAAATAAGGACTCAAGGCAAAAACAAGGACATTTCTTAGAAATAAGGACAAATAATTTTTCTTAGATGTTGCCCTTTAAAATAAGGACAAATCTCAGAAATAAGGATGGTATGGCAACCCTGCTTATAGGTATATGCATACAATAGTAATATACTGTACCTGTACAGTAATTTACTATTGTTACAACATAAAAGCATTTGAATATATTCGTTGAGCTTAGTCTGTAAATATAAAACTTAAGCTGCAACATGCTTTTGAAATGATGAGTAGTGTTGGACTGTTGGGTAATGTTGAAAAAAACAAAACGATACGATACCGGTATTTGAAAAAATACTCAATATTTTGATACTTTTCGATATTTTTGTTATAATTAAGAAAAGAGTTTCTCAGTCTTCAAAATTAGTGTCAGCAATTTCCGAGGTGATTACCGACACAGATGCATGAATGGCGCATTAGCGTCTGCAATAAAAATGCCGAGGCCACACGAGCGTAAGGTTAGGGTTAGACATTCCTCCCAGTCGTTATGCCACAGCCATAGATGTGCTCCTTAGTCAACACCCTGATGGAGCTCTGAGAAAGAGGCGTGTGGATGGGTATCAAAGCACGAAAGCGGCAAAACGTGGACGCTTCATTGCAAACGGCAAAGACAGTGTAGATTTACAGCCAAGCGATGAGCCTCGTGATGTGTCCGACTTTGTGTTGCTCGCAGTATCTGAATTGTATCGAAATTATGTTAGTGCATACGTAAATCGAGGCAATCTTCTTGGAGGGAGCTATTAATTTGTTACTGGTACCTGGTTGAGCAATTAACGTTATTTTATGATAATTCAACGTCGCTAGATGTCGAATTAATGCAAAACAAACATAAATTTCTTATTGGGCATTGTTGTTATGCAATATAACCCGCCGGGAAAATTAAATCGATTTGTGCTGACTCGAACGTTGAATGAACCCAAAATTGACTTACTTTTCCTCCCCGTGAGTTATTCAACGTGAATTACCGTAACAGCGTGCGTATCGCGTTGTTCGCTTTATCGCTACTTGTGGTATTATTACATCACAACAAATCAAACAGAGCGGTCTTGATGGACTACTCTAGTATATTTTTCGCTTCTCGTTTTACATGTTTTGGTACAATTTTTTTCATAATAAACGTTCATGGCAATTGCCGATGCCGAGGCAATTTCTACTTTTGCCGTTTGGCCTCGGCAACGTTTTTGTAGGGGTTTGCAGTTACGAGTTAGGGCTGTAATAGTTAAAATATCGAACGATACTGAAATAACTATCGATATTGCAAATATATATATCGTATCGAAAATCCGATGTATCACCCAACACTAATGACGAGCCAGGTATTATATGAAGGGGATGGAGACGGATGCCACCGATGTCATCCCCTCAAAGTCGTCTCATGCCGATGTCGTCCCTTGAAAGCAGTGGCTATTTTTCCACAATCAGGTGTTGCCAGAGTTAGGATTAAAGTTAGGAAGGGTTAGAGTTTAGAATAAGATTAGGGTTTTCATTTTCCCAGGACTAAAAAAAAATTTCAAAATACAAGTTTTTGTTTTCAACAGCTTTAAACTTTTCTCCAATTAAGGCAGAATTCCTTATTTGGCAACACTATTGAGGCTATTATTACACTACATAGTGTCTATTCTTTATTGCAATATATATATTATACAAATAGCTACTTTATTCTAAACAGGTTTCTTGTTTGAATAAAAAAACAAGTGACCCAGAAAAATTTTCTGGAGACTCATCTTTGGGTCGCAACATATAAGTTAGAAACCACTACAATAAACCATTGCTTAAACTTCATGCACCAGATGACGTGGAAGTGATAAACTATTGAGTGTTGATTAACTTTGGATTGTTGGAGTCATATTTATATTTTTTTGTTTTTATAAGCTGAAATTAAGTTTATTGCTAACATCAATTCTGCTTGTGTTTGAATGTTTTCGCTTTAGCAAACCAGTTAACTGGATAATAAGCAGAAATTTTCTGCAATATATATATAAACTTATGATGAGCATGTTGTGAAGTTATGCATTTGACTACTTTTGGGAAAGTTTTTCCATGTGGAATTTTGTTAATTTAACTTTCAAGCCATCGCTTTTGTTAGAGATACATTTACAAAACAATTGATACATTTGAAGATACTAGGCTACTACTGTATTTAACAATTGCTGCCTTGTAACGGGTCATATACACTGTAGTTGTGACCACTGATGTATCCAAATCATGATGACACGTTTGGACAGTTTATGTAAACATGATGTGATTCAAACAAATGCACTTTGTTTGGCAGCATAGTTAGGTTATGCAGCTGAGTCAGTTGTGATGAGAAACAAGTAGTTCTCAAGTCTTTCAATCTGATCAATAGAAGAAATTTACTTCAGAAAATCATGAGGAAATTTTGCATAATTTCAATAGCTGTTACAGTATTGTGCTGACACTAAAATTATTGTTGGTAAAGAATAAAAACCACAGAAAATTTTCAGAAGCAAAGCTGATTGATTGTGCTCGATGTTTTTTTTATTTTTTTATTGCAAGCCTGATGGCCATCTGCTCTATTATTTTTTCTCTATTGGGAGAGGCCAGGCTGCACTGCAGCTGGTTGTATCTTTCACCTGCCACTCATTGTGATTAGAAGGCATTGTGCATTTTTGGTATTTGAATGCACATTCACTCAATATTGCAACCGCTCAACAGGATGGCTGTTTCCATTCATTGGTATTGTTGTTGAGAATCAGGCATTCAGCATCATAAGGCGATAGAACTGTGATTGATTATATAATTTAGAGTTGTTGTGGTTATTAGGTATTTTCTTGGTAAAGCATGAAAGCAATCACTTGTTATTGTTACATAACTAATGATAAAGTGAATCGAACTATGACATCATAGTTTGTCACATTTCCTGGCTATAGCAATCTTTGTTAGCAACGCGTATGGTAAACAATGTGGAATTTACTGCGAGGTGGTATTATGATAATGCCACAAAGATAAATCTTACTATAATACAGATAGCTAGTAGGCTGATTTAATGGAAAAAATCATTTTTTAAAAGGTTTCCTGTTTAGCATTGTGGTCATTTCATGTGAAATGTTGATGGCAATGATGTAAATGCTTCTTTCATTCTTACTCACCTTGTCTCCATTATTCTTAATATAAATGTATTACCAATACTCAGGCTGTGTAATACATGAGATTGAGAGGTCATACATGTGTGAATGCATTTCAACATGTTTGCTTTCAAATGATATTTTAGTTTGCGCATTAAACTCGGTTGGACCTCTGCCACTGTCAACATCGCAACCCTGAAGGTGAACAAAGCAGCGCAGGCAAAGTTTAATGAAGGAAGTTGTCGTTGCGTTTTATTGAAGATTAAATACTTTATTGTTTAAGGCCATGTTGCTGTGCAAACAAAAGCATTGTGTGTGTAGATTCCAGTTTGTTTTGCAACACAATTGTGAACGAACAGGGCAACAGGCCATTGATTGTTGTTGTAACTTGCTGTCATCCTAATTTGTATGTCAGCTGTAAGTAAAGACAACAGGTTTTTATTGCCAAGATATCGGAAAAAGGTCAATAAAATATTATAAAACTGCCTGCGTTTTAGTAGCAATTCAAACGATTTTGATATTTCTGAAGAAATCTTCTGAGTCTTATATTGAACATCTTGGTTGCAATCGATTCATCTTTCTTTGCTTTGTGTTTCAGTGTTTATCTTAACTTACCTAAGCAGGCAATCGCTTAATGACGATGGTTTAACTTTCAACTAAGCTGCCTCCACACTCGTGGAAGATAATTGTCGAAATGCTGCATGTGTTTGGGGTCAACCGGGGTCAAATGATGACCTTTGACGTAGCCTTGGCTATGAAGAAGTAAGTTGATAAAATTGTTGCTAACTGTTTTGTAAAGTTTAAAAGAACTAGTTTGTGGATTTAATTGGTGCTCTGAAACCACTTATATTAATTCTTTATTTTTATGTTACAAATTGTATGAAATTTACATTTCTATAGTAAAAAATAATCTGGTACAGTAATATTTGTAATTGACGATCTTTATGACGGCAGCAATTAAAGAAGCCCACTGCCGCTAATTATTTAATATATATATATATATAGCTGATCGGATAATCACGCGGTCAAAGTAACCACCAGGAGTCGTTTTGTTTTGGAGAATATTATTTTCAAAAAAAAACTTGTTATGACTTTGACGGGCACATTATATTTTCTTGCTTTAGGGTCATTGACCTCAAAGTTGCAGTGAAGGTGTCATCCGGGATAGAGCCAAGGAAACAGGTGAGTAGAGGATGGCTAAGGATTGTCTTGGTAGTTTGGCGTTGTGGCAGACTATGCAGGTGTAAGTAGGCACCTCATGGTCCGAATGACCATGATCAGGGATTGACCTACGAATTATTCATTTCATGATCCTGAAGTCCTTGTTTTGCTTCAAGGCACAAATCAACTACATTGCTGGTTTAAGCAGCATTTCCTTGACTGTCAGGTGTCCTCTGGGCCATGACGTGATCGAGGAGAAATCCCACCTGGTTGCTTCCTCGAATGAGACGATCTCATGTTTTTGTTGACTGTTCTACTTCTGTTTGTTTCGAATGTGTTTGTTCTGTCAACAAAGTCCAGTATTTATTCATGGTCTGGTGCAAGAGATCCATTCCGTATGAACTTGCTGCCGTGGCGCAATCACTGACTTTGTGAGGAGGTTTTAAAGCAAAGCTGTTAATTCTTCATTGAGTTCCATAATATATCTTCCACTGAGACCCATAAATGTTGCAACCTTGAAACAGCAACGTAATGTGCTGGAAACACAAGAAGGACCGATGGCAATTTGGTTATTGTCTTCCACTGCATTGACATGTGGGTAAATTGCGGCCGCAGTCGTCAGAGTAAGTAATCTTCTGTTCATTTCTTCAGGTTATGCTGATGAGGGAAGGTCAGGCACTGGCGGATGGGAACAAGGTTTGTTCCTACAGCGCTGGTACCGAGAGCAATCCCATCTACGTATTCGATATGTCCAAGATAGAAACGGAAACATTCCATTCATCTCCTTTCCCCCACAACGACGACGGTGAGTCTATTAAGCTGTGGCTTCGGAAGCTATTGTGGGACATGGGTATCTGATTGTCCGCTGCAAACACTTCTGTCTCACAGAAGGTTTGAAGCCAGTTTGTATGCCAAACTTTGTGACGTCATAGACGGGCTATTTTTGCTGCGCCGAGAAACATTGTTTATTGCCTTTGAGAAAATGTTTCGTGATGGTACTGTCCACCGAGGATGCAGTATTCCTGAAGTAATTACGCTGCATGCAACGTTCGTTGCAGCTGCTGGCCGACTGTTGCAACGTGTACGTGTACCAAACCACTGGTAGGCAGTCTAGGCAAAGTATGTGCCTACCAGTGGTTTGATAGCCAACCTATCGCCAGGTTTCCCTTTCTGTTGGTGATATTTCTTTTTCATTGTTATTTCGAGGCTTAGTCCCTGCTTTTTGTTTTCTAAACATTTTGTGTTAAGTCAGTTTGAGCTTTTTAGTAAAGTAATATCAATGTATCAAACAGTTTCAAGGGATGAAAATTGTGGTGAGGTGAGTTGGCAGCACCGAGCCGACCAGAAGTTGTGACGTATCCCACAAGGAACCCCCAAACTCAGCGTGTTTGGTCAAGTCTTTCCTATCCATTGACGTGCTAGATCATCGCGGATGTCTTTATTTCATTGATCTACGATTCTACGTTTAAAATATGTTTAGCGACATCACTGCATCATCTATGTCCTCTTCCCTGTTTCAGATTGGTCGGAGGAGATCAGAGATGCTGTCCACATGGAGCCATCGTACGACACGGTGGTGGCCCGCACCAAACTTGCTATCCGCATCAATGAGTCGACGCGCCACCAAGTGGCCACCCTCAGGTCCATGGTACACTCACAACGACTCATGTTTGAGGTGACGTTCTTCAGTCCAAAGCAAAGTTATTAACAGCTCAGTTACTTTTTGATTCCCAACGTTTCGGTTGCTTTTGAACGTCATAACATGCAACTTTCATCTGATTTTATTTTCTGTGGAATTTCCAGCTCCAAAACCCATTGGAGTATCTGCGTCAGGTCCGGATGTTGTTCATTATTGCTGCCTCCAGAATCATCGCAGCCGATGTTCAGGTGTTTAATTTCTGGTGACGTTTCAGGGGTGGAAAGCGGCTGTTTGGAACCTGAACGAAGTGTTGAAGGGGTTCGATAGGCGAGTGGCAGCCATCAACAATCGGTGCAGAGGTTTGCTCGATGAAGCGCGCGGTAGTGACCAGACATTGAATGGGTGAGCTTGTGATTGGATGAACCTTCAATGAAACGCTTTGCAATGTTTACCATTATGACGTGACAGTGAGTCACACGAACACGTACGATCGTTGCGCAATTTGTATAAAGGAAATGTCATTGGCCATTCCAGAGTGTCATTGTAGATCTGCCGAATTCAACTGATCATATGCTAAAAGCTGCTTTCAGTTGAACACTGTTTTAAGTTTCGAACTTTGTTACAAATGGCTGCAAGTTTTCTCATGTCATGCCGTAACAATCGACATTGAATCTTGCTGGCTCACAACCAAATCTCATTTCAACTATGTGTCATAGCAACCAACTCTCATTACAATCATATGTCATAGTAACATCGTAAGAGCATTGACTTGTATCATTGAAATGTATCATCGTAATAAAGTGAATTTCAACCTTGTGTTTCAGGTTTGAAGAAATTATCGACATACTAGGGCGCATCCCCCTCCCCACCGCCCTGTTAGAGGCCATCTCCCCCTCGTCCACTGGCTTGACCTTGCGGGACTGGATTGAGTCGAAGTGTAAAGGCACCAAGCTGGAAACCCTCCTCGCAGAATCCCAGCAACAATCCCTCGCCGTGAAATTCGGTTTGTTACGTCATGCATTACGTCACCAACACGCCATTCTGTTTGCTTTGACTTGTGTCCCTCGTTGGGATATGAGCGGTCTCCCTCACAATTATTTTCTTTTCTGCTAATATCGATCCAATGCATCTACTCCACGTCTTTGATAAATTTATCTAATTTTTAAACATCTGTTGACGTTCTATTCTCGTATCATACGTTCAACTATGAACAAAGTTCCACTTGGAAAGCTTCTTCTAGTTATGACGTATAGTAGGTCTTAGTCACGTCACGTCACATGGCCATGGTTTGTTCCGCAGAGAAATTCAATTCCTTGATGGAGGATTGTCACGTGGTGTCGGAGCAAGCCAAGAATACCCAGATGAGAGACTGCACCAGGGTCAATGATCGACTCAACGCCCAGGAGAAATTCATTGAAGCCGCCAACCAACACGTCAACGACCAGAAGGGTCTGGCCCAGGTGGGTAGTTTGGTCTGGCACCGGTTGAGTGTTAGAATAGAGCTCATATTTTCCCAGACAGTTTGAAATCTTCGAAATGAAAATCCTGAAACGCCTCACCGAGAGCGTTTGTGCAATGATCAGTTGTTTCTGGAAGATCAGCTTCCAAAAGAAGTTTATAATCAAGAATAACTTGGCACAATCTGTTAACATTTATTGGAATCTTGGATCGACTCTTCCCGAGTTCGAATCCCACCCACGCCTCACTAATGTGACGTGGGTGCGACCTCGTTTGTGACGTGTCTTCGATTGTTTATTCAGCGCGAACAAGTATCGGGCCATGATTTCGGATGCTATCTAATGCAAGGGTCTCAAACTTAAGTTGCTCTGAGGGCCAAATGAAAACTTGTAAATTAACCCGTAGGCCGCAATACATAATAAGAAGTCAACAAACAAAGCATCACAGTTAAAACGCAATAAAAATGTTAGATCACAAGAAAAAGTAATAAGAACAAAGAGATGGAAAAACACTGCACGAACGCAAAGACGGACCTGGAGAGTAAAAACCTTGCAATCAACTTTCAAAAAGATGGTACTGCTATTTTGCATTCATCAAATGCTGGCATTTGCACAACAATCTAACCTCTTAGTGTAATTTATTAAGTTAAGAATCGATTTCGCTATAGTAACAGCATCTTCAGCTAGCACATGTAAAAAAGAAAATACGTAAAACGAACAAATAAAGCAAACTCCGATGTTATCAACATGCATAAAATAAAATTCTATTCTAAATAGATGGTTACATAAAATTAAAATCAAAACCTGCAAGCCTAAATCTTTCAAAAAGCGCAGAAAAACTAAACCTTTGAAGAAGTGACTTCAGCAAATACCAAGGTTGCTAATGATAACGATACAACAAGTGAATAGGCAATGTGATTGTGATGTAACAATACGAGGTTCTTTCACGCAATAAATTGGCTCGACTGTAGTGCTAAATAGTCGTGTGAAGTTTTATGGGCATCGTATCTTTCTAAATCCATAGAAAAAATATTTCCTGTAACCACTAAGCCACCGGCCTCGGTAGCTTAGTGGTTAGTGCGCTCGCCTCTTAATCGGTAGGCATGGGTTCGATACCTTGTCGGGTCATACCAAAAACTTTTTAAAAATGGTACTGAATCTAATTCCTGCTTGGCACTGAGCAACGGAATGGATGCGGGTAATAATGTACTAAGTTGCATCTCTATACAGCTACATTGACACTGTCTGCTTTGTAAAGCGGTGAGGAGCAACGCATTCTGCGATGGATACAGCGCTATATAAAAACTAACATTATTATTATTATTATTGTTAATTACTTCTAAGTTCAAAAATGCATCGCGGGCCACGTGTGAGATTCTTGATCCAGTGTCTACAGCTCGAAATGTCATCAATAGAGCTTTCAACTTTGTGACGTCTGCTTTCGTTAAAATTTTCAAACTTTCATAAAAGTTTTGTTCAATCTTTCTCCGTTTTGCTTCATTTTTACATTGACCCAACGTCTGCGGATGTGATTTGACTGATTTTGCTTTCTGGGTTTTCATCCCAAAACATCAGAGTCCCCGGAATGTCTGCAGCGATTCCTTCGTTTCCTCATATTCAGTTACAAAGTATAAGGGACGTGTTGACCTGTAACCTATCTTCTTGTAGAGCTTCGTGAAGAACCAGGAAACGGCTCGTGGCTTGCATAAGGGATCATTAAGCCACGATGCGATGTACACGTTGTGTGAGAGCCATGTCGCACAACTCCACAAGATGAGCGATATCGCCGCCAAGATAGATGTTGGGTGTCGGGAGTGCCGCGCGAGGAAGAATGCGATGGAGAAGAGCTTCCACACGAGGATTAGGTGATGCGGCGGTTGCTAGGCAACCAGTAGTCTTAACAACAATTTAATTTTTCTCCAATTTTCTGCACACAAACTTTTTTAAATATAGACATACGGTATTTTCCGCTTTGGGATCTGCTGGTTGCTTTGTGGCAGATTTGATTACATCTTTGTAGCTATTCTCCAAAATAACAAATTTGAGTGAAGAGCTTCAACTTCTTCCTTTGTGCTGATGTTAAATTCAATTTCTGTATCATGTTCTGTTCGATCTAATTCTCGATTGTGTCCGGTACAGGTGGCTCTACATGGTGGAACGGAATATAGCGGACCGGGACAAGGAGATTACTCTGTTCCAGGACCGGCTGATTGAGTTCCGGCACAAAGTCGACTTCCTGACACGGGTCAAGAGTGCACCAGAGTTGTACTTCTCGCTGCTTCGGGAGTGCGCGCGCAGGAGAACCTTCGCTCAGGGGTTCACTCAGGTCAGTGACGTCATCGCGTGGCATGGAAAGGTCGTCTAAGAAATCTCCTCAAACGTCGTGTGCTGGTAGCGACAGCAAAGTCGGTATCATGTTTCTGCAGTGGCTCATCGCGGTCATTTTGTTGTAAGATTCAGGGAACTACCATCCCTCCATCCTGGTGTCGATTGTTTCAACTTTGTGTTCTTGACCCGACCCGTAATCGAACCTGAGTTAATTATTTGTTGTGACGTAACAGTGGACGGACGGGATGCTGGCCACGTCAAGAGTCGCAAGGGATCGCGAGATTGTGAAGAGGAAGAACTTCAAGGCGAAGATCGGGAGCCACTTCATCCTGGTGGGTTGGTGCTGCCATGAGATGTGGAGTTAGCTCCAGTGTTTTATTTCTTTGTTTCTCTTAGAGGGAAGTCTACCCACACCTGACTTTGCCACTGAGCAATGAGCATGTTGGCATCAATGTTTTCGTTTAATTTTCTTATTTATTATTTGATGTTTGTGTACTTTCAATGTGTGTTATGTTGACCATGGCAGCCCTTACTGCTAGGGTCAACATAACACGCATAGAACCTAGACAGACATCAAATAATAAAATTGAATGCTGCAATAACTTTCTCCTAAGTCGCCCTCGACCTTGTATCGCATGTTATCTCGACTTGCGCACTATCATTGTGCGCAGCAGGTGCGTGTCTTGTAAGCGGTTTCTGATGATTTTATTTAACTTTTTGCAGAAACTCTTTCCTGGCTTTTCTGACAAACCACCGTCCGTTGCTAAGCGACCGTTGCGTAGATTCGATACAGAACTTCCCGCCATCTCCGACGATGACGTAAAAGCTATCGCCGGGGACTTTCCCCAGTTTTCACCTGACGAGGTTTGAGAGGATTTGTTAATTCCGCGCTTCATTTTTTATTCAGTATTGCCCAACCCAACCCGTTCACGTGCTTTCATGTTTCTTGACTCGATGCTAATTTGAATGTTTTACCTGAAATACTGAAACAACAATAACATGAGACGGACCCCGCGGGAAATCTGAGCCCCATATTTTTTCTAACCACACGTTGCCAATTGTACTATGTTTGTTCCATTGGCACAGTCGTGCTGGTAGGCCACTGCTCGTCGTGGAATCGAACCCGCAATGACTGTCAGGTAGGTTGCGTTGGCGGGAAAATCTATTGAATGTGGTCATTGTTTCCTCACACAGGTGGAAGCCAGCGCTCTCCCCGGCCACTTCCCGTGGCAACTGACCTACTCTACCTCAACCAAGACGATGCTCACCCTGCAGACCGGCCCCGACGCGATCAACAATCGCTCGGTGACGTCATCAATCAACTCTGTGACGACCCACATCGAGGCGAGCGTTGGCAGCCCGAGTGACGGTTTCCTTGGCAACGTGACTACGGAATCCAACGATCGCTTGCTCGGCGGGTTTGTGACGTCATCCATCCATCAATCCGGTGACGTCACGGCGACATCTCCTCCTGCACTGCCCTCTGGCGGTGACTTGCAGTTTGGGAGTCCGGACTCGGGAGAATTCTTCAGTATGGCGCCCTTTAGTGACTCTTCCCCCAAACTGCAATCATTCATAACCATCCCTCCCCCCCAGAGTGATCCGGACGCCGACATGGCGACGACAGAGGAGGACAGCCCGGTTGTAACCTTGTGCAAGGACATCGCGTGCCATCGTAGTACGTCACAATCACAGAGTAAGCATCAGTTGGTTGTGTTGGTTGGTTGTGATCAACTAAATATGTTTTAATGAAGTCTTCAACGATGAAACAACGTCTTCTGATGTAACTATTCTTCACAGCGATGAGCAGCACCAGCGATGACGAGATGTTCCATTCATTCCACAGCGACCTGAACAAGGACAAAACTGACAACATTCAGGTGACCGATAGTAACCTTTCTTGCTCGGCAAACCGTGACCTGATGTTCAGTCACGCGAAAAGTGACCATTAGTAACCTGGAAAGCGTATCTTTGTTGGTCTCAGCGCTGCTAATTCGCATTCATCGAATACAGACATTTGCACAAGAATCTAATCTCTTATCACAATTTATTAAGAATCAATTTTTCTGTAACAGCATCTTCAGCTTATTCAAATAGAACACGAAATCACTTTAAAAATTGAAACTTTTCATTGGCCTCATTTTAAAACCAGTTGCATTTGTTGCTGAAAATATTCGAATTTGAAACATAAGTGATAGATCATTCTTCTTCTTCTTCAATTGCCTTGCCTGAACCAGGCATCGACGGCCTCAGATGAATAATTAGACCAAATGTTCCTATTATATGTTGCATGGATAATTGTTTCTGTTTTGTCGTTAAATTGTTCCAGATGTGTTTGTCTTTGTCTGCCAGGTGCCCGCTTTCCAAAAATTTTACCAGTTAAAGAGAGATGCTCCAGTTTTTGCTTTCTTATTACATGGCCGAGAAATTTATATTGTCTGGTTTTCATACTTTTTAACAGAGTTCTGGTTTGGTTCACTTGGTGTAGAATTTCTTTATTTGTTTTCTTTGCCAGCCATGAAATGCGTTGCATTCTACGGAAACACCACATTTCAAGCATAGACCACAAGCAAGCAAGCACCACATTTCACACATAGATCATTAGCGCCACTTAACGTTTATTTGTTTTCAGCTCGCCATCCGCGTTCGTGAAGTGGAGCTAGAGAGGAAGCAAAAGGATGAGGAATTGGAAAGAATGAAAAAGTTGGTTTGTTACATTTTTCCGCATAATTTTAGTCTTATTTTATTGTGTGACTGTCATCGCATGAGAACAATCTCATCAACTTGTGGAATAAGATGGTCATTGGTCATAGGTCATAGGCCACCGTCATATTGCAATCATCGCGTGCAGACCAGTGAGCGCTTGCAACGACTGAGGAAGCTTCTTAGGTTGATAGTTCTCAGATCGGTTTTTGTAAATCTGGAAATTGATTTCCAAGCTTTCCTGTGACGTTGAAACAACCGGGAACCGCGTTGGATCATTTCTTCCATCGCGTTTCGTCGTGACCGTGTTTGTCAATCACAGTGACCTTTGACATTTCAGAAAATACGAGGAAGATGTTTCCAGTCTCCAACAAAGTCGCGACGAAATTGTCGCGGATTTCGATCGTCGATGGGCGGAGTCTAAATCGGAATTAAGCGCTGTGATTGGTCAGTTGGAAAGTGAGCGACAGGAGAAAAAACAAGCCTGGGAGAAGGAGACTTCTATTGCGCAACAACGCAAGGTAGGAGGTGTTGGGGTGAAACCATCTTCTTCCTGCAGACGAGTAAATATCTCAACGCACTGAGTTGTGTGGTGAGTAGAAACGAGCTTAAATTTTTTTTGGAGATGAATTTAAGTTTTTTCCAAGTTCCCACCTTCTGACTAAGTAAAGTTTCGCATGAACATCTGGCAAAGTTTTCATTTTTTTAATCCTCCCCTCGCTCTCTCGACCGGTGTCGAACCTCTGACCTTCCGATGCTGACCTAGTAATATCACCTCGCTTGCAGGAACTGGAGCAGAAATCCAGTTTTCTTCTGGAGGAGAATTCATCTTTGAGGTCAGAGATCCTCGCCAAGAATGAGATCATCTCGGAGATGAAGTCGGATGCTGAGAAACAACGGAGCGGCTTCGAGATTGAGATGGCGAGCGCTTCCGAGAAGTCCGAGCGGGAACTGTGGGAAGTGAAGCGGCAGTTTGACATCGAGCGCCAGGAGATGGCGACAGAGAGCGAACGGATGACGAAACAATTGGAGGAACGTCACGATGACGTCATGTCGGCAGAAGAGCGCATCCAGGAGCTGGAGAGTGAATTGTCGCAAGCGGAGAGAGAGGTTATCACGGAAAAACAGGAGGCGGAGGATTGCAAGGGCCGGATATCCGTCCTCCAGGTAGCAAACAAGTAATTCCGTTCCTGAAAGGAAATGACGAAACTTAAATTATTTCTGTTGGTTGATTTCAACCTAGTTTTTCCGGTGGTTAATATTCTAAAGTAGTCGATACTTGCGATTGGTTTATATCTCAAGAATTGCCGTCGCGGTTGAGGTAGATGTCAACGAATTGATCAAAATAATTTGTCTTCTAGGAGGAAGTGGAGGGATTGGGTTTGCAGCTCCGATCCGCTAAGATGGAAGTGGAAGATGCGGTTGATCGCGCCAATGATTCTGACCTCCAGTTGAGGAAATGCGAAGAGCGTGCGGAGAGCTTGAAAGCAATGCTGGCCGGCTACGAGATGCAGCTTGAGAACGCAGAGGAAAGGGAGAAGTTGTGCAAACATCAGCAGAATGAACTGGAGAGTCAAAAGAACAACATTGAGGAACTGAAGAAGAGCTTACAGCTTGCCGAGAGCTGCAAGACGCAGCAGGAAGCTGAGCTGTCCGAGTTGAAGGAGGCAGAAACGGAGTTTAGAGCCACTCTCACCAACAAGGACCAGCTTCTCAATGACACCATCTCCCAACTGACCTCCGCACACGAGCAAGCGATGCTAGAAGCGAAGAACGAATCAGATGAGAGATTGAATAAAATGTTTGATGCCAACAAGAGGAGAATGAACGAGATCGCTGAGGAACACAAACTGGAGTTGGGAAGACTAAACGATGCGCACGAAACCGAAGTGGAGGAACTCAAAAGATTGCACAGGTGATCCGGGATTAATGGCTTTTTTGGCCTGGGCGGTCATTTAAATTTGTAAAATCTTACTTTAAAAATTATTTATGTACTTCTCCGCACACAGTCTGCATGTGCTATCCTGCTGGGAGGGAGTGTGTTTAAAGCCGGGGAATTAGATGTCAATGCGTTTAAGGTTAAATATAACTTCACTGTGTTACCACTTCATCAGTTTGAAAATGACTGATTTGCTGGCTGGGCAATGTGGTTGATGAGGAAGGATTTGGCGGATTATATTGATGAACAATTCCTCCATCAAAGTTAATCTCAATGGGATCTGTTACATCGAGTAGGAGGATCAAATTTCCCTCCAATGATTCCACGTCTTCCGTGCGTGTCTGTAATATCTTCTTCCTCCTCATCAGATGCGCTATGGATGAGATGCAGGCCGACCACATCCACGCCCTGGTGACGTCACAGAAGGAACGCGGTGAAATGGAAGCGAGCATCGATCGTCTGAATGGTCAGTGGCGCGCTTGTTGTTGTTTGTTGTGAATCGACGTTGGTTGATCGTTATTCTTCGTTGCAGATGACCACAGGAAGATTCTAGACGATCTGATGGCGATGCACAGTGGCGAGGTGGACAGGTGGGTTGCATGATGGTAATGAGACGTTAAACGAACGTAATCGCCTGATTAACGTCACTTTGATGTTGCCTAACGTTAATGTGATGAATGTTGTTGGTTTTCAGGTTGAAGAAGGAATTGGAAGAAGCCTCGCAATCTCCTCCTCAATTGAACTTAACAACATCCTCGTGTGAGGAGCCCATGGTGACGTCATCAAACGACGAAGAACTAGACGGGAAGCCGCAAGGCGACGACGTGATGACGACGTCATTTAAAGAAGAGTTGGAGAAAGAAAAGGAAGCTCTTAAAACCTCGTTTAAGCGGAAGGAAGAGTCTGCCACTAAGCGGAGACAGGTGAGCTGATTGCTAGGATGAGGAGGATTGGTTCTACTTTGGATTGAAGCGACGTTTGACCTGATGCGAGACGATGCTTCCAGACAAGATTCGTCATTTACTTTGCATCCTCCTCCAGGTGATGTTTAACTCCGCCATCCAACATCTCACCATTGCCAAGGATGTGGAGATCCAACGACTCAAAGAACAACTTTCCAACGCTGAGACCATGATGTCATCGTCGTCCATCTTGTCTGCTTCCGACGTCACCCAGTCGATGACGTCATCGCCGACACGACTCCGAGACAAAGTGGCGATTACAAAGTGAGTGACGTCAACAAGTAATGAGCTCCATTAAACCTCCAAGCAGGATATCCCCAATTATCAAGTCTCCTCTTCAATGATGCGCGTTTATAAGCGATCTCTGAATGGACCACTGGGTAGCGTTGCTGACTTACTTCCACATCTCCTCGTGCGCTGATGCATTGTGGGATTGCACATCGTATTCTCGCCAATGCTCTTTGTATTGATTCAACGTTTGCAGATATTAGATCAATTACAATGTAGACAGACTGATTGTGTTGATGAATACTGTTACGTAATTTCCACATGTTATGACGTTGCAGCTTCCAGCGCGATGACATAGTCCTGGTGGTGTACGAAGAGAAGTACAATCACCACATCGTCTTCACTGTGAGTCACACTCTCCACTTCGTCCACGTGGATGCGAGCCACCAGCACAAGTTGAAGACCGGATCATCAGGTGGGTGGCATCAGTGCTTGGATGCTGAGCTCATATCTTCAATTCTTCATGTAGTGGGGCTTTGTTTCTTACTTTTTTGTTCTTTCAATAACTTGGCCTCAATGCCAAGTTATCTTTGGATGCTTATTGCGTTGTTCTTCTCCTAGTGGGAGCTTTGTTCCTCAGTGAGATGTCCTTTATTCCTTCAAAGATTGATATATTATATAAAGCGTTTTGGTACATCCGACATGACTCTGATCATTGTAGAGTGGTGTCAAACGTCTGGTTTTAACATCGACTGCTCGAGTGGCATCCTTTGAACCACAGACGCATGAACCTTCCTCATGTCATGAGGTTTAACCAATCTCCCCACTTTTTTGTTTACGCGAAAAGTATGTAGAGATAACATAAATAAGCAAGGAAAAAAACTTTCCAACATTTTCAACACATCGTTGTGGCCTCATCAGAATGTGCAGTATCAAAAAATAGCGAATAGAAATTCGCCCATAGTAGGTGTAGTGGTCGTTTTGATCCGGTGATGCCCCGTTACCGAGAGTGGCCGGATCCACCTCCATAGTTGCAGTTTTTCTTCAAGCTATGAGCAGCTCTTCTGTTCGCTATTTTCAAGTTCTGTACCACAAAGGTCAGGGTACCACCAATTCAAATATAAAACAAGAAAGGGACAATTAGAAGTTCAATTTAAGTGCATTGTCAAATATACGTTTCGCGTAAACAAGAAATAAAAAAATCTGTTGAAAAGTAGCTTCAGTTACGGTATCTCAACAATTTTCTCTCCAGAGCACAAGAACTGGACGTTGGCACGGTACATCCACCGGGACTACTGCCAGGTCAGGAAGGCTAATAACAGGTTCGGAGTTCCGGTCGGTACCAAGTTTTTCCGGGTCTACGTCGTCCCTCTCAGCAAGACCACTTAGTGGACATTAGAATTTTCATCACATTGATTGATTGACCGAAAGGAAGTGAACTTTCAATTCGTCATTGTGACGTGTCACAAAGCATGGTGACGTCAGGTTGCAAGGAGGGAATGGTGTCGCTGCAGCCACATGATCAAACTGAGGCTTGTTGCTCTGACTGACCTTGTAAACCCTTTCACGCCCCCCCCCCCCCCCCTAATCATTGTTGCATTTGTCTACAGGGGTTTTGTTTTATTCAAAATGTTTTTGTGCACTCTTTTTGTACCTGTCCTTGCGTGACGTCATAACTGGTGTATGTTTGTCTTCACTGTCTAATGCAATAGTTACGTCATATTGTGTGTTTATTTGACTGTGACGTACCTACTGCCGCGTTTGTTTATGTTCCGAACGAATCAAATGTTGATTTAGGTGTTGTCTGCCCAACAACATTTGTATGTTTGCTTGGTTGATGCTCGAAATTGTTGGGCTCAAAAACTTTTCCAGCTATTTGAATGTTATCGCTGTTTGTAACAATCTTTGAATAGACCCGTCACGCCTGAATGCTTCGTTCGTGTGGTTCTGTAGATGGAAAAGTCAGTTGAGATCACAACACAATTCCGCGCGGATATTTTATATTACTGAACGTGCAGTTCAATAGATTTAAAAAGAACTTGCATAAAATTCGAAGCATTTGTTCCAAGTTCGCGGCAGAAGCTCTCTGTCGCGCGACGAATAAGCTTCGTGGGATTGAAGCTGCACATCATTTATGATCATTGCCAGAAAGCGACTGGGCTACTATCGCTTCCCAGATGCGAACTTGGACACAGTTTGGGGATGTCCCCATAAAATTGTAAAAACAGTTTACGTCACTAACATCAAAACACACAATGTATTGCACTTCTATCGCGACATCGCGTTGTGCATATATAAAATAGGAGGCAGGTGATGTCGAGGACAAAATTACGAAGCACCTCCCAATGCTGTTCGTTCCTTATTGAGCGACGGAACAAATTGAACCAGTCTTCCCGAGGAAGGTGATGCAGCATGTCAATGAAGGCTCCAACGCTTCATCTCGTGAAACATTCCCGGGAGGCAACTTTCCAAAAGGCACCATTAAAAAATCCCCTTTGAGCAACAAAGGAAAACGTAAATCCTAGCTAGATTAAATCATCGCTTTGCCATCGGCTGACTTGGCGCAGAGGGTTAGGGCGATGGTAGTCATTGCATTGACGTGGGTTTGATTCCCACCACTGCTGTTGCTCTTTTTTCTTCTGTAATTGCCAAACAAAGTTCATAGGGGATTTTTTAATGGTACCTTTTGGAAAGTTGCTTCCGGGAGTACGTGACACAAAGGTTACGCAATAATCCAAATTATTTAAATCTAAAATTGCAACAACAAAAATAAGTGAACGTTAATGGAATTGTCACGCAATCACAAATCTTCGTTCGGAAAACCAGAAGATGACGGAAAATAACAAAGCGGAACCGAAACTGCCGCAGAGGATGGCCACGTTGGGGCGGCCATGGTCCAGACGGATGCACTTGTACCCGGTCCAACCTTCCTGACAGGAACACTTGAACGTTCCCGGTCCGTCGTTCTCGCATTGGGCATGTTCCGGACACGTGTCTGAAAGAAGCGGGTTCGATTACAGATCAAGTCGACAAGAAGCAATTGAAAATTTGCATCTACCATGAACATCACAGCAGAGGGGTCCGATTCATCGAACTTGGTCGTTGTCACGGGTTATTCGTAAACATAAAGCTCTACATCGGTCAGAATGGAAGATTGTGAAGCCACTCGAGTACAAATGTTGGCGTTTAGTTTCATGTTCGCAAATAAGATGCTGTTCGCTCTTTGTTTTCGAAGATGGGCAACGAGACTGAGCCAAGCTTTGGTATTTGATTGGTAGGTGTGATGACTGATGAGGCCTGTCTGCACTGAAGCTTCTGCTGCAAGATGGTTAGTTCTTGTTCAAGGCTCGGATCTTGCACAAATATAGAAACGACCTGAAGTGAACAGCGATGCTAAAAGCGAAACTCAACCCAGTGCATTCAGTTTCATGCTCGCAAACACAGCAGGTTTATTACGAAACAAAGGATGTGATGTGACTTACAGTTGAAGGTCTTGAGCGTCGCACAGGTGTCGGTCTGGTTGAGACAGACGACCATCCGTTTGTGGGCCTCAGTTCTGTTCCACGCCGGTAAGGTTCTGTTGAACCACGTGCGGTTACCAGGACAACCGACGGACGCGGGCAAGCTCCTGGAGAGAAGGAATCGGTTAATCTGCTGTGACGCTTCATTACGTCATGAGTCGTAACTGTGACGTTGAAACGAAACAGTCAGATGACGTCACAATGCCATGCTCTGGCCGATGATTACACTGTAGTTGTTCGATATGACGTCAACAACTGACGCGTATTGAACATTGCCACAACGTGGTAGAAGGCAGGGGTTGCCACAAAGGGCCATGTTCCGAAATCACAATCTATTATTCCTGTCACGTGGGCCACAAGCTGACACGTTTGCGGCGTTTCGACGAGGTCAGGTAATTGTACTTTGTTTGCGCTCAAAGATACTCGATAGGAATTAGAACTCCTTGTTCTCTCATTTACCGAACTTGGCAAAAGTCTACTTCCAAAAGAGCCCACCATAGGATGAGAAGCCTAAAAATCGTTTGAAGTAATACGCAGTGTTGCCAAGTACTCACAAGGTCTTGAGGTTCCTGAGTCCTCTGAATGTTTCATCGTTAACTTCCAGCAGTGGGTTGTTGGTCAAGTTCCTGTAAAACAACTTCATTATAAACCAGCTAGTCGCTGATATGGCAACACTAGCTGTCATCTTGCGTTGATTAACAAACACCTCACACAGTAACAACGTCATGGAACAATGCGCATTGTTGCGTCAAAGCAGGCGGCTACTATGACGAGCAGGTATGTTCTGCTTGTCAATCTGCAACAATGGTTTTGATAAAAGTTTAAAAACCTCCGATGATCTCCTAAGACACTCACAGTCTCTCCACGTAGGGGGCTTGCAATGGAAGCAGCTTTCCAAGAGATGTGACGTTGCAGAAGGAAAGGTCGACTCTGGAGATGTAAGTTTCACTTGAATGAAAAGTGTCTATGACGACATGCAGTGGGTTGCAGTACAACACAGAGCAGCAAAATACAGTTATTCGCTGTCATTTTGACAGGATTGAGATAAACGCAATACGATCACTTTGTGCCATCATGCAAGATGGATTGCTACTGTTACGGTTTATGAACAAACAAACATGATGCAACTGAATGATGTAAAAACTTCGCACCCCACAATCTTGTCATTATCGGTCAATTGGACACAACAGCGCCCTCTCATGGACAGCCCTTTCGACACAACACACGACCGCTCTAACGAACTGTTCCTCGGCTGCAGACTGGAGCACGAATCCAGCGCACAGACATTAACGTCAGTTACCTGCAAAGTGACCGACAATGTTGGGAACGAACAAGCTGGCAATAATGTTTTGTTAATTTCTAATAGTTCATCATGACTCAAAAGATTTCCAGAGTCAGCAGCAAATCTTCAGATGATCACAGACTGATGATGTTCTGATGAAATAAGCGACAACAGCCATTCGCCCATGACGTCAAATGGGGCTTTTTGCTTAAAGGCGAACACAAAGATTTCCTTGAGTTCTGTTCATTTGAACCAAACCTCCAACCACCAAGCGTGAAGTGGATGCAATGAAACCATGGCAACCAAACCACTTATGAATGGTTGGAGCCATGGCAACCAAACCACCTATGAATGGTTGGAGCCTTGGAGGCATGGCAACCAAACCACTTATGAATGGTTGGAGACATGGTGATTTATATGCACATTGCACAGGTCATCATACCAATGTGCAAGTTTGACTAGAGGCCGATCTGCAACCCTTGATAGCAGTCAAGTCACTAATAAAAGTTGATGAACATCTTCTCTGTGTATATTTTAAGCTACTTCTGTGCTGTGTTGACCATACAAATAATGGACTAGATTAAAATCTAGTAAATGACAAAATTGTCATTCGTGCTGGAAATCCAAAGAGCGTTTGGCAACAATGGTAACAATGCAACAATGTTTTTTTTTTTTTTTTACCTGAAACCAGAATTAAGAAAAGTAGGAGTTTTGCAGTGACCTTCAGTGATCACACTTTGGCAATTCGGGTTTTCAAAACTATTATTTTTAAAGAGATATGAAGCAAATTTAGGCAAGAGTTTAAAATCAAAATTGCATCAGCATCCAATAAATATAATCAGTGCGCACGTTGGCAAGGTCTGCGTATATAGAAGATGACTATGTTTGGAGGCATGTCTCCTTACCAACTCGTGCAATATAACAACACAAATACAAGAATTTTGTTTATATTAAAAAATATCTCGTAGCACAAAACAAATCTTACCATTGGATCACCAGTGGCCGGCCTGGTGGCCATGACAACCAGTGACAGGATTAAACCAGAATGAACTAAAACCTTCATGGCCAACAACCTAGGCATGTCTCACTGATAAAACAACACAATACCGTGAAGCGTTAGATTACATCAAAGTAAAGGGGCAAAAGCGCGAAAGAAAAAATGAAGACGTGAAACACAAACAACCGATTCCTTGTGTAAGTCTCGTATACAACGTTGATTGCCTCAACCAGCCTGTCTAATCAACAAAAAGTTGCACCACCAGTGCAATAAACAACCTAAAAAGATCATCTATTACAAGGTCAGGTGACTTCTTCTGAGTAAAATGTACTGACAAAAATACATGATTAGATGAGTTTTGTTCGCTCCGATAGCTCAGTCGGTTAGCGCGTGAACCAGTGGTGGCCTTAAGGTTTTGTGGGCCTGGGCAAGAAGTAATATGAGGGCTCCTACAACCCAGTATCGACAAATTAAAGTACGCAAATTCAAATAACCATAAATCACAATAACACAAAAAGGAATTAACATGATACAACCAGGGGCGGATTTAGCTGATGGGGTCCCGGGGTACTTTTAGATCAGGGGGCCCGGTGCAAAATTTTTTTTGTGTTGACGGCGCGAAAAACCACTTCTATGTTTACAGTAGCACTAATCCAGCACTGCACTGCATTTTGCATAAACTTCAAAGGCTGAAACAAAAAAAACACAAAATCACATTTTTTCCACATCGGGGGCCCTTCAAAAGGGGGGGCCCAGGACACCTGCACCTTCTTCCCCCTAAATCCAGGCCTGGATACAACAACAAACAGGGATGGTAAATGAGAAAGGTGTATTTCATACTGTGATATCTTCACGTCACTCTGATGCTATGTTGCACCACCACACCCAGTTACCTGCGAGTCCTACATCACCAGTCTGCAGCACTTACACAAAATGCACCTTTCTAGCTTTTATTGCAGCAAACTCTTTAATAAGAGAAGCATTGTCTAATGTTTTGCCCCCGTTGTGCTCAATTGAAACAACAGCTAGTCCAATCAAGTGTTCTTGGCTCATGGTAGAGAAATTGAGCAAAGGTAATTTTTTATCAACTTTAGAAAATGATCTTTCCCCTGAAGCTACAGTTACTGGCACAGTAAGAAATGGTCTTAGTAGGCCCAACAAACACAAGTTAGGGTACACAACATTCAGTTTGTTTTGATACATGCAGATACTGTAGAAGTATATTAGCCTACTGCTTTCTGGTAGCGCTTAATGTAAATTATATTTGTGCATATTTTGGATAATCGCGGGCCCAATAAATTTGCGGGCCCTGGGCCGACGCCCAGTTTGCCCACCCCAAAGGCCACTACTGCGCGTGACTTCGTAAACAAAACTTCAAGATCAAGCGGTGCTTGTTCGACTCTCAGGGGGTGTGCTTGAACAACGCATTCTAAGGACTGCTCTCCATTCAGCGGCACCTAGTGGATGGAGTACCGGCAACAACACTTCAACAATCGAATAACTTCACTCTGTAAATCTCTGTAACCGGTCCCGCATCAAAAGCCTCAACACTCAACAAGTACGCGAAACTACCAGGAATAACCTATCCAGGCTTTGCCAGTCCGAGAATAAAGATTTAAAACCAAACCATTTTGTTGACAAAATATTAACATCATAAATTTTTAATTCAAAGCACAAAGAAGATCGTAAGACAAAAAGCTAATTTAGTTCAGGGGTTTCAATAGTCTCCAACTTTGCTTCACTGCTCCCGAGAGGTAGTGAGGTTAGTTGTGGGGGATATTTAGCAATGTTAGAAAGATGCCAACCACTCATAGACAAGGCAGTCACTGGGGGCAGTTTTATAGCCTATCAAACTTCACATAAAAAGTTAATTTGCAGAGTAAATGATTGTCCGTGATCATAGGGTTCTCCCAATCATACCATGATCAAGAGGAAATTTTAAAATATAGTGATTTATCACAAAACACTTTGCTGATTTAGCTACTGGGCAAAGAGGCCGTTCATTCGTAACGTAAGGTCTTGGGCAAGCAAGTTGGATCACAAAACAACTTGAAAAACAGACACTTGATCAATATATAAATCACAGTTGACTCATATAATACATAAATAAGGAACAGCGTTGAAAACCAACATCATGAAATGCTCAAATAATCTGTACCATTACCAAAAGTACCGGCACTAAGAACTTCATTCAAAAAATTTCGAATTTCTTTGCAGACATTGGTTTAAATCAAATCTATACATTTTGGAATCGTTTTGACACCTCCAGAATGATGATGCCAATGAAGTTAAGTTTTACAACCAAATTACAGGGTTGGAAATACCAGTATATATATGACATAGGCACTAGGCAGTGTGTTTTTAAAATATCAATATGAAATATTTTTACTCGTCAATGCATTTTGGGCATTAATACCTATCAAAATAGATAACCTTCTTGGGGATTATCAAATGGTGAAATAGTTACTGCTTTTCCACTCTTGACTTCCGAGCCTGCAAAGTTGGTAGTGGCCTGTAAGAAGTCGCATGATAATCCCAAAAGTTTGCAACTATTTCCATGCCGATAAATCTACTTTGATATTTTCATAATATGACACAAAGGTAATAAAAAAAACATTGAAAATTGAAGGCATTCTGACAATTATTTGATGCATTACCATGGAATATTGCAAGTAACATATTAAGCATTTTCAAACACAAAAAATAACAAAATATAGACAACAGTTTTCCAACAATAAAGAAGTCCGCCGCCGTAACTCAGTTTGTTAAGCGTCTGGCGTAGTGGATAAAGAAACTTTAAGATCAAGTGGCACTGATTCGTCTGTCAGGGTGTGTGCATAAGCAACACATTTCAACAAATGCTCTTCTTACAGCGACACCTAATGGAGAATAATTTACAGACAACAACACTTCAACAATCAGACATCCTACTCTGTTAATCTCGGTAACCAGGCATGCGTCAGTGGTTCAAAGCATTCCACAAGTGGGTCTGTTACTATTCGGCGAGTCCAATTCGGCTAATCCGATTCGGCGAGAGCCTTTTTCGGCAAGTGCCCTATTCGGCGAGTTTTTGAAATTTTTATAAGGAAATTGTCGGGTACCGTAGCCTAATTATAATTGCCGTTTTTACATCGTTTTAACATCGCTAAACGTTGAAATCGTGCAGAAAGGAATAAAAATAAAATGTTTGAACTATTAAATTAAAATTCGTTATGTCAGTTCAGTTGTTTTTATTTCTGACCATCATATGAAAAACAATACACGTCAACATAGCAAAGGTAGAAGCGACAGAACGCGAACGTTAAAACGTGCTTGAATTTGTCAGTTCAGTTGTTTTTATTTCTGATCATGATATCAAAAACAATACACGTCAACATAGCAAAGGTAGAAGCGACAAAACGCGAACGTTAAAACATGCTTGTGACCAAAGTAAGTTATTGAGTTGAAAGAAATTTGGCACAGTTGCAACACCTTCAGAAAAATTTAAGATATGAAGGGAAAATAAAAAAAAGAAAATGTTACAAAAAAATATCATGTTTATGTCTATAAGTTAGTACTTCTGAATAGGTAAAATGATTAGTTTGGATCAACAAATGTGTGGCCTACAGCTTGGATTGAAAGGAAATTATCGGGTACCGTAGCCTAGTTATCCCGACCAGCAGAAATTGCCGTTTTTACATCGTTTTAACGTCGCTAAACGTTGAAATCGTGTAGAAAAGAGAACTTTGCTGACTAGGATACGTTGAAACTGAGAAACATTCACACTAAGCCTTTCGATTTGTTCCAAAAACCAAGTTAGCCTAACAGTTCATTTTTACATTGTAGTAACAGAATGAAAAGGCTAACCAAATGTGTGGCCTGTACAGCTTGGATTGAAAAGAAATTATCGGATACCGTAGCCTAGTTATCCCGACCAGCAGAAATTGCCGTTTTTACATCATTTTAACGTCGCTAAACGTTGAAATCGTGTAGAAAAGAGAACTTTGCTGACTAGGATACGTTGAAACTGGGAAACATTCACAGAAGCCCTTCGATTTGTTCCAAAAACCCATTTAGCCTAACAGTTAATTTGTACATTGATTCAACGTCTGAATACATTATCTTAAAAATGCATAATCTTAAAAATGTAACGTATCGAAGGGCTTCTGTGAATGTTTCTCAGTTTCAACGTATCCTAGTCAGCAAAGTTCTCTTTTCTACACGATTTCAACGTTTAGCGACGTTAACACGATAGGCCACACATTTGGTTAGCCTTTTCATTCTGCTACTACAATGTAAAAACAACTGTTAGGCTAACTGGGTTCTTGGAACAAATATTTGCGAAACGGATAACTAGGCTACGGTACCCGATAATTTCCTTTCAATCTAAGCTGTAGGCCACACATTTGTTGATCCAAACCAATCATTTTAACTATTCAAAAGTACTAACTTATAGGTCTACATAAACATGATTTTTTTTTTGTAACATTTAATTTTTCTGAAGGTGTTGCGACTGTGTCAAATTTCTTTCAACTCAATTATATACTTACTTCGGTCACAAGCACGTTTTAACGTTCGCGTTTTGTTGCTTCTACCTCAAAAACAACTGAACGGACATGACGAATTCAAGCACGTTTTAGCGTTTGCGTTTTGTCGCTTCTACGTTTGCTATGTTGACGTGTATTGTTTTTGATGTGATGGTCAGAAATAAAAACAACTGAACTGACATGACGAATTTTAATTTAATAGTTCAAACATTTTATTTTTATTCCTTTCTGCACGTTTTCAACGTTTAGCGACGTTAAAATGATGTAATAACAGTTAGGCTACGGTACCCGATAATTCCCTTTCAAAAATTTCAAAAACTCGCCGAATAGGGCACTCGCCGAATAGGGAATTCGCCGAATTGGACTAGCCGAATCGGATTAGCCGAATCGGACTCGCCGAAACGGGCCATTTCGACAACAAGTACGCAGCACTGCCAAGATGAACACAATCGAGGCTTTCTCAGTCTGAGCATGAAGGTTCAAAACCAAGAATTGAAATGTTTGTAAAACCTGAGGATAGTAATAAACTACCGGTACCGTACTGATGTTCAACTAACATTGTTTCGTTCATTGCAAAAAGTAACAATTTTTAAGAGAAAATTAAATTTCAACTGAACCCTGTCTCCCACACTACCAGGAAAACTAAAATAATATTATATTATTTTCTTGATGTGGCAAATGCAGCCAACACAGCAACTCCAACTCCGATGGCAAGACCAGCTGTCCCTACAATTGCCATTCCAGCAATTCCTTTATTCCGAACTTTTTGTTCAATGTGCTTCTTTAGTTGGCTGACTTGATGGTTTTGAGGCTGTACTTGCAATATCACGTCACAAAAATGTAAAGCTTTGTCATAATTGTTTAACTTAAACTGGGCAACTGCCATGTAGTACAAGTAGTCTCGCTTTGCTAGATCATCGCCATTTCCATACAATTGCTCCAAGTATTGGAAGCCACTCTTCCAGTCATTAGAGTACGGAGACCTCACTAAGCACCAGGCATACTCAAACTTAGTGGTATCCGTCACCTTCCCCATGGCTTCTTCTTGTCTATACTTTTGTTCAAATTGCATCAACAGAGCAGGGTCTATTCTTTCGCCCAACACAGCTTCCATTTCTGGTACCGGTACTTCAAATTTAGTACCTAAACTTTAAACAATTTTTTTCTCACACAACAGAAAGCTAGCTAAATAATATTTAAAATGCATTTGTTATCTGACAATGTTTACTTTTAAGCAAAAAGATGGAAAAAGATACAGGTCCTTTGTTTCAAATTGCAAAAGCAAAATGTTAACCCTAGAGCTTAGTTAGAAAGTTCACTTTGTTGTAGCAGCACCACAGACATACAAACTTATTATAAGTCCATGATTTTTATTTTTAACACATTTTTACTTACAGTACACAACAAATGTGCACATAAACAAGTAAAAAATTTCAAACGTTTCCAACACATCGCTGTGTTCTCACAGGAATATAAAAATATCTAAATTTAAAAATAACTGACAATCTGAGCTGTGCAAAAGAAAACATATATAAAAAAGTAAAAGAATATAGCCTAGCTCTATACCATATCATATAATCCTGGAAGCTGGTGTGCAAGTACAAGTCTCTGCCCCACTCATAGGCGCCGACTTTTCAAAAAACTTTGGGGGGCGAGAAAGGTGATGACGTCATAACTATAACGCTATTTTACTCAATTAAAATAGTCTTTGATTAAGCTTAGCCTACTGTCTTGTTCATATTGGCACCTAGGTTGCAAACCGAATTTATTAGAACCGCTGCTTGAAACGATTAGTTTTACGCATGCAGTACGCCTTTGTCGTAAAAATTTTGATATTGTTAGCTCATAATCGAAACAGTTGAAAAACAAGCCGATTCATTTCCTTTTCGTACGAGTGAATAACAACCATCAAGACAGTGAAGTTATCGAAATAAAACGCAAAAAATCATGCTCTCAAGTAGAGTGAAAACCCGCTACCCGTTTTATTAACCTCGTTTTGCTAATTACTTTCCTTGAAAGCGTTAACAACGGTGAAGTGTTTTCTCTTCTGTTTTTTTATCGGAAGTCTTTTATCGAATACCATATATACTCGAGTATAGGTCGAGATGTTCGCAAGTAATATTCGCCTCAAGAAGACAGGTTCCACCTGTATACGGGACAAGTTGTTGTCTCCAGCTCGTCAGTTTTCAAAATGAACGCACCTTTGCTGCGGCTAAATCATTGCCCACGTAGATTACGGAGTGTGAAATGGCCAAAGTAAAAATCTTAAATACGTTTATTTGCAGTGATTCAAACTTAATGATTTCTTGTCAATTCTAAACTTTATGCACTTGTTGAGCAATATGCAAAGCTTACAAGACAAAACAGCAGAAAGAGCTGTTTTAAGAGATCAATTTTTTTATTTTTGCGTCTAAGCTAGGATACGGTATAATCGTTCCTATTAAATAACATTCCATGATCGTTGAAGTCGATGTCCAACCTTAGCGGCCTCATAAAACAATGATGTCAGGTTGGCTTGGTGATAATAGCGGTAAGAGACGTCATTAATGCAAGCAATATCTGCGACCAAGACCATTAAACATCTTTTCTTTTATCGGTTTTCGATTTCTTTTCACACATTGCAAACAAAACAAAGCGTTCTGTTGAATCATAATTGATCTCACTGGGGGAAGACCTCATTGAAAATAGCGCGTCTAATTTAGCTGGTTTACTTATTATTGCCGTGAATAGTTACGTAACTATGTGAATATGAATATTAGTTTGAAGTCACAAAAAATCTAAAGGACGTTTGGATAACTTGTGAAATGAGAATAATTATTTAACCTCGCATTCGCTTTGTCGCTACCCAGTGTTGTACGCGTCATTGAAATAATTTGACGGCGTCAGCGTCAGCGCTAATTTCTAGCACTATTTTTTGCCAGCGTCTCATAAAACGGAAATAATGCAACCAAGTTCAGGCTAACAATAGCTATAAATAAAGAGCAGGTATTATGTTTTGAGACTGTATTGTAATTACAGTAGCTGCTCAGTGCTCAGCCTATTAGTTATTTCCTTGCAGAAAAACAAGCATTTCAAAACGTTTGTCTGACAATCTGCTGCGTTTGGGACGCATATTCAGGGGCGCCGGAGCGATTTTTGACTGGAGGGGCAGGAGTATGAAAAAAGGGCACTTTTGTTGCTAAAAGGCCAATGTTTTTTTAAGTTTTAAGATAAGATATAGCGATAATGCTCATCTATCAGCTCATTATCGAGTAATGATACAAGTGTCCGCTATACAAAGAACAATGGCACGGAAGGGCATCATGCTATTTTATAATGATGTAATATAACTTACTGTGATGGAGAATGTTGTGTCGTGAATATTATTTTGAGGCAAAAATAGAACATTATAATTAGGCTAAAAGCGAATAGCATAAATTGTTATATTGCAAAGTGTGCAGTAGCTTACATGACCTTAAAAGGGCACCATGGCCCCCTCTTCCCTCCCCATCCACAGAAATTTAAGGGCAGGGGGGCATCCGCTGGATGCAACCTAGTTCGTACCCTGAACTGTTCGTACCCTCAGTTCGTACCCTGAAAAGATCGAGAGAAAACATTAAAAAAGCGGAAGTCGCTGATCGCAGTTTCCGGAAACATTTTAAAATTTTCCACCTGAAAAGATCGAGGGAAAGATAGCACAAAGCCGAAGTCGCTGATCGCAGTTTCCGCTAACCCTAACCGTAACCCTATCCTAACGCTAACCCTCGCTCATCGCAGTTTCCGCAAACATTTTTCCGCAGTTTCTGCTAACCCTAACCATAGACTAATCTATGTTCTAACCCTAACCTTTGCTGATTGCAGTTTCCGCAAACATTTTTCCGTAGTTTCCGCTAATCCTAACCCTAACTCTAAGTCTCTAACCATACAGTAATCTATGCTCTAACTCTAATCCTCGCTGATCGAATTAAGTTTCCGCAAACATTGTTTCGCAATTTCCGCTAACTGCAGTTTCCGCTAACCTTTACCTTAACCATAGAGTAATCTATGCTCTAACCCTAACCCTCGCTGATCGCAGTTTCCGCAAACATTTTTTCGTAGTTTTGCAGTTTCCGTTAACTGCAGTTCTCGGTAGCCTTTACCCTAACCATAGAGTAATCTATGCTCTAACCCTCGCTGATCGCAGTTTCCGCAAATATTTTTCCGCTGTTTCATTTTTCCGCAGTTTCCGCTAACCCTGACCCTCGAGTTTGTTTGCGGAAGCTCCGAACTCCGATCAGCGAGTTCGGCTTTGTGCTATTAAACTGCGATCAGCGACTTCGGCTTTTTTAATTTTTTCTCTCAATCTTTTCAGGGTACGAACTGAGGGTACGAACTGTTCAGGGTACGAACTAGGTTGCACCCGCATCCGCTCCTCCTGCTCCCCCCCCCCGCTTCCGGCGCCCCTGCGCATATTGTCCTTTCCAAGTGAAAACATGCGTTCCACAGCAGCGCTGGTTGGTATTGGTGTGTTGTATTTCAAAAACAAGTTGAAAACGTTGAGTCGGAAAGGTATCACTGTTCCAAGCGTGCTGTGATAGTTTAGCATGTATAAATCTTTTAACGAGGTCCACTGCACCAACATCGCTCTTTTCAGGGGCATAGAGCTCTTGAAATAAAGTATATTCAACGTCCGCGATGCCATTCATGGATTTTTCACTTTCTGTCTCTGATCCCTCGTTCCCAATACATGGGTGATCACCATTTGGCGAACTTCTTTCGCATGTATTCCAGGGAGCCATTCCAACCAACGCAAAAGCCGGTAATTCGGATGAGTCGCGTTGGCCAGAAGACATTGTGAAACTCTCATTGTGAAACGAGATTTTCCATGAAAACAAAAAATGACGCTTAGCGCTTGACGCTTAAAATCGGCAAAATAGTTGACGGCGCTATCACTTCCGTCAACTAAAAAATAAATTGACGGCGCTAGCCTCAGCGTCAACGTACAACACTGTCGCTACCACACGTTTTGACTTTGAAGTTGCTCTTCACGCGCGGGAAGATCAGCAGTGTGTGACTAAGCGTGCGCTTCTTAGTGGTCCCACAAATTACCCATAATCACCATAAGTATCCATAAGTTGCGTGAAATTACCCATAAGCCCCATAAGTCGCGTCGAATTACCCATAAGTTCCTTAAGTCGCGTCGAATCACCCATAAGCACCATAAGTCACGTCGAATTACCCATAAGCAACGTGGAATTACTTATGCCATCCTGTTCTCATATTTGTAATCTGTAAGACGCTGCAGCAGATGGAGTGTCACGTAATATTGTGAGGTGTATTGCGACCGTGCTATATTTTAAACTGATTGTCTTGCTTTGGTAGCCTATCATGCACGTTATAACGTCCGTGTTTTGTCGCTTCAACCTTTTTCTAGACCTCTGCTATGTTAGTCATAGCCTAAGTTGTTTTTTCGTTGTGATGGTTAGAAATAAAAACAAACAAAAAGAACATTTCCAATATAAACTAAATTTAGAGAAAGTTTGGTGAACGCTTGCGTAGCGTAGTGGTTTGGACAAGAGGTATTTATGTACATGACATGGGTTCGATTCCCATCGTTACCTGTATTCTTTTTCTTCTTCATTATTTATTTATCAAGTTCAAAGCAAGAATTAACTCTCTGGCTGAGTGCTAGAAGAGTTACAATGCTGCAGTCACCTGGTTTGTAGGGAAAATTGTCCTATGTTAAAGTGTTTTATCTGCCAAAACACTCCATCTGCTGCAGCGACCTGCAGATTACATATACGTGGACGGGAAGGCAAAGAAGCCAATCTTCGTGTCATGTCCACCTTCAGACATGCCTTCAAGTGTCCTGCCAAATACACAGGCTCTTGAGCGGTGTCGAACTATTTTTTCAAACCCCAAGCCAGTGCTCTCACCACTCGGCTATGCAGCCGACTACTAGGCTACTAGACGGCTATAGGCAAGGGCGCGGGAAGTATGGGTGCTCAAGGGGCTGCAGCCCCCCCTAGAGCTAATTTAGCCCCCCCTGGAATTTTCGATAATTGCTTCAGCCCCCCTAGAAAATTCTGACAATTTAAGGTACATAACGTTGTAAAGGAGGTGAGGCTTGTTGCCGATGCCCACTTCGTTTAAACAGTTGCAGTTGTAATTCGTGAATCGTCTAAACGTAAATATTTATTCATGTCGCTTTTTGGTTCCGATGAAGTTGCCTGCAATTTGCTGGGTTTGTGTCCTACTCGTTGGTGCGTTCGTGCTTCTGCCCTCGCTCGTGTTGTTAAGTGCTACCCTACCCTGATGCAATGTCTGATAGACATGACAGAAGATAGTGCAATGAGAGGAGACGCACGTACAAAGATATTCGGCTTGGTAAAACAAGCACGCACGATGCGACCTTATTTTGCGATTACCTGCAGCGGTAAAGTTTTTCAAGCTGCAGAAGCCGTTGCAAGGTAGCTCCAAAACAAGAAGATCTCTGCTTCTACAGCTTTAGAATCCATCACCATTCTCCACAAACGGATAAAAAATCTCAGAAAATATCAATCCGTTTACAAGCCTATGGAAGCAGCGAACGTCTTTACGTCTGCTAATAACCTAAAGACGCCAAAAGATCTCAGAGTGAGCAAAACTCCAGTAAGATTTCGAAACACAGAGGAATCAGATGCTTTGTCGTCTGCGGGAGAAGGAGCGTGGAAACGGCAATACACTAAAGCCCTTAATTTGGTTCAAGCTGAGCTTGATCGAAGATTCAACCAGGCGGATCTGCTTACAGCAGCCAACAGAGAGAAGGCCCTTCTGAGCTGTGCAAACGGTGACGAAAGGTCTGATACTGAGATCAGCTTACCCGATGCCATCAGAATAATCTCCTAAAAACTCAACTTACCTTGCTGTAGGTAAGTGATGCGATGTTGCGATGTTGTAAGTGGAAAAGTCGCAAACTCCGTTAAAAAGGTTGCTGAGATACTATAGCAACTAAACCTCCAAGCACTAGATCTTTTCAAAGAAACGCGGAAATTCGTGGAGCTCTGTCTTTGCCTCCCGATTTCAGCTGCATCATCAGAACGTTCTTTTTCTGCTCTAAACGCCTGAAAACATGCTTGAGAAGCTCAATGACACAAAAAAGACTTACTCATCTTGCGTTGATGCATGTCCGGCTGCGTAGTCGTCGGCATTCGTCGGCTGCGTAGCCGTTCGAAAGGACGTGGGTTCGACACCGCTCCAGAGCACGCGTCTGTGTCTCGGCGAAAGACACTTAAAGGCAAGCCAAAATAAGGAGAGCAGCTGACTCGAAAACTATATGTCACTTCGCTGCTTCCTGTCGTATCGCATCTGTGATCGCAGTGTACTGTATGTTATCGCAATGGGCGCAAATAAAAACATGATTATGTCCACTAAAACACTGTCGATGTCAAAGAACTCATGACACAGTTTATAGAAAAAACACTTGAGCGAAAAACACTCTTCGGAAGCGTATTTCATATTGATTTCCTGAACAGCTGCTTTGTTGTTACCGTTCTTCATTTGTTACAATAACAAAGTGTGTGATTTGGCGTTGTTTTTTGCACAGGAAGGGACCGAACTCTTACAACCCGCTCTTAAAGTTCACCTGCATAGGGGGGGTCTGGGGGGCGAAGCCCCCCAGAAGCTGACAACACTACGGAAGCTTCGGCGCCCCCTAGAGAAAAATAGTTCCCGCGCCACTGGCTATAGGTGCAGGCTTATGGATAATTCGACGTTGTTTATGGGTAATTCGACGTGACTTATGGGTAATTCGACGCGACTTGGCTTATGGGTAATTCGATGCAACTTATGGGGCTTATGGGTAATTCAACCGTGACTTATGGGTAATTTGACGCGACTTATGGTGCTTATGGGTCTTTATGGGTACTTATGGTCCTTATGGGTAATTCGTGGGACCCCTTCTCAGTAGTAATTCACGTTCCAGAGAAAGCCATGCGTTCAGCTGCTGTTTTGCGGGCAAGAGCAACTTAGGCTGTTTTGCTTTCGGCATTCTTTAAGTCCGTTTAAATGAGCTAAATCTCTTTCGCGAAGTATTTTATCTTTGAAACACCACTTGTAATAGTCATTTTTGTTGACAACTAGAATTATCTAGTTGTCCAAGTCTGCTTGAGACTTTGTATTTGGGAAGTGGAAAGTATGTTGCTGGTTTGTTCTGCAAGTTTTCCAGACCGACGGTTTATTGTAGCTTCAATAAATCATGGTGCTATGGATGGTGCTGCTTTCTCAGGGAAAAGCAGGTTTGTTCACATGCAGTTTTGAGAAAAGTCTGTTCAAACTGGCTATTTAATGAGCCTTTTCACATTGATTCAAGGCCTAAATACGTTGAATTTATAAAGAAGAGGCTGATTTACGAGGCTGATTAAAGAAGAGTTTGAAGTATAAGATCTGCTATTTGAAGTGGTCTCGCACAGTGGCGGCAGGTGAGTCCTAGAAATAGGGGTGCTGCGGACTCCCGTGGCCTATGTCACTTTACATTTTGGATGTAAATACAGTACGTTGCTTATTGCATGACATATTAAATTTAAGCAGTTTTTTTCCAAAGATAGGAAGTAGACCTATCTTAAAAAGTATCAGTTTTTCTAGTGCCTCTCTATTTGCGTTCTTCTGTAAGTCTACATATCCCTTCGGCTCTAATATTTTGTTGCAAGTGTTTTCCCTCTACTACAGCTGTAACGAAAATGCACGGCCGATATATAATTTCAATTTCATTTTCATTAACGTGGAATTATTCTATGTTTTGAACGTTGCCATTCTGTTTGCTTTTATTTTTCTTGTAGGCTACTTATGCATTATCAACAAAAAAACAACGTTCTGTCTGAAAGTGCCGCCCCCAGACATGCCGCTCGGAGCGCAAAATTTTTTCCCACGAGATTTCTGTCTCATTGATTCTAGTCACTCTAAAAGTAAGATTTTCTAAAAGTGTTTTGAGAAATTGGTTGATTCAGATTGCGAAATAACTATTTGCCAATGAAATTCTGCAATGATAATAAAATATAAGCTTTCCCATTTCCCAAACCCTACTTTTTTTGAAAAGCTCTTGTGCACTGCAAAAATTAATTTAAAGAAAAAAAAAGTTTGACTTCGACCGGCGTTGAACCCTCGTTCTCATGAACACTAGGCAGAGGATGAAACCACTGAACCAACCGCAGGCCCGGATTTAGGGGGGGCAGAGGGGGCAGTTGCCCCGGGCCCCCCGACTTTTAAAGGGCCCCCCTATGTGGAAAAAATGTGATTTTTTTCCTTTTGGCCTTTAAAGTTTCTGCAAAATGCTGTGCAGTACTGGACTGATGCTACTGTAGACGAAGAGATGGTTTTTGCACCGGGGCCCCCCAATCTAAAAGTGCCCCGGGCCCCCCATCAGCTAAATCCGGCCCTGTCTGTAACTAACATAACCCTAATCAGCGAAAATGTAAACTACTGATTGGTATATTGCGTAACACTTTAACAATGCGTAATTTCACAACGTGAAGGCGGATTCAAACTGGTGTCGCTATTATTGTGCCGTAACCTGCTTTTGACGTTACCACGACGCCAGATTGCCTTTTTCCTCAACGTTCGCCTTTATGCCGATGTGCTGTTTTAAACACAGCACATCACTTTCCTATTCCCTTGTACAGGCAATTCAAGAAAACACGCGGCTCTACGACGTCACAGTCGAGTGTCTCTTTAGCTGTAACCTTGCGCAAAATATTTCACAGCACGCAGAGTTTCCAAATATAATTTATACTTATAACAGTCAGCAATTCTGTGAACAGAGAACATAAAATACATTTTGGGCAGAAGAAATGCTAAGATATTTGAGAAACTTCTTGTGAAAACTTTCTGTGGCACCGTGGCACCGCAGCACACACTAGTGCTGTGGCACCGCAGCACACACTAGCGAGCCGCCCCTAGTCTCACATGAGTTTACAAGCTCATGGCAAAGCCCAAAATCCGGCAAAAATTTTCGTAAAAAAAGCGATACACGTCACGATGACGTAAGCGTAAGAGCTGATGCAAACTGGTTGGAATTAACAATCGCAAAGAAATTTCATATGAAAGAATTGCATCATTTATCGTTAATATTTTGTTAAAAAATCACAGTATGATGTTTTGTGACGTCATCTTTGATAGCCAAAGTCACCGAACACTGAACGGAATGACTAAAGAATTACTGCCAGTCTTGAACTAAAGCTACTAAAGAACTAAAGCTACTGCCAGACTTGGACAACTAGATAATTCTAGTTCTTTAATTCGATAAATTAGAGCGAAATGTCGGAAATTCTAATTCTAATCTAATTCGGTAAAAACTTGTTTGCTTTAATTGTGGTTCTTATCCAATCTCCGGTTTTGCTAAAAATTTTACTTTGTCCAACAGTATTTTTTGGCAAATGGAAGGATACTGCGCTCTTATCAATGTTATACAAAGAAAATGCAATAAAACGATCAAGATCAAAGTGTCATTCCATCCCTTGAGCAGCAAAAGTCATAAAAAATTCAATTAGTTTATCAATTCACTGACGTTAAGACAGTGGCGGATTCAGAACGTAATTTATGGGTGGGCCTAGGAAATATCTTGGTGGGCCTTCACCAATAATACCACGGCGGCCAGCATACAAAAATTTAGTGTTACCGATTATCTCTTACAAATGCTGTGAAATAGTGACGCCACGGACAATTCAGTGCCATTTGGTTGTTCTAGTGTTAAGCATTAATATGTTTTTTTCATGAATCTGATTTTGCATGGGCCTACTGTCAATCTGGGTGGGCCTGTACCAATCAAGCCTACCCGGTAGATCCGCCCCTGCGTTAAGATGTAAGGGGTTTTGTCGCTGTGATGGTGGAATGACACTTTGATCCCGAGTTGCCACATTGGCGCTTTTATCGAACTAAAAAAAGATATGTGACAACTGCGTCCAACTAATTCTAATCTAGTTAAAATTCTACTCTAATTTGTGAAAACTTGGGTGGCTCTCATTTTAATCCTAGTCTAATTTGTAAAAGCTTAAATTACTCTAATTCTAATCTAATTTCGAAAGACTACAAAAATTCTAGTTGTCCAAGTCTGATCTTTGGCTCAAAACCACTCATTGCACTACAAGATACAAAGCAGCTCCACAAACACAACTAAAAATTGGCCGGCGCTATGGAAATACGTTTGTTTACCAATTTGTCAACTTTGAATATCTGCTATTACAGCAACAGATAACCCGTGTTGATGCGCAATCTGCTGCAAGCGGAGATGGCGATTGAATATATATTACGGTAACTATCACTTTAAAACTTATCTGTTACTTTCGGCTGTTACTTTTATAACAATTAAAAGAAAAGTCCATAACAGAATCAGAATTGAAGTATTCCAAAAATGAGAAGAAAAAAGATGAGATGAAAGTTTTAACTAACAAGGGCTATGCTCTTTACATTGGTTCAAATGACAGACTTTTATGGACGTTTGAAAACGCTGATGTCAACTATTTTATGTTGAATCAACTTAAAGGAAACGTAAAGCAATGTATTATTCCTGGTCTCCAGCAGCGAATGCGTAATAGATACAACAACAACCACCTTTGTGAAGTAACTTTAAGAAAGCGTTTTATGAACGATTCAAACGTTTTGCAGCGATCACGAAAAGTCAGGTTGTTCGTTTCAGTGGGGTCAAATTATTCTGTAAACTCGACAGTTCTCTCGTTTTTACAACTAAAGGAATTGGCGGCAAAAGAACAGTTGAGATACAAATATGAAAAAATCAGTTTAGCTTGATTGCTCTCTTCCTTTGGAGCAGACAGATTTGCAAGGTAGGCTATGTAAAAATAAAGAGAGTGAAAAAAATGCAAAAATAATGAGGTAGGCAATACAGCGCACGAGAACAACTGCACGCCCAGCAAGCTGCTAGAAAGAAGCCCAATTAAGGATCAATAGGATGCGCTGCCTAATAATTATATTTTCAGAGAAAAATGTAGACCTAAAACGAATCCAAATTATATCAAGTTATCTTGTGGTTCATTGTGATTTCGAATATTAAGAGTGGGAAAAAGTTTGAAAAAATATTTTGACTGAAGGACTGAGTATTTTTGATCATAACTTTTATGAACTTTGGCGATTGAGTCTTTTCTAACTAAATACGTGGATTTTGTGTATTCCCACAAGCCACAGGCTTTCAAAGTTGATGCTTACAGTTGTGAAGCTTTTGTGGAAACGTTGCTACGTTTTTATTTGTTACAATTTCAATCTGTTTCTTCAATTCATTCCAGTCCTTACATCATAATGTCTCAAGAAAACTTTAAAACTTTTTTGGAGAACTTTGGTTTGCCTGAAGACGTTGCTGATAAATTATGGAATGGTGAGTTCATCTTGAATGACATCACAATGAAAGTTGAACCGCATGGATTTAACAGTTGGTAGCAAGTTATGTTTATAGTTTTATTCTTTTATTCAATATTTTGTTGTCAATTATGAGAAGCAAGAAGTAATTCTGTATAAAAGTAGGCTATCGTACACTTGTATTTTCCTGGTGTAGGCTACAATATTAAGCTTAACGAAGACAAAATGTTGTAAATGCGATTGATAATTATCTTCAATGCAAAATGATCGGCAAACAAAGTACAATTTACTGGTCAAGAACTTTTATTTAGAAACTATCGATAGAAGTGAGAAATTGTCGTTATTTAATAGCGTTGAGTTACGACTCCAACAACATTCGTCATACTGTGTTCTGAAAGCCAGTGCAAAGCGCTACTAACACTGCGAACTTGCTACATCAGGCTAAAACAGGTTGTCTGTATCATGTAGGCTACCTTTCTGATGTCACTCTTTAGTTTCACAAATCCTATTAAAAAATATTGCTGAAGGAAACATCCGTTCAGTGGAAGAACTTGCATCTGCTGAAACGCCCCGGATTCTTGGGCTGACTGACCATCCAATCCTCAACACAATTCTTCCAGTTCTGCAAGAGGTGAGTGATGGCTTACGCTTTGTTGGGGGAACAGCTCTTCCTTCTATCTAGGATTCTAGGGCTTCTACAAAAATTTGTATCTTCTCATCTTAGGAAAATTATTTCTTCCTATTTCCTCATGTGATAAATTAGTGACCTATGAGTTTTTGGTTTTAAATTCTAATTGACAATTTGCATAATTAGAAAGTTGCAACAATTTCAAATGAATCTAATTTAAATTTGACGTTGCATTAAATACTGCAGTTATAAATATGGTCTTTAATTGCGCTGTGTGTGTTGCCATCTGCACAGTTAACCTTTTCATTCACCTTGTATCATAATTATATGATGACACAGTTTTCCAAAGTCTACTCCTCTTTTTCGATGTTGCCATTTTTGCATCAATCATATTTTTGCTATTTTGATGAAACTCGTGTTCAAATTTTTAAATCCTAAACACAAAAATAAAACAATCTACAATAGAAAAGTTTAAGGCAGGGGTTCGTAACCTGGGGTTTGCAAATCCCCAGGGGTTCACAAGGAAATTTATAGGGATACTTGGTATTGATGCTATTGTTTAACATTCTATACTAGAGAAAAATGTGTGATGACTGAAAATACATTTTGCCTGAATTTGTGTTATTGTGATGCAACAATGTGAAATCCAGGTCTTTGCCAGCAAGCTTATACGTGGGTGTGGGACGATACGTGTGTAATGATTTGCCCACTGATTACTCTTCGTAGTGCAATCCTTGTGGTATTGGTATGTCACAGACGCCTATCAAGGCTGTTTTTAAAGTGTTCTGGCTGAGTTCCATGATCATTTCAACTATGTGTCTGTAAGAAAGTAGGCGGAGTAGTTTGTGATTTAGGCCACGGTACCAAAAGATATCATAGACTGCCGTTAGGTCAACAAACACATCCTTCGATTCTTTTTGCCGAAAAGCTCTCCTCCTGAGTTAATAGTGTGACTTGATCTACGGTTGACCTCTCGTGTCGGAATCCAGCTTGCCTTTTGAAAAGCAATGGGTCGATTATTGGTTCGCCAACGGCAAAGATTAGTCTCTTAAGGACCTTGAAAGAGATGTTGAGCAAGGCGATAAGGTGGTAGCTCTTTGCATTGTCTAGTGGGTTATTCCGCTTTGGGGTCGCGACGATCAGGGATCTTCTCCGTATATTCGGAATCTTGAGGCGGCGCAAGCAGGACGACGGAAAATCGCATAACCAGGACTTTAAAGCGTAACCAGCTTGCTTGATAAGTTCTGGACATACTCTATATTTGGATCAGGAGCCTTCCCAGGTTTTAGGTGCTTGAGGGCAACATTGAATTCACTCCTTGAGAAGGAGCTAGAAATGCTCTTCTGGTCGGATGTTGATCTTCCAGAGCTTTGGCGCTTCTTTGGTCACGTCTTAAGAATTTGAAATTTGTAAAGAAATCATCAACAAAAGAGTTTCTGATTTCTCTTCACAAATCTGTTCATTCATTAAATTTTAAAGTGAGAGCATTACTTTAATGTTAAAATTTTGTGGCGTTTCCACTTTATATATATACATATACTTTTTTTAAGACTGAAAATGCGTATCAAAGTTAGTTTATCAAAACATCTACAAATTTACAGTTTTTTTATCACATTTTTTTACACGTTTGGTTTATTTTTACAGATTTTGTTTATCAAAACTTTAAATTTTATCAGTAATTTTACAGGCCAACTTAAAGTTAAAATTTGTTAAACTTTTATTTCAAAAACATGCTCTTATAAAAAAGTTAGTTTTTGTGAAATTTATTGAGCAGTTTTTAACATTGCGCAGTGCAGCTTCTAAAGTTTTTGGTTGCAAAATTTTGTGAACGTATGATGAGTTATCATCGTGTAGCCTGCAGCCTGCATTTCATTTTACATTTCGTCATTAACGTTGATTAGTTTTGAATCCTAATCCTTGGACTGACAAAGCCTTTGATAGATCAATCCTGGCAGCTTCGCATGCTTGTATGACTTTGAACCACTGACTCAGGGTCGGTCACCGAGATTGACAGAGTGAATTTTCCAACGGGAAAAGGTGGCAAAACCTTGAAAGGTTTAAGACATACACCTGAATAGTAGTTTATGCAGTGGGCTATATGTGTGTCGCTAGCACGGCCACAAAATTAAAAAAATAAACAACAAAAAAATAAAACAAAAACAAAAAGTAGCATAATGGTAATAAATAATTGCGGATTGAATTTGCCAGTTTCAATATTGGTGTGGATGAGCAAGAATGCCACGCAAGCGTCTGCAGAACTATGGAATTGTCTTACTGTTCAAATGTCTTCGATAAGTGCGTCTCTATATGTTAACAATTTACTTGAAGTCAACACGATGTCATTTATTGAATCATTAAGTGGATTTATTGACCATTTTGCTGCATCTAAACTTAAGATCGGAAACAATTATTGCGCGACACAAACCAAAGCATGTTGTATCGCAAACTGATTATGAGCTTTTTGTTGAAGAAGAGGTCAAAGATACTTTTAGTCTTTTTAACTGCCCAGCAGCTTTTACTTCGTTTTTTGTAAATATTTCATTCAAGTGTTTGCACTGCTATAAAACTTCCTTATCTTATAGGCGTAACCTACTTATCTGTACCTCTGCACTCTGCAAGGCCTTGACTTGACGTATTATCAAGATTGCAACAGGTCAACGAGAGGCCGATCAGGTCAAAACAGAGAACCTTAATACTAAACTAAGAATTTATTTGTGAAACAACAAAGTTAAGACACCGTACTAAAAATGATGAGATCAATAAATCACTCTCGTTAACAATAGGGGTAGGGGAGAGAATTAATCGGCTTTTTTTTCAAATCAAACGTTTTAGGATACAACAGTAGGCTACATTCTAAATCTTGTGATAAAATTTTTTGAAACTTCTGTCCAAAAATCCTCCTACCCTTGTTCATGGCATTTAAAGTTCGAATATTATTTGCTACTGCACTAAAACGCGTTAAATATGTTGTAAGAATGCCGTAAGTAATTTTTTATGGTCTCCATTTTACGTAAAACACGGAGAAGTGGTCATTTCAATTTGTGCGCAAGATCACGCGCATGCGCAAGTGCGTGACATAAATGCAAGCAGTTTGTGTGAAGCTGGTTATACTTTTAAGTAAATTGACCAAAGTCTTGCAACAGTTTTAACGTGTTTTAGAGTAGGGGGAGTTTTGGACAAAAATGTCGAAAAATTATACCAGAGGGTTTTGGGATGTAGGTTTGATGTAATGTCCCAGACAGTAAAATCAGTCATTTTCACATTGATTTAACGTTTGCAGAGGTTGAATCAATGCAAAAATGACGGATTTTGTTGTCTGGGGTTGTATCCTTAAGTCAGGGTTAAAGTTGAAATTAAAATTATCTCCCTCTTCTATTAATAAAAACAACAACTACAGAGAGAGCATCTGTTTTGACCTGTCTGATCTCTCGTTGACCTGTTGCGTTGAATCATTAAAATGTCAAGTCAAGGACTTGCAAAGGTAAGAATAAGATGAGGCAGTTTTGTAGCTCTGCAAGCAAAGGAATAAAATTTTTACAATAAACGAAAAAAACTACCAGGTGGTTAAACGAAACCTTTTTAATAGTTTGCAAAGCAGCAAATAATTGAGCTTGGACGCGCGATAATCGCTTCCTCACTAAAACATCTACAATAGGGTCAAAGAAAGCAAACAATTTTTAGAATTTACAAACCAGAAATGTTGAGTCATTGTTTACTATACCCAACATAAAGCACGTCTTCGGCACTTATCCAAATACAGTGTAATTACTTTACATAATCTCTTTACCCCCTCAAGTTAGCAAACTATTCGAAAAAGTTGTTCTTGTCATTAAGCAACTTTCTCAACCACTATGATGCTATAGAGAAATAAAACATAGTAACCTTAGCGGGTTTAACATACTTTATTACCAGTGTTGGGCGCGATAACTCATTTTTCAGTTAAGCGATAACGATAATCGATAAACGAAAAATGCCTAAAGCGATAACGATAAACGATAAATCAAAAAAAAGTTAAGCGATAACGATAAACGATAAATTATCGCCGATAATGTCCGATAACGATAATTTTTTTTTCTTGATTAGCGCTGCCCCATCCCGTGCAACACGAACTGTTTTCACCAACATGACGAAAAATCGAACATAATGTACTGTAAAGGGACAAAACTTTTTGTAAGTTATGCATAAATAGAATCGCAACAGCGGCAGTAGGTATCGAATCTTCAACCTCTTGATCCAGAATCAAACCACTGAGGTAACCGCCGTGCTTATAATTATACCTTCAGATACCAGTTGGATGCTTTATCAATTGAGTTACACTGCCGCTTACGTGCAATAGGCAAAATAATTAAATCAAACGAAAATAGCCTACCATAAAAAATTCCAAACTTTGTATTTTGCTTTCTACGGGCTGTTTACAGCAAAGTCAGCAATAATTGAAAAAATTCCAAAAAACGCAAAATGCTTGAAAATTTATCAGTAATCTTAAGCGTTATTGGTAGTAAAAATGTGCATACTGTGAAATCCATCAAGCTTGTCAAATTAGTCGTGTTTGTTCAAGAACAATAACATAATTATCGTAATTTACTGATAATTTCAGATAAATTTTTCTGTTTTCTTTGTGAACACCATCATAAAAGCAATGGCAGAACGCTGAGTTGTTGAGATAAGAATTACAATATAGGCACTGTATTATTAGTGGGAATAAAAATATTTGATTGAGCGTTGGCTATGTCGCATAGGTAAATCGTCGTCGTATCTAGGCTTACGCCCGGTGGTTGAAGGTTTAAATTAAGTGGACGGGAAGGCAAGGAAGCCAATCTTCATGTCCACCTTCAGGCATGCCTTTAAGTGTCCTGCGAAAGACAGTGTCCTGCCCTTTCGATTGTCGTTCCAGCGCTCTCATCACTCGGCTATGCAGCATAGGTAAATGAGAAAGGTTATACTGTATTTAGCATAATTTTACCACGCAACTCGATGCGCAACTGTATGCTCATAAGCGGTGTCGAACCGGCGCCCTTTCGATTGCCGTTCCAGCGCTCTCACCACTCGGCTATGCAGCATAGGTAAATGAGAAAGGTGTATTTAGCATACTGTATTTAGCATAATTTTACCACGCAACTCGATGCGCCTATTGTCATGCAAAAACTACTACAAGATGCAAAAAGTGTGATGTCGGTCTGCATGTCAAATGCTTCAAGCAATATCATATTCTGCAATGACTTGTTTCAGTGATGGTGGCGCGAAAGACCATGTTTCCGATGTAAAAGCGGCCTCGTATTGCCAGGGGCGCCGGAAGCGGGGGGGAGGGCAGGTGGGGCGGATGCTCTCCCTGCCCTCAAATTTTCTGTGGATGGGGGGGCAGGGGGGGCAATGGTGCCCTTTTAAGGTCATGTAAGCTACTGCACATTTTGCAATACGATATAAAAATTTCAACTATTTGCTTTCAGCCTAATTGTAATCTTTCATTTCTGCCTCAAAATAATATTCACGGCACAAAATTCTGTATCACAGTAGATTAGCCCACATCATTATAAAATAGCATGATGCCATGATGCATCCTTGCCATTGTTCTTTGTATACCGGACACTTGTATCATTACTCGATGATGAGCTGATAGATGAGCATTATCGCTATATCTTGTCTTAAAACTTAAAAAAAAATTGGCCTTTCAGCAACAAAAGTGCCCTTTTTTCATAATCCTGCCCCCCCAGTCAAAAACCGTTCCGGCGCCCCTGCGTATTGCGACACTTTCATAAACCACTTGCCAATTTCTTTCGCTTCGCTTCAAAGGAATCTGTACCGCCTGTGCGCTTACATTTTAATTGTAAAATTCACTCGCGATTGCCGATTGCAGCAAAACAACAAGAGACTTGTTGCATGCATTTCATTGCATTGCAATTTGCAACTCTAAAAATTATTGTGTTGTCAGGGCAGTCGCTGCAGGGGGGCGTGCCTCCTCCTCTGACAACGACCTGTGCACACACACTTCAGGCACTGAAGAAGAACTGGTTTTAATTTTAGTTTCATGAACTAGGTGGCTAGTAAAAATATTACTTTTCATGTTCTTTCCACTTGTGTGTTGATCCGAAATAAAATTTATCGGCGATTAATTATCGGCGATAATCAAATATTGCCTTTGGCGATAACGATAAACGATAACTGAAAAAATAATTAAGCGATAACGATAAGCGATAAAAATTTATCGCCGATAATTATCGCCGATAAATTATCGCCGATAATGCCCATCACTGTTTATTACACACAAAAAATATAACATATTTAAAATAAACTCAAACGTTTTGGACACGTAGCCTACGTACGTTCGACACTTACGTTTAACTATGATGCTATTAGCGATTTACAGTCAGGATTTAGAAAGAACCACTCAACAACTCTAAACGTTGCTAATAGAATCTGATTGGCAAATAAAGCTATTTCTCTTTCTCTCTCTCATGACTAACATTGAAGGCTTTTTACATTTTAAAAGGGCAACTCCGACCAAACTAGGTTGAAATTTCAAACTGATTTTTCCTGGACTCTATGTAGGCTATCATATTTACAAGTGGCTTAATGTCAGTAATTGCCACTTATTAGTTTGTGCAGTAGCCTACAAGTTCTAAAAAAATGCCTCTATCTTGTAAATCAACTTAAAAAGTAATCTTGATCTTATTATTTTTCAATAATAAGATCATAAAAAAGTGATCTACAAGACCAAGATCATTCAAATAAAACAGTTTCAATACCACGCCCATCTATGGCTGCATGACATATACCTGCACCACACAAACTACTACCCAGGTAGCCTGCGTCTTGTTGTGCGAATTGTTTGTGTTTGTATAAGTTTTTTTTATATAACTTTGAGAGAGAAGTAATTTTACAATACCATAAACAGATGACTGATGGACGACCTTTCAATTCTCCACTCCAAAAAATCGTGGGGAAACCTAGAAGACACTTTGAGCCAAGACATGAAAACCTTTCAGCTTATCTCCAGAAATGGTGAATTTTCTTCTTGCTTATGAGTCATGAGGCAGCAATTCAGGCAACATCTCCCAATTGTTGCAACCAGTGCAATATCTTCATATCAGGGCCTATGAGATCCACTTGTTCTGTAGGTCGAAACACTGGACAGTGATTAATGATGTGCTGTGTTGTTTGGGGTTCACCACAAACACAGGCCGGTGAGTCACACAAAAGCCCAATAAAACATGTTGTGCTTGAAGTGACCAACACCCATACCAAAACAAATCTAAGTGTTATTCTCCTTACTAGGCAGGGAAACCGGGGCTTCCGCCATTACCTTATGTCAGTAACTCGATGGAGATTATAATATACATGCTGAAGTTTTCTACAGCACCTGGTAGTCTATACTCGTTTACAGTGATAAACGCGCATACAAAAAATATTGACGCCGTCAGCGTTAACGCAAACGTTCGAATAACCATACGCCGTATGCGTCAACGCAACTTGTAAAAAAAGTTGGTGGCGTCAGCGTCAGCGTATACACGAGCGTAAACTAATTTTGTTTGCTAGGTGCCAAACATTTACACGATATAAACCACTTGAAACAAACAAGTTTTATTTTGAATTTCCACGAAGAAACACAAGCATCTGAAAGTCTTCATCTGACATTTTGCTGTGCTTTGGTTGCAATATGTCTTTGCCCATTGGAAACATTCTTTCAACTGCAGCGCTGGAAGGTATTGGCGTGTTGTAGCGAAAAAAAGACATTAAAAAGTATGCGTTGACGCTATGCGCTAAAAAACCGCGAAAACTTTACGGCGTAGCCTCAAGCGCAAACTATCCAAAAAAATGTGGCCGCAAGCGTTAGCGTAAACAAAAGTCTACGCCGCATGTATGCGGCGTATACGTACATCTCTGCTCGTTTATGCTTGATCGTTTATGCTTGTGAAATTAGTTACGAATATGGTGTTAAAAGCGAAACTCAATCTATTTATCATTCTTTGATTTCAGTTTTCAGATGAAATATCATCTGCTGGAAACCCGTCCAAACATGCGTTGGATTTGCTGCATCATCATGCTGGTCGTGTTGAACGTGAAGTGCTTGCAGCATCCAACAACAACACTCCAGGAGGAGATGATCAAAGATCACCTTCCAACGACAACTTCCAAGGAGATGATCAAGAATTACCTTCCAACGACAACATTCCAGGAGGAGATGATCAAGGATCACGTTCCAACGACAACATTCCAGGAGATGATCAAAGATTACCTTTCAACGACAACATTCCAGGAGGAGATGATCAAAGATTACCTTTCAACGACAAACTCCAAGGAGATGATCAAGAATTAGCTTCCAACAACAACACTCCAGGAGGAGATCATCAAAGATCACCATCCAGCAACAACATTTCCAGAAGAGATGATGAAGAATCACCTTTCAACGACAACATTCCAAGAGGAGATGATCAAGGATCAACATCCAGCAACAACATTCCCAGAAGAGATGATCAAGAATTACCTTCCAACGACAACATCCTTGGAGGAGATGATCAAAGATCACCATCCAACAACAACGTTCCAGGAGGAGATGATCAGAGATCACCATCTAACGCCAGCATCCCAGGAAGAAATCTGCCCGTAGATGGATCACCAAGCACGAGGTGTTTTATTAGACTTTCACTACTAAATAACAATTGTACTTCTAACCTACAAAGTAATAGAAAAGTTATAAAAAGTAAAAATTTGGTTAATTTTTGCCTTTTTAACATTTAATTTCAACCTTCAGTCATCAAGAATAGACTTGGATAAGACAAAAACTAGTTTAACTGACGCTGTCCTTGCTGTGTTGCTTTTCCGGCAAACAAAATAGAGGCAGACCACCAAGAATTTGGACTAATGATATTGAAGACTGGTCAGGACTTAATTATAAAACTGCAAAAGAAAAATCTCACAACAGAGAAACTTTGCGCTTTATTGCTTCCAACCATTGACGAGAGGAAGGAACTTAATGATGATGATGATAAATTGTTTCCATGGTGACGCAACATGCAATTGTTACGCCACAATACCTAAACTTAAAAGCTTTGAAGAATTTTATTATTATTTTTGCTCTTGATATGATCATACTGAGGATGCTGTGATAGCGAAACCGATCTATGGTGATAAAATGAGGCGGATGAACTGTTTGTTGCGTTAAGTAACAAGACTTATACTAATAAAAACAGAGTGAACCTGTTCACCAGGCATTGGATAATTGGCAAGGGCTAAAGTTGAAATTAAAATTACCCCCCTCCCCTCTTAACATTTGTTTAACTCGCAGAAGCATGAGTCTTCGAAGCATGACATAACTAACGTGGCGTTTGATATTAACTGCTCGCTATTTAGCGATGAAAGGCGTGGAGACGATGTACATGTTGGCAATAAAGTCAGTGCGCATTTTTCTGGTGGACATTTGATTCAACCAAATTTTGGAGGAACAACAATCTACAAGATCAAGCAAATATTTACGGGTGAGATTATTGACGATTTCATGGCTTGATCGCCAAAGTTTTCATAACTTCAATTAATTAAAATAATGACCCATCCTTGTTTGATGATTTCAGTGACGTCATTTCCACTTGAAAGACTAACTAATTGTGCTGACGTCATTGATATATCGACCTATGCAAACTATTCCATGAACGAACCATACTGCATCCAGTTCAAGGGTTTCAAACTTAAATTGCTCTGTGGGCCAAATGAATACTTGTAAATTAACCCGTGGGTGCAATAACCTGTCTCCTTGGTTCGTTCTGAATTTTAAAATTTTGCGGACAGTTTCCACAGAGTTTTCGGTCCACATTCTCCTTTCACATACCTCGACTGTCCAACGTGACCCCCGCGACCTAAGCTGGTGAACCTTCGCCCGGATGCATCGCTACTCTAAAAATATGCCGCTCCACGCCACCTCGGGTATGGCAGGCCGATTCTTTGCAGTCTCTAACGTGATTATGTTTATTGTGTTCTTCTCGACGTGTCAAATATTTGTACCCGTGCGTTGTCGATGCTGATAAAACAATTCACCATAGTTCAATAAACAAAATAACATAGTAAGAACGCAAAAAAGGGAGCAAGAACACACCAAGAACGCAAGATTGCAAAACAAGAAGTAGTATTAGACTAAGAACAAAGAAGCATTAATTTTCAACTCCTCCAACCCACAACCCAACAGGACATTGTTTGACAGAGCCTCTTATCTTTTAACTGTCTTCAATTAGTTAGTCTCGTGTTCTGTCCATCTTGCGTAGGCTGATGTGATTAGACGATATTTTTGTTATACTGTATGTTTCTCAAGTACTTATTAGCTATATGTAATGTAATATTTCTTTTTAGGCTTGATAAGGGCTATATGTATAACCGAAAACGTTTGCTTTATTTTAATTTTTGTTTGTTAGAATGTTAAATGTTGTGTTGTTGCTCAACTATGTCTGTTTATGGTTGAAATGAGAACAAAGAGATTGAAAAAAAAAACTGAAAAAAAGAAGAAAAAAAACAAAAGAAAACTGCAAACGGAACGACCTAGACCTGCACAGCAAAAATCTTGCAACCGACTCTTAAAAAAGCGCCGAAAAAACAAAAACTTGAACAATTGACTATAAGGTTGCTGCCAAGTGCCAAGGTTGCTATTGCGACAGCGGCACAAGAAGTGTCTAGGCCAGTGGTTTTCAACCTTTTTTGTCTTTGCGGACTCCTTTTGGTGCCTTGAAGCGGTTACGGACCCCTAAAAATTGTTATTTAAAATTTTGGTATACGGTATATTGGGTGTTCTAATGGAATCAAATGTTTCATAAGCTTCGAAGCGACACACTTACAAGAATTTGTTAAACTCGCGATGCAGTTATGACGATTGATGATGTAAACAAAGTTATGTTATGACTTATGAGCTATATGTCGGCACACAGGATCAAATATGCTGATTTAATGTTTTTCTATAAATTTTATCAACAATTAATAAATATTTGCGGCCGTTTCAAAGAATTTCTCCTTTTTTCATTTGTAGTCAATTTTTCGTTGTAATCACATTCATACCAAAACTGTGAGTGTTGATAGACTGCTGGCTAACATTTGCATTTTTAAGTTAAGCTTTGATCAACATCCGCTGTCTTAAAAGATCGAACATAGCCAACGTTGCCTTATTAAAAGATTGTACTCTTTTATATGAATTAAATTCCATTGAACTTCCATTGAATTGTTCTGCAGGCAGGGACAGTGTATGTGCTGAACATCTTGCATTTTGCGATTATAATATTCATTTTTATTTGAGTGTGTTGTTGCTTTAGGCATGGAATCCTACCATTGTCCTGTATTGATACTTTCATAGTTCCTATTGTTAAAAATTGAAACAGAGATACAGCTGAGCCTGAAAATTATAGGCCAATAGCAGTTGCAACAGTCATTTCAAAAACTGTTTGAGCGTCTCATTTTGTCTCATGTATTGTCATTTTTGCAAACTACTAATAATCAGTTTGGCTTCAAGCCAAACCACAGCACGGACATGGGTATTTTTCTACTCAAACAAACTGCATATTCATATACGTCGCATGATACACCTGTCTTTTCCATGTTTTTAGATGCCTCTAAAGCTTTTGATAAAATTAATCATCACACATTACAATATATAAAAAAATGATTGAAAGAAGAGTGCCTATGCAAATTATCCGTTTGTTACAGTATTGGTACAGTCATCAAACTATGCGTGTAAAATGGGGTGGCCACATCTCTCAGCCTTTTCATGTTTCAAACGGGGTGAGGCAGGGTGGGGTTTTGAGTCCATACCTCTTTGCCCTCTATATTGATGATCTATCCAAAAAGCTTAACATGTCTAATAGAGCGGGAGCCAGGTCGATTTATTTGACTGTCTGGGTCAGTAAGGTTTGACAAGTGTTTCTAGACTGAAATTTTGTGTAGATTTCAAAAATAAACCTCTTACTTGCACTAGCCTGACCGTTTTTGTTATATTAAGCATTTTCCGAGATGATACCTGTCAATATCGCTATATCCGACTAAGGGTGCACCATTTGCCCCCCGAACTTTAGCAAAAAGCCTGAATTTTTTTTTGTTTATGAGGTTATCTTAGAAAACAACTTTTGCAAAGTTTCATTTTGATTGGACAAAGTTTTAACCCCCCACTCGGCCATTTTCTAAGGGGACTAACGGCATTTTCTTCACATTATCGCCACTAGATGGAGCTGATTACAAGATGCAACTGCATATCTACTTTGGAAACATACCCTCTTCATTCTGCATAGTTTAAAAAAAAAATTATCTGAATTGGCCAATGGGAAGCAGAAATATGGGCAGTTTTGTGCTCTTCTCTAGCGCAATACTGCCTCTAGTGGCCAATAAATAACAACAATTATCTCCTTAAATGTTCATCCAATTGAAGAAAAACTGGTGTCTAACCCTCCATTTTCAAGGGTGGTGAGTTCATTTTTGCTGCTAGTTTTAAAGATTCTAGCCACTAAGTGGCAGAAAATCTGCTTTTCATAAGTTTAAGCTAACGTAACCGCTTGGACTTGTCTTCAAATATGCAAAGTTTCAACAAATGCAACTCATTGAGATGTATATCATTGAAAACAAACAAAGAAAGAACAGTGCAACATCTATTGTAATTGTGATAGATATTATACAGCAATAACCTTACACGAATTTTGTCTTTTTGTGTTTTTTGTGTTTTGGTTTTAATATGGACAACCTTGTCTGATATAAATAAATAAAAAAAATATATGATTCTTTTTAATTAGGAAACCGAACCTTTGTGCGATATTATTTTTTTGTGCTGAAATTGCTTTGCGGACCCCCGGTTGAGAACCACTGGTCTAGGCAGTGTGATTGTGATGTAACAACATGATTTTCTCACACGAAATAAAATTGCGCGACAGTAGCCAATCGCTTAAAAGTCATGTGCAGTTTTATGGGCATTTTCAGATTTTTTGAGCAATTTTAAAGTGAATTTTATCTTGTTGAGTGAATAGTGAATCTTTATTGTTAATTTACTAAAAGTTCAAAGCTGCATCGCGGCAGCATCAAAACGTCCTCGCGTGCCGCTTGTTTGAGATCCTTGATCTAGATCAGGGGTTCTTAACCTTTTTTGTCTCGTTTACCCCTTACCGAATGAATAAAGCAAAATTTACCCCCCACCGTTTTGGTGGCCCCTTGTGATGTCATCGTGTCCAGTCAACCATGCAAAAAAATGCAAAACATTCTTTTTTGTCTGGATTTACCTTGGCAAATATCGAAAACAAGCTGTTTATTTGCCATCCAGAGTTGCAATCCACTTTGTGGTCGAAGTCCTAATTAGGTTGTGCACAGTAAAAATGTAGCACACATGCGCTGCTGAAATGAAACTGGTAGTCTACTTGCGTGGAGGTAAAAGAAAAAGACGAAAACTTACATTAAGCATAAATTTGAATCAAAATCGAGTGCAACATTACCACTTTTTTAATAACTGAAAAAATGAAGTTTGGTTTAATTTATGATTCAGTAAATTTACCCCCTCGGTAGGTGAAATTTACCCCCGGTTAAGAACCCCCGATCTAGATGGTACAGTAGAATTCGCCTATAGTGACACCTGAAGGGACCGCGGAAAAAGTTTTACCATAACTGAAGTGTCACTATAGACGAATTCTACTCAACTGTTGCGTATGCAAGCGGGACTTTGCAACAAGTGTCACTATAGGCGAAGTGTCACTATATAGCCAAAGTCACTATAGGCGAATTCTACTGTATAATTGTGTTCATCAGACCAGGACTTCATTCTACAATCTACAATATAAATCTGGGTTCCATGACATGATTGTTACGCAGTAATACAACACAATACTGCGCCTGTAACGTAACAAGCATGTTTGTTATCTCAATGAGAGTGTGGACGTGCGTCATGACGTAGTTACTTTGATCGACGATCGGAGCAGGCGCGGATCTAGGAGTTTTTTTCGGGGGGGGCCAGAAAATTTGAAAATCAATTAAACAGAAAGAAAAAGATAAAACAGATATTAACAATGATACTACGACAGTAGCGTAGCCAGGAATTTTGAAAGGGGGGGTTTTTACGGCCGGCGGGCGAAGCCCGTCGGCGTCTTCGCCAAATGCGACACCCAGCGGCGGGGGTCTGGGGGGCAGCCCCCAGAAAATTTTGAAAAATTGCTTTGAATTTGGTGCATTCTGGGAGCATTTTCAACAAAAATGTGGGTATAAATATTCCTGTAAAATGGTGATAAGATCATGTTTTCTTCGGATTTTTCGGTAATAAACCTAAGTCTCTATGTTTTCTTGTTGCTAATTCCTGGCTGAGATATTTAAATGTTTGGTATTGGCAAAACTCGCTCTTTTAATGCAGTTTCGTTTAAAATTAGGAAAACTTTATTTTAGAGAAACAGAGACTGAAAGCATTATTCTCAATATCGTGATGTCACACGCGTGCCAAAGGGGGAGGGGGTTGTAACCCCCCCCCCTCCCCTTGGCTACGCCACTATACTACGACATATACGATATGCCATAAAATAAAATATACATTAAAAGAAACAGCCATTTCATCAATTGTGAATGTTTGAAAAATACATTTTGCTTGAATAAAAATTGCTAAGCATGCAAAGTAAACTTGAAATCTGGTTTAAAACCCTGTATGCAGTGTCCATGACCAATTGGATGTTTGTATGTTTGCAAGCATAGACGGCAATTGATTGAAATTATAATGAAGGCTAAAAACTATAAAACAGCCATTCAAGGTTTCAGATTGTTTCAACTGACGTCATTTGGTTCAGCATTGGTTTCAGCTGAGTCAGCTCCAACAAATGTTGCTATTAAAATGCATTTACAGTTGTATAACGGAATAAAGGAGTCTGATCGATGGATGATTTTAACCATAATAATAACAAAAAATTACCCCCCCCCCCCTCCCAGATAAGTGAAGTCTGCCGTGGGACTAATATCAGTTGTGTAGACGCATATCAAACGATTTGATGCGGATACATAGAATTTCAACAATAATTCCTCGCAACATTTCGGGGGGGGCCCGGGCCCCCTGGGCCCCCCCCATAAATCCGCGCCTGGATCGGAGGTTGTTGGTTCGAAGATCACCGAAAGCACTTTGCTGACAATTAGTTGCAATCTTTACTTTTACTTTAAACACCAAGCACCGCAATAAAGCCCACGCTTTTATAACATAATATTACGTCGCTTTCAGTATTCCAAGACTTTCATCATTTTTATCTTCATAATAATATAGCGTCAAACTCTAAAATTTTCACCAAGTTTGATCTCAGCGCAGTTAATTCAAACACTCAAATGGTCAATGCAGACCTTGTGGTATCAATGACTTTCGTTCTTGTTTTGCTTCATTACGTCATAAACTGGAATATTGATCTTGTGATGTCAAGTTGTGCCATATGCCAACAGGTGAAACAAAGCAAAAGATGCAATACAAGATGACCAAGAAGTCCAAATTGATCAAGATGATCAAATGCCGTAAATGCCACAACACGTTGAGGAAGCCCATACGCCAGCTTGATTGTGGACACAATGTGTGCCACGAGTGTCTGGAACAAATGTGCAGTTCTCATCAGCCTGGAAAGTAAGATGAATGTTTTGTTCACATCAAAATTTCATAGTTTTTCATTAGATAGGTGTCTTATTTTGGGGTTGATCTTTCAGAAAATTTGCTCTGATCTTTCAAAAACAAAGTTCTCCCAAATAAGTCAAGTGTTTACCAAGAAATTCAAAGATCAAGCGGTGCTGGTTCGACTCTCAAGCAGTGCACTTGAGCAATACATTTCAAAAACACCTCTTCATTCAGTGGGACTTAGCAGATGGATTCACAGACAACAAGACTTCAACAAGCAAAAACTACACTCTGTCAATCTCGGTGACCGGCCTGCGTCAGTGATTCAAAGCCTCTACAAATACACGAAACTGCCAGGATTAAGCTCAGCAAGAAGCTTTCCCAGTCCGAGGATAAAGATTCCTCATACCCAAGAATCAATCAATGAAGTTGACTTATTTTTCCAAGTTTCTTTATTATGACCATTCAAGTAAAAAGATTAGGTGATTTTTTTTCATTTTGTCAGTCCACTCAATACAGTTCATTGGCAGGCAATAGTAATCTGTGCCATTAACCGATTCGGTGACTTCGTGATTAACGCCTCCGCTTCTGAATCGATGGGCATTGGTTCGATACCCTGTCGGGTCATAACAAAGTGTTTAATTTGGTACTAAATCTTGTTTCCCATTGGCACTCAAAAATGGAATGGATTTTGGTGATAATGCATTCAGTTGCGCCTCTAGGCGGCTGCATTGACACTGTTTCCTTTGTAAAGCGCTGAGAAGCAACGCATAGCTGCGATGGATCATCATCATCATTCATTTTGTTCCTTCCTCGTATGGAGGGTTGGATATATCGCTGTATCCGACCATGAACTGTGCGTACTGCACATTCATGGATGGATACAGCGTTATATAAACATCATCATTATATATTATTATTTTTGTGGTGAATATCCAACTTCTTGAGCTTACAACTGTTGTTGTTGCCGTTGTACCTACAACTGCATAAGTTTTATAACCATTTCAATCTTAAATATATACTAAAATTGTACATGTAAGATACTACAACGAAATGCGCAACATCCGACTGCTATAGAGATGGGCAAGATCTGATCACCAAAACAATGTGATCTTGAAGGTCACTATTGTGATCTTCATGCCATGCATTCTATTTGGTGTCTTGTGAACGGGACATTCAAGAACGACTTGGTCAGCAGTTTGTTCCTCCGCGCCGCATTTGCAGGCCGACTTTTGTTTAAGTTCTACTGAACTTAACCCAAGTCGGCTGGGGCGCGAAATTTTTTTCCCACGAACTTTCTGTCTCATTTGGATATTTCTGTAAGCGTAGCCATTACTGGTTACCGCACGGCGCACGTAACTGTTTTTACCGATTTTCGCCCTCCAGCTCCAGCAGGTCCAAATGTAAACATTGAACTTGATAAGATACGTAGCCTGGAGACACACCTAGCCTAGTCAAGTTTGAAAAAGTTGAGAAAAGAAATTGATTGTGGCCACTAGTCTAAAAGTAAGATTTTCGAATTGATCAAGAATTAAACCTAACCTTAGTTTTTTTAAAAAGCTTTTGAGCACCGCAAAAATTAATGAGGCTTAAAGAAAAAAAAAATTGACTTCGATGGGCGTCGAACAGATGTCCTCACGATTATAAGGCAGAACACGAAACCACTGAACCAAACGCGCCAACGAGAAGTGAGTGTATTCACACGGTATAAATATAAACTCTATCCGAAGTAGCAAAAAGTTTGCGTGAAAAAAATTTTCGCGCCGGGGCAGGTGGTTCATACCAGGTGGGACAGGGTGAGATATAAAACCATGGAGTTAAGCTGATTGGAAATATGCTACCGTCATTAACTTTGACCTCGAATTAGAAGTGCACAGGAGCCGAAGGCCGGTGTCTCGGTTTTTGGCCAAAGTCAGAGTAGAGGTGAATGCAGAAATTCTTGGAAAATGAACTGAAACTAGACTTGGGCAAAAGTTTCAAAAAATAAAATAAAAATACTGTTTTATTCTAAAATCAGGGCTAAAGTTGAAGTATTACCTTCCCAATACTTATATGAGGTCGCCAAAAGATCAGTCTGTTTGCAATGAAGAGGAAGATTAGCTCAACGCACAAAAAGCTTCAACCATCAGCCGAAGTTCCAAAACAAAAATGTGTTCTCATGTAGTTCGGCAATGATGTGTTCTAGTGTGAGTTTGGCTATGATGTGTCTTCGTGTGCTGCTGGTTAGTTGCAAAGAGATTGTCCTTGGTGCAACTTATATGCTAAGACATCACTGAAAAGGAGTTTTTGTAATCTACAAACTGACATTTTTAGACATTTTTTTGCAGAAAACAAAAACTATTCTTTTTTTCAAAGTGTTTTAATGGTTGTTGAACGTTTATTTGTCTATGTACTTAGGTCACCATCTGCTTCACTTCGTTGCAAAACTTCTTTTTTTTTGGTAGTTGTGTTGAAATATTGCGGTGTTTTTCTTTGAGCTATCTGGGATATGTGATTTTAATATGCTTTTTTATGTCAAAAACGCAACTAATTTGTCCATTTTCTTCAATCATACACGTGTGTATCTCGAAACATTTGTATAGTTTTTGCACTGGTATTGGCAAAAGCATGCAAATTAGTACAGAAAATCCAAAAATAACATTTCATCAGAAAAAAATAAGTTGTAGCATAACAACCAGATGTGATGAACAAAACTAATGCCAGACTCTAAATCAGCGCCCGCAAATTAGCTAAAATCAATTGTAAAATGTAATTCAATCGAAACTTGTGTTGACCAGTGTAACAGCAATATTTCAAAGTAAAACACATTGCTCACACAACTATTTAAGATTTTTTTTAAGCTATTCTAATCTTAATGGCAGTGTAAACTGAAATGAACCTTATACAGCCATTATCTGGTAAGTTGGTGGCACCGTGAAAGCATTTTCAATTTTTCTTTTTAAGAAAGAAAATAGACAAAACTTTATCAAAAAAGCAGTCAATAAAATCCTTCTGCGGCCATGAAAAAAAGTGATGGTTTGAAACTCAGCAACCTTAATAGTGAACCAAACCTTGTAGCTCTAACTGCCAAACAAATCTGGTATGTAAGTAAATGAGTTTTAGCATGGCCACCTAAAGATACGGCCTGATTTGTCACATTTTGCAGAAATTTCCAGGTTTTTCTAACTTTGGGCGAACGTTTAAATAAATCTTTATAAAATTTAAATTTTTACGCTTTCTTTATTCTTTTCCCCAATAGGCTAGATGACACAATAGGTTTTAACATTCTCACATGTTGAAAAACAAAGAAAATTTGATTTTGTAGATTTTAGTCAGACTGTTAATTTTCAATAACAGTCTGATTTTGCGTTTTTCAACTTACTTTTTCTCATTTGCTACTGCTTTCCCAAGGCAACAAAAAAGTTTTTTGTCATTAGGAAACCACAAAAAGTATAAACATCTCAAAAAATGTCAGTCAAACACTAGCAGTAGCTGTAGTCAAAATCTGCAAAATGTGGCAAATCAGGCCGCATCTCCAGGTGGCCATGGTTTTAGCTATCCTTTTTGGTTTTGTTGGATCTAAATGTTAACATTTCTATTTTGTTTGAAAGTTTTTCTTTGTTTAAATTCTGATGCCCCCACCCTATTTCTTTTCCAGATCTGTTTTTGTCTCGGTAGGATCTGTAATAACCAACAGCCAGGGTCGTTAACCTTTTTGCAGTCGCAATTTGCAACGTCATAAATATTCAAAGTGTGTTCATATTCTATTGCAGGATATCGATGGCAAAATCGTCAACAAAGTCTCTAAAAGTCAAATGCCCAAAGTGTGGAAGAACTGTGGAGTACTTGGAAAATGCGTTGGAAAGCATTCCAAGAAACCTCGATCTTGAAAACATAATTGACGAATTGGCTGAGGTGAAGCTTGTCTAGTTGAAATCGTAGAATCATTATTTGATTCTATTTTGAAAGGGCATAAGATTTATAATAAGTTGGTGTGATTACTTAATATTGTTAATTTAAATGTAAAATTAAGTTTTGACTTTTATAAAGTGATCTGTTGATTTTTCTTTGAAAGTGAAAATGCAAGAGGTTACTGTGAACACAATCTTGTGGTTCATATATAACAAGATGGACTTGCTGACAAGTGACCTTGTTATTAAACTAGTCACTAATCATTATGATGATTCAGGGATATCTATAACTACGGGATTGGAAACTCTGTGGAACTGAAAACCATTTTATACACCAGTAGGGTCACTTTTCTTTGTGCGCTGCTGTGATAAGTAATCACATAAATTGACCTCAAAGGGCAGCAAGTATTAGGCTAAACGAACAACCAAAAGTGTAACAATCAATTCACCTGCTGTAAATTGTAAGGTCTACGCTTGCCTGGTTTGTTTATTTGTTTGTATTCCATTAGTGCAGTCATGTTGTATTTTGTTTGCTGCTTAAAAAATTTCCAGAATGACTATTGGTTTTAGTTCTGATGACATCGTAAACGGATTAGTTTCGTACTAGATTGGTCTGTGAACAAGTTGATGATACAACAGCATATTTCACTGATTGCTGAACACTCCTCATTTACTTCTGATCCGATTTGCAGCACGCAAAATGCTAAAGAACAACAGTAGGCGGTTTTTGGACTCGTTGCATTCATTCATTTTTTGGATTCATCGTTTTTTTTTCTAGCAGCGTAAATGTACTTTTATAATCAATTAAGTTTTAATGTAAGTGTACATTTTGTATTATTATTGTAAAATCAAATTTTGTGTATCTTTTAGTCGGTATTTTGTTTTGTTAATCTCTCTGTAATCGTAGTAATGTGATGACCCTACTGATGTATAGCACTGGATAGAGTTTCCAATCCCGTAGTTATAGATATCCCTGTGATGATTCTTCATCAATGTTTGTCAAAAACATGTCATTTCTCACGACATTAGCCTACATTTAACTGCAACAAAACTGTTGGTGTTTCATTTAAATCTAAGATGATGAAACTTGACTTTAATCCGATCATATATTTAAATGAAAAACGTATCTGCTTTGAGACCTCTGTGAATTATTTAGGAGTAATAACTAACGACTTGCTATCCGATGATGAAGACATGAAACGACAATTACAGTCGTTGTATTGTGCTGGAAACATGTTAAAAGCAAGGTTTTCCAAATGTTCGATTGCTGTTAAAAATGTGTTGTTTCGTTCCTTTATATGCCTGTCAACTATGGTGCAACTATCTTTTATCCAGTAGTAATCGCTTACGTGTTGGATAGGTGCAACCATCTTTCATCCAGTAGTAATCGCTTACGTGTTGGATAGGTGCAACCATCTTTCATCCAGTAGTAATCGCTTACGTGTTGGATAGGTGCAACCATCTTTCATCCAGTAGTAATCGCTTACGTGTTGGATACAATAACTGTTACAGAATGTTGTTTAATCTGCAGAGACGATGCAGCATCACCTCTGCACTCGTTGATAACAATACTACAACCTTTCAAGCTCTCATTCGTAAAAAATTATATCAGTTTGTAACCCGATGTAACTTGTCTTCCAATCAATGGATTTATGAACTAATGCGAACAGACTGTTACTATCAATCTTTGTATTTGGTTCATTACGACTTAGCTCTTCGGAGTTGAGTATCTGCTTTGTTTCTACTTTTTATGTATGATTGTAATATGGACCAGCTTGACAAGTCTGATGCAAATAAATAAATAAAATTAAAATAACTAAAAAACCACTTTCTGTTGTAAATTGAAAATCATTTTCACTTTCAGATGAAAACAACTCAAAGTGACGAAAAAGAAAAACCTTCAACACCTGCTGACATCAGACGAATTCGAGGTAAGGAATCGAATGTCTTCATGCTATGTTGCGTCATTGACATGCGCGAGATGGTTCGTTTTTTCTCACTTTTTGCGTCATCAGCGTTTGTGGTTTTCTCTGGGAGATTATAGAGAAATAAAACAGAGTAACGTTAGCGGGTTTAACATACTTTATTACAAACAAAATATAACATAATTAAAATAAACTCAAACGTTTTCGAAACGTACGTGTGTCCTCATCAGGAATTAAATCTGCAATACATAAAATGAAAAATCGTAAGATAAATTTGACTATGCACTATAACTGTAACGACACTCTGGACTGAAAGCACAAACTGAACAAAAGATACGAGAATGATTGCGAGTAAATTATGAGGTGGGAAACAGATCACGTGAGGTGTAAACTACAAGCATTTGACAAAACAATTAGAACACACACAAAAGGAACGATGAGCCACAGGCAGATCTTGTGAGATTGAAAGCTAATGTAATGGTTTTAGAATTTCAATGTCTGCAGTTTTTCTTCCTGATGCTTTCGTCAGTAGCCCACACAATCAGAAAAAGCTGTTGATTTTATGAACTATCAACTTCCGAATACGTTAGTCCGATTTAGTGGCATGCAATTGTACACATTGCTTTTCCTGGTAATATTTCTCTGTTGGTTTTTACGATATTCAATGAACGGGTGTAATGCTTGAGACTGTTTTGGCAAAATGTGGTTCACAGTTTTGTGTTACCAAACATTTATTACTTTTTGCGAGTGAAGCAGGTCTTCAAAACACTCAAAACGTTTTGTATTTATGAAAATGAGCCATTTATTTAACTTACCAGAATGATTTTTTTTTGTTTTTTTATGACTATTTCGACGACGGCAATGCTTGGTTTAATGTGCATTGTGAAGTCAGTCATTGATCGGCACATGTCTTGTTCTATACTGTATTCTAACCTCTTTATTCGGTCAAATTCTTATTCCATTTTGTTGTTTTAAAGTTTGTTTCATTTTGTACAAGAAACTATATTAGTAGGACCCGTTTGTCACAAAACAGATTGTCACAGCAAGAAAAAAAAACAATGTAAGTTTTTACACTCTACCTACAGCATTACGGAAATTTGAAAAAATGTGTGAGTAAAGTGTAAAAAAGTGTGTGAGTAAAGATATTTGCCACTCTGCCAAATCTGCAAAATTTCGGGGCCACCTGACATCAAAGTGCCCAGCCAAAAGACGACAAACCCAGGCCAATCCACTTCGGGTACGGGCTTCCAAGACGACCAGAAAAGGGGCGCCGGCGAAGAAGTCAAAACCCTTTCTAGATAAGAGCAATGAACACTTCTGTCAAAAGGCTGAGGCTCAGTTCCTTTAGAAAAATCCTTAAGCCAACCCACGCCACATGTTTCCCCACTTAAAAATTACAAGAGAGTGCATGATTCAAGTGAGTCGTCGCCTACCTGACAAGCGATTGCCTGTTCTGCTTGTCAGAAATCAGGCTTTCACAAATCTGGTTGCGGAGCTGTACGATCCAAGCTCCATAACAAGAAATGGGCACAAAAGTCTTCAATCAGGTCAAAAACACACTTCACACTCTGGACGCTCACACGAACCACATCATGGAGGAGCGTCGACCGGAACTTTTGGAGAAATTCAATAACTTTTACTACTATAAAGCAATCGGATCTCAAATCAGATCTCGAACAACTCCAATAATCGATGAAGAACCTGCCAAAAACTTCTTCAAAGGAGAGGAAAAAATTGTAGAAGCAGCTTATCACTGAGATACATGGCACAAACAACACAACTCTCGCCAGGAAAGAAACGACATACTCAAAGAAGTAAACAGCTTCTATCACTCCCTATGGGGTGTGGAAGACGACATCAACTCTCAAGAACAGGATAGATACCTGAACATTCTGGGAGAGGCCAAAATTTAGGAAGTACACAGCTGAACTAGCAGAGCTGCTGAAAACTTTAAAAGAAGCAAAAATCGCCGTTGACTCTCTGAACAAAGATTCTGCACCTGGATCCGATGGTCTCGGTGCATTGTTTTACCAAGTGCTGGCACTTTCTGAAATACGACATTTTGGAAATGCTTACAAATTGCTATTTGAGAAAAAAATGACTCTCTCCATGAGAGAAGCTAAAGTGAAGCTAATCTTTAAAAAAGGTGAAAAAGAACAGCTCAAAAACTGGAAACCGATCTCTCTGCTCAACACAGATCACACGATTTTGAGTAAAATCTTCTCCAACAGACTCACACCCATTATCACAAACCTGATTTGTCCAAATCAGAAATGTGGATTGCCAAACCGCAGAATAGAGCATGTCACAATGAACAATGAACATACAAGCGGCCCTGGAAGCATCGCAAACACAAGACAGGGACTTGTACATCATGATAACCGACTTTGACAAAGCCTTCAATAGAGTTAGTCATCCATTTGTCTGTGGAATCTTGAAGAAACTCGGCGTGAAACCAATAATGATGAATTACCTGTCTTTGGTTTACAACAAAACAAAAAGCAAGATAGAAATCAATGGAGCCTTAACAAAACGAATCAACGTCAAAAAGGGCATTCGACAGCGATGCCCCTCAGCATGCTCAATTTCATAATCTGTGCCGACGTGCTCACCCGTCGCATAAAGATAAACTAACTGATCAACGGTTTTCCAAGCTTACAATCAAGATACAACAAAATGCGGACGACATCACATTCATAACAAGGGACATGCCATCTCTCAAAGAAATCAACAGAGAACTAGCCATCTACCAGACGATGTCCGGCCAGAAAGTGAACCAGGGAAAGACCCAGATCCTGGCGTCCAAACCTGATCTGGACCACCAAGCTCAGTAGTTCTACCCAGAAGATGCGATCTTAAACAACATCTATTCTAGATCCTGGGCGTTTGGCTAGGAACAAACAAAACAGAACTGGATAAAATAAACTGGCATACGGCCATAAGAACTCTCCATCTATGTAAAGTTCTCCATCATCAATACTCTCAGGGTCCCCGTCACTTTGCATCTGAGTAAAGTGCTGATGCCAACACCTCAAAGACCTCAACAAAATCCTTTTCAACTTGATCTGGTATCCTTCACCATTTGAACAACTCCAGAGAAGCAAAACTCTTCCTCCTATCAAAGATAGAAACATAAACATGGTGGACATCCACCACTAAACTTCAAACAAGCCGCATCAACAGAATTTATCAACTACTCACCATAGAAGACGCCATCGAAGTCTGGCACGAATGGGCCATGTTTAATTTGAGTTACAACATGAAATACATCCATCCTCTTTTGTTTTCCAACAGCGTTCCACATGCCCCGCATCCAAACGAAATGTATGCGGACATCTTCAAGTCCTTTTGCAAACTCAAAGGCTTGAAATACGACTGGGAGAACACTTCCCATAAAAACCTTCATCTGAAAACCCAAAATGAAAAGAAGATTGACAAGATTGACTAACATGGAAAAAGAATTCTATGGAACGAGATACTTTTGAAAACAAGGAAATCAAATTCCTCCTTCCACCTTACCTATCCTCCACGTCCTGTAGGATGGCTCATGGAGGATACAAACGGGGTGAATTTAAAAGATCACTACGATCCGATAGAATAACAAATTGCAAATTCTGCAGAAAACCAGATGACAATGTGGCCCACGTCCTCACCAAGTGTTCCTTTGCGCTAGGAATATGGGAGCGCCTGAAACAACAATAATCTGACCTAACCAACAAAAATGAAAACGTTGCGCGAGAAAAAAAGAGCCCAGCCACATGAGCGAAACACGTTTCTATATCCCTGTCAATTCTTGCTACACTCGAGGGCCGAGAAACACATGAAAAAGGTGGCCAGTTTATTTTTGTCGGCCGCCTTGCAGCAACTACGCTTATCCAATTTATCATATAATGGCTAAAAGTGAGAACTTTTTTTTTCATTTTTGATCTTTTTACATTGATTCAAAGTTTGTAAACATATGCCTACAAACGTTGACTTGATGTAAAAAAGGAATGATTTGCTGGCTAGGAAATTGTGACAAGTTTAACAGCAAACGACAAAATATTTCACATGGTAAATTGACAAGATTAGGGTTTGCATTGAAACAATCAAATTAGTACCAAGTATTTTCATCAAAAAACATCGAGATTTACCGAGAAAGTTTGGTTTCGTTTAATAAGCGGCCCCTAAAGGTTTGCTGGGAAAAATTTAGGCTTACAACAATATGATGTTCAAGTACAGCAGGCTATAATGTAAAATTCTTCTATAGCCTACTTCAAGGAGAAAGCTAGAAACAACATAATTTTGTGGTTTTATTCGCTGACAGAACTGGCCAAATGTAACGCTCCATATGAGGAATAAAGAAACACACAATGTTTTCTAAAAATAGCAACTTAACAAAATTTTAGCAAATGCATTTCAAAATGCATTTGTTTACACGAAAAGTATAAAACCTTGGATGGTGAAATTTCTAATAAAGTTTGATAGTATTTAGAAAAATACAAAACAATTCTGGATTTTTAGAACCTGTGGTTAAGCCGCGACAGCAAGTTCAAAGTGCTTGGTACTGATTCGGCTCCACCTAATATTGGTATAATATAATTGGAATTGCTCTTGTGTTTATCCCAATTAGGTCAGAATATTGGTCGGGTATAGGAACTAAGAATAAAAGAATTTAAACGCAAACGTTGCCCAGGGAAAGTAAACGAAAAGTCATGAGAAGATTTGATGAAAAGTTTAGTAACAAAGTTTTGTTTTGGAATTTTTTGCTTTGTTGGTACATGCGGTGTTTGTGTTTCTAACTTCTTGCAGCATTTGCTTTTGTTAGCTGGTGCTAAGTTCCTATGTTGAGTACAGAGTAGCCTACCTTTGGTGTTCTTTTCTGTTTACGTATGTATTAATTTTGTGCATTTAAATATTTTAGCACAGTTCAGTTTTGTTTTTATTTCTGGTCATCACAATGAAAAACAATATATACCAATTACCAAACGGTTCTAGGATAATTGCCCCCGGACAATTGCCCCCCGGACAATTGCCCACCGGACAACTGCCCCCAGGACAATTGCCCCCGGACAATTCCATCAAAAAGTGCAGTAAAGTTTTTTCTTAATTAGTGCTAATGGTTTGATTATTATTTGCGACAGAAAGATCGCCACTAGAAATGTAAAGTATGAGCGATTTCTCTTAAAAAGTCAAGTACATCGCGATTTTCATAGTCTACTACAATGGTTGCAATGCAATGCTAGCGAAACAGTCTTGATAGGGTTTTTTGGGCGTTGGTGCAGGAAATCCTGCAACCATTTGGTTAATTGTTACCTTTGCTAAAGCCTGCTCGCTCTTCAATGCGTCCATAAACTTCCAAACGATTGGATGACATGCAGTAATGTTAGCTTGAAGGTGGATATGCCATCTTTCCAACGAATTGTTTGTGCGGGGAAGATCTTCCACTACACAATCATGCATGCTCCACAATCCACATGCTGATTGGAAAACGGGGTGATCGTCTGTTGATGCGTAGCCTTCTTCCGATGAAGACATCTTCAAAGTAATCTACGATCAAGTCAGCTTCTGTTGACATAGTATCCTGAAGTGTTTCAAACGCACTAACTACGTCATTTGGTCGAATGAAAGCCAGAGCTGGAAACATACAAATTTTCAGAGCAAAGTCAGCATCTGCGTGATATTGGTCTTGCAATCCTTCCGCCTGCCTTTCCTTTGTTCGGTGTAACGAGTAACGATGTTGCCACCAAACGTCTTCGAGCTATGAATAAACTTCACCAAGTCATGCTTGAATTTTATTATTCTCTTGGTATTCATTATCCGGGGGCAGTTGTCCTCCTGGGGGCAATTGTCCTCCTGGGGGCAATTGTCCGGGGGCAGTTGTCTGGATACCTTACCAAACATAACAGAGGTCTAGAAAAAAGGTGGAAGCGACAAAACGTGGATGTTACAACGTGCATGATCCCAAAACAGGACGATCAGTTTAAAATATGGCACAGTTGCAACACATTTTAAGTTGATTAAATGTACTGTAGTACTAGTAAAATGTCTGGTTATTAGTTCACCACAAGGACAAAATTTGAAATGAAAATATTCGAGAGATGACAGAAGTAGAAAGCATCAGTGAGTTTGTTAGAAGCCATTGTTGGCGATGGTATGGACATGTGGAACGCAGTGGTGGCCTTAAGGTTTTGTGGGCCCTGGGCAAGAAGTTATATGAGGGCCCCCTACACCTACAGCTCGGTATCGACAAATTCAAGTACGCAAACTCAAATAACCATAAATCACAATAACACAAAAAGGAATTAACATGACACAACAACAAACAGCGATAAGCGAGAAAGGTGTATTTCATGCTGTGACATCTTCACATCACCCTGATGCTATATGTTGTAGGCCTACCACCACACCCAGTGCTTTCCGAGTCCTGCACTACCCGTCTGCAGGCTGCAGCTCTTACACAAAATGCACCTTTCTCACTTTTATTGCGGCAAACTCTTTAATCAGAGAAGCATTGTCCAATGTTTTTCCCACGTTGTGCTCAATTGAAACAACAGCTAGTCCAACCAAGCGTTCTCGGCTCATTGTAGAGCGAAGGTAATTTTTTATCAACTTTAGTTTAGAAAATGATCTTTCCCCTGAAGCTACAGTAACTGGAACTGGCACAGTAAGAAATAGTCTTAGTAACAAACACAAGTTAGGGTACACAACATTCAGTTTGTTTTGATACAGATACCGTAGAACAGAGAGAACTGTCAAGTGTGAGTATATTCTTGTGAAGCTCTGCGCTTCAGTGGAAAGTTCTTCACTGTCAAGGTCTCCAGCAAATTCTGGGGATGCTTTAGAGCATTTTTTTAAAAAGTTTAAGTTAGCCTACTGCTTTCTGCTAGTGCTTAATGTAAATTTTATTTGTGCATATTTTGGACAAGCGCGGGCCCCATAAATTTGCAGGCCCTGGGCGGTCGTCCAGTTTTCCCACTCCAAAGGCCACCACTGGTGGATCGTATGTCTGTATAACTTAATTCCTCTTAAACTATGCTACCGCCAGTGTGTTTCTGATCTGCTTCAAAACGATTTTGTGAGCTAAACCTATTGAGTTACTCTTGCTAGTTTGCATACTATGAATTTCAAAAAGTTTGAAGATTTAAAATCATATCGGAATACAGTATTTTGAAACAAAAAAATTTCGAAATATCAATGCAAATTTTTTGTGAAAAATTTTGTTTTGATTAAAAGAATTGGTTTTAAGCATTCCTACTTAAAATTGAATAAAACAAACAAAATAAAGTGGTTCTTGGTTTCCCTGAAACCAATTGTGACTTGTGATTGCAAAGTAAGATATCTCGTTTGTATCCATTCAACCTCACAACCTAGTTTGCCATCGCTTCTATGACGTCATTGTTTCACAGAATCAGCATCGAAATACCAACAAGCAAACAAGTTCCAAAAGGCGGCGGAAACCCTGCAAGTAGTCATCGAACATGTTGAAGGATGGGACAAGTTACAACCAAGCATTAACCAAGCGGAATGCTTGTTGAGTTTAAAAAAAATTCCAAAAGCAAAAGCAGTTTGTGTTTCGATTGCGTCCATTGTTATTGCAAATCAATCGTCACGCTTGACCGATCAATCACGTGACGTTTATGATGAGAATATTAAGAAATTAGTTTTGAAATTTGTGAATGTGGAAGAATGCGATTGCGCAATCTCATTGGCTCGTGGTAGATTTCAATTTGTTAATAATCACTACAACGGAGAAAGCAGGTTAGATAAGCTTCGAAATGTTGGTTGGTTGATGACGAATATATGCGATAAGATGTCAAAAAAAGAACAAATTAAAAAACAATATTTATTTATGGAAGAAATGCTTCATGTAATGCAAAGTTTAAAAGATATTGAATTGAAATTTAAATGTAAACAAATTGCTTTGTTTTTTGCCCGATTTGCTTTCTGCTGTAACAAAGCATCTGATTGGTCGAAATCGATCACAAAAAACGAATCTGCGATTACACTGATGAAAACAGCATTCAATGTTGAAGCAAATCAATATCGCGTATTTGGAATGTGCCACCATGATATGGGAGTTGCGCTTGAAAACACCAAACAACTCCTTGAAGCAAAAACCGCCTACAGAAAAGCCATTGAAATCTACAACACAGCCAGTAATTGGTCGGATGAAGAATATAAATCGTCATGCATTTCTATTGCAAAGCGGAATTTGAAAATTGTAGAAAGAAAAATTTCTCAAAAGTAAAATCAACGTTTGTGGAAAATTGCTGTATAGCCTATCATTTTTAGCAAAAATGTCGAAAACGTTTTAAACATTGTTGTGACCTCATCATTGTGACTTTCTGTTTGCTTAGTGATGAGCATTGTGACGTAATACAGTGTAGGACTTTTGTTTTAGTTATATTTGCATCAAGTTATTGATGACGAAATTGCTTTGTTGTTAAGTTACGTGACGTATGCAACAAAATTCTACGTCAGTGCGTGACTGTTGTAAAATACTACTCGTTAACTGCCAACTACAAGGTATCACGTGATATTGTGATGTAATTGGAAAGTCTATGACGTCATTAATTTTAACTATTCAGAGAGACAGAAAACTTTTATTTCGTCTGTTGCGTAAATAGCATGGTACAATTAATCTTCTTCTTCAACAGATTGATCATGTTTGATCAGCTGTGATCTCCCTTATGAACTGCTTCCATTTTGTTCTGTCTTTTGTTTTTATTAGTGCTTCTGGCATGCTTTTTATTCCTGTAATTTGCTTGATATTGTCAAAATATTTCATTTTTTGTCGTCCTTTTGTTCGTTTGCCTTGCACCATTCCAGTCAACATTGCATTTTCCAACGAGTTGCTTCTTGCTATGTGTCTAAAATATCTCAATTTTGTAAGGTTAATGTTGTTAATCAGACTCCATTTATCGTTTATTTGTTGGGAAACAAATTCATTTGTTTTTCTTTCAATCCAGCTGATGCGTAATAGTCTTCTGTCACACCACGTTTCAAAACTTTGTAACTTTTTAAAGTCTTATTTTTTGCATGTCCAAATTTCACATCCATTTGTGGCAATTGGGAAAAATGCAGTAATCTTAATTTTGTGTTTTTACCAACAATTAAACACAACATGAATAGAATAGCACCACAGCAATCTAGATACCACAACAGACAGAGAGCAGCGAAAGACTATATCAGTCATATTGTAAGATGTTGATGCGACACTAGTGATATTCTTGGGGAAAATCAAGTTGCAAATGTGGACAGGAGCAAACGATGCGATATCTCCTCGAATGCCCTGACCTAAAAGCAAGGTGCTCTGCACAGGATTTAGCTGAGTTCAACGATAGAGCAAGAGCTTGCGTGATGCTCTGGGCTACGGCCGTGTGACACACGATGAAGAAGAAAATCGTGTCAGCTGCTTCCCTGCTCTTTATGTGACAATGTCAAGCATCGGTAAATTACGTTTTAGTTATTTTTCCAGTTTCCCATCTGTTAGTTTGCCGTTCACTATACGTGTTTGCGCCAGCAATTAAAAATAAAATGGAAAAGAAATTAAAAAACTAACAATTTTCCTGAACTTTTTACTTTGAGAGTTTTCAAAGGCAATTTCAAAAATGAATTGTGATGTCACAGAAGACTTCGCAAGGCAAAAAATTACAGGAAACCGGCTCAGTGTAACGCACGACTTTAGAAAAAATAAACATAAACAACAATACAATTGAACGCATGGGCTCTATCCAAGGGGGGGTGAGGGGGGTGGTCACCCCCCCGCTAATTGGAGTGGGGGGGTGATCAATGCAAAATCACCCCCCCCACTCATTTGGCTTTGAAAAGGTTTTGTGATATTTTATTGATCAAATTTTGAAAAAAATATTTTCGCTGTTAGCACATTTTGAATTTTTTTTCAATGAATATATGCTTCCATTTGAAAGTCACAGTTACGAGTGTTACGACACTGAAAAATAATTCAAATGTCAAGTGAAAGTGTCAGTAACTCATACCCTGAACTACGAGCCAGGCGTTTACACTGTGTTTTAACTTAGCTTGCTTGGTAGTCACTTTAACAAGAAAAAATTCTGCCACTGCAAATGACACCGCCAACCAATCAGAACATGTTATAAGAGGCTACCGTCCAATTGTGACCTTTTTCGCACTCAGCCAGAGAGTTAACCCTTGTTTTGAACTTTATTTGGTAATTACAGAAGAAAAAAGAGCAATAGCAGTTTTGAGAATCGAACCCACGTCAATGAAATTACTACTTTCTAGCTCTACCCCCTATAAGCCAACCATCTGATAGAAAAACCAGCACTTCATTTGCTTTGTATCATCTTCTTTTCGCCCTTTTTCACATCAAGGAAAACGTAGTTTATGATTGGTTTGAGTTTTCATTTGCTGTGGCAGAATTATTTCTTGTTAAGTGACTACAATGTGTTTTAAAGTAAAGGAAAAACCTGACTTGGCGATTTTCCACGTTCTTTGTGTTTAACATGCTACCATAAAACAATTTTGAAAAAATTTGGCCCCATTGCGGTCTGACCACCATTGCGTGCATGCTTTTGTCAGAGGTTTCAAAACCGGAATGGCCTTGAGCAGCGAAGCGTGCGATTATACAGTCTACGTCACCAGCGACTAGCAATCAGCTGATCGGGCAACAGTTTTTACTGCGTGAGTTTCAAATGGCAGATCTTGTTCTTCAAACAGTAAATCAGCTTCTTTTACATAGATTCAACGTATTCAGGCCTTCAATCAATGTAAAATGAAAATGTAAAAAAACAAGTTTGACGATTTTAGCCCACTGTCCAAAAATCACCCCCCCGAATTCTAAAAGTGGATAGAGCCTCTGATTGAACGTAATAACAAATAAGGTGATTAGTGAGGAGTAACCTATCTGCAATTGATGTACTTTTATTCAGACAAACATTGATCATTTAATTTCAGTTCAAAACAATGGTGTGAATACACATGAATTGGGTTAAAGTGTTAAGCAATGAAAAGTATGCAGCTTTGCAAAACAAAAAGTGGTCTAAATAAATAATAGGAGATGTTCTACTGGTGCAAATTGAGCTAAACTATCACAAGATGTATACAGTGACAATTTGCTTTTATTCCGACGTTTCGTCAATCAGACACGACTGACTTCTTCAGGGGCTAGACCAGGTAGTGACTACCTGTCTAGCATGGCAAAACACAGGACCATGTTGTTGAAACCAACTAAAACACGCAAAATGAAAATTCAACTCTAGACAAAATTATCGCGCGCAAAGTTTGAATTAAGTTAGAAAAAAGGAAAGATTTAAATTTTAACAATTAACAACCCAGACAACCCAGATGATAACAATTAACAACCCAGATGTCTGGGTTGTTAATTGTTTTTAGGTTAGGTGGAATATAAAAAGGCTAAAAACATTTCCTGTGACTTCTCTTTACTTTGTCTTCAAAATTCAATAATCTATTAGCGATCCAACTCATAATATGCAAATAACAAAATGGCTACCTGAAGAGCAAAACTTTGCTGTTTACTTTGAAAAAACGCGGGAATAAAAACACTATTAAAAAATGAATAGAAAATAATAGAAACAAATAAAATAATAGAAACACTATTATTATGTTCTTTTCTCGTATTGAGGTATTGTATATCAACAATGCATCTTTGTTTTCGATCATGAGCTTTTCGTACTGCACTTTCATGATTTAATTTTGTACATCTAGAGATGTTTGTTGTCCAAATTATTCTTGGTCTGCTTTTGGGTTTAAACGCCCCCCAAAAATGTTTTGGAGTGTTTACAGAGTCTCGAAGATTCGCCCGGAGTTGGAGTGGAGTGGCAGTTTGAAATTCACTTGCTGTACTTGACCCAGTTGTTACTTTTGTGTAGGTTACTTTATCATCATCCAATTTTGCTTTTGTCCCCACCGGTGCAGGTGGACGATTCTTTTCTTGCGGCAATTGTCTATAGGCCTAGCCTACTCCTATTCTCACTTTTGTTTTGTTTATTGCGTCTTCTTTTTCAGTCCTACCTTGTATGCTTCATCTTCACCTGCTATTTTTGGGACCCTGTTCCCTCTTCCTATCGATCTTCAAAGTCAATGCTTTTCGAAGAAAACTTTTTTCCTCCCTCCTTACAGTGGCGTAGCCAGAAAAAAAATGGGGGGGGCCAAATATTTGTTGAATTGAAGAGAACAACAAAATGTTTGAATTAAATCATCGACACTTGATGCGCAGTGGCGTATCCTGGTAGGTTGAGCAAGGGAAGCAATGAAACTGGTGGGGGGTTAGAGCGTGCCGAAGGTACGCGTATTCTGGGGGGGGTCCAGGGGCATGCTCCTCTGGAGATTTTTGCAAAATTACACTTAAATAATGGATTATAGCGCTTTCTGGAAACACTTTTAGGGTAATATTTGTATGAAATTTATTAGCAGATAAACAGCTATTAATTTATTAAAGGTAGCTCTTAAACAAGAACGGGCAAAATCTGCGGCTAAAATTAGAGAACACCAAAAACTCAGCTACACAAAAACCCAACAGAGCAAGCTATTCTGAAATTGCTTCCATAAATTAGATAAAAGAAACGTAAATCGCGTAAATTTTGCGCGATTTACGATTTGCAAAATTTATTGGTGTCTTTCTGTGTGTCTAAAACAAGTCATAAAGGGGTGTTAATAGCCAGATGTCTTGGAAAACGTTATAAATTTCTACAAATTTTATTGTATTTTCAACAAAGGGCTCAACTTCGGAATCCAAACTTTGAAAATTTGGGGGGGGGGGGGGGGGGGGCATGGCCCCTTTCGCCCCCCCCCCCCCTGGCTACTCCTATGCCTCCTTAGCACATGCCCATACCACTTTATTCCATTTTCCCTGGCAAGTTGTTCAATAATCTCTCTGGCATATTCATTAGCTTTTCAGTCTTTTTTTCTTTTCTGGTTTATATCCCCACCACTGTTCTTACCATTGCCCTTTCCGTTGTTCTCAAAATAGCCAATTCACTCTTTCTTAATATCCATGCTTCGTTTCCGTACAATATTGCAGGCCGCACACAACTCCAATACACTTTCTTATTATTTGTAACAAAGTCTTTTTCTGTTGTAGCATCTCCCCACATCATCTAAACTTTGTCCAATCCAGCCTTGCCTTTCTTATCACAGCAGTAGTCCAGGCTAGTATCTTTCTTATTTGAAAGCATGCTTTTTTGCATGACAGGGGATATGAAAGTAAACGTTACAATATAAAAATATAAGTAATATAAAAACCCTAATTGTTGTGTATAGTTTGCACTCGGAGTGGAGTTTGAAGTCAATATTACCAAAATAATATTCAGAGCAGGAGAGACGTTTGGAAAACATGACTTCGAACACCTTTGCAATGCATTCAAGCTTTTAAACTGAGTCTGTCTAGTATACTAGGCTCCCTAGTATGTTCAGAAAAAGTAAACAGATCAATGCAGACAGGTTATGTAGACAAGGTTATTTTTTATGTAGCAAGATTATTGAATGATTCTATTATTTTGTCAAATTTAGGCTAATTTAATAAATTAATTTAGGTCAGTAAACTACGGTAGGCCCCTACTGCGATCTAGTTACTGGTACTAGTTAGCAGTTCATTAACCTAAACTAGTTGCTAGCAAGAAATAAACTCAAGAAAACTTTTTTATGAAGATAAGTTCTGTTTATTTATCAAAAACCTGTCAAAAAAAGTTATAACCGTGATATGATGACATTGTTTTTTCAATCCATGAAATGTGTTTTCCAACATGGATTGGTCAAACGTAACATGTTGGCAGGGACACAATTAATCAATTTGTTAAGAATCTTTCAATTTGTTAAGAATCACTACGACGCTAAAAGCAGGTTAGATAAGTTCCAAGATATTGTTTGGATGATGACCCAAGTATCCGAAGAATTGCGTCCTCCGAGGACCGTTTCTATTTCTTGGAAGAAGAGGACAAATTCTTAAGAAGATTTATAGCTTTATAGCAATGCTTATTATGCCATCTAGCGGTTACCGTGGCTTCTCCCAAACTTTCTGTGTTTGCAGTAAACTTTGTAGATTGGTCGCTTGGTGGCACAGCCTACTGTTGTCTGTCAATTGGGGTAGCCACTTTAACAAGTCGAAATTCTGCCACTGCGAATGACTACAATGCAACCGCCAACCAATCAGAACATGTTATAAGAGGCTACCGTCCAATTGTGATCCTTCGAGGACTCATCCAGAGAGTGAATGCTTGTTTTGAACTTTATTTAGTAATTACACAAGAAAAAGAGCAATAACAGTAGCGGGAATCGAACCCGCGTCAATGAAATGACTACTTTCTAGCCTTAACCCTAACCCCTAAGTCAACCAGTTGACAAAAAATCCATCACTTATTTTGCTTCTTTACATCTTCTTTTCGCCATTTTTACGTCACTTAAACTGTAGCTTATGATTGGTTGGCGGTTTCATTCTAGTCATTTTTAGTGGCAGAATTTCGACTTGTTAAAGTGGCTACCGTCAATTGGAGAGTTCCTGCCCTCCACAGCGCCCTCAAACGGACGCCTCAAGTGAAAAAAGCATGTCGTTACCAAAGCTTCACTTCTCGCAGGACAATATCAGTAAGCTTATTTTAGTCTGATAGTCTGTATGACGTCACAAACGCATTAATGTCTCGCTTGTTGTGTATGCGCATCAGCACGCGCTATGAGCCGGAAGTGGCGTCATAAAGACAGAAAAGCTTCAACAATGATGAAACAATGTTTATTGAGAGATCTGTGCTGGGTTTTGATGATTGTGACAACGTGCTTGTGACAATCTATCGCGGTGGCAGACGATTTAATTGTTGACAATAGCAAGTTGTTTTGACAGACTGGGTGTTGAGATATAAGAAAGATTTGTTTCGGCTTTGAACAATGTGAAAGTTTTGTAGCATGAACTTGAGGAGGTTTGACCAAGAAAAATTGTGTTTTGTAAAGATTAAAATTCTATTCATATGAACCACTGGAAAGTATCCAGATCCTAGAGAAGTTATTACAACAGTGAAAAAGTTACATTTTCTTCAATTTAGAGCTTCGGTAGAAAGTTTGTCTTGTTGAACCATAGGCATACGAAGCCGAGCAGCGTGATCAAGTTTAACATCTTCAAGTTTATTACATTTACATAAACATAAAACTACGCAACAAATTAATTATCGAACGTTTTCGACATCACAAGATGTCCTCTTCAGGAATAATATACATACAACTTAAGTCCATCTGAATAAAATACAATGGTTAACTAAATCTATAAACAGGAAAAGACAAAAACTGCACAGTACTTCTGACTAGCTCAAACTCAACGATAGGCTCCACGAGAATCAAAGGTAACTGCATCAAAAGGTGTTTCTTCAATTTGAATTAAATTTCTTCAATTTGTGGATTACAGATTTACTATAGGAAAAGTTAAAGTAGTTTTTGAAGCATGTTTATTTTTTTGATTAAATTGTGATTTGACCATCAGTAGAATTAATAATTTTATTGAAAACGTGCACAAAGATACTTCGGTGAACAACCAATAGGCTACCTGCTAAGATCGCATGCAACTGGTGGTTGTGGGTTCTGAACAGATAAAGTTTACATGTCACATTCTGGAATTAAAGGAAGCAAACGAATTTCATAGTAAGATTTTTTAAATATCTGACTTGTATCATTAATCTTGCGTAGATGAAGTTGTATTTATGGCAGCTGCTGTTAGTTTTATTTCAAATCTAAGATATACCGTAAGACGTTGTAGCATTGATAGGACGCTTAGAACTATTAAAATTACGTAACCTATGACGTGTTGATTAGTTTTGTGACTTCATTCTTGATTATTTTCGTTCCTAATTATTAGGTAGGTTTTTATGCGAATGATAAGGGTTGAAAAATGTAGAGTCGAAAGATTCGTAATTTCTTTTTTGTACCAAAATAAATGCTGTTGCTTAGTGAAGTTTGCTGATCGGGATTTGGATAAAATTTAAAGCAAAATCGTTTTCTGAAGCTCAACCGAGATTGCTTGTAGAGGATTGAACCAGTGACACAAAACCTGTGACTGAAATTGACGGAAGAGTCAACTTGAAGCCAATATTTCTTGTGAATGAACAACTTCACTTCCTGATTGTCAATGCGACCGTTTTGTTTTACTTTTTAAACTTTTTCTACAGATTAAGCAAAGAATTCCATAGAAATGTCTGGAATCACTGGAGGTTCGGATAATAATGCTGAAGAGCCAGACGAATACAACTTGTGTGAGTAATAATTGTCATTGTGAGTAACAAGATCTATTGTTTCTAAAAATGTCACTGTCAAAGCAGGAGATAATCCACTTTGAAATAATTACTCACTGGTTGTAAAAAAAATATTAAACAAAATTTTTTTGAATCCACTTGATAAAGACAATTATTAAACAAATTCAAAGTAAAAAAGTCCATTGCAGTTTTGCAACAACTAAAGACAATTCATCATGGTGACCTCACGAACAAGGTTCGGATTTTGTTTGTGATTTTAAGATACCCTCAATTGAAATGTCAAATTCTGAAAAATACAGGATATTAGTTCTGCATTCTCCGTTGATTCCTTTTAATAAAATAAATATATTGTGAAACAAGATTCTCAACAAGTTAGTTCGGGGTAGCTTCGTCCAGTGTTGCCATAGGTCCGCAATAACAATGCATCTCATAGAAGAGACATTAAAGGAATAGAACTTTTCTTCTCATCGCATCCCTAGATTGTTGAGAGACCTCTATTCGCAAATGATCATCTGGAGTGTAAATAATTATCTGATTAGTTGGTTGACAATAACAGGTTTGCACAAAACCAGCAGCGTTGACAGGGGGGGTCAAGGGGGTGCTTTGAATTTGTAACCCGTAACTTTTAATGGCCCCTTAACCTCTTCAAAGGGCCCAGAAACAAAGAAACCATCGCATCTTCTTTGGGTATGGTGCACTTTCTTGGAAGTTTTTTTATTTGAAGCCCAAGGATCTTCTTGATACCGGGCCCAAAATATCATCTCGACGGCCCTGCACACAAACGCCCTGCACACAAACAACTGAAACAAAATTGAAAGCGCCAAAGTTGGGCCGACCTCATGATACTAAATTTCGTTGTTCATGCATGGAACATGGAACAGCGTCAGCAGACGTTGAATCAATGTAAAAATGACGGATTTTGTTGTCTGGGAATAAATGCTTTAACCAGGAAATATTTCAGATCTTGGATTTATGATTCCAATCGGCGCCATTTTAATCCTTTGCATCATCTGCTTGTTCGTCATCAGTTGGCAGCTGATCTGCCCAAAATGCTCCGCTACATATTGCCCCAAAATCCTTCTAGATTCAAGAAGATCTCGTGGCTCCTCCTCTTCAGGATCAAATAATCAGGTTTGTGGCATCACTTACATCTCATTATGACGTGTGTTAAGTAGAGATTATCTCAACTTAACCTACATTTGGACTTTTCGTTTTTTTGACCTGATAATTCTCGTCAGTGTGTAATCTTTTAAATATGTCGATTAAGGGAAATGTTCTGGTTGTTTCACAACTTGGGTGCCATGACGGAGTCAAAAATGATACAAACCGAGCAAATAAAGCTGAAATACTTTGGATAGTGAGAGGCCAATGCTTCGGGTTTGTGCCGAAGCTTTTGTCCAATGCTGAGTAACTCAGAGTCAAACATAATTTCTAGTCCATGCACAGCAGCACCGCACATGTTCAATCGTTTGGTTTAATTAACGCACTGAACCCCCGAGCCCAATAACACAGAGTAATTTGAAAGACGGAACAAAATATCAATGTAAATTGTGACAATGTTTTACTTGGGTCAAGTTATTATTTATTCCCATCTCATCAACTGGAATAACCTTGCGTTACTGAATTTCAATAAAGTGAGATTATTATCCTCGTGAAATCAAAACCAGCCATTTCACTTTCTTGTTTACCCTATTGGTGATGAAATAAATCTCAGCTCTGGCGATGACGTCATAGATTGCATGGCGTGTCGTCACAGCTGAATGTTTCCTTCCGCCAATAACAATCAGCTGATCATGAAATATTGCTTCTAGAGTTCCAGCACCAGAAGAACGTCCTTAACTTTGGTGAGTTGGCAGCCGCAATGTTGTTTCTGTATAGTTTTGAAATTCGTGGTTACAATGAACTTGTGAATTGAAATGACCTTTCTATGGGGAACAAGGCAATGTACCGGTTGGGATAACATTATTATCTTCACAATGATTCAGCGTCTGCCGACGTTAATTTGCTAGGGGAGGGGCTTCTGTTGCATCAGAAATAGATGAACAACTTTTTAAAGGCAATAAAGACCATTTTCTATAGACAGGGAGTACGCTAGTTTTGGGAAAACATTTTTGCAAATTTAAGAAAGTATTTGTAACTTTCTATTTGAAAAACATCCTGGTGAGTCACAAAGGCTTGTTTTGTAACAAGTTGAATTGTTTTCAAAATTTTCTGTTCTGCATTCCTTGACTCATTCAGTAAAATAGTGAAAAAACAAGATTATTCTGTTGGGTTCGAATCCTAACCCCTTCGATGATCGATTTCCTCTGAAACACAGCAAAGTTTAACCGAGTCTTGTCGCAGGTGCGGAGATATAGCGATGTTCCCCCAGGGTATGAGACTTTGACCTCTGACCTTCCACCTTCATACAATTCAGTCGTCATAATTGAAGAAGAAGCTGCTCCGGGCGACAGAAGCAGCCGCTCTTCCGGGATTCGAACTTACGTCTATGACCCAACACGAAGAATCTCGATAGAGGTGATGATCGACATATTATCGTGCAATCTCTTTAATGCGACCAGCCCTGGATCACAACTGTGGTAGCGATCCGCTGTTGGTTGCTTTACTGAGGGTTGGCACCTGGTGGTGGCTTGCAAGATGATTTGTGAACATGTAAAACTTCCACGAGAATAACTTGAAATCTCTTTAAGTTGTTGCGACGCGGCGTTTATCATAAACCAGTTTTGTTTCGTCACATAAGCGGTTGCACCAGACCAACAACATTCGCGCAAGAATCAACCATTTTTGTCGGTTTCACTTTTTTTTATTCGTATCCAGACTTTCTTACAGTGGTTGAAGATTTAGACCATGTGGATGGGAAAGCAAGGGAATCAATCTTCACGTCTTCCGTGAGGCTTTAAGTGTCCTGCCAATGACACAGCTGAGTGCCACCCAGACAGCAAGATTGTCGGTTTGACATTGATTCAGCGTCTGTAAACATTAAATCAATGTAAAAATCTACTGATTTGCTCTCTGGGTATTCAGCGATATCGCACCGGCGCCCTTCGTTACGTTACAGTGCTCTCACCACTCGGCTATGCAGCCGACTACATTAAACTACGTGAAAACAATGTAAAACAAACATGTTATGTGCGCAGCTTGAGGATGGCATGGATCCGAACACTGAATGACTACCCAGACATAGAATTAACGTTTTTTATATTAAAATGGTTAATTTGCTGCCTGGGTATAAACCATCACAATGAACAGGTCGCATAAAGTAGCTCATGAAACCTGGATGAGAAATTCTACAAGTGCCACGCTTCACAAACTCAGAGTGCAGACAAATTTCTTCAAATGCAATAGCTAATAGACTAGTCTAATAATACACAAGTCTAATACAAGTCTATCAGCTGGAAGTGCATTGGTTGCGCTACAATTCACATGAGAGCATGACACTAATCAATTATGACGTCATAAACGATGTTCGGTCGATACCCGCATCAGTCAGCATCTCTAAAGTCAGGTGTCGAATATATCATTGTTTTACCGAAAAAGTTGTAGTGAAATAGAAATAACACTTAATGACGTCATAGGTACACGACGAAGACACCATACGAGTTGTTGAAGAGCTTCTGTCGAGGAGAAGGTCATCATCACTGCGGAGTCACAGCGAACCTCCTGGATACAATCACGTCGCTCATCTTCCGGATATTTTTCCCACGGTGTCTGACGTATGATCATCAAACTGTCTCCGCACTGCCACCTAACGCCATAGGCAAAAAAGCTTGGTCTCCAAATATCAGCAACTTGCACGTGCAATATTCAATAGTACTGTAACGAGAGATGATGTAATATCAACATAACTTTACGTTGTTGTAATTTATTTTTAATGAACAAAAACATCTTTTGAGAAGACGTTTGTCAAGAACTCGGACAGACAGATGGACTGATGGAGGAGGAAGCAATAAAGTCTTTCCTAGTTTTGTAGGCTATTGTTTACGAACAATAACACGCTGATTCTTTGGCTGACTAGATGACTGCTTATGGTCTTTCGCTACCATCCTGATTGCGCCATCAGCTAACCAACAGTTGTACAATGCATTGTTTTGACAATTACCGTAAAACCTCTATTTGAGCGCCACCTCTATTTGAACGCCACCTCTAATAGAACGCCACTTTTAAAGAAGGGTTGAAAAATAGAGCGCCTCCCTCTAATTGAACGCCACTTCCAATAGAACACCACTTTGTCGTGTTGCCAATCCTGGGGCCTGACAGGTTGCTTCAATTTTAAACTAAAAACAAACGAATTTTAAACTAAAAATTACCTGTATATACCGGTAAATGTGTTTGGTGTTTTTTCTTTTCATTAATAAACTTTATTTCAAAATTCTGACCAGCTAGTCGAAAAGTAGAACGCCAACCTCTAATTGAACGTCACCTCTAATAGAACGCCACTTTTAAACAAGAGTTGAAAAATAGACCGCCATGGCGGTGAAATAGAGGTTTTACGGGTACATTTAGCCTACTCTGCTTGCTGGTTAATATGTGGCGCTGTTGAAGCAAATAACTTGACTTGACTTGATTCCTCTTAACTGAATGTGCAATAAAGCTTTCCCTAGTTTGCATTGTTTACGAACAATAACACACTGATTCCTCCTGACTGTGCCCGGGCCTAGTTATCACTGCACTTAGAAGACTGAAACTATTTTGCTCATTAGCAGCCTCTGCAATGTTTGATTTTTTACATTGAATCATCGTTGGCTAATGGTGAAATGAAGTTACATCATTTGTTGTTACTAAACAAGTAACAAATGTTCAACAAACAAGAAAAACAGAACTTTTTAACCAAACTGTTGCATATTGGTTGTTATTTTTATAACCAGGCTGTTTCTACTGTACGATCAGAAAACGTAAAAAAACTTAGGTTAGCTAACACGAACCTCTGATCCAGTAGCGAATCCAGGAAGGGGCGACCTCCCGTCTTAAAACACAGAAAAGTTTTCACGGTGTTTTTTAAAAGGTTGATTTTTTGAAATTAATGTACACCTAGATATCATTGTGTTTTGTTAAAATCACAACCCCCCCCCCCCTTAAATAACTTGGTAAATCTGCCCCTGCAAATATTGGTCCATAGTTGGCTGCATCGCTTCTGCATGCAAAAGCTGAGAAACATCATCGAGGTTAAAATATTTTAATTTTAGACAGCGCACAAACAAGTGATGAAGCTTCGGTACCGGTAAAGAGTTTGCTTTGTTGAACCATAATCAGACAAAACAAAGTAACCTCAGCGGATTAAACATGTTGTAGCCCATTGCAAAGAGGTACAACATAATAAAAAAATCAACTCCAACGTTTTCGACACGTACGTGTTACTCATCAGGAATTACTTAAATCTGCAATATACATAAAATGATGTATATTGCAAGATAATTCATTTTATGTATTTGCAGATTACAAAAAGTTCATTTTATCTACTGTGTTTGCAAATTTAAGTAATTCCTAATGAAGACACACGTAGGCAGGCTTATAGGCTACTTGTCGAAAAAGTTGTTTTTTTAATTATGTTACGTCTCTTTGTAATAAAACACGTTGACTTGAACCCGCTAAAGTTGCTTTGTTTTGTTTGTGTATGGTCCAAAGAAATAAACTAAAAGTTTTCAGTTTCCTAGACATCCTCATTAGAAAATACGAATATGCAATTAACTAAACCGAGGTTATAATTTGCTGCTTAGTTTTGCAAGAAATTGCGAACAAATCTGCTGAAAGTGAACAGTTGTTCAATAGCTCAAGTATTCAAATAACGCTAAACTAGCTCATTGCTGTAAGTCCTTTCAACTATTCTTGTACTCAGTGGCGGCTGGTGGTATTTGTGAGCAGTGGGGCTGCAAACGATTTTGCGGGGGTCTGGGGGCTCACCCTCCAGAAAAAATTGAAAAATTGTAATAAAGTAGGTGCGTTCTGACCATGTTTTTACCCCCAAATTTTGAAAAAATGCTTTCAAACTTTGTTGAAAAGTTGCTGTATTTAACAAAATACTAACTAGTATTGAGCTTAGTCTTGACTAGCCTAGCCGTTGCCTACAAGGTTCAAGTGATTTTGAGATGCCCTCTAGCACTTACTATGACCTGTTGAATACCCTAACTCTACAGGTAACACTTCTACATTCATGGCTCATCGTTACTCTGTGAAATAGAAACTAACTTTAAAAAGTCTGTAAAGTTATTCGGTTAGGCGGGGCTTTTTTCCATGCAGCCCCAACAGATTCAAAAATTGCTGTGAAATACTAAAAGAGGTGGAGCTTCAAGGATAATTTTTAGCCAATCAGAGCGCTTGAAATCGAGAATCTTGGGCTGCAAAGAAGTTTGCCCAAAATCGGTGTTGCCAAACGAAACTTTTAATATTTTAATTTTCGATCAGCAATTCTTAAGTGAAAAAAGTAACCGGGTCGGACTAACACTAAGAGGAAAACATATTTTCCCTCTTCTCTATCTTTTGTGGGTTGCAGCCCCATGGCACGAGCCGCCACTGCTTGTACTAGACTTTGGTTCGGCTCTGAGATGAGTCGTAGCAAAAACCTTAAAATAAAACCGTTTGTATTTTGTCATAGCAAAGAGGTAGCGCATATAGTTTGGTAATTAGTCGGCGAAGGTAGAAACAATTACAGAAAGTGACTCTAAAAAGATAATACAACTTATGAAATTCATCTATTCATGCTTTTGATTTCTGAAAATGAATAGCCTACCATAAAAAAACAATATCACTTGCCACAACATGGCAGGAGTCTGGAATAAAGTTGAAGCGACATAAGCGAACATTAACCCTTTGAAGGTTGGCGGGGGGGAGGCTGTCAATTCAACTTTTTTGTATCAACAGTTGTATCTCTAAAACCACTGAGGCTGCGACTACGAGATTTTTTGACTTTTCCTAACTTTTATTCACCTCTACTGAGCTGAAATTTTGAGCTAATAAAGGTTATAAATTTAAAGATATAAGGCATTTCTCAGCACATCCTCTGAAATATTTCATATCCCATTGTTCAAAATTTTCCCACCAACTGGATGAAAGTACTTAATTTGGCCCTCCTAACTGTTTCACAGCGTGAAGGGAATTGGCTGTAGCCTATGTAAAATTATGTACAAAAAATTTAATCACAACATTGCAATGCATGTTCTTCATTACTCTACCAAAAAATAATGTGTAAACTTACGCTACAAGTACTGTCATAACTCATAAGTCACCTCAACATTTCAACGTAGGCCTATATGAGCAGTTCTAAAATTCACATAGTTTTAATTTTCGGCTATGCTCAGCGTGAATAATTTTAGAAAGTGAATCCCAAATTTTGAAACCGTGCCATAAAAAATAACAGAGATACCACTCCTAACGCATAAGAAGAATCGACAGCCCCCCCTCCCAAACTGAGCAAGACTCCAGGAGCCCAACCTTCTAAGGGTTAAACCGTGCTCGAGAGAGAAATGGTTTGCTAAATACAACGATTTTGGCACAGCCACAGTTGCAACACCTTGAGAAATTTAAAAACTTAAAGCAGATGTAAAAAACACCAGAAATTGGTTTTATCAGTTAAAAAAATATAATAAAACAAATATAGACCATTATTACGTTGGTCGGTCGTAGTGCGTTATCAAGAATGTTGATGGTCAACGTGGGAGGCAAAGTTGCTAAAGCGTTAGATTTAGCTGCCCAAGAAGATCAAGGTAGCCTACCCTAGCTAAAGAAAACCCACAAAAAGATGTTCTACCATGGACAAACTCATTTGAAAACGCACCTGGCCTTGCAAGATATACAGAATGCGATGATAGATGGATAATTGGATATAGGTTACTCTAACATTGTGAAAAAATTATGGAAAAACATTTGATAAGTCAGACACATTTTTCCAATGAAATAGTGAAAGTTGTTGTTCCATATGACGCTATTTTGTTACAAGTAGAAATGGTAAAGTCAATCGTTGACAGTGGGTACGCATTCCTAGCAGCCTGTAGCCAATGTCGTTTATAACTCTCTGGAGTAAGAAAGTCAGGTGCTTCTGCAACGTTATACCCGCTGCACGCAGCTGTCCAGCAGCGGTTTTACTTGTGTGGTGATGTCACAATGGATGACGAGACTGTCGAGTGGCTGATGACATCATGCCCAAACATATAGTCCAGAAGAACAGCTCATACGACGAAGAAGAATATCCTTGCCATTGTAGACAATTGAACCTCGCGCGACCACAAGTTGACAGCTGTTAGTTCCCAACAAATAAACGATAAATGGAGTCTGATTAATAACATTAACCTTACAAAATGGAGATATTTCGGACACATAGCAAGAAGCAACTCGTTGGAAAATTTAATGTTGACTGGGAAGAAGCAAGGCAAACGAACAAAAGAACGACAAAAAATGAAACATTTTGACAATACCAAGCAAATTACGGGTATAAAAAGCATGCCGGAAGCACTAATAAAAACAAAAGACAGAACAAAATGGAAGCAGTTCATATGGGAGATCACAGCTGATCAAACATGATTACAAATAAGTTGATTTATTGCTTTACCGACATTTCGCGCACTATCGCAATGCGCATCCTCAGAGGGAATAACATACAAAATAAAATTTACGAAATTATATACTGCAGTGCGGTTGAAGGCAAGAAAAATGAAATAGCCTACTCATTATTTTAAATGTTGGCCAATGATGTGTGAGCGGTTACTTTCCACGTTAAATTACGTAAAAACTTCCAACATTAAACATAAATTCGAAGCAGTGGAGGGAGAGTCTCTCTATCAGTGAAGACCAACAGAAATTCGAGACGAAATTAGATTACAATATCGTTTCCAATTGTGTTCAAATAGACATGAAGCCTGCGTGTCAAGACATAAGGATTTATAAGCTTTCCTTTCGGTAATATATTTCCATCGTTCCGGTTGAGTACATTGCATTGTTTTGGCGTAATGTTGATAAAGCAATTAATAAAGCAACTTTCTGCCGGTGCGTTGATAGTAATTAGTTTCATTTTTCACAATTTTTGTTAAGCAATAAAACAACTTATTTGCCTTTTTGCTTTTACTTTCATCAGATGAACGTCATGATCAGTGGCGTAGCCAAGGGGGGAGGGGGAGGGGGGTTTGGGGGTTACACCCTCCTTTGGCACGCGTGTGACGTCACGATATTGAGAATGATGCTTTCAGTCTAAAAAAAATTGCCTAATTTTATAGAAAACTGCATTAAAAGAGTGAGTTTTGCCAATACCAAACATTCAAACATCTCAGCCAGGAATTAGCAACAAGAAAACATAGAGACTTAGCTTTATTTCCGAAAATTGCCGAAGAAAACATGATCTTATCCTTTTGCTATGCTACCGGACAGCACCGTTTTACAGGAATATTCATACCCACATTTTTGTTGAAAATGCTCTCAGAATGCACCAAATTCAATATAATTTTTCAAAAATTTCCGGGGGAGGCCCCCCCAGACCCCCGCCGCTGGGTGTCGTCTTAGGCGAACCCCCCCCCCTTTCAAGATTCCTGGCTACGCTACTGGTCACAATCAGTAGCTTACGTTGGGGTTATGACGTTCGTTGTATTGCTGTGTTTTATTTCCACACAGTGTCGTTGCTTGCTGGTTCTATCAAAAAAAATTAATTTGAGTTCTCCCTTTTTCTAGACCTCAGCTATGTTTGGCATGCAGTGGACATGCTTAGAAGAGTAGACCGACAAAATCTATGTTTAGTTGATAGCGAAAATCTGCAATGCATATAGGCGTAGCACACCGACTGCCAAAGTTGTTGTAAAATATAGCCTAATGTTGTTAAACTTAATGGCAGTTGTTGTTTTGTACGCAAAATTTTGCCTGACGCAATTTTAGCTGAACAGCACCCAATTTTTAATATACAGTGGTCAAATACCGTAGTATCGAGATAAATCGAAAAAGCCATGCATGAGCGCCTAAGCTTTGGACAGGCATGGTAGGCTACACAAAGAAGAAGTTCGCAATGCAACAAATTACTTCACTTTTGTCAAGTTACAATCGCCGCCTTGCCAGGACAAGCGCGCATCCTGTGTTAGCTCAAGCGTCTTAATGTCAATGACGTCATAGTCAGTAAACAAAGGTGAAGCGGCCGGGTGATGCTTGAGTGGTGAGCTCAGCCAGCGTAGTAGGCGAAAGGATTGTTGGCTTCCTTCTGCTGGGTTGTTGCAATTTGCAAGGTCACAGGGGCTCGAGTAGTCAAAGACAGCTAACAGAACCGTGCAATGACGTAACAAACGCAATATAGCTGCTGGATTAGTGGATTGTCTGTTTGCGTGATGCTTTCGCAATTTACACATGTTAGTTATGCTTGTTGCGTGCGTGGCTGTGTTTACTTTGAACAGCAATGGATGCGTTTGCAGTTGTAAATTTCATAATTCAAAAGTTTACCAACTCATCTAACTAAGCATGACATTTTAGGTTTAGGCTATTTCTAGTAAGAAACCTTGGTAGGTATTGACAGGTGTCGCAGTAGTACTGTACTGTAACAAGACAAGCTATTTTTAGAAAGTTTAAGCTACCGGTAGCGGAAGACTGTATCACGGCTATCCGACTGGTGAGGCTATGTACTAATTAGCATGCTATTCACCGGTGCAAGGCTATCATTTTAAGTTGTAAGTCATAATTTTGCTTCGTTTCTGCGTTTGTATTTTATTTTGCAAGGTAAACGAGAAGTGAGAAAGTGCAGGCATTAGAACTGATATACCAACTCAGGGGCGGATTCAGCAAGTAGTCCGGGGCGATTTCAACAAAACAGAATAATGTGTGGATATAAAACAGGGGTTATCAAACTGGGGTACTCGTACCCCCAGGGGTATGCGAGAGAAATTTGGGGGTATGCGAGCAATTTCATTTTACTGCCGTTGCTAACGATTATATGCCGATTGATATGCCTTTTATGCTTTATGTACAAATATGTTACCCACCACTCAAATTTGTTCTTGATAATGTTGCAGCCCTGGTAGAGTTTATTAGCCTAAAGCTTATCCACTTGGTTTGGAAAATAGAATTTTGATTTGTAAAATAACTTGAGTTATGTATTTTACTCCATGTTGTTGCCAGGTTAGGCCTTTATTGACGGCTCGCATATTTGTTTTCTTATTCCATTTTCAGTTTCCAATGCTATTGTTTTAATTTTCAAAGGGAAACCATTTTGGCCTGGCCTTCATGCCTATAATGCATTCAAAGTTTTATTTAAAGTTAATCTTCTTCACAAGTAGCTTTCTCTTCAAAATTATGCCACCGGAATTTTTAGTTTATGTAATTTTTTATTTTTTTTTGTTTTCTTGTTCATTTGGCAGGCCTATCTTCAAGTTACAGTTTGTTTTATATAATTTGTTGTACCTCAGTGTAAAATCGTGTCTCCATCATGGATGTCATTGAAAAGGTAAGGAAAAATTTTGATGTTAAATTTAATTTCAGGGGGATTTACCATCAGATTTTTCTTATATATGTATAACCTTGTTTTCTGACACACCTCTGAAGATATCTATCCTGAAGCATTCAGGGTGTGCACAAATCTTACAAAACTGTTTCAATCTTTCCAACCTCAGAGATTTGTTGTAACTTTTAAAATATGTTTTTCTATAGGCCATAATTTTCCTAGTCCCTAATTTGTATGTTGTTGTGTCTACATGTCATCATCATCTGATCAATCATGATTTGATTTTGTCATTGAGATATATTGTCGACCTCAATGGATGCAATGATGACCCTGGTATTATACAGTCATAGTATACTTTTTTCTGGTGCAAGGTGGACTGATTGGCTGTGTATTGTATGTTTAGATTTTGTTATTTTTGTAAAGCAATTATTGTTGTAAAACCTTATTTCTTAGTAAATGCACTACACTGATTCGTTTGTCATATTGATGAATCAAATAATCTTTCATCTTGATATAATTTATGCAATCGGATTGTCTGTTGTTTACTCCCTTGTAAAGCCACTCACAGAACTTTTCACAAAAGTAGATTCTTGTTTCTAATATGATTAAAGTACTGTTTGTTATGTGATTCAAATGGGGTTTGTAGATATACAGGGCTTAAGGAACAGCACTTTCCAACCATGACCCTGTATAATATATTTTTGTGCATCTTATTCTTCTAGTTATCCACTCGCTTCAGCAAAGAGTTTGTTCCCCTGATAGAATGGGAAGTTAATATTGCCTATCTCATCTCCATGGTGATCCTTGCTGCCAAGAGTGCAGGTAAGCGTCGTACTTTCTTGGTGGATGCTCATAACATTATAACATGGCACATCAATGCAAAATGAAGGGATTTGAACCTCAACTACAAGGCTGTGTGGCATCTGTAGTGTAGATTCTTCAACCCATGCCAATTCACACTTTATTCCTTTTGACGTTGTATCAATGTAAACTTACTGCAACGGACGGTAAGCTGAAATGCGTTTTTCTTTGTATTGGTCTTGTCAAACTGTTGTGATTTACAGATGGATGATCTGTCTTTGTATTTCTTAACTTTAGTACCAGTACATTGTTGGAAATCGTGGCAGAACATCAGTTTAAGAATTAGGCTTTGAGCTTTTGTTTTAAAGTCATACTAATGGAAAAACCTGACTTGGCGATTTTCCACGTTCTTTGTGTTTAACATGCTACCATAAAACAATTTTGAAAAAAATTTGGCCCCATTGCGGCCTGATCACCATTTCGCGCGTGCTTTTGTCTGAGCTTTCAAAACGGGAATGGGCTTGAGCAGCGAAGCGTGCGATTATGCAGTCTACGTCACCAGCGACTAGCAATCAGCTGATCGGGCAAGAGTTTTTATTGCGTGAGTTTCAAATGGCAGATCTTGTTCTTCAAACAGTAACTCAGCCTCTTTTACATAGATTTAACGTATTCAGGCCTTCAATCAATGTAAAAAAACAAGTTTTTGAAGGCAAATTCCACAAAGGCCTCTGAATCGATTTCAACTAGGCAATTCAGAAGGCGTGGAGTAATCAGCATTTTTTACATGGATTCAACGTTTCCAGGCCTTGAATCAATGTGAAAATTCTTGGAACGCAACACGTCTGAACTTTCCAACCAACGCGCGAAAATACTTTTGATAACGCTACTGCTGTCGCTGGTGACGTATTCTCGAGCAGTTTTCCATTTCTTGGTCATTTTGCAAAAAATAAAAAATAATTGAAACGCTGGACTTTGCGCCTTGCCAGCGCCATTGAAAACAATTTTTTTTCATTAATTTTTTATGAAATGTATTCTTGAGTGTTCAGTTTACGCATTTTAATGCTTAATTCCCGTTTGAAAATTTCATTTAGTATGCCTTTAAGATTATTTGGTGAATGCAAAATAACAGCACCAGCACCATGTAACCATCCACACAAAACAGAATTTTTATGCATGTTGATAATATAGGAGTTTGCCTTATTTGTTCGTTTTATATAATTTTTAAACTTTCTTTTTTTGCATGTGCTAGCTGAAGATGCTACTCCTATAGTGAAATCGATTCTTAATAAATTACACCAAGAGGTTAAATTGTGCAAATGCCAGCATTTGATGAATGCAAAATAGCAGCCCCACAGATTATTATTTTAAGTTGCTGTGAAGCCAAATCAAATTGTCAAATTTAAATTTAGCTTTTGACAGCTTGTCCAGTTGTTACTACCTGGTCCTTCTATGAACGAAAAGATTCTGTAACATCAGGTTCGATCTTAGCCTTCTTACGCATTTGCAGTTGGACATTCGCTGTTTGCTGAATAATTCTTTTCACTCAATAACATGGGCAACTGTCTCCTTCATGCTGGTCTTCTTCGTCTGTCCAATGGTCGAGGGCTTTGCCTTTTACCACTCTTGGCCTATGACTTTGACTAGATGTGTGGACAGATGTCGAGCAGCCATGTATTGATTGGCCATTCAGCTAACGCCACATCATAAGATGCGGCTGAGTGAGTACTGAGTAGGCTATGTCAGAAGCGACTGATCCTCAATGAGCTGGATCTTGTGATGATGCTGCTTTGTCTAATATTTGACAAAGCGTAGAACCATGTTGCTGCAATATCGCATCTGATTGACAAAACGATATAATGACTACAGGGCCTACAGGCTGCCACAAGTGTCTCGTGATGCACACTTATTGGATATGTGCCAACTACCAATTGATTGATTGATTGATTGATTCTTTATCCTCGGACTGGGAAAGCTTCTTGCAGAGCTTAATCCTGGCAGTTTCGCATACTTGTAGAGGCTTTGAATCACTGACGCAGGCCCGGTCACCGAGATTGACAGAGTGAGGTTTCCGATTGTTGAAGTCTTGTTGCCTGGGAACTATTCCATCCATTAGATGCCGCTGAATGGAGAGCAGTCCTTAACGTGCGTTGCTCAAGCGCACACCCCGAGAGTCGAACCAGCGCCGCTTGATCTTGAAGCTTCTTCGTTCCAGAAGTGACGCGCTAACCAATTGAGCTATAGGGGCGGACAAATCTTTTAACATATCTTTTATCATATCATTTTCATATCATATCATTTATATCATCTTCTTCTTAATATCATTTTAACATATCTTTAACAATCTTTTAATATATATATACAGTATTCATACCCAGCGGCGCAACTAGAAAAAATCAAAGGGGGTCGGCAACGAGAGAGAAAACCAACAATTATTTGCAGAAGCGGATATATCACAGTTAGATTGTTAGAATATTAGCCTAGTGTAAATCGACAGCGCATTGATCCAATTCTGTAATGTGCGAAGCGACCTTTTTCGCTGTCTGCGCTTGCTAGTCACTCTCAAAAAAAGTTTCCCGCGCTTTCGAAATTAGGCAGCAAATTGTTTGCTCTCCAGGCCCACATTTTAAAAACTAGTCCACAAGCTTAGGGCCTGGATACACGTCAAGTTTGACAAGATTGTAAAGAAAGTTTAATTGCCGTCTTTTTGATTACAAAATTATAAAATTGGTTTAAGAATGTGTGAAGTTGCGACCATACGAAGATTACAAATCAGACTAGCCTAAAGCCAGCTGCACTTTCGTTTTGTGGGTTAATAAGGTTGCATCCTAAATTAGCCAATTTACCAAATTCAAAGAAAGCAAAAGAAATCCTTTTAGTTTCTCCACCCTCATTCTCGTAATCCCAATCAAGACAATGGATTAGCTATTCTAGCCTGGCCTTGATTGCCTTATCTGTACCCGGACGAAATCATTCATTTAAAGCGATCGATACAAATTCAAGAAGAAAATTCTAATGTTTACAATCTCTAATATTATTTCTAATGTTTACTGTATGTTTCGTCTATTTGTTATAATCTTTTAATGTTTGTTTGTGTAATTTATAGGCCTAACTAAATTGGTTTTCATATTTGAAACATGATTAGAAAGAAGCTCACACAGTGACCCAAAGAAGGTTGGCCCAACTCTGGCTCTTTTTGGGCCACTGTGTGAGCTTCTTTATATTCCTGTGTTTTCGTTACGTTAATCCGAACCTTACAGAGGTACAATGTATTTACATTTGTTTTTATTCGACCATTGACACAAGTTTGCGTGAATGAAGGTCTTAATATTTTGTATTGCGGTTTATGCAACTTGAGCGTGAAACAAGTTTGGTATGCATAGAACGTAGCTTGAACTGACACACGTTAAGTAGTACGTAAGTCTCAGTCTAGTTAGTCGTCCCTCTTCTTGAAGTTGCAAATCTTAAAGGGGGCTGTCATGCCGACTAAACAGCCCCCAAGTTGCGCCCCTGTTCATACCACCTGTTGCGTATTGGGTTGTGTCAAATTTAGCCGTTAAATGGCCACATAGGTCAACACATCAAAGCTAGTCTTTAATATATTTGTTTTATTTTTACTTTGTTTTAGACAAAGACTGGCACAAGAAGAACCTCTTCTATTCTTACCTCCGAGCATTGTTGTATGTCAAAGGGAGCGACATCATACTGGCTCTCTGTATGGGGAAATCCCCTATGAAGGTCATCAGCAGCAACGAGACACTTCTCACTGTGTTCTTAGTTTGGTGAGTGATGATGTGCACTCTTGCAAGTCTTGCATTACCTGTGGGATTGGCCCCAGTAACTCACTTGGTTAAGTTTCCGGTTTGTGAACGACAGAGTGACAAGATTATCTAGTTTGACTCTCAGGGTGTGCACTTGAGCAACGCATTTATAGTAGGCTACTGCTCTCCAGTCTCTATTCAGCGGCACCTAGTGGATGGAATAATTCTCTGACAACAACACTTCAGCAATCGGAAACTTCACTCTGTCAATCTCGGTGACCGGTCGGCCCTGCGTCAGTGGTTCAAAACCTCAACAACAGAGGTGGCCAACCAGTCAGAGACCAAAGGCCTCAATTTTTATGTTGTATACCGCAAGAGCCACACGGGCATACATTAATGTTACCATGTCTCTCCTTCACTCAAACATATATTTTACAAGTCATTTAATATTATGCACGTTACCATACTTAGTGAGACTTTTGGCAACTCTTGTCTTAAACACTCCTCTTCAAATCTGGCTTGTGTTTTGTTGCTGCCAATTAAAGCAACTCGTTGACATGAGTGTCTCGATATCATGTGTATTAAGGTAGAAAGCACAGGCTCACGTTCACCCAAACACTGACAGTAACTTAAGTGCAGCCCATTTGACGTTGGGGTATTTCTCCATTGGTTCATTTATTAATAACTCAACGGTCTCTTCCCTTCAAACAGGTTTCAGTTCTTCCTCACAAAGGTTAATCATGTCCAACTCAGCTGTAGCCCCATTTGAGACCGGCGAGGCATTTAAACTGTCCTTCACAGAATTTAATGGATTAATAAGGAACAAAATCTGTGGCCTTTTCTGTCATAGATCATGGAACTAGAGCACAGATCGTTCTTGAGGGATTCATGCAGCGTTGCTTATGCAACACTTTGCTCAGCTACTCCGGGCGGTGTTAGTGACTGTATCACTGAGTTTTAGCAGAGTGACAAAGTGTGATAAGTCTCCATTTTGTAAATATGCTTTGAACAGCTTCAGTTTATGGACAAACGCAAACACGCTTATCATGAAATTCGGGTTGACCTACTCCTAGTTTAACAAAAAATGTCAAATCTATAAAAATAATCCACAGAGGTTCCCGAGTGCTCAGGATAGTTCTTGTTCTTTCTTGTGATGAACAGCTTCACGACATCTCAAAGCTGAAAGAAGCGAGAGAGTACCTGGCTTTTTGATAACCATTAGCCATCTTGCAGCTGAGTACACTGCAGCTCTTGATTCAACTTAGTGATAAGATTCTTAAACTGCCGGTGATTGAGCGCATGAGTGCGTTAGAGTTAGACGATTTCCATCACAGTCTTCAAGACGTTGTCCCAAAATAATATTTTAGATACAAGTTAGGCCTACTTTTTGTAGGCTGTATTTGAAAGTCGACTTATGCACAGTAGGCTATAACTCGCATATAAGAGCCTAAAAAAATCGGGAAAAGAGCGGCATGCGATCCGCAAGCTGTGGGTTGGCCGCAGGTCTGCTCTACGAATATGCGAAATTGTTAGAAATAAGTTCTTAAAGAAACTTCCTCAATCCTCAGTCCGATGATAAAAATTCAATCAATCTATTATTGCTTATGTCCGGTGGTTGGAAAATGATAAACGAAGCGCTTGGGAACAGCCAGGTGAGGTGTCCGCACCTACAGCCTTCAAGTAACATTTAACAACATTTTTTCGTAAAATATTTCAAACAAGTTTATCAGTTGAGTATTTTGCTTAAACTTCATGTGGCTGAAGGCGGTTGTCATTTGATGACGTAAAATCCAAGGCGAAAGACGCGCTGGTAGCACCTCAAGCTTGCTACTGTCATTGCATGGTCGGCAATCCCATCTCACTACGCGTCGCCTTTTGTCATCTTCGTCGTGCAATCCTTCATATAATAATCGTATTGTGACGTCATGACAGGTGGCTGGTTCTTTTCGTCCCGTTCGACATTTTCCATCGGCTCCTCTACGTAGAAGTCGGTGACGTCAAGCCAGTCGTCATCTTGCTCGGATTGATGACGACACTACGGCAGGTGCTTGCTGCCAGCGCAGGTTTGTTTCGTTATTTCTCGCTTGACTTGCTTCATATCCCGTCCAGTGGATAAGTTGGTTCGTGGTTTGCAACAACCAGAAGATTTCTAGTTGCTATGGTTACCTTGTCCTTGCCGGTAAAGTTGTTCGAAACAAAAATATGGCAGAACTTGGAAAGTTTTTGTTTTTAAAGAAAATTACTTTAGGATTTATATTTTGAAACCCAAACGATTTCAATATTCTCGGAACGTAGAAAACGCCGTGAAAGTGAAATGTACATTAAACCTTCACGCGCTGGTGATGGTGGTCTGGCCACATTTTGTCACGATGGTATCTGTGGGGCGATGTGCCTTAAACTAATTTAATAAAGAAATAAAACAGAGTAAACTCAGCGGTTATGCAATTGATTGAGTTTTGCTTTTAATTTAATAAAAGATATGAAGACAGTTTGATATAATTCAGGCACGTATTGGAACTCACCAATTGCAGCGATGTTTACACTTTTGAATAGAACTTTCGATTGAATTTACTTTCTTGCTAAATTATTCCTCATCACCAAGTCATGAGAACCCTGGTGTTTGCAACTTTGCTGCGGAATGGAACTATCCCACGCGCAGCTGTCCTTTTAGTGGGCTCAATGTTTTCTTAAGCAAAGTTACAATATTTTAAAATTTTGTTTAAAAGCACGAGTTAAAAATTTTCAGGCTAATTTTTTTGATCTGAGCATCTTTGAGGAAAGTTTAAATGGTCTCTGTAACTTCCGTGTCATTCCAATTTGTTGTTTTCAGGAGTGAACAACTCTTTGAAGCTCTACCCTGGATCTTACATCGCCATATTCATTGGGACACTGGCAGGAAACGGATCTTTGGTCGTCGCTTCCGTGTTTGGAGACTTTGCAAAGGCCATCAGCACCCACAAGTAAGGGTAGGGGGAGATCCACCATTGAAAGACAGAAAATATGCAAATGAGCGTCAAAAGACATACAAGTGATGGGATAAGAGGGTCCACAAGTAAGGGTTGTGGGGCCCACAAGTAAGGGATGTGGGGCCCACAAGTGATGGGATAAGAGGGTCCACAAGTAAGGGTTGTGGGGCCCACAAGTGATGGGATAAGAAGGTCCACAAGTAAGGGATGTGGGGCCCACAAGTGATGGGATAAGAGGGTCCACAAGTAAGGGATGTGGTGCCCACAAGTGATAGGATAAGAGGGTCCACAAGTAAGGGATGTGAGGCACACAAATGAATTATTAAACGCCAAGGAAATTATAGGGTATCCACAAGTGATGGGATAAGAGGGTCCACAAGTAAGGGATGTGGGGCCCACAGGTGGATTATTAGACGCCAAGAAAACTATAGGGTATCCACAAGTAAGGTGGAAAACAGGGTGGTAACAATAAATGAGAGAATAATGTGACAAACTCTTTTCAGCGTTTCATCAACCACAATGCCTGTGATCTTCAAACCCAGGAACTAGTGAGCCACGATATCTCAAAAATCTATGGCTTTTATGGCCGTCCTCAGACACCAGCTTTTCGAAACGACGACTATCCACAGACGTTTTGAAGCCTCCCACGGTTTGCCAGCATTTCTCCTATATTCGTTTGCTGGCATGTTGCCTCCGCTTAGTAGGCCACTTGCTTGTCTCAGACAAGTTAGCGACTGAAATGTGCGATATTTGAATGAAACCACGTCATGAACTCTTCCTCCTCACAGGATGACCACCGTTGCTTTCGTATCGGCCTTAGTCCTCACTGTATCCAAGCTCCTCCTCAAGGACATCATATCTGCTCCTTTGGCTCTCGCTGGCTGCGTTGCTTTCGTCTTATTGCTGGAGGTAAGTTTTTAGCAAACCAACTTTTTGATGAGATTGAGAATCGAACCAACCCCCCTCGAATCTTTCAACGTGGGGTCACATTTACAAACTGATCAACTTAGATGACAGTTCTGCGTGTTTGGTTGGATACAAACCCAATCACTTTGTGACTTGCCCTGTCCGCTCGCCGCGCGATCTCAAGGAATGTCATTATGATAATGATGATTTCAATATCATCAGTATGATAGAGTTTCTGTCCAAGAGGGTGACATCATGGTCTTTATTGATGTGGACCTTGCGGAAGACAAAGGAGGATCTCATTGCGATCTGTATGAAGCAAACGTTGCGCTCAGCTTTGAGCATTCTACATTCGGCTTAAAGTTCATCCAGAGCGGGAGGAATTCGTTTCATGAATCTCTCCTGCTCGAGAATGATCTTTCTGGTCAATATTGTTTGTTTCGTTTCCTTGTGGAGACAATGGAACCTTTCACAATCGCTTGTTGTTGTGCATGCTTCCAGTTGTTTGATGCGTTCGGCCAGAAGATCGACATCTTTCAACCGATCTACGAATTCATCCGCCGCATCGTGGTGACGTGCGACCTGCTGAACTTCGACGACTAGTTCGAGCCGTGGAGGAGGCTCCCAACGGACTGACAGACTATTGGATATTTGTGACTGTTTTATTCTGTTTAATGAAATTTATTTTAAATTTGATCAATTTTATTTCGTTTTAATCAAATGCTGATCAAGCTTAGCCAGATAACTTGTAAATCGAACCCCAGCATTTTGTTCCAGCTGGGTAGTAAATTTTATCACAAGACCGCTAAATGTCTTTATTTTAGTGTATTTTTACTGCAACAATCCGAAACTCGCTTAAGTGACTTATTGATAGCACAAAGCAGTGTTCTAATTTCAGAAGTAGAAAAGTAGTAGAAACATTCTTGCTTGCTATTTCTTATATTCTTAGATTTCTTAACCAAAAGTGAGCTCCTTAGAACAGTGGTTCTCAATCTTTTTGTCTTGGCGGACTCGTCACTAATGTGAAAAAAGAGCGAAATATCTTCCTGCTCGTTTCATCTGAATCACATATATCGTGTATAATCCTGTAGCTAGGCCATATCTTTCAGGCAACACGCCTGCTGTAGTGTGCGTGAAGTAATCTTTAATTTGTTTTTACAAAAAAGTAAATTTGATAACACGAAAATTTGTTGAAAGTTGTCTAAAAGAGATTTTTTATTTTGTGTTTATTTTTTTTGTTTCTTACGTTGAAAATTTAAGAAATTTTGTACAAGTTTTAGAAAATTCTGCGTTTTTTAATCATTCAAGTGACTTCCTGATGAAGTGAATAATTCGACTAGAAATTATTTTTCTAACTGCCATTACCATGTAGCAATGTTGTAGTTATGTAAATACATGCTGCTATCTCTACTATGTCTCCAGGGTGACTATTGCGGTTTCGCTACTCAACATGGCACAGTCAGTGGGCACATGAGTGGCCAACAAAAAGCGGAACCAAGGACCGATGGTTCAGTTCTCGGTGTGCGCAGTTAAGTAGCACGTCATGGTGGATGGGAAAATGTAATCGCATCAGCCGGCATCAGCATAGACGCAAAGTGACGACTTTGGATCGGGGGAAGAAATTGGATGATGACAGCAAGGATGGAGAAAGTTTCAAATTGTCTGAAAACTTCAGATTGAGAAGAGCCAAAAGATTAAAGGCCACTGGACGTGACGTTATTTCGATCACAGGAGGCACAAGTTCCAGGGATATCTAAAGAAGGGATATAAAGGCTCACAGCGATTGCTTTATTTTCATGACACTAGAAGGGCGGTAGTTGGTACCGCGTTAAATATGCGGTTCTTTAAATTGCAGAAAGTTTTGTGGTGCAGCTAGTACAGTCACATGCAGAAGACAGTTAGAAAATGTTATGTAGAGCATGTTTAAGAATACCGGTACTTGTTTGACAAGACAGTCGAAAGATTACCAACAAGCTATTTTTCATAGCCTTTGCACTAGACTAGGTGTGAAGCAAGCATAGGCTACAGGTAGTTGAATTAACAAGTACCGTAGGCTAATTATGAGCATTCAGTAAGTATCTATAGCCTACCAGGTGGTAACAGCGCAATGCAGGTTATCATAACAAGCTTTATTAAACTATTATCGGTGCCAATTGTTATTTTAAGACAAACAGAAGCCCTTCTATTGTCAGACGAAATAAAAGCCTTATCTCCTTTTTTTAGATATCCCTAACAAGTTCCTAGCCATGTTTTGTAGAGTAAGAGTGACTTGTTTAATCCTCGCAACGGTTTGTGTACGGTAGGCCACCACGATAGAGCGGGTGCCCAACAAGATTTGTCACATGACACAATAAATTGCACAAGTAACTAGCTTCCCATGTTACGGTACGCTTAGCAAAAGTTGAAAAGCATAAGAATATATTCGTGGACACCGTCCGAGAGAGTGTCTGAAACTCTTCATATGGTAGATGTAGCTGCATTATGAACAAAGATTATGTTCTCTGCTCAGGGTCGTTGAGAGGATAATTTGGGCTCGGTACCAAATAAATCTTTGGGCCCCAAATCAAGACACAGTTAAGAAAAGCAAATAGCATCCAAAGAGTAGGCTACGTGTGGGTTTCTTCCACTTTCTGGACCTTTTGAAAAAGTTACGGGTCCCTAAAATCATCCCTGGTCCACAAGTATCTTCTAGATCCCCCTGTCAAAGCTGCTGTCTCTGCTATTGTAGACTGATATGTAATGTTTTGAACCACGATATTCGAACAGCCTTATCAAGTATAGGCTACGGTACTTTCTAAGTTAACAATAATACAAATTGCATTTGACGTTGGCATGCATAGAGTTTGACATGGAAATAGCTGTTCACATGTCGTATATTTATTTATGTCCATAGAATTCAAATTTTTAACAGTCATCACACAAAATAGCAGACTAACACAACATCAAGCAGGCTACATCAAACAACGTACAAAATACTGTTGTAGTGAATAACGTTCTTGCACAACACAACGTTCTTGCTTTTTCACCTTTTTTATGTGTGCAGGCGTAGCTGGGGTTTCCATAGCCCAATGACAATTTGAAGGTTAAAACTGATTGTCTTTTCATTCATGAATAGAAACCAGGGATAAACGATAGCAATAAACAAGTTTAGTTTTTAAAAACATTTTTTGGACAATAATTTTACAAAACTTACATGTTAGACTTTTTCCCACATGTCCATTATAACATATTTAACTTTTAAGGCTGAATCATGCCAAAAGTACGACCGAGCATTTCATCAAGTTTGTTTGACACCTTTACTGTTTTATAATAATTTTGTTTTGCTACCCCCAGCGGATTTCTTTGTTGTCATGCCAACATGAGTAACGTGGCAACGCTTGGCAGATTTGTTCAGAGTTCATTAGTGGATTGTCGCTACCTCTCCTGATAACTTTAGTTTTGTTAAGTAAATATCAAGAAGAATAACTTAAAAATGGCTACTTTAAGCTTGAAACCAACAAACAGATACGCGCCTGTTGATTGGTTTGGATCAAACGACTTTATTTCTACCAACGCTGAAAGGGGGAGAGATTCTTCACATCAAATTCGCCAAGAAGCCAGAACACTTGTAAATGGTAAGGCTGTTGAAGATAAAGTTTTGTATTTATGAAGCATCGACTGATATTACCGGTAATGATTTTTTTATATAAAATCTTGACCCATTTGATTGAGAAACTATGTCGCTTTAATCAAATTTGCGCTACTGTAGGCCTACCCTTCAACAGACCTAGTTTTGTGACATCTTAAGATTAGCGACTGTATTTTAGAGCTTTAAATAATAAAGTTTGATTTTATGCTGGTACACTGCTTAGTGACAAAGGTTGAAGTGCAGCAAATATACAGACAATAGTTGCATAATGAAAAATATAATCAGTAGGCTATTGTTAGATGTTACAGTAGTCTGAGTGTGTAATTTGGACTAAACAACAATGTGCAATTTGGACCAGTTTTTTAGTATTTACCAAAGGTTGTTTCTTGTACATGTTTTAGCCAGGGCATTTAAAATTGCACTGAAGATGTATTGTCCATGTGCGTACATGTGACCATTTTATTCAAGGACCTCTGAAAATCGTATTTGTTACCTTTACCAGTTAGCCTACTCGTTTTTTATTAGAAAGATATTTTCATGTGCTTAAGCAAGTATTAATTTGGTGATGTTGTTGTGTATATCAAAATAACAATAATAGTGCATTTTATGATTGCTGTTTCAATTCCAAAATGCGTCCAACCAGCACTGTCATTCTGGTGGAATACGGGTAATTCTGATAAACGATGGACCCTGATAAAAGCATTTCTCATTGTCATATTTATTTTTATACTGCTTGAAAGTCGAGATGCCATTTTTATGTTATAAATTTTGAAGTTTTTCTAAAAGCTCAACTTGAAAACCAAAAAAACAAGTCACATAGTTAGCATAGAATGATAAAACTTACACAAGTTGTGATGACATTAGGCCTATTGATAAATAAACTGTTAAATTATTTTCTGTCAAATTGTTTTCAATTGCAAAGTATTTACAAATTATTGAAGTGAACACAATTACGTCGATAGTCCCAAATACACACATGGACCATATATGACAACAATATGTAGCCTACAGTACTAAATAGTTGTATTTATTCACCACGTTTGTTGTTAAAAATCAGCAGAGAAATTAAGATTTATGACCAAAAATTAGTTATAAAAGCAGTAAAAAAGTATAAAGATGTAATTCATGCAAATCCTTAAATGCCGTAACTTCCGTACTTTATGTTGACGTATGATAAAAAAATAATCCAGCTTTGTTCACAATTAGACTAAAATTAAACTAGACAAAAATTAGGTCAAAAATAATGCAGTTGAAAGTTTTTTTTTTAAAATAAAAAGCATAAAATTAATTGCAAATTTTGTGACTGTTTCAGTGATGTAATTACCCTCGGCTTTGGGTGTGACGTTGCGGTTCTAGGCCAAGTACGACAACGATTGATAACAGTTGCAACAGTAACTAACTTATTACAATTCTTAGGCCAGCAATCGAGTAGTTAAAAGCAACAGTTAGCAATACCAACTATCTTTAACCAGGCTCCTTATATTAAAATTTGGTTTTTGCAACATCATTAATCAAAAACTTCACTTTTAAGTGACACATAAAAAGTGATCTTGGTCTTCAAGATCACATATTTTTGGTGATCTGATCTTGAATTGCAAGATCACATATTCGTTTTAATCTTGATCTTTAAGATCACCAAAACTGGTGATCTTGCCCATCTCTGCCAATATACCATCCAAATTCCAAAGCTGCACAAAGATCCCATACTGACTCGGAGGAATAAGGCTTCGAGCTATATTCTGATTTGGCAGAATTCATTTATGGCCATTGCGATAAAATTGTCTGAGCTGAGTGTTAGAACTATGAGTGTAAACAGAATTTCATTGTTTTTGCATTAGCTTGAGTAAGGACAGCTTCATTTTTGGTGTCATAATTGCAATTCTATGGCAAAGCGTTTAATGCATTAAGATCTAAACATGCCGCCAGCGAAACAAATTTCCCAACAAACTAAACATATTTGCTATAACAAAAGTGTTAAAAGTTATTTTTTTTGTGATTGTAATATTGAAATTATATGTTTTTGATATGTAAGCTTAGTGTGGTATCCTGATGCAACATTATAAAAAGTAAGTTAACGAATTTAATGCAGCACTCTACTTTCATTTCCTAAGACTTATCATGATATTTTTTTTGTATGATTGTAACTGCATAGCAGTGATGATGTTTACAAGGTAAAATGTATTCCTCACCCAATTACCCAACCGTGGATGCTTTAGGATACTGCACAAGTGCACAACGCTTGGGAATGCTGGCAAGCTTTTTAAGTTCAACATCTCATTTATCAAAGGCCACATCAGTTATGATGCATGTAATCATCGCTAAAGGGAGGCGTGTTTAAAAAAGATTAAGAACCACTGATGTACATCTAAAAGTTTTTGTTAACATTTGATAAGCTTCCATTCTGACTACAAACAAACCCTTTTGGCTGCGTAGCCGAGTGATGAGAACGTCTGCGCAGCATTTGAAAGGACGTCGGTTCGACACCGCTCCAGAGCATGTGGGGCTGTGTCAGCAAAGACACTTAATGACATGCCAAAACAAAGGGGGTAACTGACTCGAAGACTAATTTGTCACTTAGCTGCTTCCTGTTGTCTGTTGTAGTATCGCATCTGTGACCACAGTCTACTGTATGTTGTCACAATGGGCGCCAAATAAAACATTATTATTAATATCATTTCGAACTCAATTATCATGTCATTTTGTCATCACAGTAACAGCAAATCAAACCAAGTGGGACCAGCATGATAACGACGTACGGCTCGACGACAGAGTTGATGACATCACAAAATGGAAGGAAGCCTTGGAGAGATGCATTGATGCAACTGAAACAGAAATCAATGTAAGTTGCTGTGTTGATATATCGAGCTTGTTGTCAATCAATGCGATGAATTGTGTTATAATTTACACATGATTCGAATAGTCATGGTTTAACTTTAGGTTCATATGTAGCATTTGAGTTTTTAACCTGTTCGTGTTATCATGGAAGGTTTCTCCTGTGGCCATAAGTGCCTTCTGTTTATCTGCATTGATGTTCTGCCAGTCACTTTTTATTGCCGTAGGATTTTAATTGAAGCGACAGAACACAATGATGGCAAAACGACATTGTAGCAACACCACAAGAATGGAAGTTAGATGTTGGCTAATACGTAGCGACTTTAATGCGTCAAATTGTCTTATTGTCGACATGTAACAGAAACAAGATCAACTTTTAATCTTCCAGGCATTGAGCAGGAGCAAGTTGGAAACCGAAATGGCTTTGGAAGAGAAAGCTTTACCGCTCGATGTCGCCATTGACTGCCTGACCACAAGGGAAGGCCGACAATCCATCGATGTTGTGCGAGATGGGGTGGAAGCAGAACTCAAAAAGGTCGCCCATCTAAGTGGTTGAGTTGAACCGAAGAATAAGAGCCAATTGTTAAAAACATTTCATTTATATTTCCACCCGGCAAATGTTTTGGTCTCACCAATTTACTTTCTCAAAGATCTGGCAGTATTCTAACTTGAGGGAGTGGTGCATTGACATGTTGTATGGTGTTTTGTAAAACCTGATTGTGCTGTTTCGACTGCTAGATTGATGTCTAGTAAACAACATAAAAAGTTTTTTTCATCGATGTTCTTACTTGGGGTGGGGACAAATGTAGAAAATTAACTTCTACTGATGCTTCTTCATGCTTTGGGCTTTTTTCTTTGACCAAGAGATTGACAATTTTGTGGCAGTTCGCGGTTCAGTACCAAACGTAGAGTGGGACATCATTATTGATCCACATATGAAATATTTCTCCATTTCATTCTGTCCATCTCATCTTCTTCCTTCAGTCCGACCTGGCCTGCCTCATTCTTCACCTGTGTTTCCATGTTTTATTTGGTCATAGGACAGCGCGACATAAGCTGCTGATTTTCTTACAAGCATCCACCGATGCAAAACATAACTTTTAAACTAAGATTTGATGAACTCTTCAAATAACCGACATTTGTGTGTTCAGGAAGTGGAAGTGATTGACAAAATCAAACAGCAGCTTCAAAAACGAATCTCCGAAGCCTTCGAACAACTGTGGTGGGTTTGTGTGGGATTGTAGCGTGAGAAACTTATGGTTTGTAGATACAACGATACCATCAACATCATGTAGACATCGATGATATATCACGACAGAGATGAGTATCACATGAAAGTACTTCCTGTTGCATTGTGACTACACAATGAAGGCGTGATGATGACACTGTCCACATGATCATCGTGACTGTTTGTGACGCACAGAGAGTTAGAGGACGAACTTGATCGCGATGTTTGGCAAGCTGTTGTCAGGTTGTCTCAATGCCGCTGTGTCTTTGTTGAACATTTCGTTGATATTGTTCCCAGCCTTCTCCGTGAAGCTCGTCAGCAATTGGTCAATGACCACAAGGACAAGTTCGAGGCGCAAGCAATTGACCAATCATGTCTCGGCATGAACAACCACTCGGCTGGGATCAGCTACAAACCGAATCCAACTCGCGTTCCGAAGGAGTGAGTTGTTACTTTGAAACCTCATTGTTCTTATCTTCATTTTCACTAAGTTTGTTTGAACTAAGAACCTCGCTATCAACCAAGTTGGTCCGGAAACGTTTCCTAAACTCGTCATCTCAGCCGATTCGATGCATTCAATCCATTCACTACATGACTGGCATGATATGATGCGCACTTGCGGCTTTCCACTTGTGACACACGCAAGTCACTGCGTTTGAATTTAGTAGAAACTGAGTGTGAGTTTTAAAGTCGAAAGTAGCTCATCCCAGAACTGCTTTAAATGCGAGTCCGAACTTTCCCGTTACGATCTCTGCGATGTATTTATTGGTTTGTGAACGAATTGACGAATCCATCACCACAGGAGCACCACCCCAGAGGCCTGGCACAAGTTCTCGCAATACAACAAGGACCGCGCCGAGGCCGAGATGCGCGCGAGCATCACGTTGCGGGAAGCGATCGACGCGACGTTGGCGCAAACGAAGAACGAGCTGGAGGCGCAGAGGATCGCGACTGAGTTCGCGTACAGGAAGCGAATCCACGAGATGGAGAGGGCTGAGGGTGAACTCCAATGGCAGGAGAAGAAAGTAAGTGGCGAACCCATTGATGATTGTGCGGCAACAATGCGTTGTTTGTTCACTTCACTCATTCGCAGCCGTTTTTCTTTGTTTCAAATTATTTTCACTTCAAAATTTGTCTGGAATTCATGCGCATGCGCAGAAATGGGAGCTTGTAAAGCAGCGTTTTAATGAATCGTAGCGCAGACTTAAACTTAGTTCTTTCAATGTATTTAGTTCGCAATGCATGATGCAACACGTTTGGGTGAAGTTTGATCCGACATGATCTTTCAAACCTCTCATTTAATATTCGCGTCAAAGTTGGTTTCCACTCATGTGTTTGCGGCACATTCATTGTTAAATCTTTGGCGACCTCTGCTTCTTCTCATCCCCAAACATGGCGTGGTTATGAGATGTGCTTCTCCTGCTTCTCATCCGTGTAACAATCCTCTATAGACGCGGGAGGAGATTGCAGAAGTGGAAGCTGACATCAGAAATGTGGAGCAAGCCATCCGTGACAAAGCCGCCCCCCTCAAAGTGGCGCACACCCGACTGGAGACTCGAACCTACCGACCCAGTGTCGAGCTCTGCAGAGACAAGGTAATGTTTCGTTAATTAACGTTAGATTTACGTCTAGTTATTGTTCACGATTGTAATCCTGCTGGAGGTTTCGATATTTCATTTTTGAGAGAAGGGATGCAGCATTGCAGCTGCTGCGAGTGTGATATTTGTGAATATATATTGTATTGAACAAAAAATAAATACTATTAATACTACAAAAAGTGGTTAATGCCAAGTAAAAAGCCAAGCACCAAGCAATTGTATTGAACAAATTATTTGTAAAGCCTTGTAGAACTTCTCAATTATATCCAGGCTCCAATCTACGTTATGGAAGTTTTCTTTAGCAATGTAGTCGTTCTGTTGTTGTTGAATAAAGGAGAATAGTTGACTCGATCTTATTAAGTCGTTTGTTCCGGAATGAGGTTAACATTTGGAGTGGCATCTTTTTATAGTTTGTTTCCAGCAACTTGTCAAAGTGGAGAACACCTCACGCTCGGGCGGCAATTAACATGTTGATCTTCAAGCACAACTTGTACAGTGCCTCGATATGTTGTTCACTAGTAGGACAATAACTTGCTTGGACATCTAATGAGTTTTGTCTCCTGATGTTTGAAATTTATGTCATTGACAAAACTCGGTGTAGCGCCAGGAATGCGTTGAAGACGACCCAAGCGACATCTGATACTTTAACTGCTTCCTATTCATAGGACGCGTGCACCGCGTCGCTTCAGCTTCATCCATTGTCTCGCTTTCTTTCAAAACGCTTTTACAATTCATAGAGTGACATATGTGATTCTTTACATCGCTTTTACGTTAAATGTCTCCACAGCCCCAGTATGGACTCACCGACGAAGTTCGTCAAATTGAGGGAAGCATCGCGTCACTGAAGGAGAAACTGGCGCAGGCGCAGTAAGTTATGTTTATTGTTTTATTTATTTATTGAAATACTGATGTGGCAAGAACTAGTGGTGCGGTACTGATGAGCCCAGCCTCGTGGGCGAAACACGTGTATATCGCCGAGTTCTTGCTACACTCGACTACCCAGAAATACTGATTGTCAGAATAAAAAGCATAGGTTGTCCCCGAAACGATTGTTGTATTTTTGACTGGATGTTCACTGAACTTGATAAATTGTGGGAATCTTTGCGTTTGGAATGATGCAGCCTCGGAGCTTAATTCCGACAGATCCGCGTACTCGTAGAGACTTTGAATCACTGGCTCAGCTTTCCACTTGTTGAAGTGTTGTCTGTAAATTATTTCATATATGAAGTGAATGCATCGACCGAGGTTGCGCGGCATCACTGTCACCTGGTGCTTGCCTCATTGGTTCAAATCCCTCCCGAGTCACTTCTTTTGCACGCAATACCAAATGTTTGTAATAGAACTGACTTGTCTTCACTGACATCTCTTCTCTTGTTCAGTCACGCCAGGGACAACTTGTACAGGAACCTCTACAGGATCGAGCAGGACTTGGCTTGCAAGCAGAACTCGCTCAAGCTTGACCGGCAGTGTGTTGACGTCAGAATGAAGTTAGTTGTTCCAGCGGAGAAATACGTGGCCAACCCCCCCACAGACACTTTCAAGCGGACTCTGGGCCGGGAGTCGACCCCCCTCAACCCAATCAAAGCGACTCAGCTCGACCTCGCCTAGTCTCAAGAACTTTTTGCTTTACCAATAAAACTAACAATAGACGTTATTATAATGTTTAAATTGTTGACCTGCTTATTTGAATGAAAACGTCATGTCCTACATTGTATTATGACGTCATACGACAGACATGACGTGGCGTTGTTACGGAAACGCCGTCATTGGTGTCGCTTTCATTGTGATGCTTGTTCTACTCGCGCTCATGACGTCAAAAGTTTAACATGAACTTGCGAGTTATTTCCTTATTTTGCCATTTGCTTTAAATCTCTTGCAAGTGTTTACAAACAGCTACCGTTTGGCTCTACCTAGTGGGCGGTCGTTTTATTCCGACCGTCCACTAGTGGGAAAGCCGTAAAATTTTAGTGTTGCCCGACGTATCAGTTGTTGCTTTTAAGCAATCTAGTGGTGTCGAGTTTACAGCTTTTGTCAATGATGTCGATCTACTTTTATACAAAATTACGAAAACATTATTTCTTCGCTGTTTAGTTGAAATTGACGCTTCGTGTGGAAACTATTTATTTGAGTACCAGCTGTTTGCTGTGTGGTCGTGACGTCATTCTGTCGTCATATACGTTCTTTAGCTTGAAAGTAACTTGATGTCAATCTCACTATGATGATTTGTAAGATTTAAATGACGACGCTGTCTTATAACGTCATAGTGACGTCACAACAAGCCTTTGCGATTGTTTTAAAACGCGCACTGCACGATGGCGCTGGTGTTGCCAGATATCTGCCTTAAAAATTGAGATTTCCAAGTTACCGCGGATTACGTCACTGCATTGCATTATCTTCTCCCGGCTCGTGCTATTTGTGTGTCATTGTTACCGCACAATTAAACCTGCACTTGAAAACCGTGTCCTTGTATTTCTCAGGCTACATCGCCGATAAATGGAATAATCGTGTTTTATGTTGCGCCATCACGACAACACACAGTGCACCGAGATCACATGTGCAGCAGGACAAGAGAACTTAGCGATATAGTGATCGAGTCACATAGTTCATAAGTATAGATTGATAAAGCTTTGATAGAGAGTTTGCTTTGTTGAACCATAGAGAAGTAAAACAAGGACACTTCAGCGGGTTTAACATGTTGTATTACACAAAGATATAGCCTAACATAATTTAAAAAAAATTTACTCAAACGTTGTCGACACGTAGCCTACGTGTGTCCTCATCAGGAATTAAATCTGCAATATACGTAAAATGAAAATCGTAAGATAAATTTGACTTTGCACTGTAACTGTAACGACACTCTGGACTGAAAAGCACAAACTGAACGAGTGACACAGGAATGATTACAAGTAATTTATACGGTGGAAACAGATCACATGAGGTGTAAACTACAGGCATTTGCCAAACAATAGAACACACACAAGAGGAACGATGAGCCACAGGCGAATAACTGCCGGTTGAGAGACGGATTGTTACGTTTGATTCTTAAGGTTTCCATGATCTTGCCTCGAAGATCTTGCGTCTGAAAATCAGATCTGCCTCGAGAGATGATTTTAAATTGGTCGATGGAGACATTGTCAGTGCACGCTTTCACAAGAGGCGATGTGCTCTTTGATTGCACTTTTGGTTGTTAAGTTTGGGTTTAAGTGCTCCCCGGCCCTTGTCAACAACTGCTCAGTGGCCGAGTGGTTTCGCCTTCGGCTCTGGTGCTGGTAGATCTGAGATCGATTCCAGGTCAGGTCAAACCGAAGACTTTAAAAACGGTACCGATTGTGTTCTATCTTGCATAACGCAGTGAGAATGAGTCGGGTAATAATGTGATATCATCGTAAACCTGATATAAATTAAAAATGAGCCCTGTCGCTAAAAGACCTTAACAATTGTGGAGCGACAATAAATAAAAGCATAACATTATTATTATTATTGTCAACAAATGTCTGGTTGACATACCAGTGTATGTCTGGTTTGCGTCACGCAAACAACTAAATTTATACACAACATTCCAAGAAAGAGCAAAGGGGGTAGGCGACTTCAGTTGAAAATATTGGTGCACTTTAAATGTTTTATATGCAGGATGAATGTCACATGAAAATTTCAATGAAAATGTCAAAAAAAAATGAATTGAACCAGTGGTCCCATATTCCCTTCAGCTGGACTCGGTAAAACATTCTAATATTGACCGGTCCGCGGCGATGAAAAGGTTAGGATCATGTGCTAGACAAGTAATAATGACAATGTTCTGGTTTTCTTTATTGTCGCTCCACAATAATTGTTAAGGTTTTTTAGCGACAGGGCTCATTTTTAATTTTATATTAGATTTATAATGTCATCACATTATTATCCGACTCATTCTCACTGCGCTATGCAAGAAAGACATAAGCTTAGTCATCTTCAGTTTGACCGGATCTGGAATCGAACTCAGATTTACCAGCACTAGAACTCAAAGCGAAACCACTCGACCACTGATCTGGTTCACTATCCAATGGCGGAGTAAAAGTGTCATTTTAGTTTGTTCGATTGGTCGCTGTGTTTAATCCCTTTCGTTGATTAAAAGTTGTGGAAGCATGTTAGGAAAGAAAGCTCCTTGAGGCATTTGCTTGATTTCAGAGCGGAGTTACATTCCTATTGATTGCACTCAAGCTCAAGTAACAATGGCAGCAATTCTGTTGGTCAAATCAATTCAGTGGCTGCTCGACACCTGCTCAAATATCTAGACCGAGTGGCAGCGACTGCTCAAGGGTGGTAAAATGCAGAGCCCCTCGACCCTTGGAGTGGTAAAGAAGATGAAAAGTTTCATACCATGGCGGCCTTAAGATACGGCCTGATTTGTCACATTTAGTAGAAATTTTCAGATTTTGCTAACTTTGGGCAACTTTGCAAGTTTTTCTAAAAATTATATTTTCTCGCCTTTTTTACTGTTTTTCCCAGATAACACAATAGGTTTAACATCATCAGATGTTGAAAAACAAAGACAATTTGACTTCGAAGATTTTTGTCAGACTGTTAATTTATCAATAACAGTCTGATTGAGCGTTTTTCACCTTGTTTTTTTCTCATTTGCTACTGCTTCCCCAAGGCAACAAAAAGATTTTATGTCATTAGGAGACAGCAAAAAGTAAAAACATCTCAGAAAATGTCGGTCAAGCACTCGCAGTAGCGGTAATCAAAATCTGCAAAATGTGACTATAATCAGGCTGCACCTCCAGGTGGCCATGTTTCATACGAAGAAAGGAACAAGTCAACGCAGCCAGACGAAAAGACGGCGTCGTGGCTGAAGATTCAACAGACAAGACCACAGCCCTTGCAATGTGAGATTATAATGATTGTGACGTCACAACCAAATACCAACAGCAGATATTTTTTGATAAAGTTTTTCGGATTATCAAGATGCAAGGCCTGAGGTTGCTCGGCTGTGCTTCGTTGATCTCCAAAGCGCCTTTTTTAAGGAAGATTTCCAAGGTTGTAGCCTACGGTCGAAAGGGTAATTCTTAGAACTTTTGAGGTGAACTAATCTGGGGGGAAAAGCAATTGTTATAAGAAAGAAAACGCCTGCCCTGCTGGTTGGTTGATTAAAGTAATTATCCTCAGACTGAGCAAGTGTCTTCTGATGTTTAACCCTGGGAGATCGAGTATAGTAAGAATAAGAAATAAACTGGTGAGTAACATAGTGGTGTAAAATGTGATGACGAGGATCATGACCTAATCTGAGATAAGATGAAAGCAATAACAATATAATGTTATGGTTCTGTTTGTTATCGCTCTACAACAGCTAAGACAAGGGTCTCAAACACGCGGCCCGCGAGGGCTTTTGATGCGGCCAGCGATGCATTTTTAAACTTGAAAATAATTAACGATGACAGTATAATTTTTCTATAGAGTTAGAAAGATAAAATGCTTTATCTGAGTAATAAATAAAACTTTAAAATTGCTCATAAAATCTGAAAATACCCATCAAACTTCACACGACTTTTTAGCACTGCTGTCGCTCCATTTTATTGCGTCGACAAACTTGTATTGTCACATCACAATCACATCGCCCATTCACTTATTGTATCGGTATCGCAAGAATAACTTTGGTATTTACTAAAGTCAGTTCTTCAAGAGGTTTAGTTTATACTGCGCTTTTTGAAAGTTGATTGCTAGATTTTTACCCTCCAGGTCCGTCGTTTCGTTTGCATATTTTATGTCCGTACAGTGTTTTTCCATCTTTTTTGTTCTTACTACTTTTTCTTGCGATCTAACGTTCATGGTGTGTTCTTACCAGTTACCACCCTTGTTTATTGCGTTTTAACTGTGCTATTTTGTTTATTGACTTCTTATTGTGTACTGCTGTCCTCGGGTTAACTTACAAGCGTTCATTTGACCCTCAGGGCAACTTGAGTTTGAAATCCTTGAGCTAAAGTCCTTTAGCGACAGGGCTCATTTTTAAATTTATATCAGTGTACGATGTCATCATATTATTACCCGACTTGTTCTCACTGCGTTGTGCAATAATAATAATAATGTTATGGTTTTATTTATTGTCGCTCTACAACAGCGAAGGTTTTTTAGCGACAGGGCTCATTTTTAATTTATATCAGGTTTACGATGTTATCACATTATTACCCGACTTATTCTCACTGCGTTATGCAGGATAGAACACAATCGGTACCGTTTTTAAAGTCTTCGGTTTGACCCGACCTGGAATCGATCTCAGATCTACCTGCACCAGAGCCGAAGGCGAAACCACTCGGCCACTGAGCTGGTACTGCGTTGTGCAAGAAAGAACGCAATCGGTACCGTTTTTAAAGCCTTCGGTTTGACTTGACTTGAAATCGATCTCAGATCTATCAGTACCAGAGCCGAAGGCGAAACCACTCGGCCACTCATCATCGACGTATGAAGCCGATGGCCACTGAGCTGGTATATAAGATGAAAGCATAAATTGGTTCTTCTATTTAATCAGATTTTGCGTAGAAACTACGTCAAAGATGGTAAAAGTTATGGCTAACATGCAGATTCGTACCTAAATTCCCCTGGCACAGAAATCTAGTTGCAAAACGCTACAGACTGCGACAGTGATGGCTCCTGGTGTTAACAAAAGGGTTCTGGGGGTACTTTTAGACCCGACCGTAGCCTTTCCAAGGGGTTCAGATACCCGAAGAAATCACCACAGTGTATTCTTTGGATATAGCGCGTTTTAGAGTGGATCGGGGCGTGAGGGTTCCATTGGTATCTGGTTCAAGTTATTCTTCCTCCTGGCGATGATAACGGATATGAAGTAAAATGAGAATTGACGTCGCAATTCGGTGCGTCGTCACATCCTATCATCCATAATTGTTCTTAAAGCTTTGCGCACAAAGAAGCATCGGTAGCCTACCGTCTTGACCAGACCTGGAATCGGACTCAGACCTACATGCACTAAAGCACTGCACCTGCTGAGCATTCAGTTCTGCTAATTTTAAGTGATTTCATCGTTTCTAAGTTTGACTAAGGATTTGGATACGTCTTAACTGAGATGATGGAAAGTGGAGCTACAGTTTTTGACCTAAGAAAAAGTGATTTTGATCAGTGACACTATATATTTTTATAGATATAACCACTAAAAGAACAAAGCTTGCAAGAAGAAAATGTTTTTGAGAAACACAAGTTTTTCCGTCTTTGTATACTGTCTGCTAGTTGTCGCTGGTGAGTGCATTTTGAGAAAGAAATAGATTTTGTCTTATAGGCTACTCTGAAAATATATCAATCATAAGTTCATCATCAGTCGTTATCTCCGCCTGCAGCAGATTGCGCATCAACATGGCGTATTTGCTTCCAAGAGTGGCGATTTTGAGCCAACTCGCCCAGTGTCGTCAAATGGAGTCCGGTCCATGATTGAATGTTCATAAGTTCATTGGGCTACAAAAAAGCTTTTTTTCGCTGTTTAAACTTTAAGAATTGAATTCGGGTAATTTTGAGGTGCTGCATCCGATTTTGACCTCAGATTTATTCCATCATGTCAGTCCTCAGGTTTTTGAGATACGATAACAAAATACTTTATTTTTGACAAAAGTGGAAGATTTGACGTTGCGTTTACCACCAACATTTGCAGAGATATAGTGAAAGGTTAGTGTCAGACAGGCCAAAATACCTTAAATAGGGTTACTGGGCAAGCGTTGCTATAGGCTTGCTTAAATCTTTGTGATTTCATAGAAAACATTGATCGAGGGAGCTCAGTTGTATTTTAGGTTGTCATTACTGATTAATAATTTGGGTAAAAAACAAATTAGTATCAAAATTGTAGTTTATGGGTGTATTTCAGCTATTTATGCACCATGGCACAGGTTTCTGGATATGACACAATGTGTACCCTATGTGTAATAAACCCAGCGTCAAACCTTCCACTTTTGCAAAAAGCAACAATTTGTACAGGCCTATCATCATCTGGGGGGAATAAATCTCAGGTCAGATTCAGGGCCCCCAAAAATTAACCCAAAACAGTTTTCAAACTTTATGTTGCAAAAATCGTGAAGTGAATTTGCAAGAAACGTTTGTAGGACCAAGAGCTTAGATTATGAATTATGTGCTCAAGTTTTTTAACCTACTCAAATAGGTGATTTTGCTTTAAATTAATTTTGTCTTAAAATCTAAAATACAATGAAAGTAACTCCACTATTTGGTAAAGATTTGAATCCCTGCTAATGGCTTCAACCTCACAGTGGCTGCTCGGGATGAAAGGATAGTGATGTCACAATTAGAAGGCATCATAACCTCCCCCAACTACGATGAGTGCAAGGCAGTTCGCAATAAAACCATCCTGACATGGGAGTTCCCCGTCACTCATAACAGACTTTATCTAAACATAGAAGAAATTGCCATTTCAAAGTAAATATGGTTAACTTAGGTTAACAAAATTTTCAACTTCCTGAAGCATGATCTTCGAATTTTCCTTGTCAATAAGTTAAACTGCAAATAAATAAAAATCTCTGACAGAAAATATTTTCTGAAAGCATTCTTCCTTGACTGAAAACATTGCACATTGGTCATCCCTCATTAGTGAAGTTGCAATTGAAATTAATTTCAATCCAGGCTCGGTGTTTAACACTGGAATGTAGAAGGTTTGGCCAGGGTGAGCTACTGGGTCTTCAGCTATTGAACAATGTGCAACTGTTGCTGAATGAATCTGCAAGGGTCGTCAAAAACTTCTCGAGACGGTGTGGTGCGTCCACTGACAATCGCAGAAGCAATTATGAGAGTTGGAGAAAAAATATCTTTACACTGTTTTGTCGTCGTGTCCTTATCGCGAAACTGGCTCCATATTCCTGGCTTCAATTGTATAATTATTCACAGCGCAGGTTGCATTGACCTGATCTTTGCTATTGTTGTGTACAATATCTTCTATTCTAAGAGATCCCACAGAAACGACGTTGAACTCTTTTCTGATTACAGATGTTCTGCCGTGAAGCTTTACGTCACCGAGGGAGACAAACGAACCTCCTTCTGCAAGCGCGACAAACAGCTCTATGACGTATACGCGTCGCCAGTCAAAGTTGAGTTCATGACCAACTCCGACTATTGCAAGGACAGCTTCCAGATACGGTTTGCTTATATAAGTAAGTTGCCCATTTTGTGAGGAGCATCCCCAGACGGCAAAATCCGTCATTTTTTCATTGAATCAAAATCTGCGACATTGAATCAATGTAAAAATGATGGATTTTGCTGTCTGGATTGGTGCTTGCGGAAGCTATTGAAGTGAAAGACAAATTTTTAAAAAATTGAAGTTGTTTTGGAAAACTGGACAAAGCAACAAATCCTGTTGTTAAAATTAAATTTTTCTGTAGGTGGCATCAAAAATATCATCTTCATGATCATGATCATCTTCTGTTTTCTTGAAACATCAATTTATTTTTTGTGATTTTGTCTTTTTCTCGTCAAGACGAAATGCTTGGAAGTTTTGTACCCAATTCAGTTGGTTTTTGACAAATCAATTAAAACTGGTCTTGGCATTGAAACCTTGTTGCTTCCACATATTTCGGGACCTCTGCTGTGTTGACTCTGCTGGTTTGTCTTTGCTTTGGCCATGGCCACCTGGAGATGCGGCCTGATTTGTCACATTTTGCAGATTTTGATTACAGCTACTGCTAGTGCTTGACTGACATTTTTTGAGATGTTTTTACTTTTTGCGGTTTCCTAATGATATAAAAGCTTTTTTTTGTCTTGGGGAAGCAGTAGCAAATGAGAAAAAGTAAGTTGAAAAACGCTAAATCAGACTGTTATTGAAAAATTAACAGTCTGACTAAAATCTTCAAAATCATATTTTTTTTGTTTTTTAACATGTGAAGATGTTAAAACCTATTGTGTCATCTGGGGAAAAGAGTAAAGAAAGTGTAAAAATTTAATTTTTAGAAAAATTTATTCAAACGTTCGCCCAAAGTTAGAAAAACCTGGAAATTTCTGCAAAATGTGACAAATCAGGCCGTATCTTTAGGTGGCCATGCTTTGCCGTATTGAGTGGCGTAGCGGTCAGTGGAGTGGTGCCTCACTCTACCGGCCCGCGTTCAATAATAATCGGTGCGTCACGGGATGCCTCACTTAACTCTTAAAATAATCTTTAACTAAACCTCTGCTGGTTTGTCTTTGCTGTGATTCAAAAATATAGTCCAAAAAAAATGAACTCAACTTTCATCTTTCATGTTCTTCAAAATCTTCATTTCTTTATCACTTTTCAGGTTCGGACATCAACGTCACTCCCGGAAACTACGTAGCTGTCAATCATGAAGTGACGTATACCGCAGAACTGAGCAGGCTTCCTAAGGCAACAATCTCACCAACCTGCATCTTCTACTTTGGCGATGGGACGCAATCCGAAACGTGGGAAACACAGAAGAATGTTCTCAGGTGGGGAGGACAATACCCAGCTAGTCCTTGTTTGCAATCATTCAACGTCTGTGGATGCAATTTGTATGTGTCATCATTATCCGTTCAGTCGATTTCGACTCTCGGTCACTCTATAAATCACTTTCTTCCACGGTTCTCGATTCCTCACAACCTCATTCAGCTCTTCCATGCTCATCCCTCTGTCATTCGTCCCTGTATCGAGCAGTCCCGGTTTGGGACGATTCTTTCTCCTCTAACAAAACCAAGCATGATTTCCTTTTCCAGTGATTTGTATGTTTGCAATCGATCACATTTCTTTAATTTAATCTTATTTTGCTTTCAGGTACGCTTTCGTCTTCCCGGGCTTGTACAACTACCGTAGCGTCTGTCAGGTGGTGGATGTTAGTTTGACATCTAGCGGTTTTGTACAAGTTGAGGCAAACATGAGCCACCCCCCACTCAACCTGTGGTACACCAAGATGCCATTCACATACCAGGGGGATGTTCTGCTTCGCTTTGACCACATCTACTCTCATCCGATATATTACTACTTGTCGGTAGAGAAGAGTGTATTCGCTATAAAAAGCACGGGAAAATTTGAAAAGAGTCAATTTATTGAAAAATCTGCGGTTTTTGTTATTTTTGATTTGAAGAAAATCGCGCAAAAGCGTTTGGGACCCGGCTTGCATCCATTCACTCTCTCGTTGGAGAACAATGTGTCTTGTACAAGACTCCAATCGAAATTCACACTGAACCAACCTCTTGAGGAGATGAAAGTCGTGGCAGCACAGTTCGTTGGTATTCATCCGCATCCGTTCAATATCAACGTTACGTTTGGCAGAGGCGCGCCCGCAGACATCCAGATCACCATTGTGGAGCGCTCGACTGGTCACGCGGTGACCAGCCTCAGAAAAGTTTGCCAGAAAGATTGCAAGTTCTTGCAAATTAAAGCGACAGTGCCGAAGCCCGCCGTCGATTATATGGTGGAAGCGACTGCTGACAACACCGTTTCTACTGTCAAAGCTGTTTATGGTCCTTTCGCCGCGACGCCATACGTTTATGACGTCTACGTGACGTCAGAAGGAAATCTGAAAGTCGGTTCCGAGAACACTGTTTTGGTATTCATCCGCGCGGACTTAGGGGACTACACGTTGTCCATCCTCACTGGGGAGGAACAGCAACATGTCGCCATCACCGTGAGGACTTTGACTTACAACCATAAGATCGACTTCAACTTCCCCGGGAACGTGCAAAAGTTCACATCGGTGGCAGCCAAGTTCAAGTTCAAGAAAGTGGGCTTCATGGAGGTGACATTAGTGGTGGCCAACATCCGGCGGACTTCGACTTTCAAACGAAGTCTTAGAGTCCTGAGCGAGAAGACTTGCGTCTGCACTGTGCGGATCCGGGACGGTAACAACCTGCATTGGACCGAACATCCTTTGGTCATCGGATCCGACGTCATCCTCTCCTCCGATCCGATCAGTCCATGCGAGGAGGACATCTACCTGCGCTTCCAATGGGATGTCTTCCGCGTGGCATCCAACGATCAACTTCCTCTGAAGATAAACCAGGAGATGTTTCACGCGGACAACACGCAGCCTGACGTCATCGTCGATCCCACCCGATTACCTCACGGATTGTACCTGATGAAGCTTGTCGTCACCACGTATGACGTCAGAACGAATCTCGCGCTGGGAGAAGCGAAAGACTTCACGTTGTTCGATAACACAAAGCAGAAAATCGATTTCGTGATCAAGGGAGGGAGCGTGAGAGAAATTGGTAGGTGAAAATGAACAACTGTAAGTTATGGGAAGTTCGCCAGTCCGTCGCATTAAAGCGGGGCCTGTGAATCTGCAGACGCGCTTGCAACACAGTGGTAAGAATCGAATAGATGACATGTGTGTTGTCATTACAAACCCCAATGCTTTTTTCACTGTCAGTCCGTTTTTTAATTAGTTGATGGAATCTTTATTCTTGGACTGAGATTTTGTAATTAAAATTCTCGATCAATTCACTTTTGATTTACTTCGTTGACGTGGAAGCAAAAACAATGTCAGCCATCTGCTTATAATGAGGCAAACTTCTTAAGCTTCTGGTGTGTTTACACAAAACTCAATTTACTTTTTTCCCAAGGCGCAAATGAAAAAGTGGTAACGTTCGAGACTTCTTTGCCCGCCCACAAAAGATTTTACACGCAGTGGTTTTGTGCGAGAACAATCGAAGATCTTCCTTATGACGTTGACATTGGAAAGCTAACAAGAAAAAGTGAGATTTACGTAATTGAATGAAATTTGTTTTTAAAATGAAATGAGACGGTTTGTCGCAGGGACAAACCTACAAGTATTGCGCATATTGCCAGATACGTGGATCATCGCAATGTCATGGAAAGTTTTACTTCTATACACGTGGAAGATACAGGCATGTTTTAGCTTAAAGCGCTTTGCAAGTTTTGTAGTTTTTTAACTCTATACTGTATTTTTGACCCTAGTGAGACTCATGACTAATGGTTGAGTTTCCAGTGGAAGATGATCTTGCCATGACTTGCATCTTTTTTTTTTCACCACTCAACCAGCGAATTAGCAAAAGTAGAAAGCTTAAGCGTTTGTACCACCCAATCAGACATGAAATGGTTAAATCTTGCTTGTAATATAACACCTCAGTGTGGGCCCACCAGCAAACGCTTGTGATCAATCAATTCTTGTTGTGTTACGTCTCTCTGTACGGTAAGGTTGCCGTTTCTTATTGGGGGTTTCCACCGTCTCTTTCTACTTTTCTTCAAACAAGCTTGGTCTTCATCTTGGGTTTGTGTGACTCATCAGCCTGTGTTTGTGGTGACTGTTAAACAGCACAGCACATCATAAATCACTGTCTAGTGTTTCGACCTGAAGAACATGTGGATTTCATAGACCCTGATGTGAAGACATTGCACTGGTTGCAACAATTAAGGGATACAACTTCGGTAGAGAGTTTGTCTTGTTGAACCATAAGCATACGAAGCCGAGCAACGTTATCAAGTTTAACATATTAAAGATTGCTATATGTACAAAAAACATTAAATATCGAACGTTTTCGACATCACACGATGTCCTCTTCAGGAATAACATATATACAACTTTTACTACATCTGAATAAAATACAATGGTTATTATAACTATAAACAGGAAAAAAACAAAAACTGCACAGTACTTCTGACTAGCTCAAACTCAACGATATAGGCTCCACGAGAATCAAAGGTAACTGCATCAAAAGGGGTTAAACAGATCACATGATATGGTAGAAAGGCAAGGTGCGAAAAAACTAATTTTAAAATACAGAGAGCAAGAAAGATGAGCCGTAAGCAAACAATTGTCTGTTCAAAAGTGGATTGTGACCATTTATGTACAGGGTTTCTAAGATCTTAGTTTGATACACAGACCTGTCTCTGGACATAATCTCAAACTGTTTTATAGAAACGTTGTTTTTGCATTCGGTACATGAGAAAATGTGATCTTTAATGGCACTTTTCTGTATGGAATTCAAATTCAAGTGTTCCCCAGCTCTAGTCGATAAATGTCTTGTTGACATACCGATGTATGTCAGGCTTGCATCACGCAAACAACTGAACTTATAGGCTACACAACATTAGAATCTAGAGCAAAGGGCGTAGGTGACTTAAGTTGGAAATATCTGCCTACTTTGAACGTTCTATATAGGCTACAGGGTAAATGTCACAATCGAATTTTTTTTGACAATTTTAGCTAGATTTTTTGAAAATCTTACCGAATCTTTTCCCAAGAATAGTATATCAAAAAAGTTGCTAAAATCGTCTTCTTCAAGTATATCTTTCGGTTTTTTATCCAAAAAAGTTTTCAATACTTTATTGAAAAAATATGAATTCTATGTCTTTTATCTCGTGCCCGTTTGGTTTGTTCGACGGACTTGTTGTTCCACAATGAAACTAATAAGTTGAAAAATATGCTACATTTAAATGGATACCCGTCATACTTTTTAATATGTTAAACTTGATAGTCAGGAGATGTTGCCTGAATTGCTGTCTTAAAAGCAAGAAGATCTTGAAATATTCAGGCTTGTCTATTGGCCTACACCGCGTGTCGTCACTTTTGAGGCGACAAACTCACTGACGTAGCATTTACTTTCCTGTGTTTAGGTTCTTGTTTTGGATGGGGCAACACTCTTTACTTGTCCAGCTCCAAAGATCTGAAGCTGTCAACTACAAACTTGACAAAACGTGATCATTATCACATCCGGGCTTTTTCGTGGCAGAATGGATACGAGAAAAGCTTCTCCGACCAGGAAATTATCTTGCAATCCAACCCAGCTCCAATGATGACTCTGAGGTATGATGACCTATATTTTGGTTACAACTGTTTTGGTTATGATGTTTTGGTTATAATGTTTGTTTACAAACCGTTATGAGGTTGTTATGTTTGAAAGCAAATCCTAAAACTTAACCCCATTTATAAATTATCTAACTGCAGACAGTGCACACCGTTTCGACCTTCCGGCCTCCTCAGTGCAATAGATGCACTGGTATGGCCACGGAGATAAAAACCTTCATATGACATTTTCCCATTTGTGGAACCTATGCTCCAAAAATGGTACTACTGTACTACCAACCTTTCCAAAGTGCTCAAACCGCAAGCAGTGAGCTTTGCACAATGCATAGCAAGGTGCCTCCAGTAAAGTGCTCAATCGGCGTAAGCCAAGAGCGTCCATAACTGCAAACAGTAAATTTTATCTAGGTGCTTAACTGCTGTTATCTAGGTCCTGTGACCCTGCAGAAATTATAAACAATAGTTCATCCGTCTTGATTGACTGGATGGCGTTATGCACGGGAACTGCCACATAATACAGCTCTGCTGACACAGCACACGTAACCTGCTTCAAGATTCAAACAAGCACACAATGAATATCCATTATTCAAGTGTCTGCAAAAAGCTGCCAACTTTCTTTTAATCCGCTACTTTGCAAAGTTGTGTGTCTACTTATTGTGGTCTGGCACAACAGCTTGATATGCTGAGCTATTATAGGCCACAGCAATTACGGCGACTGATGACGATTTGTAATGGCTGAAATCGTAGATTGGTATGGACGCGCCTCCATTACATGACAGCAGGGTTGGTTGCTGGTATTTAGTTATAGGCTACGATTCTGATTTAATTACTCCCTGCTCTTTTATTTGAGCTTTCATGTGATAGATTGTTGTGTATTAATTAATGAATTGATTCTTCTATGCCGAAACAATCTAAAAACCTCAACAATCATATTGTGCTACAGATGTTTCTCCAATTGCGATCGCCTCCTGTTTCCTCAACTTCCACTGATTCTCCAGTTGGACTGCTCCGACTGCACCAGCTATCGTTGGATGTTGCTACGTGGTAAAAGCATAAAGAACATGGAAATGTGTGAAAATAGCGAGTTCTGTAAACTGGATGAAGTTCTTCTGCAGAATCTGTCGCCCGCGGAAAGCAACAGTTTGTCTGTTCGAGGTATTTTATAAAAAAAAACAATCGATGTGGTTGAAATTATGACGACATAATTTTTTTATTACCTAACCATAAACAGGTTAATAGCTTATTACAGTCAAGGGATTTGACCCGAATCTTTAATGATTTACTCGCCAAATGGTTACCTGCGCTTTCTTAGTGGACAATTTTTCAATTTTAAAATAAAAATCTTTGTGGTCTAATTTTAGAAATTATAATTTTCATCTTACTTACTGGAATGTACCATTCGACTGTTAGGAAGCCGCATACACTAATATTCCTAAGATGGACCAGAGCAAGAAAACTTCAACTTATTGGTTCAATTCTGAAATAAGAAATTTAATGGACAAACGTCGTAAATTGAAACAAGATCCAATACAATATCGTTTAGTAAACCGTGAAATTAAAAAAGAATGTCATAAAGCTAAAGAAAAATGGCTTGAAGAAAAATGTCTAGAAATTGAAAAACTTCGACTTGATGGGAAAAACATGTTCAAAAAGATAAACGAGCTTGTAGGCAAAAAATCAGCACCAACATCGAAGTGTATCAGAGCGGCAAATGGAGACATCCTTCATGACCCAAAAGATGTAACTCAGAGATGGGAGGAATATATACAGGACCTCTTTCGGGATGCGAGCAGAAGCAAGCTTACTGAAGACGCATCTCGAGATGTGACAGGTCCACCGATCTTGAAAGCCGAAGTTAAGTGGGCTTTGCATCAAATGAAAACAGGAAAAGCAGCTGGGCCAGATGAAATCTGTGTGGAAATGCTTAAAGCCCTGGACGAAGAAGGAATAGACATCATATGGAAGCTCTTAGACAGAATATATGAAAGTGGTGTGATTCCTGAGGACATGTTGAAATCAGTATTCATTGCACTACCCAAAGTTCCAGGAACACTTGATTGTGACAAACATCGCACTATTAGTCTGATCTCACACACTGTGAAATTGCTGCTAAAGATCATCCTCCAACGCTTAAGAAGGCAATTGCTTCCAGAAATAGGGGGCAATCAATTTGGCTTCATGAAAGACATGGGAACAACCAACGCAATCTTTACGATGAGAATGCTTGGTAAAAGAGCAGTCGAAGTCCAACAAGACCTATATCTAGCATTTGTAGATTTCAAAAAAGCCTTCGATAAAGTTGGTCACGAACAGCTTTTTGAGATGCTGAATAACATTAACGTTGATGACAAGGACCTGCGCATAATTAAGAATGTGCATTACCAACAACAAGCTGCAGTTCGCCTACCGGAAGGTCTGTCTGGATATTTTGAAATTCAACGTGGGGTCAGACAAGGCTGTGTGATGTCACCAGATCTGTTTAACTTGTATAGTGAAATGATTCTCAGAGAAATAGAAGGCATTGATGAGGGAGTTTTAGTGAACGGCATCTCATTAAACAATATTTGCTATGCTGATGACACTGTGCTCATAGCGACATCCCCGGACGGTGTACAAACACTGATTAACAAAACTTCAGACATCAGTGCAAAATATGGAATTGAAATTAATGACAAAAAAACAAAATGCATGACTATCTCCAAACAAAGTCCTGAACCCCACTTTGTACTTCACCAGGGAGGCAACACAATTGAACAAGTGTCTTCTTTCAACTATCTTGGTTCTCTCTTGACAGCGGACGCACGATGTAAGAAAGAGATACGAAGAAGAATAGGCCTAGCTAAAGACGCTTTTAATAGACTACGACCTATTTTATTGGATCGCAAGCTTTCTATTCTTCTGAAGGTGCGACTTCTCAAAGTGTTAGTGTGGTCTGTTCTCCAGTATGGTTGTGAAACATGGACTTTCAACACAGAAACTAGGCGTAACATTGAAGCAGCTGAAATGTGGTTTTACAGGAGAATGCTCAGGATTTCATATACTGATCACATCACAAATGCAGAAGTTTTGAACCAGGTACATCAAGATAAGGAACTATTGAACAACATAACTCAAAGGCAACTCAAATTTCTCGGTCACATCATCAGAAAAGAAGAATTCGAAAATCTTTGTCTAAGCGGTCGCTTTCTCGGGAGACATGCTCGTGGCAGGCAACGAACAACATTTGTATCTAATTTTCAACGAAATACATCAATCAGCCAACAAAGAACACTTTGGGATACTGCACGACAAAGGGAACATTGGAAAAATTTACGAACTGAGCATCTAGTTCATCAAAGGCCGCATCGGCTATGATACTGTTGATGATGATAATTTTCATCGGCCTGTACAAAATGATTGCCTTTCTTTTTCACTAAATTTATCGTATTTTTAAATATTTGACAAAACTAAATTTTGTAGTTTAAGATTTAACATTTTGTCAAGAAAAAGTAATTTAAACCTATAAAAGTTCTTAGTTACTACAGTATATATAAGCTTTCAGCGCATTCATTGTGCATTGCTCCCTTTTGATCTCGCTACTTGGCTTAAACATTTTACTTGAGTAATCTTGTCTTCCCTTGGTAGGTTCAAACAATTTTGGGAGTTCCATTGTGACCCTTGACCTGCGCCACAAGCCCACTCCCGAAGGAGGGAAATGTGTTGTCAGCCCCCCGGCCGCCATCGCGTACTCCACTAAATTTAGCGTCGTCTGCTCCGGTTTCCATGACAACAACAATGGATCTCTTGTCTACAAGTTCTTCCTCCTGGATGACGGTAACAATGGTCGCCATGTAACTTAATTGAATATTTCACGTTCTGAGATTTCAATGATTTTGCATAAACTAAGAAACAAAGAGTTTATACAATTCTTGATGACTTGTTTTCCTTACTTTAATTATTTGCATCCTTCGTTTTAGAGAAGCAGAATCCGCTCCTCCAGCATGGATTCGATCCTTCCCTTGAAGACATTGTTCTGTCTCCTTCCTCCACATACCAAATAATGTTCCTTGTCAAGATTTGCAACATGATGAAATCGTGTGCGGTCATGCGTGTCAAGACGTATATCGCACCCAGGACCACTCAGGCTTTGTTTGTTAAAAACTTCTACTTGGCCTTAAAGTCCAGGAACTTGCAGAGAATGGTCCAGGCCGTGACGTCATTTCCAGACGGCTATGTCACTCAAATGTCAACGGTGGGTTGATCATTGTCTGAGAACAACTGAAGCTTTGTGAGCCATTTCCACTTATTTCAAAAATCTCAAGCATAGACAAATAACAATCTTTACAAATCAAAGTTCTTTTCTGCAATTCCTTGACCTTTTACGTTTCATTTTACTTCGTTGGTACAGAAAGTTATCTTGGCATTTGCATTTAAACTTTAACTGAAAGAATTCTGAGATCTTCGAACCAACCATTACTGACACAGCTCTTACTCTTATTGTTGTATTTGTTACTTATATTGTTAGATCGTTAAATTTGAAGCGTATAGCTTGACTGGCCGGATTTCGAGCGCCGATCCAAAACCACGAACGTGAATCACAATGGGTTTCGTGCCTGATTGTCGTGATGGTTACATCACAAAATGTGGCTGGCGTGTTTCGTCCTAGACAATCAATGACGACATAACAAAAAGGGCCTCAATTGGTCAATACCTGGTTGTTTGACCTAAAAAATATTAACCTACAGTAATACCAGCAACGATTGTTCAACTCTGCGTGTATACTTGACAAAGTTCTTTGCTAGTAGTTCAGTGACATCTGATGGTTGATATATTTTTGCCGCAAGCATACAGATGTGCCAGGGTGAAATTTTGAAAGAGTGTTTATCTCTTAAAACATATTTATTGACCTCAGTCTTAACCACGACCGACCACTGTTTATTTTCACAGATCAACCACGCCATCAAAGAGCTGTCCATCATTAAACTTGTGTCGGTAGAGGGTGTTAAGCAAACCTGTGACGTACTAAACCACGTCACTGCCAATACCAACCTGATCAACACAGACTCCATGGTGAGGTTAAACTGTGATCAAACAATGCTTGTGATTATTTCGTCATAATTCTTCATCTGTCTTCAGGCCGCCTTGTGGTCATTTCTGTCCAAGATCCAGCAGTTCCTCCATGGACACCTCCAGCACGATGACATCACCTTTCTGGTCCAATCATGTGCTGCCACGGCATCAAACATCATACAAACGCGTCATCTCAACGCGACCTTGGTAAGTGGAAATATCACGACGAAGAAAACTTTACATTTGAAAATTGGCCACAATAAATTTGTAGCATCATATTTGCATTATATCTTTGTTTTATTCAAACTTCTATTTGACAATTACGATTATAATGACAATTACGATTATAATGACAATTACGATTATAATGACAATTACGATTATAATGACAATTACGATTATTATGACAATTACGATTATAATGACAATTACGATTATAATGACAATTACGATTATAATGACCATACTAATGTTGACTCGGCGCCAACTATCAAGATCCGAAAGTGGTAAGGTTGCTCCACACTTTTAAACAACGATTGTGCAAACTGACAAAAGTTCAAAGATAATAATTCCAAGATAAAATATTGATAGAAGTGGATTACATTTGAATGCAGCCATGAAGTTGAGTTAAATAGAATCATAGAGAGGTTCAGCAATAATTACATTTGATCAAAGTTTTTCTTATATTTAATTTTTGTGTCAAGCGAGAAAAAATGTCACGATTCGCCGCATTCGGCAACTTCATTATGACGTCAGTGATGCCCAAAGAGCGGCCAGCGACCTTCAGGAAAGATGGAATGACTGCTTCCTTCCTCCGTCTGCACAAGCACGGTAGGATGCGGAGGATTTTGCTCTCAATGTTTTCTTAAATTATTTTTCAAATCTATTGCAAATTCTGCCCTTTTTATTTTTAGGCGAAAAAACAAGCACGATGCCTCTAGTGACCATAAGAAACCTGAACGCCATCCATACCGGTGACGTCATCAATGTCGAGGTATGTGCGCGAGAACGTTGTTTAAACGTCAATGAATAGTTGAATAATAACAATAAGTAACATGAAGGCCAGCTGCGCTTATAAAAAAGACCACACGAAATTGTCCATTTTTAAAGACGTGACTTCCAGCAAGCGACCGAATCTATTTATTGTGAAGACACAATTTTGGCACTTGACACGGTTCATGACAATTCGGTGGTTCAAGTTTTGTAAAACTGTTCAACAAGTTAGGTCACTGTATTTCTAACAAGCCTCCCTAATTACCCCATCTTGTGCTCTCCCACCCCATCTTGCACTCTCCCTTCCCCGTTTGTGCTCTCCCTACCCTGTCTTGTGCTTTCCCTACCTCGTCTTGTACCCAAATCCTTCCTAGCCCATCTCATCGAGACCCTTTCTAACCCATCTTGTACCCAGGTCCAAATCTATTTATGAAACCGAATCTATTTATTGTGATGACACAATTTTGGCACTTCATATGGTTCATGACATTTTGGTGCTTCAAGTTTTGTAAAACTGTTCAACAAGTTAGGTCAGTTTATTTCTAACTCAGGCCTCCCTAATTACCCCATCTTGTGCTTTCCAACCACGTTTTGTACTCTCTTTACCTCGTCTTGCACCCAAATCCTTCTTAACCCATCTTGTACCCAGGTCCACAAGTACGATGGCTCAATCATGAACTTCGACACCACTAAGAGGAGGGTCAATGATGTCACATCCGTTTTCATCACTTCCGGATTGAACCACCCAAAACCGGTTTCGTCAAAGAATGCTCGCAAGCTTCAATCGAGCTTCATTCTGCCCCCCGAAAAGATCGCCCCCTCTATCATGAACTTTTATGTCTTTACCAAACATGACAATGTGACGTCACAAGTGTACGCAGAAGGCTCCAACTACGTCACAGTGACAATCGATCCTCAGGAGAACTTGCAAGGAGCATTGTTCAAGATCGGGATACTCAACTCTGGGATGGATGTGGAGAAATTGTCGTTAATTTTTCAAAGCAAAGACGACCAGACCTTTATAATGAGAAAGAAATTCGAAAGAAAAGGTTGGTATCCCTCATTTCAAAGTTGAAGTTGTTTGTTTAGTTTCTCGTAGTGAAAAGTAAAAACAATGAAAATACCAAAAACGTGGCAAATCGTTAACGATATCCAACTTTACTAATGGGTGAATATATCAAGCGCATCGGAAAAAAATTGTCGAACTTTATTGTAGGTGCAATTGATTGAGTTTTGCTTTTATCAGCTTGGTCGTTGATTACTTCACAATGTTGAGTGTAACGACCTGTTTTAACTTGACAAACTTGTTTTAACTTAACAAACAAAAGAGCCGAATCACTGACTAACAACGAATCACTGACTTCAACGCCATTTGTCATAGCACATGGCTAGAGAACAGTGTTTCAAAAGCTACTGAAATCCGCTGTTACCACGGCGAATTATCAGCATCAGGCTAAAACAGATCGTTAAAATCTATATTGTGAAGATTATTGTCGGTGTTCTGAATCAAGAAGTGTTGAGCTGGAACGGTTTGTGATGTTGAATGCTTTATCTACCACTTGACCTAATAACAGGCCCGGATTTAGGGGGGGGCAGAGGGGGCAGTTGCCCCGGGCCCCCCGACTTTTGAAGGGCCCCCCTATGTGGAAAAAAATGTGATTTTGTGTTATTTTTTTCCTTTTGGCCTTTAAAGTTTCTGCAAAATGCTGTGCAGTACTGGACTGATGCTACTGTAGACGTAGAGATGGTTTTTCGCGCCGTAGGCGCAAAAAAATTTTTTGCACGGGGGCCCCCCGATCTAAAAGTGTCCCGGGCCCCCCATCAGCTAAATCCGGCCCTGCCTAATAAACAAACAATCAATAGTTCACGAATTTTTCAGCGCGATTCCACGATTGGCTGTTCCCGGTCCAGGACCTCCTCCCCACCACCTCGACTTACAAACTGACCGCGCGCGCTAACTTGTCTTCGGACTTCAACGCGGACATTAAGATGCTTGAGATGAAGATCTTCATCTATCTCGTCAATTGCCTCTACTGGGATGACGTCATTGCCGATTGGAATGACGACTATTGCAGGGTATCTTAGTTTTATTGTTTCTGAAATCTCTTTATCTTGAAATAACCAATCGGTTCTTTTTTACGTTGAATTAACGTCTTTAGAAAGGAACTGATTTGCCGGTTTGGAATAACAGGCTCAACGAACATTTATCTTCCATCATGATCTATTCTCTCGCTATATGTTACTTCCGCAGCTTCATTGCATGCATGATTAATTATGTCTGTCACGTCATGTATTTTATAAACCAATAGCTGCCGACCACGTGTCCTGGAAGTTTAGTGTATCATTTGCCACAAGCTTGTGGTCTAACTTCTTCATTTCAATCTTGATAGCACTTGTCCAGTATTGCCTGGTTCAAACCTTCCCATCGACTGGTAGCTAATATTGCAAAGCAATTTATGCAGAAATTGATCAGTTTTACTTTTAGCTGGGGCAGCGCCACTTTCAGAAGCGCAGGTTCTATTTTCAGCGCTATCATCGGGCAACACTAATTTGATAACAGCGGTGGCTCCCGAGCAGAAACTAGGCTCAAGATCTTCTGTATTTTTCGCAGGCCAAGAATATTGTTTGAATATCTTTTGTCAATCTGACCTTTCTGTTCACAATAATATCTTTTGAAAACGGGGGCAGCTATATTTGTTTTGAAGCCATTCCAACCCCCGTCTGCTGCAACAAGATGTTGTGTATTGGAATGCATCATATGCCAGTTTTGTAATTTGGAATGAACTTGTCATCCAGTATTCACTGCCGTCATATCATTAAACGGTTTGTCTACTTCAAGAGTTGTCTTAAATGTGACGTATACGACATGGTGTTTCAGCCAATCAGCAACAGGACATCGGCTTCTATGACGTGTGAATGCTATCGCTTTCCGGTTATCACTCCCAAGCGTGGAAGCAACAGAGAGAACAAGGAGGATCTCCTCCCCACTTTGTTTGCCACCAGACTAGTCCTTTTCCCAAGCGAAACAATCAAGGTATCTTCCATTGTTAGGTAACAATGCAGGAATATTTGAAAACTTGTAATTCCTGGTGTCTGGCAATTTTTTGTATACAAAATAAAAAAAACATATTACTTAGGCTGGGTTCGAACCCGGGTCCTGTTGAATTATCTGCACCATGCCAATGGTTTTCTGTTTTGCAGCTAACTTGCAAACATGGAATGTACAACCCTCTAGTGGTGGGGGTGGTGCTTGTTGCCGCTGCCCTCTGCTTGCTGCTGTGCAAGTGGGCCCAGGGAAAGGACAAGATGGAAGGAAAGAAGGTGAAGTGCTTTAGTTTCATATGCGATGTGGTTTATTAATTATGATCGTGGGATGACGAATAACCTGTGTCTTCCTCTATTCTTGCTATAAAATGCCTTGAAAATGTAGAAATGTGTTAATTTTTATTTAGTAAAGAATGCCAATTGTTGTTTAGACGTTGCTCCATGACGTTTATGACGTTGGTTTGTGATCACAAGCATAATGAAAAGTTTCCTTCGCTTTTATTGAATCATTAAAAAACATGGTTCAATCATAAATACAAGAAAGGACAACTCACCATTATGACATGACAATGCAGTCAAACATCATCAGCTTACTTCGGGCACTATCTTGACAGAATGACGTCATCCATGTGACCAGCAGCTCGCCTCGTGACCAGTACCGGTACCTGGTGACGTCATACACCGGGTGGTCTGTCTCGTCCGGTTCCACAGCGAGAGTCTTCATAAAGCTGATCGGGAGCGAACACACGAGCGATGCGTTTGTTTTGCAGGTCAGGTCGGTTCATTGTCATTTGAATCAATTCCGCGCGTCATCGAGTGGGAAGACGAGTGACAGGAAAATTATTAAATGCTTCGCTTTGGTTGTCTCTGCGGCCTGACAGCGGCTTTGATTTTACAATAATTTGGAAACAAACATCTATTGATTACGTAACAAATGCTAAAATTAATAGTTTTTAACTGTGGTTAGATCTAGAAAGCGATCTCTTGGAAATATGGAATACCTTGTTCCATACTTCGTGTATATTAGCTACAAGTGATTGTTTGATTGACAATAATCTTTATCCAGAGGTCGGATGCCACGGTGTTGAAGAGAGGAAGTGCCGTCACCTTTCGCGTCACAACGCGTCGTCGTCTTGGTGACATCGAGTCGGTGAAAGTCTGGAGGGATGATGGAGGGCCAAGTCCTAGATGGTAAGAATGATTTGGTTTCCTCTTGGATTCAGAAACACTGGTGGACGCCATGATGTTGGCTGGCTGCATAACCAACTTGTGAGATCACCGGTACTCGAAAGGGTGTCGGTTCGACGCCATTCAAGGGCAAGTGGCTGTTTTTAACTTTACAAACGAAGAAACTTCAAGGTCAAAAGACGCTGGTTCGATTTTCGGGGTATGCGTTTGAGTAATGTATATCAAGGATAGCTCTCCATTCAGCGGTACCTTGTGGATGGAATAATTTAATGACAAAATCACTTCAACGATCGGAAACTTCACTCTGTCAAAGTCGATGACCGGCCCTGCCTCCTTTGGCAAGACACATATTGACACACTTGAAGGTGGACACGATGATTGGCACCCTTGTCTTCACGTCCACTTAATACAACACAATGATCTACACGCATTGTCCCTTAAGTTCACTACTACAACACAATCATTGTCCACTGACATCACAGTGATGTGTTGATTGCAGGAACTTGCGGAGAATGGCTGTCAAGGATCTTGAACGGAACCAATGCTGGTTCATACTTTGCAACCAATGTCTGACGACGATGGAGGAGCATGTCATCCAAACTTCCACGAAGAACCAACTCCTCAGCGACAAATGCTTATTCGCGATAAAGTGGAAGAACTTCATCTTAGACAGGTGATGTGTTATGGGAATTTTAAGTGGATCACAAGCGTCTATTCAAGCTTCGCCAATCAATATTTTAACAAATTTATACTTTCCTAGACTGACTGATTGAGTGTACTGATTTTTTTCTACAGTTAAACTCAGCGATTGTGTGAACTTGTTCATCGGCTTGTTGATCTGAAATGTTTTTTTAAACGTTCAAGTGTTTGCTGTTGTACCGACTGCGCGTGGTACTGTAGTATCGGGACGGCTACACACTTCAGGTACCAGCTACACACCTTAGATACCGGTCATACACTTCAAACACAGGCCACACACTTCAGACACCAGCTACGCACTTTAAATACAGACTAGTCTACACATTTTATATATCTACTACACAATTTAGATACCGACTAGACAATTTAGATACCGGCTATACACTGTTGCAGGGTAGTTGTGTGTTCGCATCGTGCAGGTATCTATGTTTGTGCCACACATGAGGTAATAAGCAAGATATTGTTCTCAACTATTACGTCATTAAACACTTGCGTTTTTTTTTTCATAACAGACATTTGTGGCTTTCTTTATACGGAATGCGGCCTTGGGAACACGAAAATCTAAGTCGCATCCAGAGAATTGCTTTATGCTTCTTGGACATTTTCATGGTGATGCTTCCTGCGTCCTACCTCCACTACCACAACATTGCAGGACCAGACGAACATTGCGAAGATACGATGGACCTGGCCGTCATCGGTGAGTCTTCACTGGCAACATTTTATCCTAAATCGAATGCAGATGACACGGATTGGTGTAATCTGCTCTGCCATCTCACAACTGGCGACGCAATTCATTTGGGTGGCAGGTCTAGAGGTACAAATACGCTATTGGCTTTGATACCACCCTACAATCATCGTATGTCATACGCAAGATGTGTGAAATGTTAACCAGGTGTTGCTTGTCTAATGTAAACGTCAAATAAATCAAAAGGGAAGTTGCTTGATAGCTGAGGCATCTAAACGTCCTTCTCACTATTAGCTATGGTCAACACCATGCGTTTAAACTTGTTCAGCTTGTATTTCATCAAGAGGGAGCTGCTGTGTGATTCTCTCATAACAACCAACCATTTTTTTTTCAGGCGTTATAAGTGGAGTTCTGAGTTTCCCGCTGCTCTGTCTCTTTTCCGCTCTATTTCGTATCCGGTTCAAAAAGACAAAGAAAACTTATCCGAAAGAGCAAAAATCTTTCTCTTCCCTTGAAACTCCTCCTGGTGATGCTGACTATGAGGAATCTGACAGGCGCAAAAGTCCGACTGAACTTTATAAAAACAAGCCTTCCAGGAATCGAACCCGCATCTCCAAACCCAAAAAGCCTCCATCAAGTATCGACGAGCAAGGACTCGACAAAGGGGAATCGTGCGAGCTAAACTACAGCAATAAGAAGGAGACCGAGATAGACGCAAATGTTCTTTACAAAAGCAGTGACCATGAACTGACCAAGCCCCGTCTGGACGATTTTTCAGATTACAAACCCCAGGTACTGGACCCGGTACCGGACAGTGAAAGGCCGATCAAGGACTTGGTCCATGGAAAACTCCCCGAAATCAAACAGAATTCCATTTCTCGATGCTCGCAGCGGGAATGGAAAGCCAACTCGAGATGGGATACAAGCTCTTGTAATGACCCTATGATGACACAAGCCCACGTGAAAGCCGACTCGCAATCGTTCACGCTCGATTCTGGAAAAAGTCAAGCCAGCACTGCAATAGAGTTTTCTCAAGCGCAAACTGCTGAAAAGTTGTCGCGCTGGGCAATGAAGCCTTATCTGTACAGCGAGTGTGTGAAAGGAATCTTAAGGGAACCTTCTAGAGCAATACCAGTGAACTCTTCTCGAAGGAAAGCTGCAGAAAGCAGCAGAGGATCCTATAAGTCAGCAACAACAAAGTTAAGAAGCTGCAAGAATGATTCTGGGACCGGGAGCGACAACTTCTTTGCTCCCACCATTCAGTGGAAGAAAAGCCGAGAAGAAGTAATGCGACTGTCACTCTCACAAAGCAGCTGTAACTCTGGAAAGTCAGAATCAATTGTTGGAGAAAATGCATCTTTTGAAGATTGCAAGACTTTGGAAAGCTCTAAAACATTCTGTACCCCTCCTCAAGAGCGGGGGAAAGAAAGTACCTCTAATTCCGACAATTTAATTTCCAAAAGCGAAGTTAATATTCCCGCTCGATGTCACTCTCCGGGGCATATTCGACGCCGACTTCCGATGAAACCAAACAAGCCCCACAGCTCCAAAACCAAGCGGGTCAAACACACCTCAAAGGAAATCTTTGAAAAGTCCCTGGTGCCAACCTCGAGAAAGAAGAGCAGACATAGCCGTAGTTCCGGAAGCTACAATACTCCACCATCTCTGGAAAGAATAGATGAGGAGGATGATGATGACTTGGATGATGATGAGGAGCCACATTTCTCCAACAAACCTGCAGAGGGCTTCATCACTGCCGCAGATCTCGACACAAGTCCGAGCGACATCGACAACTTCCTCAAACAATCCGCGGTGCATCCAATCAGACGGAAGCTTCCCTTAAAGCCGGGTTCGAGTCGCAGCGAGTTCACCATCAAGCGCCCGACAATGAACCCGCAGAAGGCGAAGACCGCGTCAAACGGCGACACGTCATCAGATAGCAGCGATAATTGTCTCAGTGAATCTCATTGGGAGACAATCAATGAAAACCATAAGCTCCGACCTCGCATCCGGAAGGACATCGCGATCTGCTATAATCATGCTCAGACTTTCAAGACAACAAGAACACGACCAAGAGATAGGAGCGGAAGCGAGAAAAAAAGTTCCGAAAGCGGTTTATCAAAGTCTGTCACTTTCCCTTGTTTCTCAAGCGAGTACGATTCGTTTGCCGACAATCAAAAAAGTAGCAGACCACCGTCGTCGAACAAACACTCGCAGGAGTCCATTGTGATGTCAACAGAAGATGTGACCTGTCAAGAACAAAGCCACGCAGAAGACACTCGGCAACATCACAACAAAGAACTGACGCGAGAAGCGATGCTCAAGCACGACGAGAAAGCGATCTCGATCGTCCCTAGAACGAAATCGCCCGACCAGATAAGCGAAGATCTCGAATCAAAAGTAGAAGATAACGCGCGAAACCTGAGAAAGCTTTATCTTCTGCGTAAGCTGCATGCGCGAAAGAAGAAGTTTCAAAAGAAGCTCTCCCCGACTGCTAGTGATAGAGAGAGTGATGAAAAAAGAAGCAAAAGTAGTTCTGTGTTGACGAAGCAAATCACAAAGAAACGAAAATTCGTCAGTGAAGACACATACAAGAAGCTATCCATGTCACCTGACGAGGTGATCGAGTACTGGCTCAAGAACACACCGAATTATTACAAACTTGCAAGCTGCAGCCAAACTCCTGCTTCCTCTGTTGAAGTTGTATGCTCTGACTTGAGCCTGAACAGCTTCTACACGGCGGAAGCCACAGAAACGGACGCGTCTACTCTTCAGGCTTTTCCGTCGGAAATGAAGCTCTTCCCTTCCGCCGGGCAAGTATTTCCGCTTAATATTCAAACCTTTCATTTTTTATGGGTCAATGTAGCCACGTTCAACTAACCTATAGCCTAACTTTTGGACAAAAAATAGCTAATTCGCTGCAGCGCAACCACTTTCTATTGCGTGACATTCAGAATATGTGGCCCTCGCACGAATCCATAAACTCAGACTTATTATGATTGCGCAGCTTTAAGTGGATTACTTCAAACGCAAAATTAAGTCAAGTGCTGCTCACAAGCATAGAAGGCAATTTCCTCTAACGTGACCGGTTTCTCTTTCATTTCAAATATTTCTTTTATGGCTATACACCTGCAATGTCAAATTACTTCTTGAAAATAGAGATAGAAGTGCAGCTTTTAAGCTAAACACATCGACGACAAACAACCCGCTGCCTCCGCCCCGATAGCTCAATTGGTTAGCGCGTGACTTCTGGAACGAAAAATCTTCAAGATCAAGCGCCGCTAGTTCGACTCTCGGGGTGTGCGCTTGAGCACCGCATTACAAGGACAGCTCTCCATTCAGCGGCAACTAGTGAATGGAATAATTCCCCGGCAACACTTCAACAATCGGAAACTTCACTCTGTTGATCTCGGTGACCGGGCCGCAAAATTTTTTTCCCATGACATTTCTGTCTCATTTACATATTTTGGTAAAAGTTTGTATTAAAAAGGTGTGAATGCAACGGTTTCTCGTTGGCACGGTTGGTTCAGTGGTTTCATCCTCTGCCTAGTGATCGTGAGAATGCGGGTTCGACGCCCGTCGAAGTCAAACTTTTTTTTTCTTTAAATTAATTTTTGCGGTGCACAAGAGCTTTTCAAAAAAAGTAGGGTTAGGGAAAGCTTATATTTTATTATCATTGCAGAATTTCATTGGCAAATAGTTATTTTGCAATCTGAATCAACCAATCTCTCAAAACACTTTTGGAAAATCTTACTTTTAGAGTAACCAGAATCAATGAGACAGAAATGTCGTGGGAAAAAAAAGTTTTGCGACCGGGACTACGTAAGTGATTCAAAGCCTCTACAAGTATGCGAAACTGCCAGGTTTAAGCTCTTAAAGGAACTTTCTCAGTCTGAGGATAAAGATTCCCATAATGTAAAGTTGTTTTCTTCCGATTTTAATTTCAGACGGAACATCGCAAATCGATCGGATCATTCCAACACTTGCCTCTTTGCCTCCACCCAGCGGACCCATGCCCGTCTATCGCGATCCGTTGATAAGATTAGGAAGCCATTCAGCATGATAGACTCCCTCTCAGATAAGGAAGCGTACTCTCCTGAATTCCTCCTATGTGTCACGTGGTTTGGGCTGATAACGGCCAGCTTGTTCTGTTGTGCGGTTACCATCATGTACGGGATGACGTTTGAACTCGTCAAATCATTCAAATGGTAGGTCACGCATCTCTCAGTCATGTTTTGTGGCTTGTTGTTATCTTTGACTGGTCCAGAACTTGCCTTCTGCAAGCTGGAAACATGTTTAATTTTCTTCACGCTTAGATGCAATATGAAAAGCTTTTACGCTGGCAATTAAGCCACAGCTTGTTTCGCCGTTAACTAAGGGAACGTTCAAATATTATGTAACGCTTTTTTTCCGAATTTTTGACCCCCCCCTCCCCCATGTAACGCTTTTTCACTACAAATTCAGCACAAAAAACTACCATTTTGTGCTGAATACTTGAAAGCGTTACTTGACGTTTTGCTTGAATTTCCTCCCCTCCCCCCGATGTGACGCTAACGTAACGCTTTGCATGAACCCCCCCCCCTCGAAGGCGTTACGTAATATTTGAACGTTCCCTAAGCCCTAATGCAACTGATTGAGTTTCGCTTTTAGCAGCATGATCGTTGCTTAAGTTCTTGCTGTGTGAAGTAATGATTCAACAGGTAGGCTACACACCCCCGGCAGTAGAAGCTTGTGATATAAACGCATGCTCGTTCACCGATTCACTCTTGGGGTTCATGCTCCAACTGCATTGAACGGAGAGCTGTCTACAATAGGCGAGGTACGAACGACTTTTCTGTGACGCAGCCATCTGCATTCCAGGCTCGCATCTGTAGCGATTGGATACACAGAAACGCTTTTAATATTGGAAACCCTATTTGTGACGTTATACGCGGTTGTCATGGTGATGCTATACCCGACGATCGACCCACGGGACTGGATGCCAATGTTCCCGAGGAAAGGTGAGCAAGTTGGTATATGCTAAAGTCTGTGGGAAGGCATCCAGTGGTGGACACGGTTGAGTGTTTTCGAACAATTATTTCTCAAAGGGCTCACTTAAAGTATAAGACAATTTTTATTTGCTCGTAGTTTCCAAAACAACATTTTTTGCTACGGCTGTCTGGAAACGTGGCCTGAATCTTAATATTGTATTGGCAATCTGAAGAGCAAATCAGTGACGTAGAAAGAAAATTGTAGGAGGGGGGTGAAGGTGATTCAATATTACTTACAATGGTAAGTTATTAAAAGATAACTTAGGGATTCCCCCTGGGACTCCGTCTCCGTTCCAAATATTCTTCCATAAATTGCTACAAGTAACAAATGGCACAATTCAAGCCACTTTTCCAGGCAGTCAGCCACCGGCTTCCAAGATTGATGACTAACGCTTGGTTACTTTGTGCCAGGTCTACCTCGCCGTGATCCAGAAGCTCTCCAAAGGAACAATTAGGAATAGGCCACCAAGCGGTCATCGCATTGTGAATGTTTTGTATTAGAAGCAAACAACCATCGCATTGTGACGGACAACGCGCCATGTGTGAACTCACAAGACATCAACCACCACAAAGAAGCTCCATGAAGATGAAGTGTTGTTGATTGCAAGTAGCTTTTGTGAGTAATTCGTTTTCTTTATAAATTCAGGCCCACAGCTCTAAACGGTTCTTCCAAGCCCCCGTCCGACATTTCACGCCCAAATTGTTTACTGAGAAAAACGAAATCACAAAAGCTCGCAACAAAATACTTCGCATTTATGGAATTTCTTTGTAGCGATTGGACGTTTTGAGAAATGAGAACGAATCACATTGTTGGGAAATATCATCGCCGCGTCCGATTCATCATCGAATAAACTACTCCGCGTTAGATAATAAGCAACGATGTGTGAACAAGAACCGATCGGTGACTTTCCGCAAGTGCACTGCAATATGTGGGGCCTGAACCCAGGAACGACGGGGTTGGCTCAGTCATGCCCATCAGTGTGCTGATGGGCACACAAGTGCTCAACAGAAGAAAAAAGTCGATTCTTTGACCTGGTTCAAGTTCAGTTTCCCTTTTGTAGGGATGTTGCGAAGGAGGTGGCGGAGGGTCTCCTGTTGGGGGGGCGCGATGAAGGAGTCCTGGTTCTTGTCTTCACCGTCCTGAGGTAGGAACTTAGTCAGGTGGGAGGCCAGTTGCTCCAAGATCGGTTCCTCGAAGAGGACAATGAACTGCTCCCGGCATATCTCGTTCATGGCGTCCACCGTGTCCGCGTGCGTCCAGAAGCAATCGTGCACCGCAGAGAACACAACACCGCGCCTGTGACGTCACAACGGGCATTAATCCCCATACGAAAGTAGTGCAACAAACAGTCTTTGTCCTTTGTCCTTCTTTTGTCTTTGTCCGCCCCGATAGCTCAATTGGTTAGCGCGTCACTTCTGGAACGAAGAAACTTCAAGATCAAGCGGCGCTGGTTCGACTCTCGGGGTGTGCGCTTGAGCAACGCACGTTAAGGACTGCTCTCCATTCAGCGGCATCTAATGGATGGAATAATTCCCCGGCAACAAGACTTCAACAATCGGAAACTTCACTCTGTTAATCTCGGTAACCGGGCCTGCGTCAGTGATGCGAAGCCTCTACAAGTATGCGAAACTGCCAGGATTAAGCTCTGCAAGAAGCTTTCCCAGTCCGAGGATAAAGATTCAATCAATCAATCAATCAATCAGTCAGTATCATAGAAAAGAACGCACTGCATTGAAAACGAAAGTTGAATAGCTTTATGTTTGACTGTCAGTACAAATACCTTGCAAAGCCTTTCCAAATTACAGAATTTAGTTCAAAAACTTAACATTCTAAACGCAATCTGTACTTTTTCAGAATTAATTTTGAAATTCCTGATTTTACCATTTAGTGTGAAAATGGGAACTCTGGGGGCAGCAACACCAGAAAACAAAAAGTAAAGCTTCAAGATGATGGCTGGTTGTCTGGGTTACTCACTGGTAGCAGTGGAGGGCCGTCAGCATCATATGGGCGGAGTCCAGAGAATGGATGAAGTTGGGAGGGAAGGCGTTGCTCTGCTTGGATACGTTCGGCACGAGAGTCGAACTCATGAAGGAGAATTGTTGCACTTTCGAATCCACCTTGTGCGTCTTCATCTTGAAGTAGGGCTGCACCGCAAGCAGCCCCATGGTGGTTCTCCACTCCATGGACTTACCCCCCTTGGCCATACAAGTGGCGATGCCTGTGAACCATTCCTGTGGAAAGAAATTGTCCAATGAAACCCTTCTGGTACTGAAACCTCAACACAAACAAATCGTCTACTTGAAGGGGAACTGGCTCTTATCAAAAAGGAGCACCAGCAACAATTAACTTGTTTAATTAATTTCGCTGCAATCCCAGACAGCAAAATCTATCATTTTTACATTGATTCAACGTCTGCAGACTTTTGCAACGTCAAGCAAGATTGATCAGAGCTTCATCAAGTGCAACCTTGACCCGTGGAAAGTGTAGAGCTTTATCTTCAACATGAAGAGCTCAAAAAAACCCCACTATAGAGTGAACACCTTTGAAAGTAAGAACCTACTTGGCGGACACCAACATGAGTGTGTGTAGCGTACCCGGATGTGAGTGGAGCTATTGAATATACTTGAGATGCTGCGGAAGACTGCACTGACAAGGTAGGCGGATGCTTTGGCACATTTCTCAGGTGGGAACCCATCAATGTTAATCAGCTGCCTCTTGATCTGCATCGCTCCTCCATATCTGTATCGCAGGATGAGGTTAAGATATTGGGCACATGGCGCTTATAGCTTTTTCACTAAAATTTGAACTTAAAGGAATAAACTTTGTTATCCAAGCCAAAACCTGTGGAGGGGGGTCAGCAGCAGAGGTGTACAGGCGCCAGAGTTCTGGGTTATTGGTAAAGCAGGATTTCAGAAAACCTAACTTTGTACACCTCCAACCAACCCCCAATGGTTTTGGTAAAGATAAACAGAAGTTACATGGCGCCTTATCAACAGAATAAACGCTGCAGGCGCCATACAAAGACAATAGCAAGCGACATTCCATGATTTTAAAAACTTTCAATCGAAGTCATTAGAAGTAATTTCAACAACTAAGTTCCCGTGCTGCTCAGCAATCGCCACAGCGCTCACCTTGTGACGCCATAAACAGTCGTCATGACGGTCTGTTTGAGCACCTTCCTGCTGATGTGGCCATGTAGCTCTTGCGCGATCTCAACTCCATTTGCAGCATCCTCCTCTCGGATCTCCTCCACGATCCTAGTCACGCCGGAGTAAACATCCATGGGAGTCTCGGATGGGAGGAGGTTGACCTGGGTGAAGAATGATTTTTTTTTAATTAAAATGGTGCAACAAACGTTGTGCTTATGCAGCATTCTGTAGCTAACACTTGTTCAAACCAACCTGCTTCAGGTGACCGAAGTCTCTCAATGGCTTTCAAGACAATGCACTCACTTCACATTAAATGAGCAAACAAATAAGTTCGAAGTTCGCCTGGTGACTTGGCCATCCTTACTTTTGGTTTAGAAAACAGAAATCTAACTAATAGAGTAGTTCGCAACTCATCAGCCATAGTTTGCAACTCTTCACTCTTGTGCACGTAATCCCTGGCTGTTTTAAACAAAATGAATGAAACGGTAATGAAAGATTTAAACATCTTTAATGAGGTGAACAAGCATGAAAGTAAGACATAGTTCAATTTAAGCAATCCAGGTCAGACCACCGCAAGAGATATCTCATTTACGTTTCGTCACTCAGCATGATTGACTCAAGATACGTCCTGAAGTGCCATTCCACGGCCAAACACAGTCAAGGTTATAGCACCCCTGCTGTCCAATGTCTAGCCAGTGGGTAGAATTATATGACGCTGTTCGTGACGATGCTTTAGCCCTTGATTATTTGTTCACCTCAATCTCAACAACTAAAAATTCAATTACCATATACATTGGGAGGATTGGGGTTAATTTTAAGGAGCCCTATATGTTTCTCCGCAGCCGATTGTACAGTCGCAAGAATACTAGGATAGACAACGACACTTAATGGTTAGCGTGGAAGCTACAACGTCATGGTCAGCGAATCGCAATTGCACGCTGTTCTAGTAGGTACCCAGCCTAGCGCTGATTCCTAGGAAAAACTCTACTTTCTACATTTAAGGAAGTCGTCACACAAAAGCTAATCACTAACCTGCATTGCACCAGCTTCATCCCTTCCCAAGGCCGCATAGTGTTGGAGGCCGTTGCATGACCCGTCCTGGTATATGGGGAGGTGAGAGATGTACTGATCAGGGCTGCCAGATCGGACCGCGTTGGCCAACTCTATGCAAGCAGCCAAGGTCTGCCATGGCTCCTCTGATTCCTTCCACCAACATCTGCCATCTAGTGGCCGATCAGCTGAATCCAGTATCTCATCTATCATCTAACCAAACCGGACACAAAATGGGATCAATGGAGGAAAGTAAAACAAAGGTTAAATATGTTGCATTGTTCACAAGTGAAAGTGACATCACAAATAGAAGGTACGGTAAGAGTATTTGTGCGTTGTGGAAAAAAAATTCAAAATCAAAACAAGCCTCAAACCTGGTCAGCATACTCCAAGCGGTCTTTCATGCTGCCGTACTTCTTGGCTCCGGTCAGGTTGGTAATGTGGATCTTGAGCCAATCCAAACCACGACGCCCTAACGGATGACCATCGGCGAACAAGAAGATCGAACGACTCACGTCATCACCTGCGTCACAAGTGCGTCAAATAGTTTTAAGTTAAAATACACCGAAAAACAAATTGAAAAGAGTTTTTTTAACCAAACAGCTTTGCAAGTATATCGCAACTGGGAAAGATCAGCGATGGGCTTACCCATGTAGTTGAAGTGTGGGGGAGCTGGGTAGGTGCGCCCTCTGAAGTCCAAGTTGTGGGGGAGCCAGATCAGCTTGTCACGATAAAAATTGGCAATTGAAAACTTATACAGGGCATCAGCGTGTAAACTGTTCATTTCATTTTTAAGTTTCTTGGCTCTGTAATATTCCGCTCCTATTTTCTTTATCTCCTCAGGTGAAGAATCCTTTGTGCGCTTCAAACGTGCAGGGATCTCTTCTGCCACTGGGGCAATTTTGAGTTTTTTATCACCTCTTGCGAGGAACATTTTCAATTGAATGTCCAAGACTGTCTTGTTGATTTTCCAAGCGACTGAACTGAGCACATTGAGCGCGTCGGATGTAGATGCCGTCTCATCTTCGTCTGTGGTGAATTCTTCATTGGTTGTCATTTCAGAGTACTCCTTTCTTCTCACGAAGTCTGTGGGGCAACAAAGAAACCCCCCTTGATAGGGGTGGAGCCAGGGAAGAGGGGGCACAATCATGGGGAGGTGTTGAGCAGGAAAAGAAAAGTCCCCCTTAGCTGAGGCAACAAGTTGGGCATAGACAGGATGGGGGATGGTCATTCCATAAATCTTCTTACCCCAAGGTTTGTAAGAATTGAAAACAGCAGGAATGTTCTTGAAATATGTGGATGGCACTTTTGTGTTCTCACTCCCAACATCAACAGTGAGACTGGATACCATCACCTCCAAGAGTTTGCCTCCCACCAACATCCTCCATAAATCCTGCCATGGAGCAACATGGCCTTCCAACAACATCTTACCCTCCCTGTGTTCCAACTGCTCCCAAAACTTTCGCAGCACCATGCCTGCACTCCCCCCAGTATACACACTTGAATAATTTGAATATAAATTCTTTAAACGCTTTTTCGACTCAGGGGTGAGGTATTGTTTTAAAGCATAGTGTGAAAAAACAGAATTTCCAAGTTCAAACACAGTGTCTCTAGACAGCTCGCCGGAACCCGGCATTTTATGCAAATGGCTGATGATTATTTCAACGTATGCTTCGTCAGGTAAAATGCATAAAAAGGGGTATACCCCCAGCTCATGTGTCCGCCCATCAAACCATCTCTTCCTTTCAAGTTCCTTCATAGAATTAAACGCTTTTAAAGCCGTCGGCAACCAACGGTCATGCAGTTTGTTTAGTTTTTCTCGATGTCGTTTTTGAGTCTTTGAAACAGGATTCTTCGACAACAAAACATTTGGAACTTTGACAGTTCCCTGCGTTTCCATCTTGAGTTGCAGATCAAAGTTTTTCATGATTTCTTCCTGAATAGTTGCTTTGTGCAAACGTACGGAAGTATCCACAGGATCCTTCTTGTAATAATCTTTCAACACTGCAGGAGGTCTAGTTGTTTTACATTCGTGATTTTTAAATCTGTAGTTAGTTCGGTAAGCCATAATGGCGGATTTCAAGTGCTTGAAGGTCTCCCCATCTCTATGGCTGGCATCGAGACACTCTTGCAGTGAATATAACTCCTCCACTTTATCCGCCATAATCTCAAAAAGATGAGGATCAGGATCGAATCTGAAAAGAGATTTCTTAGTAAATATGTCCTTATAACTCCAGCCACCAAAATCGGCCTTTTTGCGTTGATTCGACGTCTACCGATGGATATTTGAAAAGAACCAAAGCAAGCGGAAGCTGTCAAATAGTAGCAGGAACATCACCAACAGTAATGGCTCGGCTGTGGAAGCAAGTGGTTAGAGCAACACGTCAATCAAGGCGTGTGCCATAAAATCCCCATTTCATTTCTATTACTTTTTGCAACAAAACAGCTTGAAAATTTAATCATGTATTATCCAATACAGCGTATACTAAGGTGCATCGTCTCCGCTTTTTTTAAGCTGGTTTCGTAACATTGATATGTGTGTTCCACTTCAGGAAAAATTCAGCCAAAAAATTTTGTTCGTTCAGGGACCCCCTCTTTCACTCCCGCCTGGCCCCCTCAAATTGGCATAAATAACTTTAGCCACCCACTGAGCATTGTGAATAGCTCCTGTTTGTTTAAATTTAAATGGCTTCTTGCATTAAAACTGAATAGACACAGCTCCAATGAGCAAGTTGTATTGTATACGCTAGGGTCATTCATAAATTGAAATTTTTTTTAATTCAATGGGGCACCCTCTTGTATTGTGTCAATACCTGAAAAAATAATCCTGTCAAATTTTTAGAGTAATCGAAAGCATTTTTAAGGTTGCTACCGACTTTGAAAGCTGCACATAATACACAAATGGGTCATTCCCTGTCAACTCAACAGGGTGTGCAAGCTCGACCCTATTAGATTTTCTTGAAATTTATACTAAAGTTTCATAATGATGTATAATGAACACAAAAAAAATTCAGCTCATTATCTCAAGACGTTTAGAAATTACAGTCCTTCAAAGTCACCAAGGTCCCTCAAAATGTGTTCGCATGTACATTTTCTCCATGTTTGGGTCTTCATAACTTTTAATCTAAAGCATTTACAAAGCTGAAATTTGGTATTCTGATTGAGAAGCAGTCCTAGTTTTCATATCTACCACCAAAATTGCTAATTTCAAATTAGTTTTAGATATAGAACCTTTCAAAAATTGAAATTTTTTATATTTGAAAAAAAATTATCAATTTTTGATGTCCGCTATCTCCCAAACCAATAGTCACGGAACTACCATTTTGCATATCATTAATCTATACTAGTTAATAGACTACGCAGATGCATCAATCCCGAAATCTCAGATGTGCAATGCGGATTTGTGAAAGACAAAGGAACTAGAAATGCCACATTCCTAATCAGAACACTTGCTGAGAGGTCGATAGAACACAGGGAAGACCTGTACCTCTGCTTTATGGACTACAGCAAAGCTTTCAACCGCGTTAGACATGAGCCACTCATGGAGATGCTTGACAGCTTAGACACAGATGGTAAAGACCTTCGACTTCTCAGAAATCTCTACTGGGATCAATCAGCAGCAGTCCGGATAGATGGCGAGCTGAGCAAGTGGACACAAATTCGGAGAGGTGTTAGACAGGGGTGCGTAGTTTCACCTGATCTTTTCTCACTCTACGGCGAAATGATCTTACGACATCTAGATGACGAAGAAGGCGTCTCTGTAGGCGGACAACACTTCAACAACATAAGATACGCAGACGACACAGTACTAATCGCCACATCAAACTCCAGCTTACAAAATTTACTCGACATAGTCATTAAGCAAAGCGAGAACCTTGGACTTAATTTGAATGCAACAAAAACCTTCTGCATGACCATTTCATCAAAAGAAATAACTCCAGTATGCACTATCAAAATACAAAATACAACAGTCTCACAAGTAAATAGTTTCAACTATCTGGGTTCTATGGTCACTTCGAATGGTCGATGCTGGAGCGACGTAAAATCAAGAATTTTACAATCCAAACAAGCTTTCATCAAAATGGACAAAATACTGAAATCTAATTCAATCTCTCTAAACACTAGAATAAGAATTTTACATGTGTACATTTGGTCAGTTCTGTTATATGGCTGTGAATCCTGGACTGTATGCCCGAAGATAGAGAAGATCAACAGTGCTGAAATTTGGTTCATTCGTAGAATGATGGGAATAAACTGGACGGATAAAATCACTAACGAAGAAGTGTGGAGACGCTCTGGGTGCACCCCTGGCGTCCTCATCACAACTATCAAAAAAAGGCAAATGACATTTATCGGGCATGTCTACCGCAAACGCGGAATTGAACACTCGGCAATGATGGGGCGATTTCCTGGTCAAAGGCACCGGGGACGTCCACGTTTGGAAATCTTCAAAAATCTTTCAACATGGACAAACCAAAATTTTGAAAACCTAATTAGAAGTATGGACAATCGATCGTTGTGGAGACTCACGGTAGCCGACGCCTTACTCAGGCATGGCCGATGATGATGATGAGTTGATAATTAACCCCCAACCCATGAGACTGACACCAAACAAATGTGAAATTATTGAAGTTTGGATGGTGTAAAGATGGTTTGGGCTTCATCTTTGCACCCTCCAAACTTCAATAATTTCACATTTGTTTGGTGTCAGTCTCATGGGGGTTAATTATCAACTAGTATAGACTAATGATGTGCAAAATGGTAGTTCTGTGACTATTGGTTTGGGAGATAGCGGACATCAAAAATTGATAAAAAATTTGCAAATGTAAAAAATTTCAATTTTTGAAAGGTTCTATATCTAAAACTAATTGGAAATTAGCAATTTTGGTGGTAGATATGAAAACTAGGGCTGCTTCTTAATCAAAATACCAAATTTCAGCTTTGTAAATGCTTTAGATTAAAAGTTATGAAGACCCAAACATGGAGAAAAATTTACATGCGAACGCATTTTGAGGGACCTTGGTGACTTTGAAGGGCTATAATTTCTAAACGTCTTGAGATAATGAGCTGAAATTTTTTTTGTGTTCATTATACATCATTATGAAACTTTAGTGTAAATTTCAAGAAAATCTAAGAGGGTCGAGCTTGCACACCCTGTTGAGTTGACAGGGAATGACCCATTTGTGTATTATGTGCAGCTTTCAAAGTCGGTAGCAACCTTAAAAATGCTTTCGATTGCTCTAAAAATTTGACAGGATTATTTTTTCAGGTATTGACACGATACAAGAGGGTGCCCCATTGAATTAAAAAAAAACAATTTATGAATCACCCTAGTATACGCCGTATACAATACAACTTGCTCAGCAAATCCATCTCGGTCTAAGCAGGTTTAGATTGCATGACGACGCCGCCTTGCATGACATCGCATAAGTGCAAATTGCATTCTCAGCCAATCTTGCCATTGTGCAATACGACCACACGATGAAACAAAATGGCGTGTTTCTAAACCGTTCGTGCAACCCAATTATGCGGGGAGCAACAGAGAACTAACTAACAGTATCTAAGCGGAATAAAATGTAGAAACAGTGACAACGAAGTATTGGAATGTTATTCATTATAATACCGGCGTGGTATTCACATGATTGCTTCCACAGAAAATACAGGGCTCTCAATTAAACCAACTTCAACTTATTAGAGAAAGTAAACAAGTCTATCTTGCAATCTTACTTTTTAATGGCTGCCAATACGCAAGCGCATGCAGAGGGGGACAACTTCAAATCCATCTGCAAAGCTTTCCGGAACAGCAACTGTATGGAGTGCATGACGTCATAATCCTCGGCGCTCATCAAGCCGGGATGGTTGAGGAGGGAGTGCATGAGGTACTCGATGGTCTGAGAAGTTTGGAGAAAAGATTAAATATTCGAAAAAAGTTTCGCAGTCCTGCCAGCCAATATATGACCTGGTACAGTGGTACAGGGAGAGCATCAATTTACAAACTGTCTTAGGTTTAAAAAGAAGTTTTTCAGAAATGTAACATTTTAAAGTTTGATTTAATGACTAAACAAATATACACAACACATATTTGATTATATGCTAAATCATAAACATGTTGTGGAATTGAAGCTGTAATATGTGACTTTTGAGTGAAAATCATTTAATTGGTTAATTAGAAATTTCTAATAAGGTTTTGTAGCTTAATTCGGTTTGTATGAACACACATTTGGTGTTTCATCATCTCCTGTGACGGTTCTACCCTTTTTATTTGGTATTGTGAAATTTCAAGCATGGTTGGCAATATGGGCCACCTATCATGGACAAAAATAGACCAACAGAACCGGTTTTCAGAGCACACATTTAGTAGACTTGTGGCAGGGATGGCAAACCAATGACCCGCGGGTTACGATTACGAAGCGACCCATTACTGATTTTCAGTGGCCCATTTGTATTTTTAAAAAAAATCAAAGATTTTAGCAATGTTTCACTACTACTAAGTTTCCACATGAGACATAAATCTATTGTCGCTTATTTCACCCTTTCTAACTACAACTCTATTATAGGTTGATTTTATGCATAACAACTTTTTGTACATTTTTTATTGTTTAATACAAACTTTTGTGTGGAAATCATTGATCCACCAAGGTTGAAAAATACATCAATGACAACAGTTTTGGACATACTTGCGTTGTTATTAGGTCTACTGTAAGCCCGAATTTATCAATAAAATACCATAACAATATAATGACACAAACACCCAGTGAAATATACTGCACTAGTCCAAATCGCTGGTGCCACAGTGTAGTAGGATCTAAATATTTCCGCACCACATTGTTGCCAAACTAAAGGCCATGTAAAATAAACTACAAATATGTGCATCTACTACAATCTCGCACTTAAAACCCAAAGTGAGGTCTGAATTAAAGGTAGCATTTTTAGATGGCCAACAAAAAAGTTAGAAAAGCAGCACATACCTTCATGTCATGGTTGGTGAGTGGATGTCGGTTCATTACCGCTTTAACAGCCTGTTCCATGAATCCGCCGTTTACACAAGTCTGTACATAGTTTAACAAAAACAAGCCTTGCTTTCTTTGAGAAGCACCAGGGGCAGTTTTAGCATCTTTAGCTGGTTTTGTGGTTGATTTATCTATAGAATAAAGGGAGGTTGGAGAATGACCTCATAGTTATCAGATAAACCAACAAAAGAACAACAATAATGTTTTCATTACATTGGTACAACATAGATCACATAATTAATGTTGCTACACAATTGACAAACTTCGAAGAAGAGTGAAGACTGCACTGGTGCAAAAGACTAAAAGCTTTAAACTACAAACTGGTCCTCCAGTCAACATCTCCAATGTTGGTATATATTACAAAATGACTTGTTAAAAAACAGTTGTATGTATATATATGCTTTTGATGAGAAACAAACCAACAACTAATAGGCCAGACACCTTCACCGTGTGGTTGGTTAAAGCAATAATAATGTGTTGAAATCATTTGTACAATTAAGTTAAATCAACGATTTTGATTTATGCAACAGATTTTTTAGGGTCTGCTACTATTCGGTGAGTCCGATTCGGTGAGTTCCTAACCTCTAACCCTAACCCCTAACCCTAAAACGGCAATGATAATTAGGCTACGGTACCCAATAATTTAAAAAAAATTGAAAAATCCCCCGTTAAGGGATCGGACTCACCGAATCGAACTCACCAAATCGGACTCACCGAAACGGGCCATTCCGGATTTTCTACACTATGCTGATTGCTGAGAGATACATACCTTTTATCAAGGCATCTTATGGATCTTTACTCCACAGAATATTTTATCTCAAATAAAATGTGAAAAGATTCATTGAATGAAAAATATCTTTATAATAACCTTGATGAAATGTGTCCAAGGCCCCGTCAACATCTTCTGATTCTTCAAGAAATCCACTTTCTTTAACCCAGTCAAAGTTGTTCTCATCAAAACATGAACTAGGAACAGTGGAAAATGATCGGGGGAAGCTTGATTGTGGAGCCGCAGTTTCCTTCTGCTTTTCCAAGAACCATGTCGCTGTACGAAGCCAGGTGTTGCTGAACAAACCTTGTGGAATTGTTAACCTCCGTAGTATTCCTGAAAAACAAAACAGAAGTTCAGCCGGGATGCTTGTCAACTTTAGAAACGTTTTTGTTTCGTTTAATGAAAAGATTCTCTGTATTAAAACGATTTCTCTAATAATGTGGTAAAATAATATTTAAGTTAAATTGAAGCAAAAATATAAAGAAGCTAATGTCATCTCAAATGCTAAGAAGAGCATGCCTCTAAGCTCTTAAAAGTTGTTAAATGGTCTCTGAAACTCGGAATGGCCCGTTTCGGTGAGTCCGATTCGGTGAGTCCGATCCCTTAACGGGGGATTTTTTCAATTTTTTTTTAAAATTATCGGGTACCGTAGCCTAATTATCATTGCCGTTTTAGGGTTCGGGGTTAGGATTAGGGGTTAGAGGTTAGGAACTCACCGAATCAGACTCACCGAATCGGACTCACCAAATCGGATTCACCGAATAGTAGCAGACCCCTGAAACTACCTCACCAGCTAAATGACCCGTTTGAAAAAATCCTAATATTGGAGACAGCCTTTTTCGGAGAATTACAAATCGGTGATTTCTTAACTTCACCAACGGCCTTTGCTTATTTAGAGAATTTGTGGGGAGCATTTGGGTAGGCGGTTTTTGTGTTTACCTTCCCATACCCATGCAAACAAGAAAGTTATTGTTTCAGTAAGGTAGATGTAAATTAGCTGATATCTTATGCGTATAGGCTATAGCGATATCTAGCACCTTTAGTTGAGACATTTTCGCTGAGGCTCAGTTTGATTAACCTCTATTGTTAATCATGTAACACCATTTGACAACTGTTTTATTTTTTGCTGAGACTTATTTGAGACTTTTTCGCTGAGACTAAATTTGATTAACCGTTATTTATAAGCTAATAGTAATACCCTTGAATAGCGGCGGGCCATTTTTGGTTGCTAACTTCCACAAGTTACTATTCTTCCAATCCGTTAATATTTAAAACTTTTTTCTTTTCACTCGCTAACTTTTTTGACAAACAAGGCAAAGTCTCTCATCACCGATTGATAAGAAATGTTGCTGATAAAAGTTTCCCAAAAAGTCTGAACCTCGACCTATAAAAATTTGAAGCTCAGCTCTACACCTACTTGGGAAGGCTATATTCATATAGCTTTCGAGGCTATATTTACAATTATGGTAAACAGAATATAGCCTCTGCCAATACTTCATGGGTAGCCTACCTTACTATAAAATTTGATCAAAGTGCAACACACAATTAACCACTTCACTGCTGTATTTGCGTAAGTCATCATGACGTATGAATGGCATTTTTTAACAAAAGTTATTGGGCTTTGTGGGGCGCCTGTAAACTTATGTGAACCATTTCAGCTAGTACATCTTATACTTCAGCCAGTATATCAATCTCTTTTGCATGAATTTAGAGTATGATATTCAGGCCTTGAATCAATAGGCTGCAAATAGTTCATTGAAAAGTCAGTGTGAAGACTTTTCTTAAAACTGGTTGTAAACATTCGTTAAGAAAACAGAAACATAACGATGATTTATCAATGCTAAACTATTTCTAAAACATAACAGAACCTTTAGGGAATTCACCAAAACAATACAAGTTGTATACGGCCATGCATACATGCCTTCTGTTGTCAAGTCAAGAGAAATTTGCGTGCATAGGCGCTTACTGTAAGTTTGGCAGGGAAGCGGTTGACACACATTTTCTACATCTACATGTTTCTCAAGGCTACTAACCGGTAACCACTGATGAAAAGTCATCCAAACTGTGGCAGTCAAAATTAAACAAGATGACCTAAAAGTTCAATTATTGTACAACACTGTGATTTATTCTGCAGTTTTCTCTTTGAAAATTTAATTGACAAAACCGAAATGAATTATTTCTGTAAAGTGCATTACTGTCACGTCCACAACTTAGCCTCTGAGCCTATATATAAGTAGTTTGTAAGATCTCCATTCAGTCCATAGAACTGGGGCAACACTAAAAGGCGGAAATAAGCCGGGCGTGAAATGGCATATTGTCCGCAGAAGTAACGCCTTAACACCGATGTAGAAAACGCGGAAATACAATCTTGGCGTCCATATTGTTTAACATAGCGGTAAATCCATCATGAAACAATGAAATGTTGCAACATTTGCATTTTGCTTCTAAAAAATAAGAATGCACTCCTAAATGACAATTTTGTGAATATACTTTATGACAAAAAGCAAATATATGAGATTTCATAATTGTACATATATTTTTACTTGGTTGAGTTTTTTGCTTACTCAAAAGCCAACCTAATGTGACGCATTTGAAAGTGTTGTTTCTCATAATAAATTAAAGTCGTTATTTAACTTCTACTTGTACTTTACTATCGTTTCAACTTTACAAAATGTCTTCTCTTGAGCTGTTCGCAGTTTTCCGCGCTTATTTCCGCCTTTTAGTGTTGCGCATAGAAATGCCCAAAAAATAAGAAGCTGTATGTCGACGGGTGCAACCTAATTCATACCATGAACAATTCGTACCATCAGTTCGTACCTTGAAAAGATCGAGAGAAAAAATTAAAAAAAGCCAAAGTCGCTGATCGCTGTTTCTGTAAACATTTTAAAAGGGTTAGGGTATCGGTTAGGTATCGGCAGGGTTGCAAGTATTGGTTGCAAATCGCTATTCGATGGCGCTATTCTCTACTTTTTCAATATCGATTACGTCTAAGTCTTTTCTTTTTTCCGCCAATATTGTTTATGGTTTTTTCTTTACTTTTTTTGACTTAATCGATATTCTTTATTCGATTGTTTTGCGACTTTTATCAAGCCTTTAATTCTACTTAATAACATACGACGAACAAAGATATTATAGCATATTTTGACGCTCATACGACAAAAACGATAATAATTCAACAATACCAATCAAGCAGAGTTGAAAGAATAAGCATTTTGTTTGAAGTTATGCATGATTGAGCAGAAAGAAAGCACTGGTAGGTAGGCAGTATAAAATCAGATACTTGATTTGTATTTTTTTAATTGCGTTTAATATCGATTAGCCTATTCTTTATTCTCTACTTTTTTGGGAGGCTATTGAAATCGGATATTTCTCTACTTTTTTGGGAGGTTATTGAAATGGGATATTTCTCTGCTTTCTTGTTTGACTATCGATATCGATTTATCCCCTACTGTTTTCAATATCGACTTGCAACCCTGGGTATCGGTATCCGCAAACAAACAAACTGAAAAGATTGAGAGAAAAAAATAGAACATTGCTGGTTGCAGTTTCCGTTTTTCAGCAAACATTTTTTAATTTCCGGTAATGATCCTAAGAGTTTGCCGAAGTTGCTGATCGCAGTTTCCGCAAACATTTTAAAAGGGTTAGGGTTGATCGCAGTTTCCGCAAACATTTTAAAAGGGTTAGGGTGTTCCCGAAAACAAACAAACTGAAAAGATCGAGAGAAAAAAATAGAACAAAGCCGAAGTCGCTGATCGCAGTTTCCGTTTATTCGCAGTTTTCTCAAACACTTTAAAATTTCTGTACGATCCTAAAAGTTTACCGAAATTGCTGATTGCAGTTTCTGCTAACATTTTAAAAGGGTTAGGGTTGATCAAAGTTTCCGCAAAAATTCTAAAATTTCTTGTAATGATCCTAAGAGTTTTTGTTTGTTTGCAAAAAATTTTAAAATGTTTGCGAAAACTGCGATCAGCGACTTCGGTTTTTTTAGTTTTTTCTCTCGATCTTTTCAAGGTACGAACTGACGGTACGAATTGTTCATGGTACGAATTAGGTTGCATCCTATGTTGACAGTCACTGAATTTAAAGATAAAAATTGAAAATATAAAGTATACTAACCTTGACATCTCGGGCATATATTTCTTGACGTATGAGCAACATTTTGTGTGAAAAAGGTTTGTTTTGACAATTGTAATGAGCATTTCATTCGCAGCAGGGACATCTCTAATATGTAGCCTGAACTGACCTAGCCGCGAAGGCTTCCACGATTTCGTCAGTTTAACTTTACATTTAGACCAACCTTCTTGAAAATTTGTATATAAAATATCAAAACAAAAATGATCAGAAAGATTGCAACCTCACAACAGCACAGAGTGAGACCCAAAACTCCACTTTTTTGAGCCATGCAAATTGCTCATCCGTGACGGTTTCTCGAAAAATTGTTACATAATTCTGTTTCTGCCATTGGCAACACAGCAAGGTCATATGAAAGGACAACCTGATTTAATATGAAACTTTTATGTTTTGGTTGAGAAAACAAGCTTTCAAAATAAATTCAATCATTTCTGACAATGTTAATCTCACAAGATTTTTTGTGGCCATACGGAACTGAAATTAAAATTTTTTTTTGAAGGCTTATCAAAAGCTGGGTCGGTTAGTTTTAAATCTTATACTCGGGCGGGCTTACAAAACCTTCGACAGGAGATTCTTGGTAGTTTCGCATAACCTACTCGTAGAGGTTTTTGAAGCAGCAACGGTTGCCGAGGTTGGCAGAGTGAAGTTTCCGATTGTGGAAGTGTTGTTACTAGGAAGTATTCCATTCACTAGCTGCCGCTGAATGGCGAGCAGTCCTGAATTGTGTACGCCCAAACTTGCCCAAATATACGCAATTTTCCTCTAATTGCCCAAGCCAAGTAGGTATGTTATCTTGTCTTGGTGTTCCCGGCAATGGTTCACCAAATCAAACGTCATATAAAAACCGTTATGGTCTACTTAACCTAGCTGGCATCTTACGTCATGGAAATTGCTAGAAAATGTCCAAATATTGCACCATCGTTCGTAAGACCTGATGAAACATTGCATCATCACCTTTGAACACTTGTTTGAATTGCTTGACAATGCTTTTCATTATTGCGTCACACAACTGCTTATGTGAGTTTGAGATATAGCAAATTATTCTAGTCATTTGTAAAATGGTTGCTTGAAAGTTAGTCGCAAATTTAACTGTTTCGCTTAGTGCTGCTAGCTGGACAAAAATTTCCGTCTTTTATCTAAGTAGTTTGTTGTAGTGACAAGTTTTAGTGGTGTACAGTGTTGCATCCCGATTTCGACAGCCAGGTGGCTAATTTTACAGAAATACAATTTTGAATAGACGGTTTCAAAAGAGTGTTTCTTCGGTCATTACATAGGCTACAGACGAACGGATCCGCAAATCTTATGTTACAATTTTGCCATAAAGAGATTATGGTTTACCGCTGTGACCACTTGGATATCAAAATATCGATTCACTGAGCTTGATTCACACATCACAACTACAGACAAGGCCACTGTTTCCTGGCCAGTTGAAATTTTCCACTTCACGATGACTTTCTGCTTTATGCAGTTGTTCAGGACAATATCTGTACAAATCAAACGTCACATAAAACCGTTCAGGTCTACTGAATCTTGGCGTCTGACGTAATGGACTATTGCTAGAAATAAGCAAAGATTGCATCACCTTTGTAACACCTGTTGAAACATTACATCATCGTTAAATCTTGAATTACGAGATAGCCTATGGTGTAAGCCAAATTCAACAGGTGCCTGAATGGCTTCATAATGTTTATCATTATTACGTCACATAAAATGGTTACGTGCGTTTGGAAGATTGCAATCTATTCTCGTCATTCTTAAAATTGTTGCTTGAAAAGTTGGTCGCATATTTAACTGTTTTGCTTAGTGCTTGCCAGCTGGACGAAATTTACGTCTTTATCTCAGTAATTTGTATTGTAGTGACAAGTTTTAGTGGCGTACGGTGTTGCGTCGCAATTTCGACAGCCTTGAGGCTATTTTTACAGAAATACAATTTTGAATAGACGGTTTCAAAAGAGTGTTTCTTCGGTCATTGCATACAGACGAACGGATCCGCAAATCTTATGTTACAATTTTCCCACGAAGAGATTATGGTTTACCGTTGTGACCAGCAGTAGGCTAGGCCTTATCAGAGTTTTGGAAAAAAAATATTTTCAGGTAGGCTAAATGCAATCGGTCTACAATGATCCCGTCACTTAAAACTTGCAGCCTATTTTCAGTGACAGTTTTTTTTTCAAATAGCTTACATGAACAGCAAAGCTGATAGCTAACTTACCGATTGTGTTTACAGGTTTGAGTCTCACTGACGCAGGTTTAGATAATTCGACATTTTTGGCTTACCAAACCAGCATGATGCGTTTGTGTAAATTTTGGGATACCGTGGTTGTCATATTCTGTCTGTTTACTGGTGTATTATATACAGAAATAACATGCACTTCTACTTTGATAAATTACTGACAACAGAATGTCCTTCCGGGATACTTGCCAGGGTTGCCAAAAGATAATCTGGTAACCGGTCATAAGCATAACATAACAATCACATTTCAATACACTACATCCCTTCCTTCTCGGTTTAAAACGTAGTTTTCAAAGGCATTACTTCTTTCGATAAAAACCTATTTTACATTAAATGATCATTAAGCTAGAGGTGATGAAAACCATGAGCACTTGAACCAAATGACGCATCATTAGTTTTCGTTTACGTAAGCATCATTCATGCAATCTATGGTATACACAGATTAACTTTAAGTACCAACATTTACTGTCAAAAGCAATATAGCCATACTCCAAAGATCATGATTAGCCTAATACGTTTGCTTCTACTTTTCACACTTTGATCTTGAAATTGTAGTGGCGAACAATTAAATAGATTACCACTCAATTGACATGACGTTTAAACAAATAGACATGCGTTCCAGAGCTAGTCTTTATAACGAAAGAACAAAAGGAATCATAGGCATACAAGTCTGCATTCTAGTCACTTCAAGTTACATAATCGTTAAAGCGAGCAGGTTTACTGACATTACGTGTCGGACGAGTACGTACAGGTATTGAGGACTCATTCGAATCAGCGTTCAAGGTCATGTCCGCAGGAGGTGAGTTTACATTTTCATCACTGGTGTTCAATTTCTTAAAAAACGACGAATTTCGTGTCAATTGAACCCCTTCATTGTTTTGTACTGTCACTTCCCCCCTTTCCTTCCTAACTACCTGTTGGGTAGCGCTATCAAAATTTGCAGAAAGTTTATTTGATTTTTGACTTTTAACCAAAACTTCATCTCCAACCCGAATATCTGAGTCGACAGCACGTCGCTTAAAGTCAGTATATAGTTTACCGTCTATTTTACCCTTCCAGTCTCTGTCTCGAATCCCTTCATCAAAGATCTGAGGTTCTCGGCACAGTTCAGGTAATTTAGACTTCATTTCTCTGCGAAACATCATATAATAAGGAGTAGAACCTGTAGAAACTTGCGGAGTTGAACGATATGCCATTAGAAATTTGTTGATCTCATACCGCCAATCTTTCTTTTCAACTTGAGCAACTTTGATTGCCTTTAACAATGTTCGATTTTGTCGTTCCACCTCACCGTTTGCTTGAGGCCATAATGGTGTTGTTTTGCGGTGTATTACTCCATATTCTTCAAGAAAATTCTCAAAATCATTCGATACAAATTGTGGACCATTATCAGTTCGCAATGAGTAAGGTACTCCAAACCTTGAAAACATGGGCAGAATCGCTTGAATCAATTTTTCGCTTGTGATTGATTTCAAGATTGCAATTTCGTAAAAACGACTAAAGTAATCTACCACTACTAAAATGTTCTCACCACTTGGTAATGGACCAAGAATATCTGCTGCACAATCTTGCCAAGGCCCACTTGGTGGCAATATCCGAGCAATTGGTTCTGGTCTGCAAAAGTCGCTGGTGACTTGACATCCGTGACAAAGTTTACACATCTTTTCTGCATCAGCATCGATCTGTGGCCACCATACCTTTGTGCGTAATCGATGTTTTGTCTTGACAATGCCTTGGTGACCCTCGTGTGCCAAATTGAGCACTTTTTCACGCAATGTAGCAGGTATAACGAGTCTTGTCCCTCTGAGCAACAAGTTTCCATATGTACACAGTTCATTTTTTACATGCAAAAAGCTTGTGTCTGTACACTTGGACCAATTTCCTGAATGAATATAGTCCCTAATTTCTGACAACTGTGGATCAGCAGCTGATTCTTGTTCAAGTTCTTCTGTAGATAAAGCGACTGGCATACTTTGAAGAACAATAGATCTCACATAATCATAAGGTTCTTTTAAATCTCTGCTTTCTTCATAGGGCTCTTTATTTAGCCTTGACAATGCATCAGCAATGTTAGTTTTCCCTGGACTATAGATAACACTAAAATCAAACGATTGTAAACGCAATACCCAGCGTTCTATTCTTGCTGATGGTCTTGATTTCTTCGTGTAAATGTATTGCAGGGGCTTATGATCTGTTTCAAGTTCAAAATGTCTTCCAAATACATACAAATTGAATCTTTCACAAGACCAAACCAACCCTAGAGCTTCTTTTTCCGTTTGGCTGTACTTCTTTTCCACATCTGACAAACTTCGAGATGCATAAGAAATGACTCTCCACACTCCATCTTGTAACTGAGTCAACACAGCACCTAGACCAACTGGAGATGCATCTGTCACAATTCTTGTCTTGCAGTCATTCCGATAATATGCTAATGTATCAGCCTTTGTGATCACTGTTTTTAGTTTCAAAAATGCATCTTGGTGTGCTTTATGCCATTGAAACTTTGCAGTCTTTTTGGTCAAGTCTAGTATAGGCCTTGCAATGGTTGCTAAATTTGGGATAAACTTAGCTGAAAACTGAACAAGACCCATGAATGATCTGACTTCACTAGCTGAAGTTGGAGGTTGTGCTTTTTGAATAGCTGCAATTTTCTCTGCACTGGGACTTACCCCTTGTTGGTGCAAGTCATGTCCAAAAAATGTAAGCTTTGACATTCTAAACTGACATTTTGTTTTATTCAAAGTCAATCCAGATTTTAACAACTTTTCCAGTACCACATGTAATCGACTGTCATGTTCTGTCCTGTCTTTTCCATAAATGACAATGTCATCTGCAATGTTAGCAACACCATCGCAGTTCTTCAATAAATCCCAAATAATTTTCTGATATTTTTCAGGAGCAGAACTCAGTCCAAACATTAGCCTTTTATATCTGTATAGACCTCGATGTGTAACAAATGTTGTAATATGGCGGCTCGTTTCATCCAACATTATCTGATGAAAGCCCCATTTTAAATCCAACTTACTGAAAACAGTACTACCATTGAGTTGATACAACAGTTCTTCAACAGTGGGAATTGGATGTCTCTCTCTAACTATAGCCTGATTGGCTTGTCGCATATCAACACAAATGCGAATGTCACCATCACTCTTAGGTATGACTACCAATGGAGAGATCCAACTTGATGGTCCTTCTGGGACTTCTTCTATAATATCAGCATCAAGCAATTCATGTAACTTCACATCTACCTTTTCTCTCAGCGGAAATGGTATTCTTCGAACAGGTTGAGCTACTGGCTTAAGAGAATCATCAATATGCAATTTTAACTCATAATCTTTTAACAAGCCAACACCAGTAAATAAACCATCATACTTAGACACAATGTCATTATCAACTTGAGGTTCAACATTATTAGCACCAGATTTAACACCATTTACATGTATTGGACCAATTTCCTTGTTGTTGCATTAATATTACATGTCTTCAGCCATTCCCAAGTTTGCTTGTTCACAATGTTGCATGATGCACCGGAATCAACTAACATGTCTCCCACTGACACACCACCAATGTTTAAACTTACACTGCACAGCCCATGTGTTGAACTTTTCATTGAAAAGACATTAGTTGATGCTCCAAATTCATTTTCAACCAATCCTGAATTATCTATTTGATTGGCATTAGATTTTAAAAAGGTTTTAGATTTTGCATTTCTTTGTTGATAAAACTGTGTTGTATTCCTTACTTTTGATCTGCATTTCTTTTGAAAATGTCCCAGATTTCCACATTTGTTGCACTTCTTCCCTCTTGCAGGGCACTGCCTGTCAAATTTGAAATGACCAAATAATTCCACATTCAAAACACTCTTGTGTGTCTTTTCCCTGTTTTGACTTAATGTTACTCTTTCTTTGTATAGGAACTGAATTTACTTCATGCTGCATGCTTGGTTCTAATGATTTTCTTTCCATCATCTTAACCTGTGAATTAACTGCTTCATGTGCTCTAGCAATAGCTAATATATCATTTAACTGCACATCTCCTTTTTCCAAAAACTTTCGTCGTAATTGATTGGAATGACATTTATCAATTACTTGATCACGAAGTTGGGTATCCAATGAATCACCAAATTCACACATAGCTGCCTGTTGTCGCAGTCTGCAAACAAATTTGTTCACCGGCTCATCATGTTTTTGCATCAATTGCCTAAAAACATGGCGTTCAAAAGGTACATTAGCCTTAGGAAGAAAATGATCATCCAACAATGTTAAAGTCTCTTGAAGAGTTTTACCTTCATTGTCTGGAACCAAAGAAAAATAAATTTCTTGCACATCCAAACCAGCAGTATGCAGAAGCAGAGCCTGTTTTTGTTCATCACTGGTGACACCTTTTCCAGTGATATACAATGAAAACGCCCGTTTCCATCGCTTCCAACGTTGTCCCTGGCTTTGTGCATCACCATTGACATCAAAGGGTAATACAGCTGACACCTCACAGGTAACTGCAGCTCCATTCATGATGCTCACTAGTAGTTTGGACAACACGATAAGAACAATTCACTGTCTGCTTGGACCTCTTGAACTAATAGGCTACAGATTTAAATATTTTCCTCGTCGCCAAATGTCATATTCTGTCTGTTTACTGGTGTATTATATACAGAAATAACATGCACTTCTACTTTGATTAATTACTGACAACAGAATGTCCTTCCGGGATACTTGCCAGGGTTGCCAAAAGATAATCTGGTAACCGGTCATAAGCATAACATAACAATCACATTTCAATACACTACAGTGGTGTAAATCAGGTGTAAATCAGTCCGCTCAGTTGGCGACAATCGGAAACTTCACTCTGCCAATCTCGGTAACCGGCCCTGTGTCAAGAGCCTCTACAAGTATGTGAAACTACCAGGAATAACCTATCAACGGCTTATTCAGTCCGAGGATAAAGATTCAAAACCAAACCAGGTGCAAATTAAAGAAATTAACAATTTTATAGATATTTTTTGGGGCATCTGCATAATGGTGATGTGGAAAGTTTCACAAAAGGATTACTCAGATTCAATATGACTATAATTGCTTATTTTTCAGCTACCCACATCAAAAGGATACAGTTGTAGTCTTCAAAACAAAAAACACATTGTATGGAGGGTGGGGAGCGTGGTTGATGTAACTTTCATTTTCCTTTTACATGTTACATGTATAGCCTTGTTCCAGACGGTTGTTCGCCTGGTCAAACGTCATGTAGAAACCGTTCGGGTCTACTGAATATTACGTCATGGAAATTCCTAAAACATGAGCCAAAATTGCACCATCGTCCGTAAGACTCGTGTCAATCCTGTTGAAACCGGTTTAAACATGAAATGTTGCGTCGCCTTTGAGTTATCACAAATTTTTCTGATTCATTCTCGAAGTTGTTTGTTGGAAGTCGGTCGCACATTTAACTGGTTTATTTGGTGCTTGCTAGCTGGACAAATTCTCCGTCTTTTATCCAAGTAATCTGTATCGTAGTGACAGTTTTAGAGGTGTACGCATTGCATCTCAATTTCGATAGCCGCGGGCTAATTTTACAGAAATACACTGTTTGAAAAGAAGTTCAAGTGTGTGTTTCTTCGGTCATTATATACAGACGAACGGATTCGGGAACTTTATGTTAAAATTTTCCCACGAAGAGATTATGGTTTACCGCTGTGACCATAAAAAATAAAAGACGAGTTCTTGTCAGTTGGTAGGTCAAGAAGAAATTAAAGCAAGAAAAATAAAAGACGAGTTCTTGTTAGCTGGTGGGCCAAGAAGCACTTGAAGGCATAAAAATAAACGACGTGTTTGTTGTCAGCTAGTGCAGAAGAACTAATTAGAAGTACAAGAAATAATAAAAGAAGATTTGTTGGTTGGTAGTCTACACTCTTACAGAAGCAAAGAAAAGTAAAGACATTTCTTCTCAGTTTGGTACTGAAGAAAAAGAACTTTGACATTCATTGGCAAGAAAGAAGATTAAAGACAATCCATCTGTGCTTGTAGATTCAAGTGGAAGAATCCAAGCAAGTTTGTGGACTTTAGGACTTCATACTCGTACAGCTACGGTATCGTGCATTTAAATTCTTTTTTGTATTTTTACTGTCTTTGCAGTTAAGTTTTTTATAACTACTGTAGCCTAATAATTTTGTGTGTTTGTGTAACTTAATTTTTTTTAATTGTTAAATTTAGCCCCAACATTTAATATGTCTACACTCGGTGGCGACAAGGACTCGACCGCCGTAGACTCGACTGAGTTTAAGCCTGATGATGTTCTTTGCGGTCGGGCAGGCCATTCTGGGGAGGGACCCATTAACGATGAGGCTAAGTCAGTTCGAGAGGCCCGGCATCTTAGACGGGATATTTTGACTCAAATTGGGAAACTTTCTGTAGCCCTAGGTTCTTTGAGTGATAAGCAGGAACTGTTAATTTTTAGATCTAAGTTATCTACTTTAGAAGAGGAATTACGGCATTTCCATGCTCTTTTGACTAAAATCTTTAACTCTGCGATCTTGGCAGAACTTCGTGATAGGGTAGACCCCGAATTTAACTCGTTAAAAAATAACTTTGAACAAAAAGAAAGTGAGTTCTCAGATATGTTGGATGCTGACATACATCCTGAGGATAGCGCCTCAAATGTAAGCACTAGGATGTCTATGACTTCGTCTCGGATAGTGGCACAAATTAACCTGCAGCTAAGACGAGAGGAGCTCCAGATACAAGCTGAGGCCATTCGAGCTGAGGCTGCCGCGAGAGCTGAGGCCGAAGCGAGAGCTGCTGAGGCTGCCGCGAGAGCTGAGGCCATTCGAGCTGAGGCTGCCGCGAGAGCTGAGGCCAAAGCGAGAGCTGCTGAGTCTGCCGCGAGAGCTGAGGCCATACGAACTGAGGCTGCCGCGAGAGCTGAGGCCATTCGAGCTGAGGCAGCTGCGAGAGCTGCTGAGTTCGCACTCAAAGACGCTCAGTTGAGGGCTTAACAACGTAAAGAGGTAGTTTTAGCTGAATATCGATCAGAGGTGGGATCTCGGCGTAGCTCTAAGAAGGGCTCTTCTAGGCATTCCAGAAATGAACATCAATCGCAGTTTAATTTACATAACCTTTTCCAAACGCCCGTTCAACCTGTGAGTGGACCAGGGCAATCCACACGTTTTCCAGCTGTTTCAGGAGGTCTCGGGGCCGCGGCTAAGGGTCTTCCGAATGCTGTAGAGCCAAGGTCTGCGAATTACAACCGAACTCCTCCCCCAGAGCGTACAGGTCACGGGGCCGCCATTAGTAGTAATGCTTTGCCCCCTTCACAGTTTTCTGCGCCGCTAGGTTTTGATCGCCCAGCTACACGTAATTTGGGTGATTGTGAGAGGCGTATTGCGTCTCCTGATTTTAACGTGTGTGAGGATCGTGGTCGGGCTGTGCATGTGACTGAGCCCACTCAGCCCCTTAAGGGATATAGCTTGTCTTCTCCCGCTAAATCGAGTTCTCAACAGCAGGATTGCTTTTTTGAATACCAAAATAGTAGGACGTTTTTCGATAAGGCGGCCTTGATTGGTTACGATGGTAATAATATGCCATTTGTCTTCTTTAAAAATCGTGTTACGGCCTTAATGGCAGCTTCGCCCTTTAAGGGGACTTGTTTGACTTTGTTACAAGCAGCTTGTGTTAGAACAGCTGCGCAAACGATTGCTAATTTGGTTTCTGACACCCCTGGCTTGTCAGAGGAAGACAGGATAGAAATGTCGTTAGCTCGCTTGTCCCAGCGTTTTGGGGTTCGTGGAGGTCTTTTCGCAGAACCAGAAATTAGAAAGTATCGCTATGGTAGCAAATTGACTTCGACCTCTTCCAGTGATCTGAAAGAGTTTAAAGATGAATTGTCGCAGTGTTTGCTTTACGCGCAAGCTTATGGTCAGCGTGACAAATTGGAAGGACGTTTTGTTTTGGATTTGGCTAAGCGACTCCCGTTTGACGCTAAGCAGCGTTATCTTGATTTTTTAGGTGATCAGTATGGTGGCACTAATGAGCCCACTTTTCAGAGTTTGTTCGATTTTGTTGTACGAGAGGAAACGCGTAAGTCGACTGATTTTAGCATTATGCTAATGGGCGATTCTGGTGAGTCGCAGCATTTTAAAAAGTTTGGCAAAGGAAAATTGCCTTCATGTCCGGTTATAGGCAGACGTCCGTAAAACCCCACGATGATGGGATGTCAGGGAGTTCGCAGTACTCGACTGTTGTTGGCGCACCGCGCGGTGGTGAAGCCAGACGTAAAAACCTACCGGCATGCATTTGTTGTTCGTCACGTGGTCAAGTTGAATATCATTTTTTGTCTAATTGTAAAGAATTTTTGCGCTTGACACCTAAAGATCGGAGAGATGTCATTGTGAAAGCTGGCAAATGCTTGAATTGTTTGCGCCAGCATATGGTTAGGGATTGCGTTCATGCAAATAACTGTCGTAAGTGTGGGCCTAACAACGATAGGAAACACTATTTTCTTCTGCATGATTTTTATGTGACGTCACATGATTCTCTGGATTCTGTTGGGAAAGATGATGCTCGTGCCAGAGTTCCTGTGCGTAATGTTAAGATTGGAAATGTTAAAGCAGCCTTTAACCGCGTTACTGCTGCTCGTGTTTTGAATCCAATGACTGGCAAATCGAAGTTGGTGTATTGTCAGCATGATCCTGGTTCGCAGTTGACGTTTGTTTCGAGTGACTTGGTGTGTGAACTTGATCTTAAACCGTACGATAAAGCGTCGTTTAAAATGGATACCCTGGCTGGTCAGAAAGCTACTTGTGCTGACCTTGTCAAACTCAACATCCAGTCGTTAGAGACAGATGAACTGTTTTGTGATATAACTTCGGTGGTTAACCCAGCTTGGGCTGACGATGTTAAAACTTTACCGCATAAACAAGATTTAAATGGTTTCCGTCATTTTCATGACGTGAATATGTTTCATTTGAATGATTGTAGTACTGTAGATGTACTGATTGGCAACGACAACGCTTATTTGATGTGTGCAAAAGAAGAGCGTGTTGGTGAAAATCGTAGTGAACCGCATGCTTTACTCAGTCCTCTCGGTTGGTAGGTTTGTGGTGGTAAGTCACCCTTAGTTGAAAGCGTTGCTAAAGTGTGCAGAGTGCAGACGTCTTCAGAGTCGGATGTCATCTCTGGCTTTCAGCGTAGAATTGAGTCTCGCGATATGGAAATAGCAGACCTGAATAAAGTCATTCAGGATTTGACGTTGCAAAATGAAACCTGTGAATTGTCTCGCAATGATAAGTTGGCTAGAGAACTTGTTGAACCGAATATTGAGTTGAAAGATGGTCGATTTGAGATACCTGTTCCGTTGAAGGAAGATATTGGTCTACCTAACAATTTTGTGTTGGCGTCAGATAGAGTTGCTGCTTTAAGGAAGAAAGCTTTAAAACAACCTGAACTTCGTGATTTCCTTACTGACACCATGAAAGATCTTAAATCAAATGGCTATATTGAGCGTACTGGTGAAGCAGGAAATGTCAAGGGATTTGAATGGTATTTACCGTACTTTGTTACGTCACAATTAAAAAAGCGCATTGTTTACGATGGCAAGTCTGAATTCCGAGGAACTTGTGTTAATGATGTAATGTTTTCGGGTCCTGACTTGTTAAACCCTCTGGTAGATGTCTTGGCTAGATTTCGGCTTGGTAGATTTGGTCTCATGGCTGATGTGACTAAATGCTTCTTTCAAATAAAGTTACCTGAGTCGCAAAGGGATTTGTTTCGTATATTGTGGTTTGAAGATGATGACCTTGAAAATGGTAGGATGGTACCATTTCGTTTTTGTGTACACCCTTGGGGAATAAAGAGTAGCCCGTATATCGCTTGCTTGGCTATAAAGAAAATGATCGAGCAGAATCCCAGCAGTGCTGGTGAATTGACTCTCTGCAATATTGCAAATAATATGTACATGGATGATTTTATATTTTCGGCTGATAGCTTAGAGGAAGCTCAGCAAATCACTCATGAATCAATTGCTTTGTTTGATAGCCGTGGGTTTAAACTTGGTAAGTGGAGTGCTAACAAGGAGGCTATGATTGTCTTGTCAAATTTGGATAATGAGATGCTTTCACCTTTGATTCGTGACATTGACTTTCAGACTGAAAATATGACTTTGCCATCAGCGAAGACATTGGGTTGTGTGTGGCAAACCGAGTCTGACGAGATGCGTATCGCATGTTCCTTAAAGCCCTTAGCTAAACACACGCGCCGAAGTATGCTCAGTCAGCTTGGACAAAATTTTGATCCGCTAGGCTTTGGAGCGCCATTTTTTCTAAAAGCACGCCTTATACTTCAGCAATTGGCGATAGACAAGTTTGATTGGGACACCGAGGTCCCTGATAGCTTTGTTAAAGAGTGGGAGTCGTGGCTTCGCTCTTTGGACCTGCTTAAGGATTTTTCGTTACCGAGATGGTATTTTGCAAACTCTGGTGTGTGCAGTCCGGATGATATTGTTTCATATCAATTGCATGGGTTTAGTGATGCTTCGAATCAAGCTTTCTCTTCTGTTGTTTACTTACGTAGACTGGTTAACGGAGTTCCGAGTGTGTCTTTCGTTCTGGGTAAATCTACCATTGTTGTAAAAAATCAGTTTTCTTGGCCGATAGCTAGGAAAGAGCTTGTTGCCGCTTTGAATACAGCAAGACTCGTGAAGCAGGCCTACGAGGCATTGAAGATGCCCGACTGCCTTAAGTATTTTTGGTGTGATTCTCGTACTGTTTTGCAGTGGGTTAAAAACCCTGATTTACGTTTGAATAAGTTTATTACGCGTCGAGTTGAGCATATTTTATTGTTGTCTGGAGCCCAGGATTGGCGTTTTTTCCCTACCGATATGAACCCAGCTGATGTTGGCACAAGGCCAAATCTTATTACAAAGAAGGAATTTCGAGAGTTGTGGTTAAATGGTTCTAGTCTTCTTTACCAGTGTGAGGAAATTCCATCTGTAGAAAATGCCACTCCAGTACCTGTCCATAGCCTATATCTTCGTGACGAAGAGGAGTCGCTTGACGTTGGACAGGGTGGTCTTCACAGATTGATCGAGGCCGCACCTTCTTTGTATGTTATGAAAAAGAGAATCGCTTATTTGGTTGCTTTTGTTGAATTTTTGTGCTGTAAAACGAGAAAGCGTAGCTTTGTGAAGCCAAAACTGGATGCATCTTATCCTAACAGTGCTTCAGAGTTGGCTGTGAAGTTTGTTCAGAAGAGCGTGTATGGCGATGTGGTACATTTAATGACCAAACGATCGCCGGATGCCCTTGAGGAAGTGATAAAGCGAGGTAGTGTTGGCGCTTCGCAACGTGAGAAGGAACGCTTCAAAGAATTACGTTCACTTAAAAAGTACAGACCTTGTGTAGATGACGCTGGTGTAATCCGCATTGAAGGGCGCTTAAGTAATTCTCCCGAGATCTCTCTTGAAGCAAAGCATCCGATTGTTTTGCCTTCGAAGCACCCCTTCACTAGGCTTGTTGTACTGTCGCATCATAATGGAAATGCGCACTGTGGAGTACAGCACACTTTGTTGTCTACGCGACAGAAGTTTTGGATCGCTAATTGTAATGCCTCCGTGAAGAGGTATCTTAATGACTGTGGTGTATGCGCGATTGAGAAAGCTCGACCTATAAGGCAGCTCATGTCTGATTTACCTTTGTCTCGCACAACTGCGCATAGGAAACCCTTTTTTGATTGCGGCTTAGACTATCTTGGACCTTTAACTTTCGTTGAAGGTAGAAGTCACAAAAAAGCTTGGGGACTCTTGTTCACATGTATGGCATCTCGCGCTATTCATGTTGAGCTGGTTACGTCATTGTCGCTGAGTGATTTTTTACTTGCCTTTACAAGGTTTACAGATTTACGTGGGCAGGTTAATGCTATCTATTCCGACAATGGAAGTACCTTTCAGGCAGCATCTAAGAAGTTACCCGAGTTGATAGGATCAGCTGAATTTCACAACGCCCTGAGACAGAGAGAGATAAACTGGGAATTTATACCTCCGTATGCTCCGGCGCAAGGTGGCGCCTGGGAGGCAATGGTTAAACAATTTAAAATTGCATTTTTTCACATTTTGGACTCTTCAATTCGTAAGCCCAAATTTATTGAACTGCTTACGTATACAGGCAGTGCCGTTCGGATCGTGAACGAACGCCCTTTGGTACCTTTGAGTGACGACCCTAGGGATTTTACTGTCATCACCCCTGTCTCACTTTTAACCCCATACTTAGACCCATACTGTGCTGTTGGGCAACCACATGATCGTGACCAATTAAGAAGGGATTATCGGTTCAATTTGTCACTTTCTCAGCAGTTTTGGAGTAAATGGATCGATTTTTACTTGCCAGGTCTTCAGGGCCGGAAAAAATGGCTAAAAATGGCCGAGAATTTGGAGCCTGGTCAACTTGTAGTGGTAGGTTCTCTCCAGGACATTGGTAAACGTGGGAAGTATCAACTTGGGAGGGTGCATGAGGTAGTTCCACAAATTAGGAAAGGGAAGCCTGTGGTTCGTAGAGCTAAAGTTGCCGTCTGCAACTATGATGAGAGTACGGGGAAAGTGAAAGTAGACTATGTGTTGAGGGATATTTCGTGCCTCGCCCCCGTAAAGAACACCTAAGTGTTAGGGTTTGAGCCTGGTTTTGTCTGCGGTGGCCGACACTTGTCTGAGCCCAGAACAGTCGGTTATTATCGCAATCATTGTATATAGCATCATTTTTGCGTGTACCTAATACCTATGGTACCAATTTCATGTATCGTCGTGTTTATTCTTATTGCTGTTCATTCTTTGCATGCCCTTTGTATTTGCGTATTAACTTAAACGTGAGTGATTCAAACAATTTGTGTATCATGTGTTTTTATTCATTGGCTCACAATTGTCGTCAATTCTTTTTTAGTTATGCCATGTCAGACTGTCATAACTAGGGGCCGCTATGTTCCAGACGGTTGTTCGCCTGGTCAAACGTCATGTAGAAACCGTTCGGGTCTACTGAATATTACGTCATGGAAATTCCTAAAACATGAGCCAAAATTGCACCATCGTCCGTAAGACTCGTGTCAATCCTGTTGAAACCGGTTTAAACATGAAATGTTGCGTCGCCTTTGAGTTATCACAAATTTTTCTGATTCATTCTCGAAGTTGTTTGTTGGAAGTCGGTCGCACATTTAACTGGTTTATTTGGTGCTTGCTAGCTGGACAAATTCTCCGTCTTTTATCCAAGTAATCTGTATCGTAGTGACAGTTTTAGAGGTGTACGCATTGCATCTCAATTTCGATAGCCGCGGGCTAATTTTACAGAAATACACTGTTTGAAAAGAAGTTCAAGTGTGTGTTTCTTCGGTCATTATATACAGACGAACGGATTCGGGAACTTTATGTTAAAATTTTCCCACGAAGAGATTATGGTTTACCGCTGTGACCAAGCCTACATGTTACATGTTACATTTCCATTTTACATGTAACCCAACATGTAACCCAATTTTGTTTCTTCTGCGCCCTTTCTTTTTGTCTTTTCGAAAAAATTTGTAGCTTTCTTTTCTTTGTAGCTCTAGTTTTCTTTTTTCCAGATTGATCTGTCACTAGCAAGTTGTTCCCACGATTCCAGATCGACAACATAACTCTTACATGGTGTTGCACGCTAAACGTCCGCGTTTTGTCGCTTCTGCCTTTTTTGGACCTCTGCTATGTTTGTCATGGTGTCGGACAAATTGTTCGTAAGCAATTGTTCGTAAAGCAATTGTTCGTAGGCTAAAACAATTGTTCGTAGGCTAAAACAATTGTTCGTAAAATTAATTCTTCGTAAAACAATTCTTCCTAAAGCATTTTTTCGTGCATGCAGTTAAAATTTGATGTATACGAAGAAATGCTTTACGAAGAATTGTTTTACGGATTTCATTTTACGAAAAACAGTTTACGAACAATTGCTTTACGAACAATTGCTTACGAACAATTTGCCTATAACCGTTTGTCATATATTGTTTGTTTTTTTCGTTCTGGTGGTCAGAAATAAAAACAAACTGAACTGAACTGAATAAGATCGAGCTAAACAAAAGTTTTACATATTTGATTGGTTACAATTTGTAATCGTTCTAATTGACGCAATTTTTATTTTTTGTGCCCCGTAATAGCTTCTGCTCGAACAATTGCAGATTTTTTGCCAAATTTAGGCTACAACTTTTTTTAACAACACAGGGAACCAATTCCCTTGGCTCGCACGCCTGTGGTTATGTCAGATTTTTATAAAAAAAAAAAATTTGGTTTACATCGAAAGCTCTGATTTCATGTGAAGCATTGAAAGCGACCTTGTTCGGTTCAATCAGAAGTCCGGAAAAATGAATTGCTGCTTCGTAAACTGTAACTTAGTTATCATAAATGGAGTGGCAGTGGAGGAATAATCTAAGCCATGACGCATATTTCCAGCCTACACACTTATTTAGAGATTGGTTTGTTCTGAAAAGAATTTGTTTTGAAAAATATGTTTTGAAATTGGGGTGATAAAGTAGCCTAACCTACAAATGAACCAGAATATCAACATTAAGGTCTTAAGGCCTATTATTGCCTGTTTTTTTTTACGGCCTTTGGCAAAACAAATTAAAGTGCCTCTGACAGGAAAATAAATTCGCTAAATTTACCTAAGATACCAAAAAGATGACACTAACAAACTTTCCTGACGAGCAAATCGTAAAAAATATCAACAGGCTACTAAGTTACACGCTTGCAAACTTTCGTTGACATCGGCGAATCTGGCACTCATTCAATTGCGACAATAAAAACGGCAACACCGCTGTGACGTCACAGTAAGCGGGAAGGATACATTCTTTCTCTGTGATGACTTGGTAAAGTATGGCTAACCACTCGGCAGCCGTGGCCGAGTGGTTAGCGCGTTGGGCTCGCAGTCGAGAGCCTGCATGTTCGACTCCAGCCACCCGCACTTGCTGTTGTTTCTCTGGGCAAGAAACTTAACGATAATTGCCTCTACCTAGTGATCGATTTCGAGTAATGGGTAGTACCAAATTTAAGTCATAAGTAAAGTAGACAACCGGAAACAGACATTGCCGTCGGCTGCAGCGTGGGTCAGGTGTATGTCGGAAGGCATACACCGATGCATAGCGCTCAAGTCCGCTTTCCCGCAATGCAGGATAAAGATAAACAAACAAATGGTACGGCTACTGCAAAACGTGAATGTGTGGGGCTCTGTTGATCTAAATCATGTGCAAATTAAGAATTACCGAAATGAAAAAGTGAACTTATTATTACTATCAGGTTTCGATCAAATAGGTTGAGTTTACTTTTATCAAACAGCATCTCAATTCAATTGAAATTGCAGTTTCATAGGGCTACAATTTTCATACTTTTTTATTTGTCCTAATCTGGCTATAGCCATTTGCAGTGTAACAACAGTATTTCACAAACAGCACCTTTGATTTATGGTTGAGGCAATGCCTACAAATTGCTGTTTATGTGACATTGTCAGTGACAAAGACCGTGTGCTTTCTTTTCCCACAAAACAAGGTACTGAGAAGAAAATGATCAAAGTTTTCTTCAAGTGTTCGAAAGTGGGATGGGCCATACAAAACTAGTCGTATATGTTCACTTCACTGAAGATGATTTTGTTAATACCACTAAAGTAAAAATGCCTACAGGTATGTGTTGGAGTGTATAACTTACTACAAGGTGATGCTCTCGGAAGCAACAAGCGGATTGTGATGCCGTCATGCATTGTTTGGCGAATCCGAAACAATTTTCCAGATCCAGATGGCCGTTACACAGGATTTCAATGGCCAACTGAAGGCACATTATGAGAGAGAGAGAGAACTTTTATTTATTTTTGAATAGTGATGATGAATTAAATATGAATGATGATTCGTACGATTTCTTCATTTTTCACTTAAAGTATATTTTAGGTTTTGTAGGAACGTATCCAGTACAGTTTTATTAAACTGCAAAAAACAATAAATCTTCGAAAAAAGCAACCGCTTGTACCAACTCCGACCAAACTGTGATCCACCAATTACATCTAGGAAGCGTTTGTTTCATCCGTTGCTAACGACGTCCACTTAGGATGACGTAATACCACCAAAGTCGTCCCAGAGCAGTGAAATATGGAGTTTCGCCTGTGGTGGCGCTGCGGAGCAGTCGTTTGATTAAATTACGCCCTAACCAGTCGAGCTACGAGGTTAAGATTAAAAAGCTCGCTAAGTGTAATTCTGCGCTAGGAAATGCTTTAAAAAGTTACTATACTTAGATCCCACCTGTCAGGGGCACTTTAAGGAAATATATGAGGTGGAGTTTTGCAGATTTTAGACTAAATTTAACGAATAAGCTTTGATAGAATTATGAGCTAGCCAAAAATAAGTAGGCTACATATGAGATTTGAATTCTACATACATTTTAGGCCTTTAGGGTAGGCCAATGGTCATCTGGAAACACTTTAATTTGACGAATCCCCTCTCAGCAGGTTTTATCGATTGAATATAACTTATTATAGGAATGTTTATCCTAGAAACGAGAAAATTTTTCTGCAAGCATAATCTTGGAAGTTTCAGATAGGCCTACTTGTAAAGTTTTGGACCACCGACGCAAGCCTTCGACCACCGTTTTATGACCGTGTCGTTTCTGCACCCACAAAGTCGGGCGTTTTACCGATTGTGGTATTCAAATGTAAGTCATAGGTAATATCAATGCAGGAAAATATTCATACAGAAAGTATCCATATAGAAAATGTCCTGGCTGGAAAATATCTAACAGGAAAATACCGGTAGTTTATCCTTTCAGAAAATACTCCCTCTCTTGAAAAATATCCACCTTGAATCCTTGATAGTTCGCCAACATCACTTGGAAAAATGGATATTTAGCGATTACCGCGCTATCCTTGCAGTATCAAGTAGTTTGGAGTCTCTGCCTTCTAAACACATTTTGTTGAAGTTGAAATCAGTTTTGTATTAGTAGGCTGCATCTGGACGATTGGCTTGACAATTCAAAATTTCAAAAATCTCATTATATTTTTGCTCGCGTTGTCATCAAAGCATCGAATGTGGAATTGATTTTGTTACAATCGGCAGCAGAGGTTTTTGTCTTTGTACAAACAGGCGACGAGTGATAAATATTTTTAAAAGAAGAAAATCTTTATCTTGGCGATCATGTAACCCAACAAATTTAAAGAGCAAAGACTTCATATAAACTTGATAGAATGAAACAAAGACAAAAATGACAATTTCAACAATAAAACAAAAATCCTTGTCAAAAATTTAAAAATCTTTTCGATGACATGTTAAAAATCAAGTCTGGCACCTAGCGGCGACAAAGCAAACCTGATTTGCTTAAAATCTTTTGAAAATAAAAAAGAGGTAAATCAACTCTGATCGTAAACAAATATCGATTGTTTGTTCATAAAACATCATGGTGATGGACAATGCGCGATTTTCTTTGCCTGCACCAAAGTAGTCTATCCTCATTCCAATGTTCATATTCCAATGTTCATCATCTTTCATCTTTCAAGCACAAGTTTAAATAATAAGATCGTTCCTGGTGGACTTGTATCAACAGTAGCAGACTAGCAGTGTCAAGAAAAATCGGAAACGATATAAACAGAAAATTTGTAACTGGTTTCAATAAAAGCAATTTTCAAAATTGAACTTTCAAACATTCGATGTATCAACAAACATTGTGAATTTTCAACTCATCCAATAAACACAAGATGTCAGTTGCTATGGATTAATAAAGTCAGATAATAATCAGAAATCAAAAGTGCAATCGGCTAACAATATTACTATACAGAACAACTAACCGCTTAATTTCAAAGCTTCAAGTGCGCAATACAATCTACTCTACACAGGAAGAGATCCAGGGATTAGCCTTAGGAAGGGGAGAGACTGTATGATTTCATCAAAACAAAACAATCGTCCCCCCACCCTACACCCCTGAATCCACCAATGACTCTGGGTGACTTAAATATTTGTAGAAGGTGGTAGTGAAGTGTTGCAAGCGCCTCATGAAAGTTAATTTATATTCTTAACTTGCTTAACTTACTCAATGTGTTGGGAACGCCTTAGTGGAGTGACAAAGGGCAACAGGAGAACAGAAAAGGAGAGATTTTCAGTGTTAAAACATACAAAGCAACATTGTTTTGGTAAAAAATTCAAGCAAGATCTTCCACACCTCTGTCGTGCACCACCTTAAGTTTCAAACTGACGTGATGAGGCATCAAGACCAGGTTGTACGCTGCGTCCATTGTGGGAGGAAGATCAGGGTCCGAGGTCAACTCACAAGTATGCGCCAAAATTGATGTAGCAAAGAAGAGCCACCTCATGGCTGTTCTGTCTCCTGGACATTTTCTTGATCCCATAGAGAACACGGCGTACATTTTGACCAGATCCTCATTTAGATTCCATCCTCCGGAGTTCATCTTGGTGAGGAATCGAGTCGGATCAAACTCTTCCGGGTTTCCCCAAACTTTTTCATCGTGGTTGATGGTGTATTGGTTAAAGATGACCATTGTTCCTTTTGGAATGTGGTAACCGGCAACTTCAGAGTCTTCCAAGGTCTGATGAGGAATGGTGGCGGAAAAAAGAGACGAATGACGGAAAACTTCATGAAAGAAAGCTTCAAGGTAAGGAAGATTGTTCTTGTCGGAGTATTGAGGAAGTCTCTCTCCAACCACATCATCCAGCTCTTCCTGCATCCGCTTCAAAACATCCGGGTACTTGAGGAGATAATTAAGGATCCAAAAGAAGGTGGCTGATGACGTATGCTGACCTAAGCAAATAAATTGTGACGTAATAAAGCTTGTTATTTATTTTTAAAATTAAAATCAAGACCGAACTTGAAGAGTTTCTGTTATGAGATACGTGCTGAGAAATGGCATTGATATAATATCGCAGGATGATGGTTAAAGATTGCCACCGATCCCACTTCCTCACCAATCACGTCATAGTTGGGCAGTTGGGCCCTACAAGCTGACGTCATCAGCATTTGGAAAGCATTAGGGGTTGAATGTATTCAGTCACCTCACCTTGTTTGCTCACAATGAAGGAGACAACCACCTACGGTACTACAAATTACCGAACAGATTCATGCAAAATTGTCGCGATATTTTATGGGCTGCATTAAACTATACATGGTATAAAAAGTGCTCAATGCCAAGCAAGAAGCCAAGCAGAGCGAATTACATCAAAATTAGTTATTAGTTCACTAAAAACCCATCCTGTTTCACTTCGATAGGATCGTCAGAAAGAACTTATTCCAATAAAATTCCTATTCAAAGAGGCTGTTAAGGTTTTCAGTGGACTACTAACTAATTTTGATATAGGCTACCATGGCCACCTAAAGATACGGCCTGATTTGTCACATTTTGCAGAAATTTCCAGGTTTTTCTAACTTTGGGCGAGCGTTTGAATAAATTTTTCTAAAAATTAGATTTTTACGCTTTCTTTATTCTTTTCCCTAGATGATACAATAGGTTTTAATATTCTCACATGTTGAAAAACAAAGAAAATTCGATTTCGAAGATTTTAGTCAGACTGTTAATTTTCAATAACAGTCTGATTTTGCGTTTTTCAACTTACTTTTTCTCATCTGCTACTGCTTCCCCAAGGCAACAAAAAAGTTTTTATGTCATTAGGAAACCGCAAAAAGTAAAAACATCTCAAAAAATGTCAGTCAAGCACTAGCAGTAGCTGTAATCAAAATCTGCAAAATGTGACAAATCAGGCCGCATCTCCAGGTGGCCATGAGGCTACTTAAATAATTATGAATATTGACAACAATGTTGACAATTGTGTTCAAACAATACGCTATTGTTAGCAGCAAGAACTACCAACCAGCAGCAAATACATCTTCCACCAGCGCAGATATCGTCACAATTTTTTCCTTTTCCAGCTGATCAAGATCGCATTCGTCCTTCTCCAGGGACTCGGATGTCATCGACTCCACCAAGTTGCTCTCCGATCCCGGATGGTACTGAGCCAAACATTCTTGCGTTCTTGTGAAATCAAGAGAACTATTTTAGAAATAGCTTTAGATAGAATTTTTTCGTTTATTCATGTATCTCACTTAAAATTATAACAAAATTTTACTAAATAAATCTGATCTAATCGCTTGTGTTTTTCACCTTTTCCAAGTCCACTCATCAAGCATCTTGTTCACTACAATAAATTCGTCCATGAGTTTTTGATACTTTGAAAAGTTCTGAAAAAAATAAAAATATTGTAGAAAATTGTCTGAAACAACCTAATTTCTTGTTGAATATCCAATGCGGTAAGTCCAATTTTAATTATTTGATATCGAAATTTGAAACCAATAGCCTACAAGCCAGAAGTACAGTGTGTTGGTTTTGACAAAACCTGTTTTGCTATTTTGAAATACCGCAACTTCTCCGTAGACGTCCAACCACAGCTCAACAAACAGCTTCAAACTTGTTTCATCATCAACTGATTTGTTTCAAGATAACAACTTTTTATAGTTTCAGTTGAAGCAAACAGCAAGAAATAATTTTTATCATAATTTCATCTAAACTACAGCTCATTTTTTGATGGTAATCTGATTAAAACCATTTGGGAAATGTCAGCGATTTTTTGTTGGTCTGATTTGAAAAGTGTTGCAGGTTTTTGTCAAAGAAAATACGAGTCTGTGTTTTTTAAAAGGTGCAAATATGATGACAGTAAATGGACTTGAAAACTATACGTCAACAATTTAACAGTAACAACACACGAATACTGTGGGATGTAGTGTTGCACCTCCCATTTTTAAACGAATGTTTCAAAAAGAATTTGTTTCACTTCAACTGGATCACGTGATTGTGACGTAGTACAGCATCATAGTTCTAGCCAGCAAGCAAAACCCGCCAGTTGGGTAGCCAGTAAGAAAGTTGGAGATTTGATTCTGGAAGAATGACCATCAGAGTCCATTGATCTCAACTTGGACACAAACTTAGCAGCTAAATTTGCGATTGACGAAGAGTGATGCAGTTTTTAATTAGGGGACCCTTGGTCATATTTGTCACCCTTGGTCATGTTTGTCACCCTTGGTCATGTTTGTCCGAAACGATATTTTGGGTTGAAATTCTTCCAGAAAAATTTGATTCGAAATAACATCAAGACAACGAACTTTGTCTTGAAATAAAAAAATTCAAAAATATTTTAAAATTTTTTTTGTTTCGAGCGGCTCCATCTTTGGCCCTTTGCCAGTTTTTTTTTGCAAATAATCTCCATCCATTATACTTAGTAATGCCATCCCAGCGACAATCTTGGTCATCAGTTTTGCATGAGGAGAAATCTATGGTCGCTATAACGTGTCATTGATTCGGAGATTCCTGCACTGTTAGATTTTATCAAAACAATTAACAATCCAAGAGTTCTTTGTAAGATGCAATTTCGAAGCTTTTATGACGCAACAAAGCAAATTCGCGACACAAATTGTCTTTGTACGACGAGGTATCCGTTAGTCCCCAACGCAAGTAGATTTAAATTGCTACCTTACTAGATACAAACATATCATCACAATTCGCTCCACGCGTTTTGGCTGGTGGTTGCCATGCTTTTACGGGTTTATATTCTTGTACAAAACTTGAAAGAACAAACAAACTACCTCGCAATCCATTGATGCATCCCTTTAACATTAAATATCGATTTATTAAAAAAACAAGAGACGAGCAGCTGTCACTAATTTTGGTTCTGTTTGTGCAGAGATGATTGACAGGTCGTCTTTGGACATCGTTACATCGGGAATCGATGAAAACATCTTGACAAGAACGTTATTGTTCTCCAAACAGTAAAGATGACTAAAACCGCGCGAGATAAGTCGCTGAGTGAACGACTATTTGATTCTTACGCAGCCGATGTCAATGATTGGATCGCGGCTGCACCTTTGACAATTCGATTGTTTTTTTCGAAATTGTTTCAATACAATTTTGGTAGAGAGGTGATGAAAGGTGATGAAAAGGGCTAACATGAGTATGGCCGAAAACGTTTGTAATTTTCAGTTTATTGTCATGTTATTATGTTAAATGTCGTCTGGCTGTTAGGTTTGATTGTTGCGATAATAAAAGACTTGAATCATCAAAGTAAAAAAAATCGAGTTTTTGAGACAAGTAGGCTATATGTTACATTTTGAAGCTACCGAAACCATGTACTCAGCGATATGGATCGGTGTGACAAATTCAACTTTTTCATTTTAAATAAATTTTTTTACGGAGAGTTACTTTGATAATAATTTAAACCACACGAACTTAGCATTGACTCAAAATTTGAAAAACGTAGGTTGGTAAGATCGTTCCCACACTCAGGTCTGCTATTGCAACGTCACAATAGGCGCGTTTACCTAACTCTTCTGCGGCAGCTGAGATTGCCAGCCTGCAGTGATTTTTGTATAAATTCCGCTACATGTTTGATCTTGATAAGTTGATGTTTACAACTTCAGAAAAGTCAGTCTTGCAACGTCATTGAAAATATTGTTAGTTTCACCGCCAGAAACTTGACTCTGAGTGGGACGAACAAATCCAACTCGACCACTGACCCGTTGCAACGCTAGGTCGGATGCAAATTAATTAACTTCGCTAAAACAACACCCGAAGATGATACGCATGATTGCACAATGCACAGGGCAGCCGCCCTATGGCCCACAATCAAGTTACAACCAGCCACAAGATGAAGCAACTTTTGTGCAAATTTTTATCATATGTTGTACTTGTCTCAAGGCAAGATCAAGATAATTATTCAAAAGTTACTGGGTCGTATTTGTCAGGTGCAGAGACACATAGGCCTGTAAATTTCTCCCATCTCTTGCTAGTAATTTGCATCAAAATTAAATAAACAAACATAACTAAGCAACAACACTACATTTAACATTATAAAAACAAAAAACAATAAGCAAACGTTTTCGGCTAGTCATACAGCCCTTTTCAAGCCTATAAAACAAATATTTTAAAAGAAATACTGAAGAATCATACAGCATCACAGCAAAAATATGATCAAATCTAAACATTTGAGAAACTGCTTAACCTGCTCACACAAAATGATAACTGAAAAATTACGAGGCACAACCGGTCAAGTATTTGAGAGGTAAAATTAATTGCTCAGAGAAGAATTACCCAAGCAGATTACGCAAGATGGACAGAAGCACAACACGAGATAGTGGCACAAACAAAGTAAAAATACGAGAAGCACAAGACGTGACAATTCAATCAAAAACTATTAAAAGATAGGAAGTTCCGCCAGCAAATAATTGCCTGTTGAGCCCTGGGTTGAAAGATTTGATGATCAATGCCTCGTGAATTTTGGTGTCGAACTCGGACAAACACTTACGAACAATTTCGAAGGAGTCCAATGAGGGTTTATTGTTTGAACACAATTGACAGTTTCTAATATGATCTTTAATTGCACTGTTTTAAAATTTGCTAAATTCAGATGTTCTCTCACTCTCGTCTCCAAATGTCGCGTGGTCATACCAATGTTTGTCGAACTCACATCATGCGAGCAAGTATTTTCTTTTGATAATGTTAATTGTAGTGTTGTTGCTTAGTTTTGTCTGTTTATGGTTTAAATAAGTAAATTCTCGGCCCAAATTCTAAATTAAGTAACTTCCACAAAAATGAAGAAATAGGTCCCATTCAGGCCCTATTCAACTCATCTCTGACAACGACATTTGGTAACGTCCCTAGTTGAGACTATTTTCCATAGGACCACTTTTACGACAGCAATTCGTGTAAAAAAGCGCCTCCAACCTCTAAAGTCCAGAGTTAGCGACGTGCTGATTTCTACTATGAAGCAACAAACAACATTCGAACTATCGCACTATACAAGTTCTCCACCGAGTGTTGCCAGTCGCGATGATGACGATGAATCGCGAATTTACAGGTCAAACAAATGTACAACATTTTGCAAATCACAAGATGAACCTTTTAAAATAAACCTTCGAATACGCGCATGTAAAACCCGTAGATGGTTAGTTTGGGAATATTATGAATAAAAAGGTTTTCAACAAATTTTCAAGGTCAGGTTTGAGTTGTGAGCACGCATGTGTTAGTTCAGTGAGCAGTGAGCACGCATTACAAAGTTCAGTGAAGAGGTGGTTTCGAGTGAAATCCAAGAAAAGAAGAAACTAAAGCCAGTAATAATTTTATCGAATCAACAAAGTTTGTTTGAATTACTTGCAGCAGCACGAAACTAACTCGTGGAGCGCCGAGTTGGAACCGGGATCTTCAGCTTAACGTTTTTGTAAAAAAATAAAGAAAATGCATCAAAAATACGGCCAGGCCAATCGCTGGTCCATTTGAGTTTTGGCCCCACTTTTCCTCGCTAGTCACAAACGTGTGCTACGTCACTGGTGACGTTGAACAACTGAATAGCGTCATATTCGTTATTGATCTTCAAATGTGTTTTGTTAAATTTGTTGGATTTGGAAGCTTTTTATATTTGCAAAGGTGATGGTTGCACTTTGGGTGGAAGGAGAAAAGTGAATGGTTGCAGCATGCAATTGCTACACTTCAATTACATTTGCATTTAAGTATTTCCACATTAGCACATGATTGTTAAAACCTAAGTCCCAGACGCCAAATGTTAAGAAGGCTTTAATATACCTACGTCATTCCCCATAGTGCGCACTAACGAATGGTATGTGTATTGTAACAACAGAAATAGCAACACTACTTTTAAACGCGCTCATGCATGACGCCGAAATAACCAACAGCCATTGTTAATTAGATGAGGACAGGAAGCATGTGAAAAGGCGGAGCAGACAATCGATGGAGCAGAAGCGCATCACGACTTCACATCACGCGTTGAGTCCTTAACCTTTCACGAGTGGTTGGTTGAACCAAGACCAACATGGGTTGCTTCATTGTCTGCTCATTTGACTTTTAGATAAAAACCTTTCAAACGCGGCGAACTTTGACCTTAAGAGCAAAAATTAAAATTTTTTGCATCTATAAATCCATGGCCACCTAAAGATACGGCCTGATTTGTCACATTTTGCAGAAATTTCCAGGTTTTTCTAACTTTGGGCGAACGTTTAAATAAATTTTTCTAAAAATTAGAATTTTACGCTTTCTTTATTCTTTTCCCCAGATAACACAATAGGTTTTAACATCCTCACATGTTGAAAAACAAAGAAAATTTGATTTTGAAGATTTTAGTCAGACTGTTAATTTTCAATAACAGTCTGATTTTGCGTTTTTCAACTTACTTTTTCTCATTTGCTATTGCTTCCCCAAGGCAACAAAAAAGTTTTTTGTCATTAGGAAACCGCAAAAAGTAAAAACATCTCAAAAAATGTCAGTCAAGCACTAGCAGTAGCTGTAATCAAAATCTGCAAAAAGTGACAAATCAGGCCGCATCTCCGGGTGGCCATGATAAATTCTTTAAAATCCTAAAATTGCATAAAATTTGAATTTAGCAGCTAAAAGCCTGCTTCATGTTTTGACAGCGATTTTCGTCAAAAAGAGGTTTCGCTCAATTGTGGATTTCACAACTAAAACGCTGCAAAAAAAATTGAGCGAGTATAGCCTATTAGTAACTTTAATGTTACGAAACTCTTCGATTTTATGTTTTTTATAACCTTAATCATGAATTAGTTTGATGGTTGATAAAGATTTGGTCAATAAACGTCAATCTTAATTCTCACTCTCAAAAGTCTAAAACCATTCCGCTCTTAGAGGGGATCGAACCGTTGACCTTATGCGCGTCTTCTGACACTCCCCTCAAACAGTTTGTGTCGTGGAAGTGGCTCCGACTTCATCAGCAAACCTTTAAAACCCATTGTAGCAAATCTAGTACTGTCCTTTTTCGGTCATTTTTGTGACTTTGTATCAGCATTACTTTTTCTTCATCATCAAAGGAAACAAATGTGCCACAAATTGAAATGGGGGCATTTCGCCAAGCCCCGTCCAATCCACCCAAAAATAAATTAACCAGTGGAAATTGCACGTATAGCAAAAATGTTCCCAAAGGTAATATTTGGTTAAAGGAAGAATACACAAGTGAAACCGCCACCATGTCAACCCAACAGCCCTGTTTTGACAACGAGTTGAATGAAGGTAGGTAGCTCACAAGGACACAACAGAGACAATGTGTTAGAACCAAGCTGAGGAAAAGTGTCGGATTTATTGTAAAAACTAGGACTGGTTTGATGTTGAATCTTTATCCTCGGACTGACAAAGTCTTGATTGGTTATTCCTAGTAGTTTCGCATACTTGTAGAGGCTTTGAACCACTGACGCAGGGCTGGTTACCGAAATTGACAGAGTGAAGTTTCTGATTATTGAAGTGTTGCTGCCAGGGAATTATTCCATCCATTAGGTGCCGCTGAATGGAGAGCAGTCCTTAACGTGCGTTGCTCAAGCGCACACCCCGAGAGTCGAACCAGCACTGCTTGATTTTGAGTCGTGAGCTTAAAGACTGGGCTAACGGGGCGGACTGTATCGGGGGAATGGATTTATCAGCATCAAAGAACGAAAAAATAATGCAAAATACAACAAAATCACATTAAAGCAATATAACCTACGGTTCGGTTTGGTTCAATTTTTCATCGGAACTCAAACTCTATCTTTAAAGCGATTAAACTTATCAGTTCAATCACAATCATAAATTGATCAAAACTTGATAAATTTTGACGTCACCACTCACGAGCAACCAGGGCATAGAATCTACGATCACGATGGCGGTTATTATCCTTCCAAACTCCGCGTTCATGCTCAGAAGTCGTCGGAATTCCTATGATGTAAAATATGATGTTTATTTTATACATCACTGCATCCATAACAAATGTGTGTTGTTTTTAGCGGTTTGCAAAACAGACAGTGTCAGTGCAGCAGTATAGGCGCAGCTGGTGCTACATGATCGCCCTGAATACAATCTCTCGCTGAGTATCAAGTAGGATAAAGATTCCGTGCCACTTTTAAAAAATCTTTGGTATAACCGGACAGGGTATCGAATCCATGTCTAACGATTCAGAGGCGAATATTTTAACCACTAAGCTACCGAGCCGAACCAACGAGAAGCAAGAAATTTTGTTTTACAATTAGCCTCAAACAATGAAGCAATGTCCGCTCTACAATTGATGTTTTTATCGAAAATTCTTCAATTGATTCGGCTCAAGATTTTGCAACATCCTCAATTAAATAGTCCGGGAATTACCCAAGTTGTTTGCAGGGGTTTGACTGTGACGTATTTTGGACACGAACAATTACGTGAATCTGTTGAAAATTCCCCTGTTTGGAGAATGTCACACAGGTTACTTGTCCAGTGCCTTGTTAAACAATGTGTGTTATAAATCAGATTCAACCTGTTTGGTAACTCACCCCATAGTCGCACAGTTATTGAATACCTTCTCACCTCGTTGTCATAGTGATATCTTCTCCCGTAGCATACAGAGCACACCGTGTTGGCCACCGACATCCTGATGGTGTCTTCCGGACGTGCGGGCTTCGTGGCGGACAGTGATTGGAGGTGCTTAATCATGCGTATCGTTTCTTTTGTGATGACGTCATTCATCCGATCGAGTCTGGAAACTGACGTCGACAGTTTGTGAAGATGACGTATCACTGCTGACTTGTTCCTTGACCATTGGTCACCTTGAGTCTGGACGTCATTTGTGACGACACTTTGACCGCGAGAGACGTGTTTATAAGAGGGAAAGACTGGCCGGCCAAAGTACTTGTGCTTCTGAGTGATGAACGCGGCTCGCGCGGTCTCCATGCTGCTCAGGACAATCGCGTTTATCCCCCCCAGTTTCACCCGAAAGACCGGCCCGTACTGTTGCGCCCACTTGTGTAGTGTTTTGTGTGCTTGATCTCCCAAAAAGGGGGAATTTCCAATTACTGGCCAAGGGATAAGACCGGGCGGGCTTCTACCAATCTGAGGCTTCGAACCGAAGAGGTTGATGCTGATATGTTGGCACACCCCTGATATGACAGCGAGAGAAGCGCAAAAGATCGCGATCTCCAAGATGGAGGTAGGGAGGAGATACGTTACAATGTCAACAACAGACATGTTCAACTACTTCCAACCTCTGCAACGACAAGATGGAAATGATGAAGGTTTGTCTTGCACGATAAGGTCACAATGAACGTAAACTTGTTTCAAATGTTTAAAACAAAATTTTTTTTTTTCTTGTTTAGACTTTTGCCTCCTTGTATTTTGGTATATCTGCATATTGCATAAAGCAAACAGAACGATTTTTGCAAACATTTCGGACTTTTATTTGACCGCATTTCGCCTCGTCCTAATTGAACCATCTTCTCTGCTAGCCCTGACAACTTGCTAATGAAGCATTGCTACATTTTGCTCAAACTCACCACTTACCAGACACGTGACTCACTTTGTTGAATAATTTTTTGTTCACATTCAAAAGCACATACCAGAGGCGGAGCTCACACGAAGTTAAAAAGGTAATTTCAATCAAAAGTGCATCTCGTGCAAACGGCCTTTCCTCTTTTACAACTGACCTACAGCCCGCACAGCGCTTCTGCGTTGCACCTTTGTGTCATCGCTTAACGACGAACGTTAATCTTTTAGGTTGAATCCGTGTTCAAAGAGCAAGTGCTAAATTACATCGCAACTTTACGGCGTGTTCTCAAGACAGAACTTGTAACTACGTCAACTAATATTAACGTCTGCAGACGTTAAATCTATGTAAAAATGACTAAATAACTGCATTGTTTTCCATTTTGTTTCATATTTGCAAGAAACTACATTTTTGCCCCGACAACCCTGACTACGCCGCGCGAGAAAGAAGGCAAAGTTCACCATTGGTGCAGCTCGCTATTACCTCGTAGGCGCCCGACCAAACTCATCAGTGACGTGAACAATTCCGGCCACTGAGCGGCTTCGTCTACAATCGCGATCTGGCGCGTTTCTGTTGAGCTTCCATTTCTTCCTGCTGTGCCTCAAGCGTTTGCAACAATGTGGCAATTTCTCAAACAAACTGCAATTGTTTAGTAATTACACATCAAAACGTTATTTAGACGTTTGATAACGTAATACCAAACACACAAAATATTTGATGGGAACAGCTCATCTTTGAACAAACTATAAGATACAAACCTGTATCGGCGCCCGAGCCATAAACCATCAGGCCTGAGATTGTAATTAGAGCAAAACATTAACCGGAAATTTATTTTAGGGTTTGGTTTGTGTTGTTGTGATCAGTCATGCTCCTGCCAAACCGATGTTGGAATTTCAATTAAACTTATTTTTAGAAAAACTGCTCACAAATTAGACAAGTGAACAAATATTATCTAACATGAGAACTTGTATTTTTCTTGAATTTTAGAGAAAGCAAAGTAAATTGAAACGACAAACAACGTTTCCTTCGTGATTGCTTCATTTTATATGAAAATTACGTTAAACTAATGTATAAAAGTCAGAATAAAAGCGATAGTTTTATAACATTGCAGATTGCTCTACTCACAACATTAGCCTAAGGTGAAAATGAGAAGATTGAAAGCTTTCAGAACTAGCAATAAAACAATTGTCTACTGAAGCAGAAGCTTAGCTAGAACCTTCTTGAAGCATCCATTCGTGCCGGCCGTCTATTCTTTCTAAAATTTATAAGCATGTCCCTAGAATACAATCAAAACTACCCGATAAATTTTCAGTCATTGAGGAAACTATTTCATCTTATAACATTGACCTTGAGAAGCTCATGTGGCTTGGACGTGTGGTCGGAGCTTTGAGACCTCCAAGTGGTGGGGCGTCAAACTCAGAAGGCCACAAATGTTTAGAGCGATGAACAAGTGGTTCCACTGCTGCAACAATCGCTCATTGTCCCATAGCGCGATGTTGATCGGCGCAGACGAGCAACGTGACCGATAAGAATGTTTTGTTTGTTTATGTTTTTCACTGATCGTGCACTTAACCAACTGGTCCACCGCTGGCAAATATGCGAACCATCTTGGCAATGTTGTTGCAGAGAATATCACGTATCGACCAACCTGGGCTGATGCTTCTGAGCACTCAAGCTGGTTCGCCAAGAGTCCACAAACTTATAGGCTCAAATGTTTGGAAAACATTATGGAATTAGAATAATCAGAACCTTTGTACCAACCCTTACCCTGTGAACCTCTGCTTTGGCAACTCTTGTTCTAAGCTAGTTTGTCGTCATAACGGATCACATTTCTGTCAGAAGTGGTTGCTTTGTGACGTCATTACACATCGTAAAACAGGTCACGTATGTTTGTGACCTAGATATCAGGTGAATTACGTCATGGTTGCGTGCGCAGAGAGGCGATCAAAGTCTCTACAAGGTCTAATAACCAGGTTAATAAAATCAAACGAAAGATTTCCATAAGATAAACAATGAACCAAAGTTTTTGTAATGTTGGTGATCATGGCGTTACAAGCATTGCTGCTATTCACTAAATGTTAATTTGGAAATTTCTAACTAATCCACATATGAATTATTACGATCAGTTCTGCCAACCGATATTCGCCAATTCAAAAACTTAACTCATTTGCTTTCAACATACGTTTAGATGTTTCTCAAAGAACATGCTTCCACCTTGTAGCTTTGATAAGTGTCTTTTAACAGACACAAATTAATAATAATAATGTTATGGTTTCACTTATTGTAGCTCTACAACTGCTGGTCTTTTAGCGACAAGGTTCATTTGTAATTTTATATCAGATTTACGATGTCATCACATTATTACCCGACTTGTCCTCACTGCGTTATACAAGAAATATTACAATCGGTACCGTTTTTAAAGTCTTTGGTTTGACCCGACTTGGAATCGAACTACTTAATTACCAACAAATTAGTGCGCCATTTCAGCATAGATACAAAAAAAAATTTTTGTCGATTTTAATCTTAAATAGCCAAGTGCACAACAGTTATTTGAATCTGCTACCGTAAGCTCCTCCTAAACCGAGACAATAAACTTCTGAATAAGCTTTCACTGGCGATCGTCGCAAACCTCTTAATGACTGTGACGACACAAGCGGTCACTGACGACCCACAATCACAGCTCGCTGATGGGTATGAATTCCATGTTGTTACTTTTTTGGGCTTGCTAGTATCTCATATGTGTTGTTATTGCAGCATTAGAAAAAGTATAAGAAAGAAATTAGTATTTTTAATTTATTTTAAGTGTTAGGGAAGTTTGAAATCGTGTTATTACCGAGACAGCAAATCAACCGTTTGTTACATTGAATCAACGTCTGTAGACGTTGATTCAAATAACTTGTCAATTGTTAGTTTCTTCTATGATACTTTTACAACCGTAATTTTATAAAATTTAAAACCTCATACACGATATTCAAACATATCGTGACCTGTCCTCAGAACAACTTGAGTGCGTGTGCTCTCATGACATCGCGTCTGCATCGATGGAAGCTCGTGTTGGCGAGCAAGTGAAACAAAACGATGAATTACATTCCAACCACGGAAGCGACGCCGTGCCTTTTAAATCATGATTGTTTTATTTTTGTCTTTTTGATAACCCCATCACCACCATTGCCAAGCAGCCCTCCTTAAAACACAGAAAGATTCTTGCGAGACGGTTCATGATTAGTATCTGGCTCAAATCCGACAAAATAGAATTAAGAGATCCTTGAAACTTGTACACAACTTTAAAAGTTACGTCACTGCTGCATTGTCTTTCCGCTGCGGTGAAGCTTTGAAGTGCAGAACAATTTGATTTTACGGTTTCAACCTGCTAGACTTGACCGACTTGATTGTCCGGGCTTTCATGGAAGCTCTTTGAGTGTCATTGTCCGCAATAAATCGCTATTATCGGCTCAAAGAACCATGATCACCACTTAAAGTTTCAATCACATCAAACAAAATCTAACAACTAACCTTTCACAAATAAAACACAAATAACAACTAACCTCTTACAAGACTGGGTCAAATTCTAGATTGTCTATTACGAGACAAAGGAAGCTATTTGTGAAAATCAAGTGAATAATAAAAACAAAATTTTATTCAAATCTTACTTGCTATTGATATTTCCTAAACGGCAATCATCGAATATTTTCCTTTAAAAATCCTATGGTAGTTTTTGCACGATCAAGTTGTATCAAAGAAAGCACTATTTAATTGTTACATCAGTCAGTTAATTAAACTTCAAAAAGCAGAATTAACGAAAAGATGCCTGACGTAATAAGCAACCATTGTTTCTCTACCTTCGCTACTCAATAAGCTGCTCATGACAGAAGAAAAATACAAATCTTTTTGTAAAACAAAATTACGATTTGTGGAAAATAAATACCATTTTCTTTATCTAACTCACAATAGATTCACAACACTGCATAGCTCGTGTGGATGCTGATCAATCGTATTGTTACGTCACAACAACAGGTCTATCGCCACGTCACTAATGTGAGACAATTTCAAAAAAATCAACGAAAGATTTGTGGAAAAGCAGCGTCTATGCCACGTTTCTGGGCAACAATCAGGAAGTGTTCAACAATAATGTATGTTTGTTCCTTGTTTCCACAACGCTATTGCATTAACGTCATTTAAAATCGATGCAACGTTTACTTTAGACCCAAGTCAGGGTGACAAGGCAAATTTGTGGAAGATAAAATTCACGTTTCTTCAACCAAACATGAGAATTAGAAGAATTGTTTGGAAATATTTAACATCAAATGCCACAGCCCTCCTTAACAAGTGGCAAACACTGTAGTTGCGAGTGTGTTATTGTTGCTACTATCTACTATGACGTCATAACGAACACAGTTATTGCATTATACCAAGGCATCGTTGCCCCATATTGAGAACAGGCTTGTATTGTGCACTTCAGACTAAAAGTATTCTATGTTTCAAAACAAAAATAAACATCATCAATTAAAATATTCTCATCAATCAGAATTTAATGAAATGATCGATTTTTGCGGCAATGCATTAGCAACTACTGAGACTTTTCAAAGGCGCAAAATTTTTCTAATTTCTTGTTGGGTGAACCGAAAAAATATGACACCGCAAACGCAACGATGTTTAACCTTTAATTGATGGTTTAGAAACAAATTTCAAACGCGGATAGCTTCTATTTTATAAAATCTCTTTCCCAGCCATGTCTAATGCTAAGGCGCAATGATAACCATTCTATGCAGTGATAAAATAAGGGTTTTTTGGCTGAATGATAAACAACGCATACAAAACAGAAATCAGATTTCTTTCTGTTGTCAGTCCATTTTTTTTTCAAAAACCCAATCAGTGTAAAATAAATTTCGTTTTAAATTTTGTCTGATCTATGATGTAATAATGTCCGTTTGGGCTGTTACCAAGTCTTTTACGCCGTGAACATGATTCTTCGCAGCAGACAATCGCTCTTACGTCAAACCCCTTTGGTTAAACTATTCAGTGACTGCATGTCCATCAACATGTATGTAATGATATACGCCACCGCTCTCTGAATATAACCCAAGACCTGTATTTTGAGTTGAATGGACGACAAAAGACCGCAGTTAAAAACAACTTCAAAAGCAGGAAAGCAAGAGTGGTTTGTAAAAGTTTTTCATAATGCAGCAATGTTAAATGTGCGGATTCAGACAAAACAAAACATTCAACACAAATTTTGAGAAAGTTAATTTCCTCTTTCCTGCATGAGATAATGTACATTGACATGACGTCAGTTTCTTGATAACTAACATAGGCCTATATTTTTCCTGTTTTAAACCTCTTTTATATTTTTCAAAGTTGTTTTTGATGTGGCATCACATTAAGAGTGGTTTTAATTAAACTGATAAAGCGCTTTGACTGCTTTAAAAAGATTAGGTACGAAATTTTTTAATTTTTTCATCTGTTTTACTTTTCCTTATCAAAAATGCAATATGATTGGTCATCGCCTTTCCTCAATTCCCCCCCCCCCCCCCCCCAAAAAAAAGATTGTATATTACACAGTTATGGTAGCCTAAGTGAAACTGTGATGCCAACAGAACCAAGGACGAGGTAACCGGAAAAGCCGCTTTTGCTTAAATTAACAATTTCATAGTTTTCATGCGTATGGCATTATGTGACTGTTTTCTAAGAAAATGTGCAGTGATAAACATTCCTTAGAGTTAGGTATGTTCTTAGGCCACATTTCCCTGAGGTGTTTCAAGTTATGTGAAAGTATAAACAAAATAGGCCACATGTTAAGCATCAGATTCGTTTGCTTATAATCTACCTGTACGAGACAATGAACGCAAACAAAGTATAATCAAGTAAACATCTGAACAAATTAAAATCAAGAAATGCATTGGAGCAAATTTGTAAGGTTCCATGTAGCCTCGCCTATAGTTTGCAACGTGAGCAGACTATCTAGTCAACCTCTTTCACGTGTCTGCATCTGTGCAATTTTTTTTCAATAGCCTAACAAAAATTTGTAACATTTCCAATTTACAACTCAGTAGCCTACTCACGAGTTATTTTCTATGTAGTCTTGAAGTACTTGCTGACAACTTCTCTGCTGGTAAAACTAAAAACCGAACTGCATTTTCTTTAACCTCAATCCTAAACTCGTTGTATTGAATATCTAAGTTGTAATATCTTATTTTTTTAAGAACCTCACTTCTGGTCGTTTAATCGTCCAACTCCCCGAGTGCTAGGCTGCCCCGTTCCAGGTTTTAAGATCAGTACTACACATTTAATTGGAAGTTGGCTAAGCTACAAGCCAAACAAACCAACCCCAACTTCACAAGGGAAGCTTCCACATGAACAGTTTGATAGCATTTACTTTGCGCTTGCAGATGTTTTGAAAAAGTTAACTCGACAAAGTTAATAAATAACTAGCCTACCGTTATTAAAATCGACATTTAAGTCGAAAATTGCGGCCGTCTGCGCCTTCAAGTAGGTGCAGAGCCTAACAATTGTTACAACATTGAAATCTTTAACATGCGTTCGCATAAACTTTTACAGCTACTCCAAAATTATACGAGATTTGTTTGAAATGTCCTGTGTTACATACGTCACAATAAGCACGTAGCCTGGGTCGCCGCACTGCTTCATTTTGTGTGTTAAAAATATTTTGTTTTAAACATTTCGAGATGGATTGTAATTAGCGAGCTATTTCCTGTGAATGGCTACCGGCAGTAGCGTACCTAGGGGCAAGGATGCCAGACCTTGGTTTTTCCACCTAGATCTGGGTTTTTTTGACCACATCTGGGTTTTAAGTTTTTTTATTTCAAATTTAGGTAAATCTAGGTTTTTTTGGTTTTTAACTTTGTACAGAGCTTGCACGGTATTAAGGCACTGGGATCTTCGATAAATGGTCCACACTGCAACACAAAAATGATAAGGTTGCCTACTGGTAATGTTTTTTTGCATCAGCTACTGCAGTCAGTGAGGTAGCCTACAGGATGCTAAAGAAATGATCCAACTTTATGAAAATGTGGATGACTAAAAATTGGAGTAGTACAACTATTTGTGTTACTGAACATTTACTTATTGTGAATTTGAGTTATTCTTTTCAACATTATGTTCAAATGAAAAAGGCTAAGCAGGGTTTATTGCTAAGTACCAAGTTATCGTAGTTGTACACCAAGCAGTAAGCAGGCATGATGATTCTCCTCAGCCGCAGTCTACAACTCACACAGCAAAAAGTTTAGTTCAAAAGTCAAAACTAACCTTATTGGTTTTGTCTAGTCAGTTTTAGAAATTTTGGTTAAACACGCACTGAACCTTGCTAGCTAGACGCTTTACCATAAAGGTAATTTTGAACCAAAATCTTTGCTGTGAGCCCATATAGGCCTACCAAGCTCTTGTTTTTGTATATAGTTATATTACATATATATTAACTACCATACCAACATAAGCATGTATATTGTATAATTAAATCAAATATAGTTATTAATTACTATATTTGATTTAATTTGCTCTGCTTTGCTTTTTTGCTTAGCATTGAGCACTTTTTTGTAGTATTGATAGTTTTCATTGTTTTTTTTATTGTATAATTATATATATATAGGCTACGTGTTACTATTTGTAGCTTTCTGAGGCTTCTGTGTAATGATTTAAAAATGGTGCTGAAAGCGCACGCAAGTTTTTTTAACCGCTTTACTACATATTTTCTGGACCTAGGTTTTTTTTGCCTCATCTGGTTTTTTTTTAGCACACAATCTAAGTTTATTGGAAATTTGTCGCTGGCATCCTTGCCTAGGGGTATGGCAGGCATGGCTCGAGCCATGGGCGCCACATTTATAGAGGCGCAAAATTCAGTTGGTAAAAATTAAAATTTGTGACTTAGGCTACTTTTTGTTCAAAATTTAATTTGCGCCCAATACAATACAAAGAGCAAAAAGGAGTCTCTCTTTTTTACTGTAGCTATTGTTGAACAATGGAATTGTGACGTTGCAAAAGCAACATTGTGCCTCTCCTGGCTCATTTTGCGTGAAGTCAGCAACAATTGGAAGTTTAGTAAAGTCGCTGAGCAGCGATTAGTTGAAGCAGTGTTGTCCGCCTCGATAGCTCAGTGTGGTTACGCGCCCTGCTCAAGATCACGCGGCGCTGGTTCGACTCTCGGGTAGTGCTTGAATGAGCGCCGGGTAGGTGAAGTAGCGCCGGGTAGTGCTTGAATGAGCTAAGTAGTGCTTGAATGACCGCCGGTGCTACCTCCTCAATCGGCCAAGTTTGGCCGCCGGTCTCTTCTAGCCAATTATTTAATTTCGCAATAGAATGATCGTGGATCAACTGTCGAAAATATGTAGTATCAAAGAGTGACGCAAAATTAGGTCAGCGCGTCATAATCGCCGCTGTTGCATTGTGACGGAATATTTGTTATTGATGGAATATATCCATCTGCGATCACCAGCGCTGTAAGTCTTGTTTGTAATTCCCGACGTTTATTTTAACAAAGTCTTAATCCGAAGTGCTAGTTTACATCGGCTGGCAATATTGTCGTTTTTATGTCGATTCGATGTTGTCAGACATTGAATCGTTGTTAAAAAGGAGAACTGGGTTAGTTGACATCCGAGGGGAAAACATTTTTTGATCATATTTTCCAAATATTATGCTTCTTTTAGTAATGTCCTTCACATCATTGAAATAGTCATTTTATTACCTTGCCTTCATCGTCAACACATGTCGAACGTTGCTAAAAAGAATTCTAGGGGAGTGGCGAACTTCTTTAAAATCAGCCACATTGGAGACACTCGTGTGAGTGTCGTTAGATGGTCCCGCAGTAGCCTACTGGATTACAATCCCGATAAAGCAGTTATTGCGTGGTGCAGCGATTCTATTATAAGACGTCGCCCAGTCGCAGACTTCAACAACGCTAAGTGATCATTTTAGCATTGCTGCAAGTTTAATTCTATTTACTTTTGCTATCGATATTTTTATTTTGGCCTCCAAGTACGCAGATTTGGCCGCCAAGAAGGAGCTCCCGGTAGGCCACGATGGCTGCCGAAAAAAAAAACGAGTTTTAAGGCCTGTATTGTGTTGCAAAATTTTGTGCCTTAAATATTATTTCAAGCAAAAATGAAAGATTATAATTAGGCTAAAAGCGAATAGCAGAAATTGTTATAGGCCTACTGCAAAATGTGCAGTAGCTTACATGACTTTAAAAGGGCACCATTGCCTCCCTGCCCCTCCATCTGCAGAAAAATTGAGGGCAGGGGGGCCCTGATTCAGCGTCACCTAGTGAATGGAATAAATCCCCGGCAGCAATACTTCAACAATAGAAAAACTTTACTCTGCCAATCTCAGTAACCGGCCCTGCGTCAAGATCCTCTACATGCGAAACTACCAGGAATAACCTATCAAGGCTTTGTCAGTCCGAGGATAAAGATTCAAAACCAAACCAGCTTAGAAGTAGCACCAGAACTTACTTATTCATTTTTATAAGAGAAATAAAACATAGTAACTTTAGCGGGTTTAGCGTACTTTATTTTACACAAAATATAACATAATTTTGTGTAAAATAAAGTATGCTAAACCCGCTAAAGTTACTATGTTTTATTTCTCTATGGTTCAACAAAGCAAACTCTCTACCAAAGCTTTATCATTTTTATAAGAATTTAAAAATCTAATCTGCTGTATGACTTCGATTTGGCCTGACCAAAGCACTCAGTTTGTTCTAGGAAGAAATTAGCATTAAAGTATTATTGAGCCTATAAGCATGATGACATGAAATTTTGAGACCATGAATTAGATTAGGTATGATTTAGTTTTACGTGCTGTGCTGGCACTGCCTAGCACATAGCAGTCTGAAGTTTTGAGGTTCATTGACAACTTCACAAGCTGTGCTTTATGAATATACGGTACCGTACTTTTACCTAACTTCCTCAAGATATCAACGGATAAAAGAACGCAATTCGTAATAGAACACACCAATGTTGGGATTGGGAATGATTCGCTATCAGTTTCTTCAATCTTTAGTTACCATACAATCCAACCGTCACAAAACCCGCCGAGACGCCAACAAATGTCGGCGAAAAATTAAATTAATTAATATCAGTTTTTGAAAAAATCTGCCGAACTTGGGTCGTTTTATTTTTATCCACAGTTATCCGACAAAAATACCCGTAGCCTATCTATAGGTCGGTCACCGCCGGTTGCATCAACACAGCGCTCTATTGACATGAATTTTAAGTAGGCCATTACGTAAAAGGCTATAAAAACATTTTTTCCATGTAGGCCTATGTATTAATAATACATATCATAATACAGTATTATGATTATAGACCAAGCCTATTTTTTAAATTTAACTTTTATTTGCCCTTTGTAGTTTCAAATAATAATTATAAAATAATTACAATTTATAAGACACAAAGCGCAGCATTCTATCAAAATGATTAGCTCCGCAGACAGAACAAAACTTCCACGACGAAACAACCTCACGTGACTGCCTTTGAACATAATAAAACGGCAATAACACATTTATTTTTTTTGTGATTTGTTCATAAAAGACTTGTATGCAATTTTTAACATAGATTGTTAAAAAGGGCGCACATTTAAACTTTGCCATGGGCGCCATTTTGCATAGGTACGCCACTGGCTACCAGATAGGCCTACCATATTTTCATCACCTAAAAAGAGGACACGTTTTGCCAGCGGGTAAAATACAAGTAGAATGTTACGTATGAAGAATTTTTAAACATCTTTTTAGATACCGTAAACCGGGGCTACTTTGAACGCCAGGGTAACTTTGAACATTTTTTTTTATTTTGTTTGTTCATTGTAGCCTATGTTTACCTAAAAACGTATCTTCGCTTATTTTATTTTTCTGTTTAGCAGTCAATTTGTAAATAGTGTATGGTAAACTATTTATGGAAACCCTTTCTGTTCGAAAAAAAAGAAGATTGCTGCTTTGAGACTAGTTTGCTTTCAACCTCGATTTTGAGGGAAATAATCAGTTTTGGCAAGGTAAGAATACGTCACTGTGTGTCTGAGTGGTTTTAACGCTTTTGGCCAAGACCTTTTTATCAATTGAAGGGTAAGTCATAAGCAAGTTATATCAATATGCACATCGAGTTTTTTTGTAGTAGTTTTGAAAAGCTTGAGTCATATGCTAGATGGGGTTACTTTGAACAGTATTCTGGGGTTACTTTGAACGTCAAAAGTGGATTTCGAAAATGCGGTATTCATCCTTTCGATCCGCAAAAAGTGTTGGAACGGCTTCCAGACTATGATTTGAATGAAAATGGCGATGCCAGTACCGGTACCGACACAGCTCGCAGAGTGTCAGATGCAGTTCTTGGAGTGCTCAGAATGATGTGGATGAGGACAGACCAAAGAAGAGAAGAAAGAAGATCAATGCCATTCCAGGGAAAAGCATCACATGTGATGAGATAGCAGAAGCAGGTGAGCACCAGAGCACATACCGGTAACCATTCTTTTATTTCTAGAATCCTCTGTTTTGTTAGTTTTATTGCAAAGGTTAAATAACTTAATTTTATGTAGCCTACCAGTACTGGTATTGGTGTCTAATATATTTCTGCTATGAAAGCACATCATTAACTTCATTCGATTTCATTGCACTGCTGTTCTGGATAAATATTTTTGCAGGCACATCTAAAAGTGCAACTGCAGTTACCGGTACGGACGGTGAAGATGAATCGGAAGGCGATGAGTCGTATGAGGACGAAAGCATAGAAGATGGTGCTTCAGAGGATGATACGGTTTCTGATGGTGATATTGAAGAAAATGAAGCAGAAGAATCTAACAAAAAATATATTGCAATTGGAGAGTACATAATTGTTGAATACGAAGAGCAATAGTTTCCCGGTAAAGTGACAAGTGTTGAGAGCGAAGGAGCGGTGGTATCGACATTGACAAAGTGCAATCGAAATGGATGGAGATGGCCCCAAACCGAAGATGAGATGCTCTATGAGTGGGATGATATTGTCAAAGTACAGCCCAAAGCCATTCCTCTGAATAACAGAAATATTCTTCGATTTCCTGACTTCGAATACATGTGGGGAAAGTAGTTGCAAAACCTACGTTAATATGAACTGTTTTGAACCATATTCCTTGTCTTCCTGTAGCATAATAATTGCTATTGCCAATTCGTGTACCAGTTTGTGTAAATATGTTCTCTTCAGTGAAATATGTTGTTTATTGTCAATATACTACGGTACCGATATCAAAAAGGCTTTTTAAAAACTTTCAATGTGTTTAAAGTAACCTCATATACAACCAAGTTTGAACAAACGTAAACAATTCACGTCTGTTCAAAGTAACCCCGATCACGGGGTTACTTTGAACACCAACAATTTTCTAAAAAAAAGCGGTTAAGATAGAGATTAAAACTGAATGTTGTTTGTGCTATTTAGAGACCTAGTTGGTCCCCCTAACATATTGCAATTTAGTGCGGATAGGTTAAGAAACCGCTGATGCACTTCATTTTGAAGTCAAAAAGCGTTCAATGTAGCCCCGGTTTACGGTAATTATAGGCGTATGCAGCAAAACTTACAGCAAAAAAAACAAAACAGACACAAAAACCCAGACAAGTTTGTTTTTCGCAAGCCGATTTGTGGGACAAAATAAAAGTGTGATGTAATAATGTGATAAATCAGGTAATATCTGCAGGTAGCCATGCCTTAACTTGTTTGAGAAAAAAAGGATCAGCTTTAACGAAATCATAAAATTACTTGCATGAAATATAATTGAAGTTGTATACAGCTGTTAATGAGATGCTAAGGACAGACTCAACTAAAAGGCTGTTACCTTCCTTGTAATATTGTGACAGCATCAAAGTCATTCTACATTTGCACCCACATAAGTTGTAAGCATCTACGCCACAATTTATTTTAAAAATAAATATTTTTGAAATATTTATGTTATGCACAGTGCATATTTTTTCGATTTGCTTCACTTGACAAATTAGTCAAACTATTAAGTTGGTAGCCTAATCAGCAACGTCTACAAGCGCTGAATCAATACAAAATAGATCTGGGTAAAACAATAATTTATTGCAAAAGTGTGAGAAGCTTAAAATGTAAATATGTGAAACTCTTTTGCAAGTTTTTGCGTTTTTTAATGTTTTATTTCTTTGTGATGTAGCCTAGTCCTTTTTCTTTTGTCCCAATTTTTCATTTTCACAAATTTGTTGATCAGATCTCCTCAACTGAGGAAATTTCCTTACATGTGGATTTGCAGTTCCACAGCACTCATCGCTGACCACTATTTGACTATTTAAGTCTTAAGACAATCGCAAAGCAATGTAGTATGTTTCAATGAACGTCTAAGATTGTTTAGAACAGCAGATCAAATACAGTAGTGGGCTACGTCAATGTTTTTTTTCAAAATCTATAAATCAACATGTTGCATTGATACAGAAACGGTTGGAAATTGCGAAAAAGTCACATAACAATGAAATCCTGTTGAAAATATGAGCAAGAAAACTGAAAATGTTAAAAATATGGACATTTGAGATTTTTGGGTGTCCTCGGAGGACAATTCATTTTTCTTCAAAAAAGAGGACATATGGTAGCCCTACCTATCAGTTCCTTTTTACATTGTAGTAACAGAATGTAGTACACCAAATGTGTGGCCTATCGTGGTCATTTCAATTCGTTTATTATCAGGTCACATGTTCTGTAGATCAGACTTTATTTTTTCAGACACTCACGTAGCAGGCTACCAGCTAAACACTTTTGTAAAACAGTGCTAGCAGCTGCAATGTGTTGCGCCATTCGCCAGTTCGATAATTTTTTGAACACACTTTCTTTTCTATCGTAGCCTAGTTGGAAGGGCCACTGCTCACATGTGATAAGATAACTCAATTAAACGTAAATGTGAGAAGAACTGTTAAAGCAAATGATTGTTGGGCATCAGATTTGCGTTGAAATAGCGTAGGATTATAGCCTGAAATTGTTTTCATTTTACTTTTCAATAACTTCATACCTTGGCAACTTTTATGTATGCGAAGTAAAAACAATATGAATCCACTTTGATAAAAAAAAAACACATTAAATTGTAGATTCAACATCAGGAAGCAACAGGATGAAGCGACTTACTTGCTTGCGCAGACTTTTTGCGCAGTTTGATTGAAAACCCCCGAGCACTTTTTCAATGCTTGATTTTAACCATTTTGACAATTTGAAAGTCACCTCTTTATTTTACCAAAATTGTATTATAATGTTTGATTTCTGATACAATTTTCAATATGAAAATTTCAGAACTCCAAATTTTTGTTGCCAACGACCTTGATAAATCCCATTGTCCATCTCGTTAGCTCAGCGGTTACGCGCCCGGCTCAAGATCAAGTGGCGCTGGTTCGACTCTCGGGGTGTGCGCTTGAGCAACGCATCTCAGGACTGCTCTCCATTCAGCGGCACCTAGTGAATGAAATAATTCCTTGGCAATAACAATCGGGAAATTTCACTCCGTCAATCCCGGTAACCGGCCCTGCGTCAAGAGTATGTACAAGTATGCGAAACTACCAGGAATAACCTACCAAGGCTTTGTCAGCCCGAGGATACAGATTCAAAATCAAACCAACCAGTTGCGATATCAGTTTATTGTTGGTTGCTGTAGAAACATCCTCTTGTGGGATGTGCCTTGCAATTTGCATCCTTTCAAAGCCCAGGAACAACAGACACCAACGTTCCTAGTTAAATTGTCGATGGATTCCAAGATACATCTCGAGCTAACCACACCGACCAGGAAGGCATTGTTTGCATCATAATGACACCGCTCTTAACATCTTGACCGCCACCTACCGGTCTACAAGTATAGAACTGCTGTCGATACATTTTTGCCAAAACGTATCCATCTCACAAACCTGGAAACGCTGAATCACTGGCAGAGACAATTTGAAAAAGGTAAAGACAAAGAATCAGCAACCTCTCAAACACATAGTTCCACACGCAGTTAAAGTTACATGACTCTGCAACTCTTTCTTATAACAAGAATAGAAACTGCCTACATGGAAATTACCAGCTGCAGACAGAGGCCAACTGTTTCAAACTTTCTCACCAGTGCTGTGCAGTGAAATTACTGAGTTGCAGTTTGAGTAACTTTGTTCTTCGGGTGAGGCGGTTGGTTTCTTGGACGATCGAAACGCAGCAGATAGAACAACAACAACATATACAAATGCTGCATGGACAACTAACCAATCACGTATTAAACCTTTCAAGGTTTTTCCACCTTTTGACGTGCTGGTATATCGATTTGTAGCTAGTAGGCGGTCCATTGTCCTTTTCGTTCCAGACTTGCTAATATCGAAAAATAAAATGATATAAAAACAGTTTCAGTTTTGATCGTTGAACGTTGAAGAAGCGTAATTTTAACCGCTAATGCAAATAAGAAGTTTTTAAAAAAAATTCGTGACAAGAAACGATGAAAATATGTTGAAAAAGAAAAAAATTACAGAACTTTGTCATTAAGCTTGAAAATAATCATCCAACTTTCAGTCAGTCAGTGCTCCCTACATGACCAGCGAGCCACCCAGTCCTTGGGTGAGAAAGTCATCCTATGGCGGGTAAGTCATCGCCGAAAGAAAAACGTCATTTGGTTTTTCTCACCGGCAAAACTTTATCACTTTGTTCATAAGGAAGCTGAACGCCAGAGTACAACGTTTGCTCGTTTAGTGCTGAACCAATCCGGCATGCCTGTGGCGACTTTGAACCGCTGACGCATGCGCAGTCACTGAGGTTAAGAAGCTCAAGCCATAGAATGAACAAACGTGCAGCAGCAAAACGATGTGACGTCATGTTCACGCCTCATCGAGATTGATGTCATCGCCTAACGTCACCATGAGGTCAGTCAAGGCAGCATCCTCGATCCAATCCACCTTAGACGCGTGGATGAGTCCCTGGAAAACTTCCTTGCGGAGTTTCAAATCCTTCAACGATTTGTTGAGAGACTCCACCAAGTTTCTCGTCTGCAACATCAAACAGGGCAATGATGAAAAACTTTTAGAGTAACTCAGAAATGAATTTTTTTAGAAAATCATGAAAATTGCTTTTCAAGAAACTTTCGTGATTTTTCGAAAGAGAAAACTTTCAGCGAAGCCATCAACACGTGGTGACGAAGCTTCTACTTTAGAAAGGATACAAACAAAATGCAGAAATATAGCAAACATATTCACAAAATGATTTTACACATATTCACCTTGTCATGCTTCTCCTCAGCTTTAGCGCGCTGCATTGTGACGTCACACTCGCTCTCAGCGTTCTGCACAAGGATGGCTACGTCCCTGCTCTTCCATTCGATGTCCTGGAGTCTGGGAATAAGAGTCACAGGTGGAATTACAAAACAATAGACGAGTAAATGAAATCCTGCCGTTTAGAAGGGAGACCTTATGAGAACGAAACAGGGAGGCAAAAAATTAATCAACTCTCGATAGCGCGCCATGATTGGACGCAATTGTCTTGTACTTTGCAAAGCAACTCTCCAATCGATGTGAATCGTAGACAAGTTGACTGTCGACAGAACGAACGATGGTGGCCGATATACCTCGCTTTGGTGAGAGGTGATCAACCCAAACAACAAATCAATGCAAAAGACGACTAATTTGTTGTTTGGAAACGTTTTTCAATGAACAAGTCGAGAATAAGAACAATCTAGAGAGCATTCAGTAGGATTGACGTTTCAATGCGCAAAGATGATTTCTTTCGTTTTTTATTTTGTAATTAGATTGACCAGAGGTTCCAATCATGTTGCTTTTAAGATCAAAATAGCTGTTACATATTTATTTTCACAGCAAATCATCAAATACAGAACAAAAATTATCTTTCACAAATATAATTTAAATTCAAATAATGAACAACAAACGTGACATGTTCATGTCACAAAAATACGTTTAAATACATTTGTGTTTACCTTAGTTTAGCATCCTCATACTGGGCTTGAAGTTGTGATAGAATCTTCAACTGGCTTGAAACATCCCCATTAACCTCACCAAGGTTTTCAAGCTTAGTTGTAATCTGGCTGTCAATCATAGCATTGTAGTCCGTGGTGATGTCATCTGGATCCGCATCAAACCGCTTCAGGTGGATGGATTTAATCGCTTCTTGACCAAACAGTAACCTGTGACAAAATAAGGTGATTTGATGAATTACATGCTTGATAAGATCATATGTTCAAAGATAGCATCAGAAAGAAAAGTGAGATAATTTAAGTTTATTATGTTTACAGTTTTAAAAATTAATTTTAAACTCATCACTCAGTCATGAATGAGTCACTCAAGAAGAATTAATTGAAACGAAATCAAGACATAAAAGTTCATATCATTGTCAAAACAAAACAGCTCATTTTTGTATTTATAATAGGCCCTAGGAACCGACCCCTGTTTAAAAAAACAAAATTGAAGGTTAATAAAAAATGATGGAAACGTGTCATTCACAACAAAATGTTTTAAGAAACTTGCTGATTGACAAACTAGGCCAAACTTTTATAGGCTACAAAAAATTAAATCCATCACTCCACACAACCTAATAGAACTAAGAGAATAGGCTAAACAGCACATGGGAGCTTTTGGAGTGTGGGTTTTTCACTGATTCCTTTTAAAATTATTATAAAGTTGCAAACACAAAAAATACCAAAAAAGTTGGGCACTTACATTTTCCCTATTCTTTCTCTGTTAGCATTATCATTTTGTGCAATGATAAGCGCTTGCTTAGCAGCATCGACCTTGTTGGTGAGTTCGGCATCTGTTGATTCCTTGAACGTTTGTTTATCTTTACTAAACAACAAACTCTGACACTCCAGAACCTGAAGCTTCTTTTGCAATGACTGACGAAGGCTGAAAGATAGCAATGTTGCAAAAAAAGCTCGACAAATACCTTAGAGGTTTGATAATAATTAATAACTAGTAACCATAACAGAAGCAATAAGATACGGACAAAAAAACTATCAGATAGACAACAAAACAATTACATAGACAAGTTAAATAGACAATTACATTGTCTGTGGTTAAAAAATCACCTCTCTACCAAAATTGTATAAAACAATTACAATAACACAAACAATACTTCCATAGGCTATTCCATACCGGTAATTATTCAAAGACATCAATTATTTAAGCAGCTTATATATATGATTTATAAAAATGATTTGATCCTGTTTTGGTTAATAAACTATCAACGGTCAAAATGCGTTACAAACAACCGGCACCTTGACACCATCATTAGCTAAATAATAATTGATCTATGTTGGGCACAAAAAGTACATAAATGTGAAAAGAATGAAGCCAAAATGGTAAGGGTGTGTAACAATAAAGCATTGAAAAAAGTTACAGGATGATGCTCTATCCGTTAGAACAAATGGACCAAAACATAGATATGGTGGAAGGATGCAATCAGCAAAAATGTTCTTGAAATGAAAGCAGTTGATGAAGAAATAATTCAGTTCAGTTTGTTTTTATTTCTGATCATTACAATAAAAACAATATACAGTAGAATTCGCCTATAGTGACACCTGAAGGGACCGCGGAAAAAGTGTCACCATAACCGAAATGTCACAATAGCCGAAATTCTTCTCAACTGTTGCGTGTGCAAACGGGAGTTTGCAACAGGTGTCACTATAGGCGAAGTGTCACTATAGCCAAAGTCACTATAGGCGAATTCTACTGTATGACAAACATAGCAGAGGTCTAGAAAAAGGTAGAAGCGACAAAGCAATTAAATGATTAGATAAGTTAAGCATCATATCTATAGATGCAGTATGGTGCCAGATATGGTGCCAGATCCAGCAGTAACTATTTTGTTTCAAGGGTGCGTACTGAATTAGGTAAAAGGCAGATGTTAATAAGGGGTCCTAAAGTGTGGCATGAGGTCCCAGGTGATCTCAAAGGTCTTTCTCCAACTTCTTTTAAAAGAAACTTTAAACACTACCTTCTTGATTTAAACGCCACTGTTGAATAATAACTGTTTTGTCTATATAATTACATTATTCTATTTGCTCATCTCTTTGGTATACGTTGCTTTTTATCTTTTTTACTGATTAAAATTGTCGATTGATATCTCTTAAACTCCACTCACAATTAATTCATTCAGTAGCACGGTAAACCTGCTTAGTTTGTTGTTTGTTAGCTTTTTTTTTTTTTTCTCTTTTGCATAATGAAAACATGTGTATCTGTATCACCAAATGCTTGATTTTCTTTTTTTGTATGTGTGTTTGTGTATTTACTGTATATATGTTATTTAGGCCTACATCACCAAGCTTGAGGTGGCTGCTGACTAGATGACCGTTTGGTCTTTTCGCAGTCTCCTCGTCATATGACACACAACCGATTATTATTGTATTATATACTTTGTATTCTTTTCATGTTTGTGTTTGTGACAAATAAATAAATGAACTGAACTGATATCAAATTCTTGTCTACTAAATTAACAAAACAAAAAAAACACAATAGACATTGTGAGCAAAACCTATACACAATGGTGGTGGAAGCTGACTTGATGACCTCATAAGGTCTTTCGCTTCCTTCCTCTCTCACTTCTATGTAATGTACCAGTGTATTTGTCGTGATAAATTGAAAATAAATAAACCAGTGATTGATTGACACATGAAACTAGCCTATATAGAACTAGAAGGTGGAAATATTGATGGCACCATAAATAGAGCCACTTTCTCACACATACTAGCCCACCTTGATAATTCAAGAAGAGCAGATACAGAGTCTGCTATTTCCTCCTCATCCATAATGCCACCAAACCTAAATTCTCATGGTTCAAGAAAAAAACAAAATTTAGCTTTTTACATTTGCTGTATTGCTCTTAAAAGAGCAGCCTACTAATATAAAGATGAAAAAAAAGAAAACTTAAACCAAAAATAACAGGTAGAGCTTTTAACTTTCAACATTTATTGAAAACATAAAAAGGAAAATAGTAAAAAGTGCACATGCATTTATTTATTCAAGACTTTTGGAGATCAGGACTGTTTTCAAGCCCATCTCATTTCTGCAAACTCAACTTTATTTCTCCAAGACTCCAATGACAAAACATAATCTTCAAATTTCTTTATCTGGCAGCCCTGGTCATGGTCAATGCATAACAAATAGGTCCGCGCTGCAATCAACCGTAGCAGATGGTCCCTCATCGAGTCTCATACAACTCAGCAGTTGTGGTTTGTAAACTCGGCACATTACAGTTGAGCAAGTGACAACTAAGCGAGCAATATTTCAGCAATTAAAGTTGGCAAATGATGAAACTGAGCAAGTAACAACTGAACAGGACGATACTTGGCATGTAGTTTGGTTGGAAATTCATTTGAAAAAACTCGAAAGAAACTTCATCCTTCTCCGATACCGAAGTCACCCGCACGCCATTAAGCCTCATATCATCTTTGTAACATATAACCTACCATGTTTTTAACTAACAAATTTAAATTTATGAGAACATTTTGCAGAAACCTATGAGAACTAAAATTTAAAAATGAACTTCAACTGCGAAAATTCAAAACCTAAATTCTGCTCTCACGAAATCTAGATCACGCTTCTCCAAAATGACACTCTCAAGGAATGTGGCTCACCACATTCGTATCGTATTTCTGAAGCGATATAACTGTGTGTATCCGGTTTCGCTTTCATAACTCTCACGATAGGCTATTAGGCTACTGATAAAAAGGCCCTAGCCTACCGGTATATTATGAAATAAGCGGGAAATTGAAAAATGCACACACCCAGAGACAGGATTTCAAAGAGAATAGCTGACCGAACGACTTTAGAACAAGAAGGTAAAATTTACGACCGGAGAATATCGCTTTTCTGAAACCGGTCGATAAACTAAATTGGTTAGAGACAGAATATGTAGGCTACTTTTCAATTTCCCGAATAAGAACTTGTAACTTTGATTAATAATAAATAGCCTATAGGCCTATTTCTACATTTAACTTGTTTAATTTTTGTAGGTAGCCTAGCCTAATCATACCCCTAGACCAGTGGTTCTCAACCTTTTTTCTTTCGTGGCCCATCTTTGTTTGCATAAAAGTTCTGTGGCCCATTCAGTTTTTATGTAAGAAAAAAATTACAAAAAGGTTTATAAACCAAAAGCAGCGGAACATTGCCTTTGGAATGTTGCTGGAATCCTCTTATTGAATCTAGGCGCTGCAGCTTCACACTATCTTCTTTTCGTTCAAAAAATTCACATCTTCATCCGTGTAGCCTAATTTGGATGAACTTTTTCCAGGTGAAGTTTCAATTTTTATGGCCTCAATGAATGATGACTAAGAACTTTACAACATAATACACATTGTCCTTTTTATTCTCTGTTTTCAAAAATTGATGTAGGCTACATACTGAATGTAATTTTCATCAAACTTAAAGCTTCAAGTAGGCTATTGTCAATTCCTTCCCAAAATAATCCACAAAATAAAATGCTGCACTTACTAAAAAGCGGTTCTGCAGAAGTTCAACAAAGTTACTGGTCACAGCGGTAAACCATAATCTCTTCGTGGGAAAATTGTAACATAAAGTTCCCGGATCCGTTTGTCTGCATATAGTGACCGAAGAAACACACACTTGAAACGTTTATTCAATAAGTGTATTCCTGTAAAATTAGCCCGCGGCTATCGAAATGGAGATGCAATGCCTACACCTCAAAACTGTCACTACGATACAGATTACTTGGATAAAAGACGGAGAATTTGTCCAGTTAGCAAGCACCAAATAAACCAGTTAAATGTGCGACCGACTTCCAACAAACAACTTCGAGAATGAATCAGAAAAATTTGTGATAACTCAAAGGCACGAGAGCAGTTCGTGACGCAATATTTCATGTCCAAACAGGTCTCAAACTGAAACAGGTTTAAACCGGTTTCAACAGGATTGACACGAGTCTTACGCACGATGGTGCAATTTTGGCTCATGTTTTAGGAATTTCCATGACGTAATATTCAGTAGACCCGAACGGTTTCTACATGACGTTTGACCAGGCGAACAACCGTCTGGAACATAGCGACCCCTAGTTATGACAGTCTGACATGGCATAACTAAAAAAGAATTGACGACAATTGTGAGCCAATGAATAAAAACACATGATACACAAATTGTTTGAATCACTCACGTTTAAGTTAATACGCAAATACAAAGGACATGCAAAGAATGAACAGCAATAAGAATAAACACGACGATACATGAAATTGGTACCATAGGTAGTAGGTACACGCAAAAAATGATGCTATATACAATGATTGCGATAATAACCGACTGTTCTGGGCTCAGACAAGTGTCGGCCACCGCAGACAAAACCAGGCTCAAACCCTAACACTTAGGTGTTCTTTACGGGGGCGAGGCACGAAATATCCCTCAACACATAGTCTACTTTCACTTTCCCCGTACTCTCATCATAGTTGCAGACGGCAACTTTAGCTCTACGAACCACAGGCTTCCCTTTCCTAATTTGTGGAACTACCTCATGCACCCTCCCAAGTTGATACTTCCCACGTTTACCAATGTCCTGGAGAGAACCTACCACTACAAGTTGACCAGGCTCCAAATTCTCGGCCATTTTTAGCCATTTTTTCCGGCCCTGAAGACCTGGCAAGTAAAAATCGATCCATTTACTCCAAAACTGCTGAGAAAGTGACAAATTGAACCGATAATCCCTTCTTAATTGGTCACGATCATGTGGTTGCCCAACAGCACAGTATGGGTCTAAGTATGGGGTCAAAAGTGAGGCAGGGGTGATGACAGTAAAATCCCTAGGGTCGTCACTCAAAGGTACCAAAGGGCGTTCGTTCACGATCCGAATGGCACTGCCTGTGTACGTAAGCAGTTCAATAAAATTGGGCTTACGACTTGAAGAGTCCAAAATGTGAAAAAATGCAATTTTAAATTGTTTAACCATTGCCTCCCAGGCGCCACCTTGCGCCGGAGCATACGGAGGTATAAATTCCCAGTTTATCTCTCTCTGTCTCAGGGCGTTGTGAAATTCAGCTGATTCTATCAACTCGGGTAACTTTATTTGAAAGAAGCATTTAGTCACATCAGCCATGAGACCAAATCTACCAAGCCGAAATGTAGCCAAGACATCTACCAGAGGGTTTAACAAGTCAGGACCCGAAAACATTACATCATTAACACAAGTTCCTCGAAATTCAGACTTGCCATCGTAAACAATGCGCTTTTTTAATTGTGACGTAACAAAGTATGGTAAATACCATTCAAATCCCTTGACATTTCCTGCTTCACCAGTACGCTCAATATAGCCATTTGATTTAAGATCTTTCATGGTGTCAGTAAGGAAATCACGAAGTTCAGGTTGTTTTAAAGCTTTCTTTCTTAAAGCAGCAGCTCTATCTGACGCCAACACAAATTTGTTAGGTAGATCAATATCTTCCTTCAACGGAACAGGTATCTCAAATCGACCATCTTTCAACTCAATATTCGGTTCAACAAGTTCTCTAGCCAACTTATCATTGCGAGACAATTCACAGGTTTCATTTTGCAACGTCAAATCCTGAATGACTTTATTCAGGTCTGCTATTTCCATATCACGAGACTCAATTTTACGCTGAAAGCCAGAGATGACATCCGACTCTGAAGACGTCTGCACTCTGCACACTTTAGCAACGCTTTCATCTAAGGGTGACTTACCACCACAAGCCAACCAACCGAGAGGAGTGAGTAAAGCATGCGGTTCACTACGATTTTCACCAACACGTTCTTCTTTTGCCCACATCAAATAAGCGTTGTCGTTGCCAATCAGTACATCTACAGTACTACAATCATTCAAATGAAACATATTCACGTCATGAAAATGACGGAAACCATTTAAATCTTGTTTATGCGGTAAAGTTTTAACATCATCAGCCCAAGCTGGGTTAACCACCGAAGTTATATCACAAAACAGTTCATCTGTCTCTAACGACTGGATGTTGAGTTTGACAAGGTCAGCACAAGTAGCTTTCTGACCAGCCAGGGTATCCATTTTAAACGACGCTTTATCGTACGGTTTAAGATCAAGTTCACACACCAAGTCACTCGAAACAAACGTCAACTGCGAACCAGGATCATGCTGACAATACACCAACTTCGATTTGCCAGTCATTGGATTCAAAACACGAGCAGCAGTAACGCGGTTAAAGGCTGCTTTAACATTTCCAATCTTAACATTACGCACAGGAACTCTGGCACGAGCATCATCTTTCCCAACAGAATCCAGAGAATCATGTGACGTCACATAAAAATCATGCAGAAGAAAATAGTGTTTCCTATCGTTGTTAGGCCCACACTTACGACAGTTATTTGCATGAACGCAATCCCTAACCATATGCTGGCGCAAACAATTCAAGCATTTGCCAGCTTTCACAATGACATCTCTCCGATCTTTAGGTGTCAAGCGCAAAAATTCTTTACAATTAGACAAAAAATGATATTCAACTTGACCACGTGACGAACAACAAATGCATGCCGGTAGGTTTTTACGTCTGGCTTCACCACCGCGCGGTGCGCCAACAACAGTCGAGTACTGCGAACTCCCTGACATCCCATCATCGTGGGGTTTTACGGACGTCTGCCTAACCGGACATGAAGGCAATTTTCCTTTGCCAAACTTTTTAAAATGCTGCGACTCACCAGAATCGCCCATTAGCATAATGCTAAAATCAGTCGACTTACGCGTTTCCTCTCGTACAACAAAATCGAACAAACTCTGAAAAGTAGGCTCATTAGTGCCACCATACTGATCACCTAAAAAGTCAAGATAACGCTGCTTAGCGTCAAACGGGAGTCGCTTAGCCAAATCCAAAACAAAACGTCCTTCCAATTTGTCACGCTGACCATAAGCTTGCGCGTAAAGCAAACACTGCGATAATTCATCTTTAAACTCTTTCAGATCACTGGAAGAGGTCGAAGTCAATTTGCTACCATAGCGATACTTTCTAATTTCCGGTTCTGCAAAAAGACCTCCACAAACCCCAAAACGCTGGGACAAGCGAGCTAACGACATTTCTATCCTGTCTTCCTCTGACAAGCCAGGGGTGTCAGAAACCAAATTAGCAATCGTTTGCGCAGCTGTTCTAACACAAGCTGCTTGTAACAAAGTCAAACAAGTCCCCTTAAAGGGCGAAGCTGCCATTAAGGCCGTAACACGATTTTTAAAGAAGATAAATGGCATATTATTACCATCGTAACCAATCAAGGCCGCCTTATCGAAAAACATCCTACTATTTTGGTATTCAAAAAAGCAATCCTGCTGTTGAGAACTCGATTTAGCGGGAGAAGACAAGCTATATCCCTTAAGGGGCTGAGTGGGCTCAGTCACATGCACAGCCCGACCACGATCCTCACACACGTTAAAATCAGGAGACGCAATACGCCTCTCACAACCACCCAAATTACGTGTAGCTGGGCGATCAAACCCTAGCGGCGCAGAAAACTGTGAAGGGGGCAAAGCATTACTACTAATGGCGGCCCCGTGACCTGTACGCTCTGGGGGAGGAGTTCGGTTGTAATTCGCAGACCTTGGCTCTACAGCATTCGGAAGACCCTTAGCCGCGGCCCCGAGACCTCCTGAAACAGCTGGAAAACGTGTGGATTGCCCTGGTCCACTCACAGGTTGAACGGGCGTTTGGAAAAGGTTATGTAAATTAAACTGCGATTGATGTTCATTTCTGGAATGCCTAGAAGAGCTCTTTTTAGAGCTACGCCGAGAGCCCACCTCTGATCGATATTCAGCTAAAACTACCTCTTTACGTTGTTCAGCCCTCAACTGAGCGTCTTTGAGTGCGAATTCAGCAGCTCTCGCTTCGGCTCTCGCGGCGGCCTCAGCTGCTCTCGCTTCGGCCTCAGCTCTCGCGGCAGCCTCAGCTCGAATGGCCTCAGCAGCTCTCGCTTCGGCCTCAGCTCTCGCGGCAGCCTCAGCTCGAATGGCCTCAGCAGCTCTCGCGGCAGCCTCAGCTCGAATGGCCTCAGCTCTCGCTTCGGCCTCAGCTTGTATCTGGAGCTCCTCTCGTCTTAGCTGCAGGTTAATTTGTGCCACTATCCGAGACGAAGTCCTAGACATCCTAGTGCTTACATTTGAGGCGCTATCCTCAGGATGTATGTCAGCATCCAACATATCTGAGAACTCACTTTCTTTTTGTTCAAAGTTATTTTTTAACGAGTTAAATTCGGGGTCTACCCTATCACGAAGTTCTGCCAAGATCGCAGAGTTAAAGATTTTAGTCAAAAGAGCATGGAAATGCTGTAATTCCTCTTCTAAAGTAGATAACTTAGATCTAAAAATTAACAGTTCCTGCTTATCACTCAAAGAACCTAGGGCTACAGAAAGTTTCCCAATTTGAGTCAAAATATCCCGTCTAAGATGCCGGGCCTCTCGAACTGACTTAGCCTCATCGTTAATGGGTCCCTCCCCAGAATGGCCTGCCCGACCGCAAAGAACATCATCAGGCTTAAACTCAGTCGAGTCTACGGCGGTCGAGTCCTTGTCGCCACCGAGTGTAGACATATTAAATGTTGGGGCTAAATTAACAATTAAAAAAATTAAGTTACACAAACACACAAATTATTAGGCTACAGTAGTTATAAAAAACTTAACTGCAAAGACCGTAAAAATACAAAAAAGAATTTAAATGCACGATACCGTAGCTGTACGAGTATGAAGTCCTAAAGTCCATAAAACTTGCTTGGATTCTTCCACTTGAATCTACAAGCACAGATGGATTGTCTTTTAATCTTCTTTCTTGCCAATGATTGTCAAAGTTATTTTTCTTCAGTACCAAACTGAGAAGAAATGTCTTTACTTTTCTTTGCTTCTGTAAGAGTGTAGACTACCAACCAACAAATCTTCTTTTATTATTTCTTGTACTTCTAATTAGTTCTTCTGCACTAGCTGAAACAAACACGTCGTTTATTTTTATGCCTTCAAGTGCTTCTTGGCGCACCAGCTAACAATAATCGTCGTTTATTTTTATTTTTTGCTTTAATTTCTTCTTGACCTACCAACTGACAAGAACTCGTCTTTTATTTTTATTTTTTGCTTTAATTTCTTCTTGACCTACCAACTGACAAAAATCGTCTTTTATTTTTTATGCCTTCAAGTGCTTCTTGGCCCACCAGCTAACAAGAACTCGTCTTTTATTTTTTATGGTCACAGCGGTAAACCATAATCTCTTCGTGGGAAAATTGTAACATAAAGTTCCCGGATCCGTTTGTCTGCATATAGTGACCGAAGAAACACACACTTGAAACGTTTATTCAATAAGTGTATTCCTGTAAAATTAGCCCGCGGCTATCGAAATGGAGATGCAATGCCTACACCTCAAAACTGTCACTACGATACAGATTACTTGGATAAAAGACGGAGAATTTGTCCAGTTAGCAAGCACCAAATAAACCAGTTAAATGTGCGACCGACTTCCAACAAACAACTTCGAGAATGAATCAGAAAAATTTGTGATAACTCAAAGGCACGAGAGCAGTTCGTGACGCAATATTTCATGTCCAAACAGGTCTCAAACTGAAACAGGTTTAAACCGGTTTCAACAGGATTGACACGAGTCTTACGCACGATGGTGCAATTTTGGCTCATGTTTTAGGAATTTCCATGACGTAATATTCAGTAGACCCGAACGGTTTCTACATGACGTTTGACCAGGCGAACAACCGTCTGGAACAGTTACCGCTTAGCTTATAAAGGTGGCTTAATTGTAAACTGAGTTGATGTAAAACTGTATGCTGCAATAATGATGATTGCCACTTTGCAACTAAAAACAGCAGCATCATTCATTGTAACTAAACAAACACACAAGTGTAAAATTGACTAGCCTATAGTGACAAAAAGGAAACAAAATGTTTCAATAAATCTTTCAATTTTTTTTAATATGTCTGTGGCCCACCTCAAAATGCTTCTATGGCCTACCAGTGAGCCATGGCCCACTGGTTGAGAACCGCTTCCCAAGACAGACTAAATTATCCTTTTAATAACCAAAAGACAGCTTCAGATAGCCAAAACCTTACATTTAGGCTCAGTGGCGTACGCAGGATTTTCTTAAGGGGGGGGCCATTGAGAGTAGCGTAGCCAAGAATTTTGAAAGGGGGGGTTTTGACGACCGGCAGGCGAAGCCCGACGGCGTTTTCGCTTAAGACGACACCCAGCGGCGGGGGGTCTGGGGGGCCTCCCCCAGAAAATTTTGAAAAATTACTTTGAATTTGGCGCATTCTGAGAGCATTTTCAACAAAAATGTGGGTATGAATATTCCTGTAAAATGGTGCTGTCAGGTGGCATAGCAAAAGGATAAGATCATGTTTTCTTCGGCATTTTTCGGAAATAAAGCTAAGTCTCTATGTTTTCTTGTTGTTAATTCCTGGCTGAGATGTTTGGTATTGGCAAAACTCGCTCTTTTAATGCAATTTTGTTTAAAATTAGGCAAGTTTTTTTTTAGACTGAAACCATCATTCCCAAGCATAAAGAGACTGAAAGCATCATTCTCAATATCGTGACGTCACACGCGTGCCAAGGTGGGGTTGTAATCCCCAAGGCCCAACCCCCCCCCCCCCCTTGGCTATGCTACTGGCCATTGATATCCCAGACGTCTTCATGATATCCCAGTATGGTTTTAGTTTAGACTTTATCCATTTCTCTCTCACTAATCACTATAATAGGCTTACAGAACACTATGCTACATTGGCATACCTGGGGTGGGGTAGGTGGATTGGGCCATGTATTTCGTATTGGCTTAGTCTATAAAACAACATTGTTACAGTAATTGCTTTGACAAAGCAATGCAAAACATATTAAATGCCTTAATCTACGTCGTTAACTACTAAAACATTTTTAGGTTAAAACATTTAAAGGTTAATGTTAGACAGGCTGTTTTGGCCTGTCTAACATTAACCTTTCGTTATAGCACTGCATATGTTGGTAGTAAACGCAACGCCAAATCTTCCACTTTTGACAAAAGTAACAATTTGTTGTTATCATATCTCACAAACCTGACATGATAGGATAAATCTGAAGTCAGATTCAGCACCCCAAAATTACTCTAAATCAGTTTTCAAAGTTCATGGCGCAAAAAAAATTCTTTATTTGTAGACTAGTGTAATGAACACAGTTTAATTTTCGAAGCGTTTGCGTTCATATGAGTATGATTTCTTCTTTTTTGGCTCTATTCTTTTTGCTTAAGTTGACTGAATGTTTCGACCATTATGCTCAGAAACAACAAATCAGTTAAAGAAATTTCTTTTTCAAGCAATAAACAAAAGCCCATGCGAATCATACAGCTGAAGCTATCTAATGCAGCATTGAAGAATAAAATATTAAAAAATAACATTGAAGCATTGAATTTTTTTGCTTAGTGGGATTTTTGGAAAGTTTTTTTGCTTGACTAAGCGTTCAGTATTAGGTCGAACAGACGATGTGGCAACTCTCAACTGCATAGCCTACTAGGCTAAGATTTTCATCTGTCAGCCTCGACCTGTAACGACTTTTTGTAAAGTGCATTTTAGAAGTGAAGGCATAAAACACCTTTGAGATGTCTTTTGTCTTTAATGCATGAGCAATTGTCAAATTGTCTTGCGGGCCGCACAAAATTCTTTGACGGGCCGCATGCGGCCCGCGGGCCGCAGGTTCGTCACCTCTGATCTAGGCTATAGCCTACTACATTTTTTATCATTCATAATCATCACTTTAACATCATGATGCTCAAATAACAATTAATGTAAATTCCTGAACCCATCAGTTATCGATTCCTATTTTAAAACAATAGCCTACCACTGTCGTTGCTGCAAACACTTCACTTCATTTTAATTAAAACGAAACAAACACTGTAACTTACAATGTAGGTTACGGTAGGCTACATAGTTTTTTGTGTTATAAGCTCAGTACTGTAAGTTTGTTCTTAAAATGCTCTTTTTTATTTTTATTTTTTGTATTGGTTGTAAGGTTCTGTCGTCCCCGCATGCAGGGCCTCTGAGAGAAATTATCACTAAGGGTACGAAGAGTCATTCCGGGCCCCCTCTCACTCCGGGTGCCCCTTTGTCTTGGACAAAACGCGTGATGTTTGCTTAGGCGTATTGCACGCCATACAACATTTTACTGCAGAATTGGACATCAGTGCGCAATAATAGTATCAGGCTGCAATAAAACTACAGTATTATTTTGTGTTGTGCATATCAAGTGATCTGTCCCTTGCCAATTTGTGCATCCTGCATTGAATTCGAGTGTCAGTTGTTTATGGTGCTGTTGAAAGGTGTCGCTTGTAGGCCTACCGTACAGCTTTAATGTAAAATTTTCAAAGTCATTGATTTATTTCTCTTAGATATAGCATATATATAGCATATAGCATATATAATTATTCCTGATGAGGACACTATGTGCCATCGAAAACGTTACATTTAGTAGTTTTTTTATTGTTTTTTTTTTTTTGTATTAACAAAAAATGTTAAATCCATTAACGTTAGTGAGTGTTATATGTATCTGGTACAAGCCAAGCTCTCTACCAAGGCTCAAACATAACATCTTGTTAAAACATAATCAAGTTAATCATCTGACCAATAACCTTTCTTCAACCCTTTGAGGACCATTATTAATTTTCCCCAAAAAAATGTTTATGTGGAGTTTGTTTGTTTACACTTCATATGTCACATAAACAACACCAACACAAAAAAAATTAAAAAAGGATGTCTATCCTAAAATTAAGCATAGATATCCAATACTACGTTAGAGTATCAGCAGTGGCATTTTTTTAAAATCACCTGGGGGTTAATCGCCTAATTTCATGGGACACATATGTCCCAGCGGTCGTTTTGCATTCACCACATGCCTAGCAGAGGTGAAAGAAGTCACTTTATTTTTGCTCCGGCTTCGCTCCTGCTCCGAAAGTATTGAATCCGGCTCCTGCTTCAACTCTGAAATTCATTTTGAAGTGAAATAAGCGTGAAACTACCTTTTCAAATATTTTTTAAAAACACAAAAAATCCCAAAAACACTCGGGCTTTAAAAAAAACCTAGCGGTTGGCCTCTTTTAAAAAATCACGAGTTTTTCTCATCCCTGCTTTTGCTACACTATGCCCTCCCCCCCTCCGGACAGGAGAATAACCAACTTTTGTGATTTAATTTAGAGTGCTTTTAACAGAATATCTTTGCACGTAAAGCATTAAATCACAACTTTGGGCCTCTAGTTTGCGCGCAATGCACTCAATTACTTTTCCGGGCCTTTCTGTTACATTGCGGGCCTCCCAGGACTAAATAATAACAACTTTTATGCTTGAATTTAGTCGTTTAGGAGCTCTACTCAAGTCTCTTGCTCTACTCAAGTCTCTACGAGTCTGTGAACGAGAAACCTCAGCGACTGAAATCGAGACACCCATTTGTACGTGCCGCACAACTCCTGATGAAAACCGCTGAAGACCAATCCATCAGTGTGGCTACCTGGGCGGACCACCAATGGAGCTCGGAGTGGAAGAAGAACTCCTCAAGACTCCAAAGTTTCATCTCCGATACCAGCCACCATCCAACCGGAATGCATTTGCCAAGGAAGGCCTGGGTGCGGCTCAACCGCCTGCGTACTGGCGTCGGACTATTTCGCTTCAACATGCACAAATGGGGGATGGCTCCATCCGCGATCTGTGAGTGTGGCATGGAGGAACAAACCGTAGACCACACCATTTGTAACTGCGCCATCTACCATGCGCCAAATGGTGTGCGTGGTCTGCGTGAATTGGATGACGAATCAATTCAATGGCTGCTCGACACCTGCCCAAACATCTAGACCGCGTCACCGCCACTGCCCAAGGGTGGTAAAAGGCAGAGCCCCTCGACCCTTGAAGTGGCGAAGAACAAGGTTCAAACGAAGAAGAAGAAGTCGTTTAGGATGGTTTTAACCAAATATTTTTGCGTGTAGACTATAAAATCACTATTTCTGGCCCCTAGCAATCACAGGCCTGGGCCCTCAAGGGTACGCCGTACCCTCCGTACCTCCCTCTCATAGGCCTTGCCCGGGTGGCTTCTCATCAACTGTCACACCTCCAGTTGCTTCAGGTAGGCCTATGTGCTGGAGCCAACTGGTTATTTCAACTAATTTATCTATTTTTAACTGTTAGGTTTGGTGGCCGTGCTTAACTTACTTTCATCTACGTATCCTTCAAATTTACATCGCATGCACGTTTTAAACTTTTATGGTTTTGCCACCTTTTCTTTTTCTTGTTTTTTCTCCTGTACCGTACACTGTTTGTAACTTTAACATTGCTGTTGTTTTCCGACAAAGAAAAAAAATGTGGACATTGCTTTTCGAAACCACCCAAGTTTAAACTGATGACCCAGTTCTGGCTAAAAAGTCATAGGCCTACAGGTAGGCTAGTAGGCTTTCATTGATGTTCAGTCGTCCCGGACCGCGCATGGTTTCATCAACTGGCGCACCTCCAGTTGCTTTTCGGTATGTGGAGCCAACTGGTTATTTCAACTAACTCATCTATTTTAAACTATATGGGTTTGGTGGTCGTGCTTAATTTACTTTCATCTATGTAACCTTTCAATGTACATCGCATGCACGTTTTAAACTTTTGTAGTTTTGCCACCTTTTCCTTTTGTTGGTTTTGTTCCCGTTCACTATTTGTAACTTTATCATTGCTGTTGTTTTTCGACAGAGAAAAAATAAATTGAATAACAAGTCAGCAAATTCAGTTTAGCAAGGTATGACCAAGTAAATCCGATATTAGAAGAAAATTTCATTTGATGACTTGACGGTAGCTGAAATGTAGCCTACATGCTGAGTTGTCGCATGCCGAGTGGTCCGACGACCTCTCTAATCTGGTTTCATTGTTTATTTTTGTTTGTCGGAAAGAAACAATAAGCTAAACTAAAAGAATTAAACCAACAAAAATGAGGAAAAACCAGAATGGTTTGAAACTTTTTTTTAGTTTGTCGACGCAAATTTCGGTTTACATTTAAATAAACCTTGAGATATGAAGGCAGTGTAAGTTTGGCCACATCAAGGCTACCTTTAGGACTTAGGTCTTATTTAATCAAGAGCAAAACGGTAATCTTGATTATTTGCTCAAGAAAACAAAAAGCGTAGCTCAAATTCTCGACAAATTGGAAAGTTTAGAAGTGAATTGGCGGCCTGAACTTCACCTATTATATCTGTGGGCATTTAAACATAAAAAACTTTTGGTAAGACAACTGAATCATTAGACCAATAAAAAGGTCCAGGAACAGCGTCTCAACCAATCAGAAAGTTACCGTTAAAATAGAGAAATCAAATATTTTTGATAAGAAGTAAAATTAGTAAACGTAACCAGCGTGGTGTAGTGGGTTCAAGCAGGGGTGCGGAACGATTTTTGACTAGGGGGGCAGGATTATAAAAAAAGGGCACTTTTGTTTCCTGAAAGGCCATTTTTTAAAAGTTTTAATAGCCTACCGATAATGTTCATCTATCAACTCACTATTAAGTGATGATAGCTTACACCAGCGATCCGCAAATAGTGGGTCGCGACCATCCACAATGGGTCGCAAAAAGGTTTAAACTTACCGTACTATAAATATAACTTGTATGTCAAAAATAAATACAATCATATACTCTTGGACGTGCTGAGTTTCATACAATTTTGTACAAAAAAATTTCTACTTTCCAAAGTAATAGCCTATCGGTATAGTAGTAGGCCTACCCGCTCATTAAGTCCATGGATATAAAGCTTAGAAGACACCTTGAGCCAGGGCATTATAGCCTATCTCTTTCAGCTTATCTCCAGAACTGGCGACTGAAATGCAGCGAAACCAATTCTGTGGCAGCAGCTTTCCACCTAGTCCTAGACCAGTGGTTCCCAACCTTTTGGTTGTCATAGACCCCTTTAGACAAATTATTAATTCTGCGGACCCCTACCTGAATTTTGCCTCAACTACTGTACTGTCATATTGTATTGCCGCTATGACTCATGCAGTAAATATCAGGTTAAACAGTTGCTCAAATAAGAAAATGAATGGATTGTTCAAGAAATGTCAGCAGTATTTGAATATCAAGGTGACCCAAAGTACCATGCCGAAACTTTTTCAACGTAAGCAAATTTAATGAGAGGGCTGGTGTTGCCTTTCCTGAACTAAACGACTGAACTGTGGTTGAGTTTGTGACAATGCAACACACATGTCATCTTCAACGTCCAGGTGATTTCGATGTTTAGTTTTTATTGTAACAAGAGCTGAGAATCCTGCCTCGCAAAGGTAAGTGGTTATGAATGGTAACAAAACAATAATCGCTTGCTTTGCCAAAAATGGGTAAGTTTGCAGTTGTGAGCACCAAAATTCTTCCACAGTTTTTGAATGAAATTCAATGCGTAATAACTGTCTTGATCTCAAATCAATTAGGTCATCTTTACTGAGATCGTCATCGCTAATGTTGTTCAAGTGAAAAAGAAAAGGATTTCGAATCCATGTTTCAACTTCGTTCGGCAGGTGTTCTAAATTAAAATAACGTCGATATGAGATTTGCAGAGTTTCGAAGTGTGCGCAAAATTTTTCTCTCATAGAGATCAAAAGAGTACATTCTTTTTGAGTTTCATCCATCAAGATAAGATCTTCTAACATTGGAAAGTTAGCGTAATTACCTGCTTCCAATCTGCGTTTTCAAACTGGCAACTTGGCTAAAAACGCCTTCAGTTTTTCAGCTGCCTCAATTATTGTCACACCTGGTCCTTGATTATGCCATGCAATGCCATGATTAACATTTTTAATATGACCCAAAATATCGGCTAAGTAGGCCATGCCGCATAGAAAACTTTTACTCTCAAATAATTTTGAGAGTGGACTTCCTTTCGCTTTCAAAAAAATTGATACCTCATTTTTTAGCTGCTGCAGTCGTTTTAAAACTTCTCCTCTAGATAAAACGTACCTCAAAATGATACAAAAGTACTTCGTAATCTGACCCTACTTTTTGACAGAGCGCTTTAAAAGTACGGTGTACTTGACACAATTGCATTTAAACGGAGAAATGAAAGTAAAAAGATCGTTTTACTTTTTTTTTCCAAAATTCATCTAGGTAATCACGGACCCCCAAATGCTTTCTCACGGACAGGGCCTCCGAGAGAAATCATGACTGGTCGGGAAACAATACTAAAAGTGGGCCCCAAAAACACATTTTTCAGCAAAAATACAAGTAACGAATTTCTATCATGCGTTGCATCATGTGTCTTAAGCCGAACTTGGCTACTTTCCTCATCGTGAAATTGAATTCCTTTAAAGTTTCGATTTTAAACAGCGTAGGCTATATAAGTTATTTATATGAAAAAACTTCTTTCAATACGAAAATCAACAAAATCACTCGACTACACTTGCCGCCAAATTGCCATTGTTGCTCAATATTGTCTCTTGAAAGAATCGCAGTGAAGTTATATGATGTGCATATCTCATACATGGTGCCTTTGGCCACGGCCGTTGGGAGGAGAATTTAGGCCCCGTACCAAAACGATTCTCTGGCCACAAATAAAGACATTTCCAAGAAAAATGCACCATATCCAAAGAATGCAGTAGATTGTGCAAACTTTATGGTGTTTGGGCAGTGTGGGCGTGTTTGCTAATGAATTCTTGTCTGTTTGTTGTGTGGAATCCTGGAAGAGCTGCTTTTGGGTCGGTGATAACGTCTCCTCCTTTGACAAGTCTGCGTTGTTTCACCGTGCACTGCGTGTTGTTCCAAAGAGCGCAAAATAAAGATGATAATGCGTCGCGTTGGTTCCAGTCATGTTGTGAATCGAAATTGTTGTAGGTGGTAATTTTAGTATAACCTACAGTAGATAGAAGAAGAATTGTAAACACACAATGCGGGCAATGAAAATAGCTCAACAAAGCATTCAGTCCATTCCGAACTTTTTGCAATGCAGTTACGGATCACAGCATCAAATAATAAAGATTTTGCAAGGTCTAATTTGATGCACAACATGCATAAACTGTTCACTCGGTTTTGAGTCGTGATGGAGCGTAAACAATTCCTACAAATCTCTGTGTGCTAAAACCACGTTTTCAACTCGCAACCGTTGGAGGTACAGGTTTACGTAACAAATTTTTAGAGCAACAAAAATATTTGGAAAAGTGTTTCGAAAGTTGCAATCAATGATTTCCTTGTGTAAATATCATGGGGTGATGCGTTCCGGTTTGCAGCTTAAGTTTGCTGGGTAGCTTTCTTTCAAAAGTAGCCTACAAACTCATCCAAAATGTCATTGTTGTACAACTTGTTTAAATTTGTTCCACATGCTTGCAACTACACATCAGACATACAATGATATTTCCATAGGACTTCAAACTTATCGATATCTTTGAGTTTGTTGGTACATTTGTGAATAAACTACCCACAGCTAGCAAATCCTTTGCAACATAGTGTAGCCTACAGTAGAATAAATTTCGTTTGTAAGATTGAGCTGGTGAAGCGGAGTTGTTGGAGCGTTCCGTCCCCAGAAAAATAAAATCTTCTTTTAATTCATAGTTCCTATAACAACGCTTGCGAGTAGTCAACTCTTTCCAGCTTTCTGTAAGTTTGATTACATCTTCCTTTAACTTCATTAAATTCATCAGCTTATTGTCCATTCGTCGTCGTCGTGTGAGCCTCCTCTGGGGCCGAAAAACATTGCACAGTTCTTAATCGCTGCATAAATAGGTTAGTAGAGTGAATCTCGCTTAGGACTGTGATCTACATAATGCAGAGAAGCACAGGTTTGAAACTGCTCAGGCAGGCTGCTTGGAAATGTGATCACTTTCTTTAGAATTTCCTATCTGACTTGGCTGCAATTGAAAATGACATAAGCTTAGTCGATCAATTAGACTACTCAAAAATGATATAATATTTGGCAGTGATGTACGCGCATACAAAAAATATTGACGCCGTCAGCGTAAACGCAAACGTTCGAAAAACCATACGCCGTATGCGTCAACGTAACTTGTAAAAAACGCTGGCGGCGTCAGCGCATACACTAGCGTAAACTCATTTTGTTTGCTAGGTGCCAAACATTCACACGGTATAAACCACTCGAAACAAACAAGTTTTATTTTGAATTTCCACGAAGAAACACAAGCTTCAATCTGAAAGTGTTCATCTGACATTTTGCTGTGTTTTGGTTCCAATAGGGGAGATTCTCCAAAAGTGCCCAGTGTCCTACAGTGCTCAACCTCTGTTTTTGGCGGCAATGCATTCTGATTTAACGCTTTAACAAGTTTGAGGTATTGCCACGTGACCAACGATACCCCAGTCACAACTTAAAGGCTTAGCTAAAGACAGGCAGCTAGCTTGAAAAGGATGTCAAACTTGAAGGAAATTATTATTACTTTACGTAAAAAGGAAAACCGTGCTCATCAACTCTTCATTAACTATATCAGATATTTAGCAATGCCATTGTGAATAGGTAGCCTATAGTCTTATATGTTACGCTTCGGCTAGACATAACTGAAGCAATTAGGAAGTTACAGCTTATTTTGTTCAAAATGGTGTCGGTGCCAACAGTGCCCACCAACGATAGTTCCAACAGTGCTCAGGGTGGGCACTGTTGGAACCTTGCAGAACAAAATTGTCAGCTGACAACTCGGTAGGATAGATGATCTGTAGGCTATTAGCTTGATCAAAACTACATTATCAAACGTTTTAACGGTTCTCCATTTTCAGTTTTCTCCCTTGACTACATAAGCGCATATAGCCTACGTGTAACTTAATTGCCTATTGTTGCAGAGTGATCTTAATAGAAAAATGGCTCAGAAAATGGTCAAACATTTTCCGGAAATCATGAAAAGAGCTAGCAAAGAAGTCCGTACCAGTAGAAAGTCTATCAATTTTGTTTCCAAAGAATTCGGCATTCCTCGTAGACACTGAGGCGTTATTTAGCAACGTGCACCAACAATGAGTTAGAAACTTTAGCACCGAAAAACTTTCAACCTAACTAGGCCTACACACTGTTAACAGAATATTCTCCAACGAAAAAGAGAGGGAGCTTTGTGAATATCTTTAAGATGCTGCAAAGCATCACTTTGGCTACATGACCAAAACAGCTAGAATACTGGCATTTGAACTTGCTGAAAAATAAAATAAAAAAATACCGAAATGTTGGAACGAAAATAAAACTTCTGGAAAGAAATGGTTCCGGCTTTTCATGCTAGTCAGTAGGCCTAGTTGGTAAACTGCTCACAAAAAGAAAGATCGGTTTCGACAATATTGAAATTGCTACAGTGTTCTTCAATGTGTTTACAGGAAGTGGGCACCGTGGGAGCCCTACATGGGCAGTGTTAGGCATTGCATTTGCGTCCTACAGTGCCCACTTTTTTTAAGCATTTTCATATTGCAATTATGCAAATACTGCTTATCGTAGAATTTACACTAAACTATCAATAAATAGCAAAAAGATAGTACTAAGACATAGAGTAAAAAAATCAATATTATAGACAAGCTTTTGAGGAAAAAATTCATATATTCAGAAAAACTGGGCACTGTTAGGCTATCTCCCCTATGTCTTTGCCCATTGCAAACATTCTTTCAACTGCAGCGCTGGAAGGTATTGGCGTATTGTAACGAAAAAAATAGGCCTACATTAAAAAGTATGCGTTGACGTTATGCGCTAAAAAACCGCGAAAACTTTACGGCGTAGCCTCAAGCGCAAACTATCCAAAAAAATGTGGGCGCAAGTCTGGGGCGTAGAATTTGCGGCGTATACGTACATCTCTGATATTTGGACAACACTGCACACCATGAACTCCAACTCTAGTGCATTTAAGCAATGACATCCATAAGCAAAAAATATAGGCAAGAAAGGTTTACTTCCTTCAATCTTGCTTGGACACTTTTCCAAATATGTTGGATCCATTATCATATGCCTGACAAACGCAGTTTTTCATGTCAAGGTACAGTTGGTCAACCAAACATAATACACGCTTAGCTAAAGCAGCACTAGTTTTCAAGTTAGAACAAGACAAAACGTTCAGTGATACAGAGATCAGCAGGCTTAACAGCAACAGACTTCACGTGTTGAAGCAGTCTAACATAGCCGGACTCAATACGAGAATGGTTTGTTCTTGATGAGAAACAAGTAGCATCTACAATGATAGAAAAATACTTGTAACTACGCATTTCATTCAAAAATTTGTTTATTTTTAAGGTGATAAAATTTTATTTTAGTAGTAAAAATGGGCCTCCCTCAAAAGTGACAAAACGAAAAACTACTCGATTTTCCTTTACAATGTTATGCTACAATGTTATGCCTGACTATAAAGTAGCCCAACTTTCCCCCCTCTCGGAGCCACTGCTCACGGACCCCAGGTTCGAAACCACTGTCCTGTTGTGATTGGTTGGCGGTGTCTTTAAGTGGCTACGGTACCATGTCTGTGAGGAGGACGTTTAAAACTGAACAAAGGGACATTCCATTGAGACGAAACTAAAATGACATCATTTTTTTCTATCAATTGCTTATGAGTGCGAATGCATTAAGACTTATGCAATAACCTGAGTTTTGCTTTTAGCAGCATGATCGTTGCTTCACAAATGTAGATTGGCCTATAAACGACCCTGTTTTAGCTTGATGCTGCGGATTCGCTGCTATAGGCCAATAGCGGTTAGTTGCTGGTTTGGTTTTGAAGAGGCTTTTGACGCAGGGTCGGTCATCCAGACTGACAGAGTACAGTTTTCGATTGTTGAAGTGTTGTTACTAGGAAATTATTTCATCTACTAGTTACCGCTGAACAGAGAGCAGTCCTGAAATGCATTGCTCAAACGCACACTACAAGACCCGAACCAGCACTTCGTGATCTTGAGTCGGGCGCGTAACCACTAAGTTAACGGGGCGGGAACTTGCTATCGAAACACAGTCCCCTGGTGGCCTATAGTCATGTGTGATGACAAATTTTGATCTGACTTCACAGATCTTATGTCACGCGTTTCACAAAAAGTGCAATGACGCGTAAGTAGCCACCGCCTACAAGTAAGCCTAATATCTGAAGCATGCGTAAGTTGTTATAACGATGTAATGCGAGTTTTAGTATCAGAGTCAGCTGTAAATTATTGTATGGTCTGTAGGCCTATGTCAGGACTAATTGTTCTTTCTGAAATTTGTTTGTCTTCTATAAGCATTGAAATGGTTTCTGAAGTTCAACACCATCGCCTCTGCGAGGCGGAACTAGTAATCCTGAGGATTAACCCGAAGCAGCCAAAATGGTGAGGCACTGTAGATCAGGGCTGGCCCATCTACTACAGTCAGGGCCGGATTAAGGCGGGGGCTGATGGGGCTGCAGCCCCAGGCCCACCAAAAAAATAGGCCCACCGATAACAACTTACTAAGAGCAACTGACATGCTTATTATCAGGATCGAAAGAATAAAGGACGAATATCATAGAACGAATGCTAACTGTGTAAACCAGTGCTTCTTAACTCATTTGCCAACAATTAAGCCTTCGTCTGATACGGTACACATTAGGAGGCACACGATATGACGTTATACATGCGCTAAGAAAAAGTTATCAAGCAGTTCTTCAAGTCTTGAAAGCAATGTCTGATGACAATGACGAACAATCACAGACTAAAGAAACAGCCAAGGGGTTTATCTTGTTAATGGAAAAGCTTGAAACCGTTATTTCAATTGAGTTATGGTCTTGCATAATGGAACGGTTTCATAAAACTAGTCGGGCGCTACAGCATAGCAAAATTACTTTGAATAAGGCAACAAATCTGCTTCAGGGTCTACATAACTTTGTTCAAACATTTAGATCCCAATTTCAAGAACTCAAAGAAAAGGGTAGAGCAGGGCTACTCAACTGGCGAACCGCGCTCCGAATCCGGACCTTCTGGGGGTTGATGGTGGACCTTGAGTTTTTGGAAGAATACCCTCTTTGCCACGTTTCAGGGCTTTTTTAAACATATTTCTACTGGGAGGAAGCAATTTCTACTGTGATTATCCTAGTTGCTAGGGGTCTTCGACTCCCAAACTCTCCAATTCTTTCTCAGAAATCTAATTCGAGTTACATTTTACCTAAGAAAGTGGTTTGATAAAATAGTTTAGCTTTTGTTTGTTTGTTTGTTTTATCTTTATCCTGCATTGCGGGAAAGCGGACTTGAGCGCTATGCATCGGTGTACGCCTTCCGACGTACACCTGACCCACGCTGTAGCCGACGGCAATGTCTGTTTCCGGTTGTCTACTCTACTTATGACTTAAATTTGGTACTACCCATTACTCGAAATCGATCAGTAGGTAGAGGCAATTATCGTAAAGTTTCTTGCCCAGAGAAACAACAGCAAGTGCGGGTGGCTGGAGTCGAACATGCAGGTTCTCGACTGCGAGCCCAACGCGCTAACCACTCGGCCACTCAGCCATTTAGTGGTTGCGTGTGAAATAACTTGTTCACCGGACCGCTAAAAATATACAACTTGTCAAACTGGACCTTTGTTAAGATTAGTTGAGTAAGCCTGGGGTAGAGTATTGAGTGGCTGTCATCATTATATTGATTGAAGAAATTTCAAGAAGGAAGAGAAGAAAAGTATGCTTGGATAGCAAAGGTGGATCTGAAGACACATCACTTGATCCATCGAGCAGATTCAAAGTAAACTCATATTTGCCAATCATTGACCAAATTATTTTGTGTATGAAATCCCGAATTGCAGCATACGATCGTCTTCAAATAAGATTTTTGTTTCTGGCGGAATTAAACACCATGTCTAACTGTAAAATTGGAGAGAGTGCTAAAACATTGCTTCACTAAATTATCCAGATGATCTAGATTCTAGAAGAACCACTGCCTGAAGAGATGATTCATTTTTCTGCACTGCTTAAACAACACTATTTTAACAGCGAATGCAGCAAAGAAACTCGAATGTTTAGATTCATCAATGAAAATGAGTTTATGTATGCATTTCCTAACGTATTTGTTGTAGGCTACTAAGAATGTATTTTTGTCTGATGATTTCTTTAGTGCTTAAAAGAGTAAAGAATCAACTGCGTTCATCCATGGGCCAGAAAAGGTTGCATTCTTTAGCTCTACTCTGCATTGAAAACAAAATTTTGGAAAAAATAGACACCGATGATGTTATTAACAGCTCTGCTTTGTCTAAATCCAGAAAACATGTCATTTGAATGAGTTTAAGTAAATACTGTACTTCGGGTATAATTTTTGTTCTTTCATTTTAATTGTGATTGGTACAATGAGGGGAATGAAATATAGGCCTCAGATTACCAATAGCCCCAGGTCCATGAAAACCTTAATCCGGCCCTGACTACAGTAAACTCTTGGCCACATATAGCCAACTTCAATGAAAAAAATTTTTGACACGTGTTGCGAACAGGCCTGGTTGGGAAAAGGAAATTAGAACATCTCTCTCTCACAGGCAAAATTGAAGGGAAGTGTGCCGAAAGGAGACAAAGATTAACCTACTTAAACCGACAAAACTAACACCAAGATACATCTACAGTAATACACAAAGCAAACAACAGAGAATCTTGGAAACTTTTCATGTAAGAGGCAGTCAATACTTGGAATCAAGTGCGACAATAAAAGAACGAGAAACATTGAAATAAAATGTTTGTTATTTTCATAATTAAAAAAAAATTGTCACGCACTTTTAGACTGATGTAGTGGAAGAAGGGCCCTCCCAGAGGGGGGTAGAGAAACACGAAAACTTTTTTGTAGAGCAGTAGGCTAAAGCTTCGTAGCGATACGCAACCAATATAAATGAATGCGCTTTTAGATAGCCCACTGTTTCTTTCATCATATACATCGCCCACAAACAATGACGCTTGCCATACATAGAAAACAAAGCATCTTTTGTGTAGGTGGCTGAACCACACCAAGTTCCAACAATACTTTCATGAGTCTACGTTGTTGCACAAGTGGTTCAGTTAGTCAGATTATTATTGGCCAGTAACCTATGTGGGTTGGGTCCTAGTTTTAAAGAAAGCTATAACTTATGTATTTTCAGCAAGTATACCCTATTAAGTCAATATAGAGCGTAGGCCTGAGACCAAAAATTAAAATATTTATAACTCACAGAATTACTCTTAATGGTTCAGTGCAGTTTGTTTTTATTTCTGACCATTACAAAAAAAGCCTACATGCCAAACATAGCAGAAGTCTAGAAAAAGGTAGAAGCGACAAAGCGTGGACGTTATAACGTGCTTGATACCAAAGCAGGACAATCTCAGAGAGCAAAATCGGTTATTTTTACATCGACGCAACGTCTGCACTCTGCAGACGTTCAATAAAAAGTTTACGACGATCAGTTTAAGATATGGCACAATGGCAACACTTTATAGAACTTTAAAAATTAAAAAAATAAATGAACGGAGAGAAGGAAAGGGCAAGTAAATTTTTTAAAAACTTAAGGTACCCTTCCCTAATAAGGCCCGCCTTTTTGATTTTGTCGCAAATTCATCATGAAATGGAAAAAGCGGGTACCAATGTGTGTTTTATTGTGTTTTAGCATCTTTAAAGTACCTCTTTAGAATAATTTTAATAACATATTGACCACGGTTTTAAAATTATAGTTGATTTGCTAATTACTTCTGGGTGGGCCTTAAAAGGGCACCATTGCCTTAATAAGGCCAGCCATCTAAACTCAATTTTTAGAACCATAAAGTGCGGAAAAAAAACAATACACAACATCATAACAGCAAAAAATCCCAAAAACAATTTCGTTACCATAGTTTATTACAAAAAGAAATGTTAAACTTCACGTAATGAGTTCAAGTAAGTTCTTTTCCAATCAATCGTAAGTTCGTGCAAACAAGTTTTTTTTCAATCACAAGTTCAAATAAATTTCTTCAAAGAAATTCTTTTTCAACAATAAAACATTTACATATCACAATCAGGGCATGCAAATTCATCATCATCTTTTGTTAAACCAACGCAGTCTTTCATGGTTGTCTACCACATTTTGCAACTTTCACGTTGCCTCATGTCGGAGACTGTATTTTCTAAACATACTGGGCAACACCAATTTCCTACACTTGGACGTCTTTTCATAATTACTGTTTTCCCCTTTCGTTTTGCCTTTTCTCTCCCTTTTCCATACGTGTCAAACCAGGTCAAACAGAGACTTCGATACAGTTGTTGCGCGATAATTAATGCTCCTTTTTCTTTGCCCCCGCTTCTTGCTTAGAGTATTTTCTGACGGTGTAGCCATAATGCTATGACATGGTGTTGATATGGGGGGCTGTGTTGAGATCCCATGACTTGTTTATATTTGTGGGGACATCTCATGACTTGTTAATGGTTGTCAAAGACGTGGTCAGCAGTAGCCTTGTTAGCAAATGGAAAAATTCCAAATCCTAATAAAAGCGAAACCCAATTTTCGCAAAACTGGAAACAGGTAAGTTATTTTGTGCCCTAACCACATGGTGGTGGTGTTTTGATCTGAGGTTGTACTTGTTAGCTGCCAGTAAGGGAGTATCAACTGCACTGTCTTTCTCCTAACAGCCCTTACAAGCCCACAATTGAATGCCAGGGGTACCTACCCTAATAAGGCCCATGGCTGATTTTGATGGGCCTTGTTAGGGCAAGTCTTCACAATTAGTTTAACATGAACTACCTAAATACACTGTCCAAGAAAGGTCAATATGTCAATACATGTCGAAACTTTAGACCCTTTAGCATATCCTGAAACTCTAACAAAGGTATAAAACAAACACCACTTATGAAAACACGCCGATAGATTAAGAACTGAACAAAATTTTACTCCTGCAAGATAGCTTTCAGAAATTTACAACTAACTCTGCTGGCATGTGGTTTCTTCTAGGTCTAGGAAACCAAATTACTTTTCTGTTCATTCACATGATTATTGCAGCCAATTAGATTACAACAGATGTGCCGTGCTTGCTTTGGTTTTCCAGATATGAAAGGGTGGGCCTTATTTAGGCACGGGCCTTATTTAGGCACGGGCCTTATTTGGGCAGGGTACCTTATATGAGTAAAAAGATTCATACACTCTGCCTGACTTGCTAGGGACAGGCCGATAGGCTGGTATTAGCGTCAGAGGCAAGGAACAGAGCCGGAATTAGGTTTGGTTGGTTTTAAATCTTTATCTTCGGACTGACAAAGCCTTGACCGGTTATTCCTGGTAATTTCGCATACTTGTAGACTGTAGAGGCTTTTATTGTAGAGCCGGTTACCGAGATTGACAGAGTGAAGTTTTCCGGTTAGTGAAGTGTTGTTGCCAGAGAATTATTCCATTCACTAGGTGCCGCTGAATGGAGAGCAGTCCTGAAATGCGTTGCTCAAGTGCACACCCGGAGAGTCAAACCAGCGCCGCGTGATCTTGAGCCGGGCGCGTAACCACTGAGCTAACCGGGTACCTGACTCAATTACTTGCACTCTTTCTGTCTTTACCTGTTTACTTTATTCCCACTTCAAGTGGGTCGCCGGTGCAGATTGCAGTTCTCCACATCACTCTGTCGACAACATCCACCTTCACTCCTACTATTTCCATATCTTCTGTCACTCTGATTTCGGTTTAATATCCGACCAATTAGCCACAGGTCAAGATAATCTTTCTTTGTTTTCGCGCAACGCTCAGAGCTCAAGATGGATACCGCTACACCTTGCAGGTTTACAGTTTTCCATATAAAATGGATTTTTTACCTGACTCATCTCTGCGTCCGCTCTGTGAGCCGTCCACACACCCAAACACTCACCAGGCACACTATAATTGCATGGAAAATACCTACTTGGGAGGCGAGGGACTTACTCCAACCGAAGGGACCCACCGCAGTAGATGGTAATCGGTGAGCATACAAAATAAAAGTAATTGGCTGCCTCAAGCTTATCTCCCTGTCTCAACTTTCCTCTTGCTGATGTTGGAGCAGACTAGGAAGTGGCGGGTTAAACTCGAGAACTAGCCCGTTTTGGTAGAGAATTAATATTAATTTCATTTGAGTTTGTCTATGTGTGTGCTTCTTTTTGATGCCCGCTTAAAGAAGGGCATCGGAGTGTAGAAAAGAGCCACTGCAGTCTGACGTCTCAATTGGCGGATATGCCAAATGGGCAACCAGAGGGAGGGTAGCTTTTGCTGACCCCAGAGTCTTCTTTGGATAGACCGCTGCAATCCTGTCATCCCAGAGCGAGTGGGACGACAGAGTGGGACGGTTAAAGATTTTTCCGCTGCAATCACTCTTCCAGCATCGGGTCGTTTTAGATGAGTGAGAGGGACTGGCTAAAAATGAGATGTTACGCCTTTTTCTGTTTAAGCTTTTTCAAAGATGTTCTACAACCGTACTGAGCTAATGAGACCCGCCGCTGCAATCAGTCGTCCGTACCATCGAGGGCGGTTGAAGAGAGAGTGTCGCCTGGTTCTTCTTTCTTCTGACCGTAGGAGGAGGTTTGGAAGGAAGGGAAATGTTAGATGACAAAGGAATGTTATGTTTTTGTGTTATGTCTTTTGTTTTCGTCATGATCACCCACAGGGCTTGGATGGTGGACCGTTTTGTGTTCCATATATATGTGTTGCCAGTATATACAAAGGTTTCTTCTTTTGGATGGTGGTATGCTTGGCGACATTCATCATTATGAAAAGTATTGGATGCTTCATTTGTCCGCCGGGAAATTGATTGTAGAGGATCATGTCTTTTGTTATTTCGATGTCTTCGTTGATTAAATCAGACAATTGTTGTTTCAGGCGCTCCCATATTGCTAGCGCAAAGGAGCACTCGGTGAGGGCGTGGGCCACATTGTCGTCTGGTTTTCTGCAGAATTTGCAATTTGTTACTTTTCCGGATTGTAGTGATCTTTCAAATTCACTCCATTTGTATCTTCCATGAGCTATCCGATAGAACGTGGAAGATAGGTAAGGTGGAAGGAGGAATTTAACTTTTTCGTTTCTCAAAAAAGTCTCGTTCCAAGGGATCTTTTGTCTTTGTTGATCAACCTTGTGTATGTTCTATTCATTTTTTGTTTGCCCTGTAAGAGCACGATGCCCTGTAGTGTATCACAGCAGGAAATGACTTTTCCAGCAACTTTTCGATTTTCATCACAACTTTGTTATTCCACGGCTGACTTTGTTATTTATTGTGCTCGATTCAAGTTAATGGAGATTCTAAATAGTTGTATATCTTTTTGCAATTTGCATCCGGCCCGCAGCTGTTAATCTCGCAGCAATACGGCCCTCAGAGAAAAAAGTTTGGTGACCCCTGCTCTACGAGAATCAAAGATAACTGCATCAAAAGGTGTTGAACAGATTACATGATGTGGTATAGAAAGGCAAGGTGCGAAAAAACTAATTTTAAAATACAGACAGCAAGAAAGATGAGCCGCAAGCATACAATAATCTGCTCAAAGGTGGATTGTTACGTGTTATGTAGGGGAGGGTGGGGTAAGATGAGCACATTTTTGCTTAAGTCGCTTTTACAAAAGAACGGTTTGTTTTGGAAAATTTTAATAGGGTGAACCATGGGTGAACTTAAAGCACTAGTGAATCAACTACATTTTAGATTGAGTTTTATCACCTTGCGATTTTTATATATTTTTATATTGATACTTATTCGCGTGTTGCTCAACTTACCCCGGCATAAATTGTATGGGGTAAATTGAGCAATGACCTGGGGTAAGTTGAGCAATTCGATTAAGTTGAAGCATTCCCCTGTCAGTTTGTTTGTATAATTGCGAGGCATTATGCTTCACAACACAACACTGTTTTTTTTATCCAATACGAACCTAAAAAGACACAAATTCAACAGTTCAAACATTAAACAAGCTAAGGCTATTTCTTTTGGGGTAAGTTGAGCAACTGCTCCAACATACAGTACTTCAACTAGCATTGCACACTTTACCCCATCCTGATTTTTGTGACAAAATTACAAATATTTAAAAAACTACAAGACTAACCAACCTGAACGTTTTATTGAATATCCTCACACTTATGCTTACCAATACAAAAAAACAGATTTGATTTACATAGTGTAACAATAAGGTTATTCAGTTTTTGGCAAAAAAATAAAAATTTCGAATTTTCGACATAAGCAATATAATATGATATAATTGCATGCCATTGTAAAATGCAATTCTCAGTGGACATAACAAATACATTGAGTGAAGTGGCATTATGAGTGATACATCCAGAATAAAAATAAAAAAATTCCGTCAAGTCGTTTTTCCAAAAACAAGGGTTGCTCATCTTACCCCATTGCGCACTTTACCCCAGTCTCCCCTACATTGTACAAGTTTAAGATCTTGGTTTGATACTCAGACCTGCCTCTGGATATGCTCTAAAATTGCTTGATAGAAACGTTGTTTTGTTTAAAAAAAAGAAAGAAATTTGTTAAAAAGAAATTCGATTGTAACATTTACCCTGCATATGGAATGTTCAAAGTAGGCAGATATTTCCAGCTAAATTAGCTTACGCCCTTTGCTCTATGTTCTAATGTCGTATATAAATTCAGTTGTTTGCGTGATGCAAGCCTGACATAGGCACATCGGTATGTCAACAAGACATTTATCGACTAGAGCTGGGGAACTGAATTTGAATTCTGTACAGAAAAGTGCAATTAAAGATCACATTTTCTCATGTAGCCTACAGAATGCAAAACTTTCTCATGTGCAGAAAACGTTTCTTTCAAGCAATTATAGATCATGTCCAGAGGCAGGTTTGAGTATCAAACCAAGATCTTAGAAGCCTTGTACATAAAACGTAACAATCCATCTTTGAACAGACAATTGTATGCTTGCGGCTCATCTTTCTTGCTCTCTGTATTTTAAAATTAGTTTTTTTGCACCTTGCTTTCTACCACATCATCACATCTGTTCAACACCTGTTGATGCAGTTACCTTTGATTCTCGAAGAGCATTATTATATCGTTGAGTTTGAGCTAGTCAGAACTTCAGAAGTACTGTGCAGTGTTTGTATTTTCCTGTTTATAGATTTATTAAACCATTGTAATTTATTCAGATGCAGTTAAATTGTATTGATGTTATTCCTGAAGAGGACATCTTGTGATGTCGAATACGTTCGATATTTAATTTGTTACGTAGTTTTGTGTTTCTGTAGCCTAAATGTAATAAACTTGAATATGTTAAACTTGATCACGTTACTCGGCTTCGTATGCCTATGGTTCAACAAAATCCCCTTGTTTTATAGAAAAATTAATTAATTTGTAAGACTATAAAATGGCGTCCAGCGTTACTGAAGAATTTCAATGTCCAATATGCATCGAACCTTTGCAGAGGCCTATTCGTATGCTTACGTGTGGCCACAACTTCTGCCACAGCTGTTTGGATAGATTTTGTGGGAACAACCGGAATAAAAAGTGAGCCAAACATTACATCGAAAAATTTACATGATTTGTTTGTATTTCATTGACTCTTGTGTTTTTAAAATCAGGACCATTATTTTTTTACCTCTATTTTCATAACTAGGCTATTCATCCGCTATTGGAGTAGGCTATGTTACAATCTCAATGAACTCATTGCAGATGTCCAACGTGTAGAAGTCTCATTACGTTGCCTGGCAATGGAGTGGATGGAATTTCTCGAAACATCACTTTGGAAAACGTCATTGAAAAGTTAGCAAAGGTAAAACGTCTTTGAAGATGCAAAAGTTATATAACTAAAAACTAAATACAAATTATGTGGAAATACCAACATTTGGCAACACTCGAATTTGAATATTTCATAATTATATCAAGAAATTGGAGTGAAATATATTTTCAATTTTCAGAAAAAAACAATGCCACAAACTGAGCAAGTGTTTGCCGGCTCAACGATCAAACGATTGCGAAGTAAGTAACAAAACGACTTTGTTAAACGTCCATTGCTATCGCTGTCTTCATGTGCCTCTGGGGCTGAAGCCTTGAAGGTCTATCGTTATACCGCCCAATGTTGGCGATATTTCCCGGTTTATACGGGTTTACGGTTAGCCTCTTAGTGCCAAACTTGCCAGCAGGGACAGGTCAGTGAGATTGTCGAAGATGAACAAAAGAGACCTCGTTGTATTTGGTCTTTGTTTTGTTGATTAACTTTGCTGAGACGTTGAAAGCTGGCGCGAGCTGGTGTCTTCATTTCAGTCAAGCGCAAAAGAGTTCATTTTCTTTCCAAAAACGCACCCATCCGAAAAACAATTAAACAAGCCCCAAAAACCAATCAACTAAAATCACGAAAACCCATCTATATTACGAACGACAACAATTTCGATTCGCATCTTGAATGGAACCAATACTGGCAAGCAGACTTTCCAAAGAGAGACGTCATCACCGACATAACAATGGCTCTTCCGGGATTCCATACAACAAACCGACAAAAATAGGGAACATCTAATAGGATCATCAATAAATGGGACATCAATAAAAACGACACTGCTAGCCTACTATTAGTTTGAGGGAGCACAAATGTTGAAGTGGAAAAGTGGTTAGGCTCCAAAGTTCAATCGAATCGATTTGGCTCCAAAGTTCAAGCGCACACCCCGTAACAGGATAGGGTCTTCGAGTCGGATGGAATAGTTTCCCGGCAACAACACTTCAACAATCGGAAACTTCACTCTGTCAATCTCGGTGACCGGGCCTGCGTCAGTGATTCAAAGCCTCTACATTCTTCAAGTAGGCTATGCAAAACTGCCAGGATTAAGCTCTGCGAGAAGCTTTCCCAGTCCGAGGATAAAGATTCAATCAATCAATCAACCATGGAAGATACTGTACCAGCAAAAAGTGGGAGATGATCTAAAGGTGCAAAAGGCAGAAATCCAGTCACAGAATGCAGCTTTGGCGGTAAATAGGCTACTGTGACACTAAACTGGTGCACAAGGATATACAAGGACTTAGACTGTACATTTATTGAATTCCGTTAAGGATAGGAGATCTTCTCACTAAGAAGCAACAGGACAGCGGTTCTGCTGATTCTCCATGCGCTGTTAATAAAAAAATACTGGACTAAGACTGCTGTGCACAATGTAGCCCACTGTTAGCCTCTATCTCCCAGAGAAAATTCGCAAACATCCAAACTGGGTTGAACACCTTCAACAAATGGATGAGAACAATTTTACAAAGCGAGTCTGGAATAAGGTGGTGACAGGAATGATGAGAAAAGGAAGATCAAAGAAAACGTGGGATGAGGTAGCCACTTTAACAAGTCGAAATTCTGCCACTGAAATTGATTAGGATGAAACCGCTAACCAATCACAAGCTACGGTTTAAGTGACGTAAAAAATGGCGAAAAGAAGATGATAGAAAGCAAATTAAGTGATGGATTTTTGTCAGCTGGTTGGCTTAGGGGTTAGGGTTAGGGCTAGAAATAGTCATTTCATTGACGCGTGTTCGATTCTCACCACTGCTATTGCTCTTTTTCTTCTGTAATTACCAAATAAAGTTCAAAACAAGCATTAACTCTCTGGATGAGTGCTAGAAGGATCACAATTGGACGGTAGCCTCTTATAACACGTTCTGATTGGTTGGCGGTTGCATTGTAGTCAATTTCAGTGGCAGAATTTCGACTTGTTAAAGTGGCTACCGTGGGATGACACCGCGAAAGATGATCTGACAAAAGAAACCTGAAAATCGAAGATGCCAACAATAGAGAGAGATGGAAGAGTCGCTGCAGACAACTTGTTGACCCTGATGTTTTGGGATGAAAACTAGGATTTTTTGAAGCACAATGGATGATGATAGCCTAGTTCTAAAGTTATGATAAGTTGGATTTAAAAATTATAGGTTAGAAATCACTGTTCAAGTGTAAATCATTGCTTTTATGACGACGAAAGGATTTCAACAACATATACTTTCCAAAATTTTGTGTAACTGTTTTTGTAGTTTAGACCAGCGCTCCACAAATAGTGTGCCGCGGCATAGCAGCGTTGTGTGATGTCATACAATTTAGCAGACTACTCATGAAAGATGACAGCTTGATATCATTTCAGAAGTTAGTACAAATGGTCTGTCTGAAATGCTCAATAATTATTTTCTTATTTTTTGTTTCTTTATTTTTCAATTTGAAATATGAAGAGATTTGAATAAGTCCTTGTTTTATAGAATCAGCGTCGACGCACCAACAACAAAACAAGTTCCCAAAAACAGTGGCAGTCCTGCAAATAATCATCGACTATGTCGAGGGATGGGACAAGTTACAACCAAGCATCGACCTAGCAGAACGCTTTTTGAGTTTGAAAAAGATTCCAGAAGCTGAAGTTGTTTGTGTTTCGATTGCATCCATTGTTGATACAAATCAATCGTCACACTTGACCGATCAATCACGTGACGTTTATGATGAGAATATTAGGAAATTAGTTTTGAAATTTGTGAATGTGAAAGAATGCGATTGCGCAATGTCGTTGGCACGTTGTGGATTTCAATTTGTTAAGAATCATTACGACGGGGAAAGTCGGTTAAGGAAGCTTCAGAGTATCGCTTGGTTGATCAAGAAAATATGCGAGAAAAGCAAGAATAAAAAAAATATGGAACAGCAATATTCGTTCATGGAAGAAATCGTTGAACTGATGGAAAACACAAACGATGTGAATCCAAAAATTAAATGCGAACTAATTACTTGGGTTTTGCTGAGATTCGGTTTCTGCTGCAACGAAGCAGCTGATTGGTCGAGAGCCATAACAATGTACAAAACTGCCAACAACTGCCAACACACTGATGAAGACAGTATTTCAGTTTGAAGCAAATCGATATCGTGTATTTGGACATTGCTACAATAACATGGGAGTTGCGCTTAAAAACACCAACAAATTTTTAAAAGCAAAAACCGCTTTCGCAAAAGCTCTTGAAGTCTACAACACAGCCAGTGATTGGCCGAATGTAGAATGCAAATCGTCGAGAATTTCTAGCTCGAAAGACAATTTTAGGAAAGTTGAAGTGGAAGTAATAAAAACACGAAACAATTGGAATGATGTTGAGAGTAAAATTTCAAAAGATCCAAATTGTTTAATGATGATACTGCTATTAATATTTATCTTTGCAATCATGTACAATTGTATACGGGTTAGTTCTGTTTAGAATGGTGTGTGAAAGGTAGATCTAGCTTTATTGTTGAATAATTGTCTCACTTGTGTTGAGTGATGGTAACCCCCCTCAGCTTCACCCCAGAAGAGTTTATCCTCGTCATCCGTCTGATGAAACTGTAGAAATAAAATCTGCTTAGTAATTGTACTTCATGCTATCTTTGTTAGCCTACTATCCCGGTTGAGTAGCCTAGGCTAAATCTTTTTTTGTTGTTGCAAGATCTTAACAATCTGTTACTTGGTGAAAAGTTTGTTTAAGTTACGTAGTCTATAACCAAAACAGTTCTTAGAATAAATAGTGATTGGTTGGTTTTGAATCTTTATCCTCGGACTGACAAAGTCATTGATAGGCCTATGCTATTCCTGGTACCGTAGTTTCGCATAGTCCTACTTGCAGAAGCTTGGAACCACTGACCAAGGGCCGGTTACTGAGATTGGCAGCGCGACGTTTCCACAGTTGTTAAAGTGTTATCTGTGAGGTCTTTTATCTACTAGGTGCCGCTGAATGAAGAGCAGTTCTTGTGTTGCTCCAGCGCACACCCCGTGAGTCCGAACCAGCGCCGCTTGATCTTAAGTCGGGCGCTTAACCACTGAGCAAACGGAGCAGATGGTAGGCTTCAGTTTGTAAATAAATTCCCTTTGCGAAAAAACTGCAAAGTAGGCTACTTAGGCCATGTCATGTTCATATTGGTTTTGGTTGGTTTGGTTTTTAAATCTTTATCATCGTACGGCCGAAAGCCTTCGATAGGTTTCTCCTGGCAGTTTCGCAAAGCCTACTTGTAGAGGCTCTAAACTACTGAATTAAGTTGGCGATGGGCACGTTTTGGGCGTTTTGAGGTGGTATGGGCACGTTTTGAAAAGGGACAAAGATGATGTTTTGAGAAGAGGGCTGGAGTTGCAAGAAGAGGGTCGTAGAAAACAAGGAAGACCCAAGATAACGTCGAAAAGGCAACTTGAGGAGGAAAGCAGCAAGGTGGGCTTGACAAGAGAAGAGCGTTAGACAGATCGATGTGGAGGCTGGGTGTGAAGGCGATTGCGACACTTGGAGGTGAATCTGGCCACCCTCGGTAACGGGGACATCACTGGATTAAAACTGGACTAAGTTACTACACAACACACCACTACTAGGTGCCGCTGAATGGAAACCAGACTTGAAATGCGTTGTTCAAGTGCACACCTCGAGAGTCGAACCAGTGCCTTTGACTCATAATCGGGAGCACTGAGCTAATGATAATATCTGTCCCGATGATAGGCCTATAGTCTGCCCCGATAGCTCATTAATTGGTTAGCGCGTGACTTCTGGAACAAAGAAGCTTCAAGATCAAGCGGCGCTGGTTCGACTCTTAGGGAGTGTGCTTGAGCAACGCACGTTGAGGACTGCTCTCCATTTAGCGGCATGTAATGGATGGAATAATTCCCTGGCAACAAGACTTCAACAATCGTAAACTTCACTCTGTCAATCTCGGTGACCGGGTCTGCGTCAGTGATTCAAAGTCTCTACAAGTATGCGAAACTGCAAGGATTTAGCTCTGCAAGAAGCTTTCCCAGTTCGAGGATAGAAAATCAATCAATTAATCATATCAGACTCACACAACACCATGCAGGCTACATCAACAACATACAAAACACTGCGAAAGTGAATACAAAATGTAGAATTGAAATAGTAAGTGGAAGACATAAAATTGCGCAAAAGTGGATTAATAGAGCTTTTGCATCTGTCTGTCTGTCTGTCTGTCTGTCTGTCTGTCTGTCTGTCTGTCTGTCTGTCTGTCTGTCTGTCTGTCTGTCTGTCTGTCTGTCTGTCTGTCTGTCTGTCTGTCTGTCTGTCTGTCTGTCTGTCTGTCTGTCTGTCTGTCTGTCTGTCTGTCTGTCTGTCTGTCTGTCTGTCTGTCTGTCTGTCTGTCTGTCTGTCTGTCTGTCTGTCTGTCTGTCTGTCTGTCTGTCTAACACTTTAGGCTACTTCATAGGCAATATGTAGGCTAAATAGTCCTTGTTTTGATAGTTAGTTACTTAACTTCAATATGTGTGTGTGTATTAGTTTGTTCTTGTGATGTTGTGAGGTTCAGTCGTATTCTCATTGCTACAAAAATTGGCGTTCCACTTTTTTTAGGAACGAGAGGACGACTGATTGTTTTGACTAATTCATCTTTTTTAAAGTATCCGGTTTGGTAGCCCTGCTTAACTATATTTATCGATGTATACTGTTCAATTAGATCTTTTCATGCACGTTTTAAACCATTAAGGTTTTTTCACCTTTTCCCTTTGTTGGTTTTGTTGCTGTATTTCCTTTCTACAACATCGTTTCTTCTGCATTCTGGCAAAGTAAAATAAGTTGAATTGAATCATAGATTTCTGAAATGGATCCCTCTTTTAAACTTTGCCCTCCCCTCAAACCTAAATCCATTACTGACAAAACGACGAAGAACCACAAAGTTTTATTTTAGGACAAAATAATATTTTAGTTTTGTGTTTTTTTTAGCAAATGTGCGAGCTTGTTTTCAAATCCGATCCGTCCGCCCCGATAGCTCAGTGGTTACGCGCCGGGCTCAAGATCACACGGCGCTGGTTCGACTCTCGGGGTGTGCGCTTGAGCAACGCATTTCAGGACTGCTCTCCATTCAGCGGCACCTAGTGAATGGAATAATTTCTCGGCAACAAGACTTCAACAATCGGAAAACTTCACTCTGCCAATCTCGGTAACCGGCCCTGCGTCAAGTGCCTCTACAAGTATGCGAACAAGTACCAGGAATAACCTATCAAGGCTTTGTCAGTCCGAGGATAAAGATTCAAAAACCAAACCAAAACCAAACCAAACCAAACCAAATTGAATTGAATATTTTCAAATTTCTGTAAAGTTATTTTTTAAACAAAGTTTCAATGGCAGCTCTGGTTAAACTTTAATTCGTCATTTCCGCTTGAATGCGTGTTACGTCAGATGACGCCATTGCACAGGCGACCTGTATCATATGACCAGAAGATGTTTCACAACGTTTCAAGATAAATTCTTTTAATGCTTTGATTTTCATAAATACATTACTTAGATGCGTGTGAATATATAACATGACGTGGGCTAACGAAACAACAACTTGATCAAGTGATTTGTTGCTGGTTGTTTTGTTTTGAGACTTGTGAGGTCATGGGTTTCGAACAAGTTTGTTCAGCTGACAGCCATTGAAATAATCGATATTTGAAAAGGCTGTTACAGTACATTAACTGAAGGTTACAACCGTTACGTGGCTAATGAAACATTGCGGTATTAGTTTGTGAAAGTGTTTTTATATTTTCACCAGTCATATCACCTCAGTAGAGGAATGGATTGTTTCGCCCTGCTTCTGATATGTCTGGTGTGGTTCCAGGTCGGGTCGTACCAAAGACTTTAAAAAGTGTAGACCTACCAATTTTTTTTTCCTTTATGAAGCAATCAGGATAAGTTTTTGTAATAATGCGGTCATATAAATATGATACCGTACAAAAGTACGGTACTTCAGCAAAAATAGATTATAAGCCTTTTTGGTACCATTATGCTACATTTTGACTGCTCATGTCAATGACACAAAGAAAGGTTGAAATTACTTAGGTTTATGCCTAATCGGTTAAGCATTGGATGGAAAAAAGTATGGGATTCTTGGTCTATGGCAAAGTTGGGTAGCAAGCACAAAGTGGTTATTTGTTTCTTTTCTGCACCCTAAAGTCCATCTGTTTATTGCACCACCGGTAGCGATAAGTGGTAGCCACACAAACAGAGCAACCATGCTCTTGCAAAAATGATGTTTAAACATTTTAATATTTTCAAAACTGATCCTATATATTGACATGTCGGTAGTCATCATATTCCGGAATGGTTTAATTGATAACCATTGTCATCGATCTGATGATGACTCTCTTGTACTACTAGAGTTTATTTGATTGAAGACGTTTCAGACAAGCTTAGATTGCAAGCTAGTTGGGAAGGATTTTTTTACATACAGCAGCCTAAAACAAGTAGGCCTATGGTATGTTTAAATATATATATACTAGAACTGGTATCATATTATACACTAATCAATACCTTTTATTTAATTTTAGATATATTTTTGCCCACTAAAATACAACCATATTTTACTGCGTTGGTGTGAGTATATTTGGCAAGATATGTGTTTGTCATTAGGAGCGTGTGCTGCCGGTCAGCTTGCTTGTTGCTGTGGAAGTGCCGCATGCAGCCTTTGTTGCAGTGCGTGTCCATCATGCAAGAATTCAACATCCTCAAGAATTGTTTATGCTTTGTTCCTCTTTCTTGGAACTATTATATCATCACTCATGCTTATTCCTGGATTGGAAGAGCAACTGAAAAAGATTCCAACATTTTGTGAAGGAGGTTCTGGTACTGGGGGATTGAGTCCTGTTAACGGATTGGTCAACTGTGATTCCTTGGCTGGCTATCTTGCCGTCTACAGAATGTGCTTTGGAATGGCTGGATTTTTCTTTTTGTTTTGTGTACTAATGATTTGTGTGAAGACCAGCAAAGATCCTCGTGCAAAGATCCACAATGGATTCTGGTTTTTCAAAGTTCTTATTTGGATTGGGATAACAGTTGGTGCCTTTTTCATCCCTCGAGGAGATTTTGGAACAGCTTGGTATTACATTGGAATGGTCGGAGCTTTTTTCTTCATCTTGATTCAGTTGGTATTACTGGTAGATTTTGCTCATGCTTGGAATGATTACATGTTGGAAAAGCGAGATGATGCCGATTCGCCGAGGTGTTGGACTATCTTGCTCTTGGCTGCAACTTTGTTCAACTACATTGTTTGCATAGTTGCTGTGGTTCTCTTCTATGTTTACTACACTGCAGGTGACTGTTCTCTCAATAAATTTTTCATCAGTTTCAACTTCATTCTGTGCATTGTGGTGTCTGTGTGTGCTGTTCTACCCAAAGTCCAGGAATCCCAACCACGGAGCGGACTTCTGCAAGCTTCAGTTGTTTCCTTGTATGCTATTTACTTGACCTGGTCAGCAATGAATAGTGAACCTGATAAAGTTTGCAATCCAGGAATTATGGGAGTTTTGGAGAGTTTGACGGGAGGTGGGGCAGGATCACCTGGATTGGGTAATAGCTCTTCTCTTGCCACCACTGCATCTCCTCCAACTTCAGCTCAGTTCTGGGATGGACAAAGCATTGCTGGTTTGTTTGTCTTCTTTGTCTGTGTGCTTTATTCTAGCATTCGTTCATCAACATCAAACAACGTTGATCGCTTAACCTTGCATGAGAATGTCATCATCGATGATGATTCAAATGCAGACACCAACAACCTCGTAAAGGATGAAGAAGCAAATGGACAAAAAGTTTATGACAATGAACAAGGTGGAGTTGCGTACAGTTACTCTTTTTTTCACTGTATGTTCTTTCTGGCATCCTTGTACATCATGATGACGCTAACCAACTGGTATCGACCTGGTGATGACTTCTCAACCTTCCAGAATGCATGGCCTGCTGTCTGGGTCAAAATCTCTTCAAGTTGGGTTTGCTTTGCTCTCTACGCTTGGACCTTGTTTGCTCCAGTTGTTCTCTCCAACCGGGAATTTTAAAATGAAACTTTTTGTTCACAAAGAACAATTGTTGTGGCTTTGTACAGATTGATTATTATTTGATGTCATTGGTAATGTGTCACAAAAACGTATTTGATTGATATATGTTTTGATATTCTTTAGGCAGTGGCTATTTGACCGGCGCCGGTCTTTGAATCTGAAACACTATTTGACCGTCATTACGTCATTGTCCAGTCACTTTTTATCTTTTTATCTTTCAAAGCAAAAGATGAGAAGCGCGCATATAAGTTCTGAATCCAACCATTTTATTCAACTCGTTACGTGGCGCGTGTGGTACGTCGCCGCTTTCTATTCTAGAGGGACTGAGTTCGATACTACCCAGAAGCGTTCTTTTTTTTTAATTAAATTTTGACCCAAAGTGCATTTTTGTAGTCAATTTTAATTTGAGTTGCATTACATTTACATATCATTACGATTTGTTTTAAAAGAAGCATTGTATATAACTAACTTGTTGAGAGCAAAAATGTATTGCTTCGTTCGGCAAACACGGTCACATCAATCAATCATTTCATTTTTCGTCATTAACGCGTCAGGGACGAAAAAGATACTAACTACAAAAATCGATATAGACCTACCAGCACGTTAATGAACGGGAAAAGGTGGCAAAACCTTGAAAAGTTTAAAACGTGCCTGAATTGAAAAATTATGTAGACTATATACCGTATCAGTAGTTAGCACGGCCACAATCGAAAAATTACCCAGAGAAATTCTCAAATTCCAGCAAATTAAAAAAACTCTAATTTTATTACTCACATTTGAAAAGACATAAAAAATAATTAAAAACTGACTACAAAAATGCACTTCGTGTCAAAATTTAGTTAAAAAAAAATAAATAAAAAAAAAAGAACGCTTCCGGGTAGTATCGAACTCAGTCCCTCTAGAGTCGGAGGCGGCGACGTATCGCACGCGCCACGTAACGAGCTGAATGAGGCGATTGGATTTAGAACTTATATCCGCTTCTCGTCTTTTGCTTTGAAAGAGAAAAAGAAAAAAGTGACTGTATAGTGACGTCATGACCGGTCAAATAGTGTTTCAGATTCAAAGACCGGCGCCGGTCAAATAGCCGGCAGTGGCTATTTGACCGGCTCCGGTCTTTGAATCTGAAACACTATTTGACCGGTCATGACGTCACTGCATAAGCACTTTTTTCTTTTTCTCTTTCAAAGCAAAAGACGTGAAGCGCTGAAATAAGTTCTAAATTCAACACGTTTTTATCAACTCAGCCTGTGGCGCGTAGGTTACGTTTCCGACTGCCATTCTAGAGGGGATGAGTTCGATACTATCCGGAAGCATTCTTTTTTTTTCATTTTTTTTATCTAAATTTTGACCCGAAGCGCATTTTTGTGGTCAATTTTTAATTTGAGTAGCCTACAGCCCATTTTTTTATGTCTTTTCAAATGTGAGTAATAAAGTTAGAGTTTTTTTAATTTTCTGGAATTTGAGAATTTCTCTTGGTAATTTTCCGATCGTCATAAGTGACCGTGTTTGCCGAACGACCAATTACATTTTTGCTCTCAAGTTAGTTATATACAATACTTCTTTAAAAAATGGTTTTACCTTTACCATTTTTTTTAAAAGGTCACTTATGGTCGTTCGGCAAACACGGTTTGAAAAGATATAAAAAAAATGGGCTGTAGGCTACTCAAATTAAAAATTGACCACAAAAATGCGCTTCGGGTCAAAATTTAGATAAAAAAAAATGAAAAAAAAGGAATGCTTCCGGATAGTATCGAACTCATCCCCTCTAGAATGGCAGTCGGAGACGTAACCTACGCGCCACAGACTGAGTTGATAAAAACGTATTGAATTTAGAACTTATTTCGGCGCTTCACGTCTTTTGCTTTGAAAGAGAAAAAGAAAAAGTGCTTATGCAGTGACGTCATGACCGGTCAAATAGTGTTTCAGATTCAAAGACCGGAGCCGGTCAAATAGCCACTGCCTTTTTTTTACCAGAGGTAGCATGTCCTGATTTTAGTAGCCTACAGGTGATGCTGAAAATGCTTTTCCACATACGCAAATGCGTAGGTTACGCATTGGTTTCCATGATAAGCCATGTTTTTCTAGTTTGTTAGCCAAGATTCGATATGATCGGAGGGACTCTACCACTGCAATTTTGAAGACAGGCTGATAAGTTTGCTACAGTATCAAGTGATGTACATATTGTTTGTCATCTTTATGTTAAATGTTGCGGCATTTATATTGATCTTTGTTATATTTTGCAACATAAATGCTTAATTTGAATATTCCGACAAACTGAGATTTGTAAAAGCAAGCTTTAGCGCAAAACATCCATCTATTGCGATTCACATGATGGCTGGTTGCCATTTACATTACATCTATTCATTGAATGGAATCCACCACTTTTTTTTACAAGCCTAGTTTTACAATCTTTTTATGAGCTTCAACTATTAATCTTGCAAGAATTAAATTTTCGGTAAAAAAAAAAGTTTATCTTTGCCTCCCTGTCAAAATCGATGCATTGTATTTTACGAAAGTTAATACGGTGACTTTGTTCGCATTTACACAACATTGTTATTCAACAGTCCATGTACTTTTTCTGTATGTTGTTTGAAGGTTTATAAGTTTTTCAATAAGTTGACTAATTACACGTTTGCGATGGTTTGTATTCCTTGTATTGTAATTCCCTTTCTTCTATGGGTCTACCACAAGTATCTCCAGCCATGGCTCTATCCAATTATCTCAAAAGTTTGGACTCCGAAAGCCGTATCTGAATCAAGTAATGGCAGTGCAAAGGTGCATAGTATTCACAATATAAAATAATATAAAAACTTTCGTTTTTATAGTTTGTTGTAACGGTAGTCAATAGTCATGTTTGTGACTGAATTTCAAGCTATGAAGTTGTTTGTAGACCATAGATCTACTTTGTATGAACAGAAACAAATTTCTACCATGTCAGAATAAAATATCACTGATTTGTGCTGGGAATGTAGCCACACTGTGAAAGTATTGTCAGCCATTAAGGTGACCTTCCACGAGTTTTTGTTTGACTTCATTCCGGCTTGGTGTGAAGTAGTTAAGTTCTGTTTGCGGTCTTTAAAATTAGGAAAAGTAAATGATTTGCTTTCAATGTTCAGAATATTGTGCATAGTCTCAGTAACGTTATTTTTATTATACGTAATTGGCACATACATTGCCAACTTCCTTTCACTGTCATGGTGGGCATAGCCACTCTAACCTTTGTATTTATTTGCAGTGTCCTTTTAATGGTTCAGCAACAAAAAGTCCAGTCACAACCGGTCCGGATGAAGGGAATAAAAAGACTGATTGATGTCGTGCTTTGTCATTCTCTCTGTCGCCAATGTCATAATTTTATGTTTAAACCTGCTTTCCACAATTGCATTTTTCATTAGTGAAATAGAGTTATAACATTAACTTATTTTGTACAAATTCGGTAAAAAGTTAGTTATGTTTCCTCAAGGATGTCATTGCACCTTAACATGGTATGCGGTGGGTGAAAGATTTTTGTCATTCTGATATAAAATTTCAGTGGTGCTCGGTGCAGGTCGTCATCTTTCCTTATTTTGCGTAGCTCAGTTACTCTGCGTTGACGTAATTATAGTGAACTGGCGAGTTCCCGCTGGTTACCGGAAATCCAGAAAGCAAGACCGAATGGATATCCTGAAGCCTTCTCTGTGACGTGGTTAGTTTGTATATTGTGGCAATCTGCTGTTGTTTTTTTATCCGTAATTTATCGTCAGGTTACTCCTGATTCTATGATTGATTGTTGAATGTCTGGCAACTTTATTTAGTGTACGTCAAAGAGATGTTGTTTTAAGTAATGTGGCAGATGAAATCAATCGACCTTGCGTCATTGTGACATGACACCTTCATGCATGCGACACCATCTACCACAACGTTTTAGAGGGCGCCTTGTAGTGGCCGACAAGAGCTACTTCAATGAAATAATTTTGCTTCAAGTTAATCACTGCCAATCTAATACACCCGCAAAACCACGCAAACTTAATCGTTTTGATTCATTCTCCGTACAGACAATTTAGTATCCAGCTGTCACCATTGCCAGTGAATATCGAAATACTTGACGGAGCGGTCGCGTTTCATCTGCTGCTGCGTTCGCGGTGTGTCGCATAAAATACTCTCTATTGTCGTTTTCAAAGGTGGGTATCCGCTAGTTTAAAAGTAGCGCGCTGCCGTTACTTTGCTCTTAAACCGACACAGAACTTTGTGACGTCAAAATGACCGTGAAAACGTACGATATCATTCGTTCACACTGTTATTTGTTCGCTCCGATAGCTCAGTTGGTTAGCGCGTGATTTCTGGAATAAAAAAGCTTCAAGATCAAGCGGCGCTGGTTCGACTTTCGGGGTGTGCGCTTGAGCAACGCAGTTTTAGGGCTGCTCCAGTTCTAACTACTAAGCTGGTTGAACTCTGAAACAAATCTGATTGGATTGTTGATACATAACCTACAGCGCAACATTTCACATGTAACGAGAAAAGCATAAACTCAGCATTGAGCAGTGGTGCACCTAATGAGCGATTTTGTCTTAGTTGCCAAAGGTAGTCAGGTCAAGCAGCAGCCAAGTATTCAGATCCCCGCCCGAGAACCAGCTGGGACATGGCTTCTCTAGACTTTCCTCATCAAGGTGTAACCGTTTGCTCACTGGTGTTGGACGCTATGGTGCAGACATGTTGCGCTGGGGCTTGGTAGAGAGTGCTGCTTGTGAGTGTGGTGAAATGCAGACGGCGGCCCACATTATCAAGGATTGCCGGCTATACAGACTTCCTCATGGTATGGAAGGCCTAGTTTCTATCGATGACGACACCAGGCAGTGGCTAACGAACGGATGCCCTGACATATAGCGACAACACGAGAGGAGAAGGAGTGCTAAAATTCCAAGCGCTAGCTCCTACAATCTTTATAGAGACGTTCAACATTCAGAGATACATGTAGGCTACAAACAGATTAAACTCCATTACAAAAGTTTTGTTTTTGAAATGGCAGAGAACTCCTTGGCTACAACAATATAGCCTAGCCTACTATGTCTGGCTGAAAGGCCAATAATCTGCTAACAAAATCCTCTCACAGCAAATGTTTCAACTAAGTACCCCATTGTAGTTTGTTTCCTTTAAAAACTCCTCCTTCTTTGTTAAAAATCGGCGCTATTGTTTTCCGTAGAGAGCCAAACTATATGATCGAAGAGCTGACGTGTTGATACAATTCACAGTTTTAGTAAAACTTCCGACATTTGTGGTGAAAAACAGAACATATTCACGACTCCAAGTTGAAAACTAGTGTCTCAAAACATTCCTCGACATTTTTTAGCCATGTGCAATTGTGCATATCGATCCCGCCCGACTCAAGATCAAGCCGCGCTAGTTCGGCTCTCAGGGTGTGCCTTTGATCATGAGTAGGCCTAACGCGTTTTAAGGACTGCTCTCCACTCAGCCGTAGCCTACCTATAGTGAATGGAATAATTTCCCCTGCAACAACTTTTAACAGCTAACAGAAAGTTTACTTTGCTAAATCTCTGTGATCGGCCCTGTGCCAGTGGTTCAAGCCTCTATAAGTATAGCCAACGAAACTGCCAGGAATAACCTATCAAGGGTTCTTATCGGTTCAAAAATGAAGATTCAAAACCAAGCTAGAGAATTAACACGGACGAAAGAGAAGCATGATCTGTTAAAATTTATTTTTTGTTAATTTTATGGTCATGTGTAGCCTAATGGTTTTAACTAGCCTGAAATCTTCGTTTTTTTTTGTAGCCTACATTGATTGGAAACTTGTGGCCAGAACTAAAACTAAAAATCTGTTCCAAAAAGTAGCAGCCTTGTAGTTTATGCAGAGAAACGCTTTCTTCACCATACATGCACCACATTCTTCACCACCATTCAGTTCAGTTTTTTTTTTTTTTTCTGACCATCATAGCAAAAATAATAATACACGTCAACATAACAAAGGTCGAGCAAAAAGGTAGAAGCGACAAAACGAGAACGTTAAAATGTGTTTTGGGACCGAAATAAGTTATTAAGTTGAAAAAACTTGGCACGGTTGCAACACCTTCAAAAAAAATTGAAGATGAAATGAAAAATAAAAATAATAAAAAGTTACAAACAAAAATAAAAAAAACAGCATAGGCTATAGCCTATTCAGGCAATAGCTTTTTAGCCCATATAGCTTTGCGGTAGCTGATATTTTCAAGATTTGTATAAAATAGACACCAGTTATAAAGATCGGCCATGGTGCGTTATCAAGAGTGCTGATGGTCGTGAGGGGAACACATCTTGATGTCTTTAGCTGATAGCAAAGAAAAGAAAGGCTGGCAAAGAAAACCCTACTAAGAATTTTTACCACGGCACAGCCATTTCAAGCGCAACGTACCAGACCTTATACGGCTTATAAAATAGTTATGCTACTTGACGATACGAAACAATGACAAAAACAAAAGCAAAAACAACATCATCATCTTGCGGAAATCCAATTATACTCAGGGAAGTTATGTTTTGCAGATATCAAGCTTGCCTCGATATAAAGTTACGTCGATAGAGCGATAATATTCTATTGGTGAATATTGCTCAAAACACATCCTTGCGAAAGCAGGCTTTTTTGTTATATTTTAATTTTGCACTGGCAACTCTTTTCCACAGTGGCAAATTCTAAAATAAAGAGGAAGGATTGAAAAATTGTGAAAGTTAAAACTGATTGTCTGATTCCACTCTCATGTCAATTGGTGTGGATTAGTTTACTTCAAAAGCTATAAATAATTTGTTATTATTTTAGTGGTAGCTAAGCTTCAAATATGGCTTCTAAGGGAAAAACTAGAACGTCTGCTGCCGTGGAAAATGCTACTTTGTCTGTCAATGAGAAGATTTTGAGGGAATGCCATGAATTGTACACCGAGACAGACGTTGGTAAGATTTTCAGAAACGTTTGGTGAAATGAAACATATGTTATGTTTACATTACATTAGGATATGTTATAACTTTTTCATGTAATGCAGTGGTTCCCAACCTTTTTTGATATATTTGAAACTTTTCATTCCCCCTATTAGGCTACATAAAATAAGCTGAAGGATCATTGAGCATCATGTTTAGAATGACTCAGAATATTGTAGGTTGAGCTATTATCTTAATTTATTTTTTTAGTTGTGTTGTTGTATTTTTGGATAAGTTATTGAATTGATGTTATATTAGGGGTGTAGGCTACAATGAAAGTGTTATAGATATAAAAACTTTTGCATTTTCCACTTTAAAATAAAAAAGTTGTTTCTTGCATTGTGTTTCTAAGATATTTTGCAATATATATGCTTTAAACAATATTTTATGTCTTTCCAGGCATCTTGATTTTGCATGTCTTGTGAAAAGTTATAAACTGTTTCAAGTTTTGTCTACAGGTTTGATTGACATTGCTGAAGATATTGGAATCCATTTGCTTGCGCCGAGGAAGAAGATAACTGTCATGCTGATTGGAAACCACTCAGCTGGAAAAAGCACCTTCATTAACTGGTCTGTGTGAAACTCTGAATTAATATTTGCATATTTTATGAGTGTTGCATTTAAAAAAATATATAATGTATATTTGATGGGAGTTGCTCGCGGATGCCTGAGTGGATGAACGCCCACCGTTACGAGTATGGCAATGTAAACCTCTCCCTCATCGATGACGGTGAAGGTCCCATTACGGCCCGGGAGGTGGAGGCGGTCCTCCAGTCGCTTGATGTCGGTTCCGCCCCTGGTTCTGACGGATTGTCCTACGGTTTCTGGAAGACCCTGGACCCAAGAGGGGGACTCTTGGCCAGCCTTTTCGAGACCTGCCGGATCAACCGTCGTGTACCGGACCAGTGGAGAACCAGCAGGATCACACTCATATGCAAAGACCCTGAGGGTGATCTGCACGACGTCAGCAACTGGCGGCCCATCTCCATCTGCCAAAACATATATAAGATTTACGCCGCCGTATTGGCCCGACGCCTGCAGCGGTGGAGGGGAATGTTATCAGCCGAGAGCAAAAGGGATTCATGCCCACGGAGGGCGTCTACGAGCATGTGTTCATGCTCGACACCATCCTCTCGGATGCACAGTCACGCAAAAGGCCTGTGTCGGTTGCGTTTCTGGACATTCGAAACGCCTTTGGCAGTGTCCGGCACGAATGCATAGCCGAGGTCCTGCGTCATTTCGACGCCCCCACAGACCTTATTGAGTGCATCTCCGACATATACGTCGCTAACACCTGCACCGTCCGCTGTGGCAATGGTGAAACCGACCGTATCCCTGTGGGGCGGGGAGTCCGTCAGGGCTGCCCGTTGTCTGGGCTGCTATTCAATTTGGTCATCGAGGTGCTCCTCAGGGGCGTCCGTGACAAAACGGATTGCGGCTACAACCTTCCTGCTAAAGAAGACATCAAAGTACGTTGTATGGCATATGCGTACGACATCTGTCTCGTTTCTTCCGATCGCGAGCAGATGATCTCCCTCTTATCTACTACTGATCCCTTCTCTTCCTGGTCCGGGCTACGGTTCAACCCACGCAAGTGTGGCACCTTATCCTATAGGAAAGCGTCGGCGTCCCGTCTGCGGGTCGACCCGGAACCTTTCTCCCTAGCCGGGAAGGAAATCCGAGTCATCCCCAAAGGCGAAACGTACAAATATCTTGGCGCTCGAACCGGTTACGCCTCGGATGCGTCCCTTACCCAACCTTTCATCTCCACCCTGGAGAAACACATTTCCTCTTTAATGAAATCTTTCCTTACTCCAAGCCAGGAACTTCTGGCACTTAATTCTATCATTCTTCCATCCGCGTCATACCATCTGCGAGTGCGGCGCTTCAGACAGTATGAGCTTCTGAAGCTCGATCGACTGGTATTGCAGTGTTTGAAGGTGGCGTGGCGTCTTCCCAGGTGGGCGTGCAGCGCTTTCTTTTACTGTAAGCCTGCATTGGGGGGCTTTGGTGTGTTGAATCTGTGTCGCGAAAGCGACACGCTTTCGATAGCCCAGGCCTTCAAGATGCTGACGTCTCCTGACGACCGTGTCTCTGCCATCGCCTTCGGGCAGCTTAGGCGTTGTGCCAGTCTAAGGTTCGGCACTCCAGATTATACCCTGTGCCAACTAGCCAGTTACTTGAATAAGGACCCCCCTCCTGAAGGTGCCCGTTCTCGACCGTGCCCAACAGGCGAAAGCTTGTGGGGCCGCGTCCCGGCGGCTACCCGTCGTCTAAATGTACGTTGGTCCGCACGCCCGGATGGCGGTCTCGAGTTGACCGCGGGGAGCTCCAAAATCACCCCTCCCCTAAGAAAAAAAGTGGTTCCGACCCTCCACCAACACAATGACTTGTGGTGGAGGAGACAGTGGGAATCCAAACCTGACCAAGGCAAGACGGTCAGTGCCCACTGTCTGTCCGGATTTTCGAACTCTTGGACTCGGCGACCGGAGCTCCTGGATCACGCGAACCGTGCATTTGCTTATAAAGCCCGCCTAAACCTACTTCCCTTGAAATCAAAACCAAGCCATGGCCACCCATATAAACCTGCCATATGTCGCGTGTGTGGGAAAGCGGAAGAGACTCTCCCTCATATATTGAACCACTGCCCTACCGTGATGCCTGTTGTCACGGAACGACACAATTCAGTATTGTGGGAGATCGTGAAGCATGTACCTGCCGAATGGCAACCCTTGCTTACCATAGATAGTACGGTTCCACAACACGTGGAAGCGGGCGGTGCTGATCTGCGCCCTGACATTGTCCTGCAACGCCCTGACGGTGTCACGGTTGTATGTGACGTCACTTGCCCGTTCGATTACGGCGCGGATTCCCTTCGAAAAGCCGCCGACAGGAAACACGACAAGTACGGCGAGTTATGTGTAAACATATTGGAAGACAGGAAGCGCCCTTGCAGGGACGTCCTGTCACTTCCGTTCGTCGTAGGCTCCCTCGGGAGCTATGCTCCGTTGAGCTCTCGGGCTTTGGCGGCCTTGGGTGTTCCTGCTCGTGGGGTAGCAGAGGTGGCTAGAAAAGTGGCCTCCCTCTCAATCGAAGGTTCCCTCCGTGTCTGGAAAGCTTGGAACGCCGGGCTCACTCGTGGAGGGGCTACGTCATAGAAAAGACGATTCCAGCGATCAGAAGCTCAATTCCCCAACAGCAGAAGCTCTGCAGTAAGCATCCGAGCGCGCAAGACAGCAAACCTCAAAACCCGCCAGTAATTGTGTGACGTCATAGTATGTTAAATCCATTGTTTCATTATCAATTTACCTGTAAACAATTGTCGTTTCACCAGCATGCTGCAGCTCAATGAAGAATACAATCATCATTAATAAAATAAAATAGCAATATATGAATTAAGTATATATTGCATATCGTGAATGGACTCATATCATCTATCAATGACGTAATATCATTAACAACACTGGATCTGTATTTTCATATTTCAATATTTTAGATTATCACACACAACCTTCTCCCGATATGCTGCTCTTTCCCGCTCGGATCAACCTTGCGTTGCTTTTAACTCATCGATAAACATGATTTCCCGATCAACTCGATGCAACCTCCAAAGTTTTATCCCACTATTCTATATTTTTCCTGGTAACGTAGCCTAGTCATATCTACGCTTCGATCGCTAGTCTCCCGACCCATCTGGGCGAACCTGCCTCAACGTCTGGCCAGTGCACATCCGTGCTCGTTGGTTCAACGTCAACACTTTTTCGGTAGGTAAAGCATACAATTATTACAATATATTCCCACTTACCATCTTTTTTTTTACACCAATTAATTGAGCCTTTGCTCCAAATTTTATATAATTTTCGTCTCCCACGAGTATTCAAATCGTCCTTGTAGCTAAGCATCTCTTCCTCGTGGGAGACCCCAAAGTTTATCCGGTCTGCCTACGGGCAGACCGGGTATAGGAGTTAAACGTACCTGTGTTACGGTCACGTGATGGAGACGTGGGCGCTGCCTGGCTTTATAAAACTTCTGTCGCCCGGCCCGTCGTGAGCTGACCTTTTTGCGTTTGCAGAAAGCAAAGCCCGTCTCCCTGGCCCGTTCCGCCATTCTAACTTTTGCGGACGAGTCGCACAAAATTCTCGATCCACACTTTCCTTCCACAGGTACCTAGACTCCCCAGCCTGGCCCCCGCGACCTAAGCTGGTGGACTTCCCTTCCGGGTGCATCGCCACCCCATAATCACGCCGCTCCCCGCCTCCACGGGGCGTGGCAGGCCGGTTCTTTAAAGTCTCTGACCTGGCTATGTTTATTGTGTTCTTCTCGCCGTGTCAATTATTTTGTACTCGTGCGTCGTTGATCGAAATAAAACAGTTCATCATCTTGAATTTGTCTTAGTATGTACACAACCTCTGATGTTACTGGATAATGTAGATTGACACTTTCTGTCAAGTTTAGAAAATAAATATACAGTCTCTTGCTCTGTGGTAACGTTTGTTCAAGAGAAATCAAACAAAAAATCTAGACTTGGGGTATAGTCTGCAAGTGTTGTGCTTGTGACATCGCATTTGACATAACTGCTAACCAGGATTGATCGATTCTTGAATCACCAGGTATGTTGAAGAGCATGTGCAACGGACAGGTGTTGCCATAGAGACGCAAGGATTTACCATTGTCACCAGCGGGAAGAAGAGAGAATCACTTACGGTATTGTGCCTGTTTGTAGCATTATATGTAAATGTGTAATAACTTGTCAGTTCCAAGATTCATGGTCTTTCAGCCACTTAGATCCATAGAGCACATTATCAGTGCATGCAACAGCCTAACTTGAAATGTAAACCAGTGTTTCAACACAGGGCAACGCTACACTTCATCTGTACCCTCATCTTCAGCCCCTGCAGAACATGGAGGGTGAGTTTGACAAACAATCGCTCAGTTGGAGTTATGCTGATTAGTGTTATGTGTTATTGCTGCGCTATGATGCATGCGTCTGTTGTTGTTATATTCCATAAAATACCTTATTAAATCACCATGGTGAGCATTGTCAGTGAGAAGTTGGCGTAAGAAGAAAACTGCATAAAAGAAAACTTTTCTCCCATTTTTGTTTTAGGGGTCATGGACTACATGGCCACTGAAGTAACAACATCAAAGCAGAAGAAGTTTTCCTTGGTCACATTCATTGATACTCCGGGTCTAGTGGATGGTGACATGAAGTATCCATTCAATGTGAACAAAAGCATCTTGTGGATTGGCGAAAATATTGCTGATCTTATTTTTGTATTCTTTGATCCGATTGGGTGTGTAATTCAGCATGTACATAATTTTTGGTTGTGGTTAATGTTTCCAATTTGGGGTGAAATTTGAAAACCCTGGTTTTGGGTATTTGAGAAGCAAAAACCTGACTTCTTTAGGTTGTTTGTGTTAAATTTACTTTATCACTAATAGATTGTAACTTAAGGGAACATTTGTTTCTGTCAACAGAGACGTAAATTGTTGATTTATTAGCTGGTATCGCAACAAATCTGGCAGCTCTGGCACACACCAATAAAGCGCTGCAAGCACTGCGTGGATAAGATGGCGGTATTTGGCCAAACTTTTAGTTTTTTATGTGTTTCTGGGGAGATTTTGTAGTTTTTTGACTGAGCAACTAGCCAAAAACTAGTCAAATCGCTTGCTTATAACACTTATATAGTTGTCTAATTGTCTTAGTAAAAATTTGAAGAGGGAGATCCCCTTGTGTACGCCATGGTATTCCTGAAGCTGCAGCGGTCACGAAGACCAACTTAAGATATTTATCTTAGCCCTGGATTTTTCTTAGATCATTAATATTAAAAAATTAAACAATCGAACTTGTGTAACGCAGGCAAGCTCTCTGCAAGCGAACCCTTAACATTGTGGAGCACCTAAGCGAGCATCATTCTGAGAAGATGAAGTTTTACTTGAGCAAAGCAGACGAAGCCGGTCACGAGAGCGACAGACAGGTGATTGCTGGGAGGGGGTGTCTTGGGGGGAGTGGGGGCAGGCATCTTCGACGTTGCTGGATTTGGAAGCTTCCCTGCTTATGATTAGAGTCTGATTCTCCACTTTTGTGTTTTCTGTTGAATTTTCTGGTATCCGCCTTGACTTGACCGACCAGCCAATGGTAACCTCACTTGCAATTCAAATAGTCTGCGACCAGTTATTCCTTTACCAGATGACGAAAGAGCTGACGTTTGGATGCATTATTTAGCAACAAATCTAATTCACTGTCTCTTGATGTTGTCAGGTTAGTCCACAAGGCAGCAGAACTAATCACTCACTTTAACCTAGTATTGTCCCATCACATCACTACATTGTTCCCCTATTGTCTACTCACACTCATCGAAGCAAACCTCACAATACTTGATTGTCCTTCCAGCGCGTCATGATGCAGATCGTTCAAGAACTGTGCAAGCGACCGAACCTGAACCGCACCGGTTTCGATATGCCAACCATATATGTACCGACTCTTGGCAAGCAGAGCAGATGCGTCAACCAGATAGAATCGGTAGGTGATGGTGATTGGTGATGCTATTCCATTACAGGGTCTGCTACTATGCTGTGAGTCCGATTCGGTGAGTCCCTAACCTCTAACCCCTAATTCTAAAACGTCAATGATAATTAGGCTACGGTACCCAATAATTTAAAAAAAAATTGAAAAAATCCCCCGTTAAGGGATCGGACTCACCGAAACGGGCCATTCCGTCCATTACAAGTAGCTTCCTATTTTTCGTCTTGTTCCTTAGGAATGTTGGAATTCACCAAATCTTTCCATTCCCTTCCAGGTTTGTAAGGAAGTCGAGAAGACAATCAACGCGACGATCCAGAAGACCTTGAATACTTTGGAAAGAGATTGTGATGAGATTGCCACCAAGATAGACGGATTGATACAAAACGATAAGTTAGTTTCATCCGACCACGTCATCTGGTTGTTGGAAGATGCTTCAACAATTAATTTTTTCTTCATTATTTTTCTTGTTCAAAAGTCTGATTTGTTAAATTTTCATAGAGAGCATTTCTTTCAAGCATTCAATGTTCACAAAGGAACATATTCGTAAATTTTAGACACCACAGACAGCATTGAAACAATATCCGGGATTCCATTTAAGTACAGTATTTATTAGAAACGACCAAACGCTGTTTGTAGTGCATCAATATTTTATTCCAGTTATGCTTGCTCCCATAACCTGCGGGCCAAGGGAAAGGGATTCCTCTTCTTCATCACTGGATGCTTTCTTCCCGTTATTCTTCTCGCCAACTTCCTTGCCATCGGGATGTCTGATGACACCTTGAAGTCCACGCTCGGGGAAGAGGGAGCTAGAGCGCTGAAGGCTTATACGGTGAGCGCTTATGTGGCGTCACACTGGGTAATATTGTCAGCGCACGAGCGAAATTAGTGACAGTATTTTGTTGTGTATACAATGAGACGGTGCTGACGTGCCCTTGGATGGCCACCTGCCAGAGAGCCTCGTTGCCACTTTTAATCAGCAAACGTCACAATGCTGTTTGGCTGGGTCTATAAGCGTTTGACCTGTTGCAGTCGCCGATATCCCGGATGTGGTCAGCTGTTCCTCCTGCTTACTACTGGCACTTGAGTGGAGCCTTCCTCCTCCTGACCCTGCTCCTCCTTATCGCTGCACGAGTGGTATCCCGCTCTCTTCCAACCATGTCCAGGAAGAGGAAAAAGAATCTTCTTCATAGCAGAGATTTTGTTTTATCGGAGGTTAAGAAGAGAAAGGTGAAGTTCATTTTAGTTATTAAATAAAAACAGGCGTGTTTGATAACTGTAAATTTATTTGAATTTATTTATAACGCTTTCGCCGCCATGGAAGTGGCCTCGTTCGTATTCCAGAAAGCATAAATAAAAACCCTTGAAATCAACATTCAAAAAGAAAATAATGTTAGCAGAGAAAATCATATCCAAAAAACAAAATTAGAATCGCAGTAGCCTAACTAGTATTAAATGTAAACAACATGTTGCTGGTTTAAAATCAATTCAAAACTGACCTATAACTCTCAATGATCAAACTTGTTGCTCTTATTGACGATTATTACACCACCAGCCACAGCATACAATATTCTAGCATTGCAGCCACCTGGTGCTGTTGTAACCGCGTGTTGTGCATTGATTGGTGGAGTTGCTCGGGTGGGAGGGCTGCGGTTGTGACGTCACTGAAGCTATGGTGACGATGTCACGAGGGCCACCATCCATGATGATTTCTTTATGTTTCAGGAGATTCTTTACAAAGATTACCTGAAGCAATCTGTAGCTACCTACGAGATGTAGGCTCACGACTATGAAGCTCTCGTATTTATTGTTTCGATCGCTGCGTCGACTTCTGTTCTTTGGCCAGTATTGCAATATCGTCTGACACCGCCCCTGGAATGACACTTCTCATATTTCGCATCACTATGAATCATATGATTAAATCGTTCAAGCAATCTTTTACCTGTTGAATGCTCGCTAGCGTACAAGATGTCATTGCATCTCACCTCACCATCAGGCGACCCAACATTATCCAGACAACTAAACCCGCTATTTTTCATTGATTCAACGTTTGCAGGCGTTGAATTAATGTTAAAATGAGGGGTTTTGCTGTCTAGGTAGTTCCACTGTGTTCATCGGCCTTGGTTAGATGTGGCCCCGCCCCGTTCACCCAATTGTGTTCGCTTCTTCAACGCCGCTTCACTTTGAATCAAACGTTGTTTAACGCAATTCCAACTTCTTTCGTTTTATGCTGTTTGGATGAGATTACAAAACTTCTGAAATGTTCAAACACTGCAAACCAAGTGAGTGTTGCCCTGTTCATTTTGTGACGTAACAAAGCGTGATTCGATGCTGCGAGTTAAAGAAGCCGAGGTGGTCTCCGGTCATCCTCCCTGGGAGCACCAGGCCACTGATCCGACATCGCATCGCTTGGAGTTGATGCGAAACGTGCTTTGTTGCGTCATGTTTTCACCGATCCCATCTCGCGTTTAATTTTGTAAGTTTCTTGACCGGTGAGACCAACTCGACATCTTGTGTTTGTACTCATCCGCCTTAACCGAACGCGCAACTATCAACTCACTTTTATATATGTAAATAGTACCGTTAGTGAAGTTCTACTTGTTTGTCGATTTCACGGCCGTTGTGTTTAGAAATTTATGATCGCGTTAACATCTCACGTATTGCTGTTGATGTTTTGTTTAGGCGGTGTTAGAGAATTTTCCATTTGATGACGTATGAAGTGACAACGTAGGATTAATCAGATTTTGTTGCCGCAATAAATAAATAAAAGTTCTCCCGAGTGTGAATGAACAAGATATTGCTCAGACTATGACAAAAGTTTCCAATTAACGTCGCACTAGCAAATTAAGTGGGTGATAGATCGATACCCAATCTACTGAACATCTTATATGCAGTAGTTTGTGCTTTGCATTCAGGGTAAAGAACTCAAAAGCACGTGGAAACACTTAAAATCGAAGTCGTTTTTCCTGTTAGTTTGCACTGGTCTGATACTTTGTATCCAGGTTCAAACGAGGTTAACGACTTCGATTTTAAGTGTTTCCACGTGCTTTTGAGTGGTGTTGATAAAAAGTATGTGGATGAGAGGTTGTTCTGGACCCCCCTTTCAACAATTTCTTGCTTTATTTATATTGTGGTCAGATTGAAAACCACAAAATAGGTGCAAGATGTCGCTTATTTCTATAACCACATTACGTTCCTTTCCACGATAAGCTTGGTGTAGTTGCTCTCTTGTGCCACAGTGAACTGCGTCTCGAGCTTTGGATTTGTACGTAATGCAAATATACTGTAGGCTGCCATATATTCCTATTTTTAAAAGCTTCGGCAGAGAAACTTGTTGAAATTATTTGACAGAAATCTTATACGTACAATAGGCTACATCAAATATAGTTATTACTTTCTAAAACCTCTACAGACTGTTTCACCCTAAAAGGGGGATCATCAGAAGGTTCTGAAAAATATGCAAAAGCAACAAATCGATAATAATAGGCTACCTGAAAAGATATTAAATACTATAACCTTATTTTGAACTGCAAAATAACTCAGAATTACAAAGGGCCACCTCCATTAGATACCATAAAAGCCTCAATTAAGACGTCCAAATGGTAACCAAGAAGATTGATATGTATTTATAGCTGGTCCTGTATGCATAGCCGAAAACGTTCGCTATTTTGTTTTTATAATGTTAAATGTTGTGTTGTTGCTTAGCTATGTTTGTCTATGGTTTAAAAAAAGTGGCCTCTTTACCCAAGTTGCAGACATTTTGTCGGTCACCCATCGAATAGTAGGCCTACTTCAGGTTTATGACAAAACATTGAGACGTGGATATGCAGTGTGCGATCGATGATATTCTTGATGGTTGACAGTTTGTTGTAATTATTACAAATTATACGACGCAAGATGGCAGGAAAGTGCATTTTGAAATTGAAGTTTTCACCAACGTTGAGTGTAGCGCCACCTTCAGGATGGAAGGTATTCCGCATTCCATTCGTTGAAAACTTGATGAATGTTTCGAAGAACTCCATAAATTTCCACATAAGTTGCAACTGCAAACAATATTGATATAATTGTTGAAATGAAGCTCCCTGTTTCAACAGAGCTGCCAAACTTTCCTCCACTAAGCCTAGGGAGAGAGGGGGATCGTTATCTGTTTCCCGAATTTGTGGCCAAGTTATCTGCTGCAGGTTGAACTAATTAGATGTTTCTTAATATCTTTTAATCAAAAACTCTTGTATTTCTTGGCCATCAAAATTGACAGTAAGTGAAACGTTGGTACTTTTCCAAATCAATTCATTTGAAGACATCCTTGAAAAGCTCTTTCCATCTCCAGGTGGGAAGACATTGAGCAAAAGGGCAACAGTTCGTCATTTGTTGAAGTAAAGTATTTGAAAATTGTCAAGGATCATAATTATTATCAATCTAGACAATTTTGTTACGCTTACATCAATTCAACGTTTGTCGACAACCAAATTACGTAGAAACAAGGCATGCAATCAACTTACTTAAATAATTGACCAGTACAGTTGCGCATAACATCAGGATCATGTTGACAATGAGAAGGCCGATAACCAACTTCTTGTGACGCCATTCGTTCTCGATTTCATCTTCCAAGCGCTCTAGTGACGTATGGAATTGTATTCCAGACTATTATTGTCAGTTATGAAAGTCAACTTATCAAAGTAATGTTTAAGGTGATAAACCTAAGTTGACTGTTGTTGTCTACTGAAGAAATTTATCAGATATTCTGCTTTCTGGGTTGATGTTTGAATGCAAGCAGGTTTGATTAATTGAATCTTGATTGCTTTGCTCAAGCGCACACTCCGAGAGTCTTAACTTACGGAAACATCAAAATAGAGTAAAACTTGACCTTAGAATCGTTCAGACTTTTAACTTTTGGTGTTTTTCAACTTTTTCTGAGTCACCAAACACTTTATGCGTTAAAATAATCTTGCGGAACACCAAACGAAATTTTATAATCATGCAGCAAAATAAACAACACAACAACAATTCATTCACTTTTAATTTTTGTCAGTACGATATCTGAGCCTGTTTGGATGTTCATAAAGTTGATATTCGGCAGAAATCGCAGAAGACAAACGCGAAGCTCTTGTGATTTTGATTTTCGACCGGTGTTCCATAGAACACTTGTCAAACTAATAAATTTCTTGCGGAATGCCTGACGATCTTTCAAGGAACACCGGTTGAAAGTCATTGCTTTAGACTACACCAGTGTATGACGTGTTGGTAGTGTGAGAGTCATTATAACTGAACATTGAGAACTGTATTATCCTACTTGCTTTGTTAGAACTATTTACAGTTTTTGAAATAGGCTACAAATTGTGAATCATCACAGCTCATGATTCTTGTAGACTTAGAGCGATTAAACTAATTTCATGTTCATTTACCTTGGCAAGATTTCATGTATTTTTTTGGAGTCTTTTCAGCTTTCTTTTGAATTTCTTTCTTATATTTGCAAATGCCACCCTCAGGCATAAGGGTCGACACACATTGCACTGACGTACTGGTAAAGAAGGTCCTGCAATGTTAACGACTAATCATTTGTTCAGCCAACAATAGGCTATTGTAACCACTGTAGCTGAGATTGTTCACTTCAATTCTTTGTGGATTCATTGTAGAAAAAAATAGTCATGTGCGAAATCCAATATTGGGCTGTGGGTGTGCCTCCATCGGCTTTGTAGCTTACCAAGACAGCAAGTCAGTCGTTTTTTACATTAGTTCAACGTTTGCAGACGTTCAATCAATGCCAAGAACGACTGATTTGCAGTCTGGGTAGGCTATGCTCAGGGATATCTAAAGAAGGGGATACGAAGGCTTTTAATACGTCTGACCGAAGAAGGGCTTCTGTTTATCATAAAATGACAATTGACACCGATAGTAGTATAATAAATCTTGTTATGATAACCTGACTTGCGCTATTAGCATCAGGCCTGGATACTCACTGCATGTTCATGGTTACTTGTTAATTCAACTACCCGTTTATTTGCTTTACATCTAGCTATGATAAATTGTTCTATTGCTACAGTTTTGTGACGAAACAAAATAATACAACATACAATTTAAAGGCGTTCAGAGCAGCTTAGCGACAGTGCTTCATGTCTTCACAAATAATTGAGGCAGGTGAGCCTAAGCCAACTTACGTTTTGTCCAATAACTTGTCTCTGTCACGGAGATGCATTGGAGTCGTATCTACTTTAGCTTCTGGAGTCTCCACCTGCTCTTTTGTTGTTACGTTAAGGTCGCAAGGAAAATCCAAATCTCGAGCCATAAAACTGGCGATGGTAGTCCCGGATACTGTCTGGTTGGACCCAGGTTGACTGGAGGCACCTGAAGAAGCGCCGAGACTCATTCCACTACGTGCAACGTCTTCGTTTGGACTGCTCCTCCCGGATAATGGTGTTGCAGGTTGGGATTCCTCCGGTTTTCGAAGAACTCCCTTTATCGGAGCTATGTCCTGTAGGAAGCCTCCTTTCTCAGATGCTTCTCCGCTTTTCCCGAACCCATATTCGCGAGTTTTCTTGCGGAAGAATTTAACGACGGGATTTTGAAAGCCACTTTCGTCTTCTTGTACTTCTTCATTAGGTGAATTTATTTCGTTAAGATCTCGTTTGTACGCGACGTCTTTGTCTGACTTTTCCCATTTGATATCGGCTCCTAATTTGCTGAAACTCGTACAACAATCCTCATCGCGACATGGTCGTGTAACTTTCGATTTGCACGGCTGCTCAGTCGTTGGGAGATTGTCTTCTCTGTTTGCTATGAATTCCATCGATTCGCGTTTTAAAAAGTTAAATTCCGATCCAGTTTTCTGGAGAAGTGGCAGCGCGGTGATGGGGTCCATAGGGTAAGTACCAGACCAAACGTAATCGTCGCCAGGCAAGGAAGGTGCAGCTGTCTTTCCTCCTTGACAAGCGGCGTTGGATTCATTTCTTGCGCAGCATTTCGCTTCACGACAGGGAGAAGATTTCTTTGGTTTTACAGCTTTTTGGTCTTTAAAAAGTCTTTGAAGAAAATTCGACTCTTCGACATGGGACGTAAAGAATTCTCTCGAGGACTTTTGAAACAGAGTATGACCGCCACTGGTATTGTTATCACCAGGATACTCCTCGTCGCTTTCTCTGCTGCGATAGGAACCACTTGTGACGCTGTCAGTGTCAGACGATAATCCGCGTCGCTGTCGATTAAAACCTGGAAATTGGTTTTTCCAAGCCGACAGGAAGGTTTTAGCCATTCCAGAGGATTCTTCCTCCTTTGGTCCAACTAGATTACTTTTATCGACATACTGCAGTGGTTCATCATGGAATCCTGGGGAATTCTCCAATTCTTGCATTTGTATAGGTTTGTCAAAATGAACAGTTCTTGGCCTACTCCCAGGTGCTTTGCGTGGATTCTGATTTGAGAAAGTCACCGGGGTTCCACTGACTTGGGGAATTTCGTAACTTTCATTAGATGTGAGATTCTCACCAGCAGATGCATTTTGAATGCAACTCTCAGCTGATGATCTTCCATCTGCGATGTCATTATGCAAACATGAAGTGTCACTGACATTCGTGGGCATGCTCGGAAGGTTTTTCATTCCCATTTCCAAATTCACTTTATCTTGCAACTTTTGCACAATACATTTTATATCTTCATTTTTATCCAAACCATCTTTCCTGTCAAGCCAGTGTTTGAGCACTGGAAAAGACACATTTTTGAGTTGACTGAACATTCTGTTCAATTTAAAGAATCTTTAATTTTTATCTTTACCTGTAGCTTACTCCTTTTTAAAATCCTAAGCCATAGATTTTTTCTGTTTATTCAGGAATTCTTCACTGAAGTAGCTTGCATGAAGCTCTGTTGCGTAATAATACAAAATGATGTCACACATTAGTAGGCTATAAAACAAAATTTGAATAAATGTTAGTTTTAATTTTAAATTCCTACATACAATTTCGTCTCAAAACTTTTCACTTAAAATCTTCTATTGAATTTATAAGGAATTTACAAGATGCCTCCACAGTATGGAAGCCTAAATAACAATCAAAAAATAAAGAATAGGCGTTGCAAGACCGCTGAAAACATAAAAATGCAATTTTTGGAGGTTTAAAGCAAAATTTTAAACGTTTGTATGGGTAAAGTTCTTTTTTTGACAAAGCACTGCAATAAGAAAAGAATAGTAAAAATAGAATTTGTAAAACGGACGTGGGAAATGTCTTTAAGTACAATAAGTGTCTGGCAAGGTAGACACTTTAACAAGAAAAAATTCAGCCATTGCCACTGAAACCTCGAACCAATCAGAAGCTACGTTTTCCGTGACGTGAAACTGGGCCAAAAGAAGATGATGCAAAAGAAGATGATACAAAAGAAGATGATACAAATCAAGTGATGGGTTCTCTGTCAGCTGGTTGGCTTAGGGGCAGGCCCGGATTTAGGGGGGGGCAGAGGGGGCAGTTGCCCCGGGCCCCCCGACTTTTGAAGGGCCCCCCTATGTGGAAAAAATGTGATTTTGTGTTATTTTATTCCTTTTGACCTTTAAAGTTTTCTGCAAAATGCTGTGCAGTACTGGACTGATGCTACTGTAGACGTAGAGATGGTTTTTACGCGCCGTAGGCGCAAAAAAGTTTTTTGCACGGGGGCCCCCCGATCTAAAAGTGCCCCGGGCCCCCCATCAGCTAAATCCGGCCCTGCTTAGGGGTTAGGGATAGAAAGTAGTCATTTCCAGGACATGGGTGTTACGGACAATCGTTTTCCAAATCAAACGTCGCATAAAACCGTTAAGGTCTACTTAACTTACGTTAAGGTCTACTTAACTTACTTAAACTTAATATTCCACGGCGTCTTACGTCATGGAATATTACTAAAAAATTAGCAGAGATTGCACAATCCTTCGTAACAACTGTAAAACATTGCACAATCCTTTTCAACACCTGTGGGAATTGCTTCACAATGTTTATCACTGTTACGTCACAGAAGCTGGTTACGTGCATTTGAAATATTGTGATCAATTCAATCTCTCATTTTAGAATTACAGTTGAAAAGTTGGTCGAATATCAAAACTGTTTTGCTTGTGCTTACCAACTAGACGCAATTTCCGTCTTTTATCCTCAGTAATCTGTATTGTGGTGAAAAGTTTTAATGCGTACGTGTTGCGCCTCCTTTTCGACAACCTGTGGCTATTTTTTCTTGAAATACAATTCGTGAAAAGACGTTTTCAGAAGAGTATTTTTTCGGTGTCATCGCATACAGACGAAAGCATCCGGGAACTTTATGTTACAACTTTCCCACGAAAATATTATGGTTTTCCGCTGTGACCAATGGGTTCGATTATTTGATTGAATGATTACCACCTCTTCCATTAGGCCAGTGGTGGCCTTTGGGGTGGGCAAACTGGGTGACCGCCCAGGGCCCGCGCTTATCCAAAATATGCACAAATAAAATTTACATTAAGTAAGCTTACTAGCAGAAAGCAGTCGGCTAACTTAAACTTTTCTACCACAATTGTTTGCCGACCTCCATCACAGAAGAAAATTTGTTAAAAAAATGCTCTGAAGCATCCTCAGAATTTGCTGGAGACCTTGACAGTGAAGAACTTTCCACTGAAGTGCAGAGCTTCACAAGAATATATTCATCATTGAAACAAACGAAACCACAGTTCTCTCTGTTCTACAGTAGGCTATCTGTATCAAGGCTGAATGTTGGGTACCCTAACTTGTGTTTGTTACTAAGACTATTTCTTACTGTGCTAGTCACTGTAGCTTCAGGGAAAAGACCATTTTCTAAACTAAAGTTGATAAAAAATTACCTTCGCTCTACAATGAGCCAAGAACGCTTGGTTGGACTAGCTATTGTTTCATTTGGGCACAACGTGGGAAAAACATTGGACAATGCTTCTCTGATTAAAGAGTTTGCCGAAATAAAAGCTAGAAAGGTGCATTTTGTGTAATTGCTGCAGACAGGTGGTGTAGGACTCGGAGAGCACTGGGTGTGGTGGTACAACATAGCATCAGAGTGTGAAGATGTCACAGCATGAAATACACCTTTCTCGCTTACCATCGCTGTTTGTTGTTGTGTCATGTTAATTCCTTTTTGTGTTATTGTGATTTATGGTTATTTGAGTTTGCGTACTTTAATTTGTCGATACCGGGCTGTAGGAGGGATCATTTTACTTCTTGCCCAGGGCCCACAAAACCTTAAGGCCACCACTGCATTGGGCTACTCTTTTTTTCTTCTGTAACTTTCAAATAAAGCTTAAAACAAGAATTAACTTTCTGGCCTAGTGCTAGAAAGGTCACAATTGGACGTCAGCCTCTTATTACTTGTTTTGATTGGTTCGAGGTTAAAGTGGCAATGTCAGAATTTCTTCATGTTAAAGTGGCTTCCGTCTGGCAACACTAAATGGAATGGTCTAATCAAGTGTTGCCAGATGAATAATTCTGTCTATGACTTTAAGAATTTTCAAAGTCAACAGGGATAAGATTTGAAATTGGAAAATTGTTGATCTTTTTTAACAGAAAACCATTGAAACCCGATAGAAACATTTCTTTTTATCAAAACGCTTTGAAGTTTTCATAAAAATACTCAATGATTCTGTTTGAATAAGAACCTTCTGATGATTCCCCTTTTAGTGTGAAACAGGCTGTAGAAGATTTTAATGAATAATAGCTATATTTGATATAATTTGCTCTACTTGGCTTTTTGCTTGTCTGTTCCGGCGGATCAATTGCCCTCTTAATTTGTAATTGTGATGAATTTGTAACTTGGCTGGCTGATTTAAGTAACGTTGAATTTGCGTTGCTTCTTTGTTCTCCGTGACGTGGCTTGCCGGATGACTTAGATGTTTCATTCTTAATTGTTGCTTTGCCGCGTGCCGGGAGCCGTTGTGTCTGGAGACCATCTACCTTTTTGTGTTAACTCAGTATCGGTAAAGCAAGCTAGAGGAATGCCAGAACAGCTTTGTAATGTGTACCTTGGATTTGAGTTTAATCGTTGTGAAGAATCATAAGTGTGTGCAAAAATCAGGTTTTCATCCCGACTCAATCGATCGATTCATACTCAATAAATCAAAACACATTGAAGATTGCAAGTATGATTGAGGCAGACAGAGAAGGGATAGTAGGCAAGCAATAAGCTTCTACTCTTGTAACCAGTGATCAAGCGACAATCGAACTCACCGGTAATTGTAACAAATTGATAAGACTAAAAGTTTGAATTTATAAGTTTTTAAACTATTTGTAAACGTTTTAATATTTAGCCGAGCCGAAAAACACACGTTAAAAACGGTTGATGTTTGCTGGGTTGGTGAAGGCCAGAGGCTTGGGCACTCATATTATTGTTACAATGTGTAGCCTCGGTGGATAATTAATCGCAGTCACTAAGGTTGTCTGATTAATCCGCAAATGGCTTTTAACCCAGTTTTACGATGAATATAATCTATGATTGATAGTCTAAAGGTAAATTTTTTACCCAGTTTTTATTTTACAGTTCAGTGTAAGATAAGCTACTATAAAGTCTAATTTTCTCAATGCCTTCAAATATGTTGGGTTTCTTTGAACAACATATGTTTCTTCGTCATTCACTGGTATGGATTGGAGGATTATTTTCTCTGTATTATGGTTTGAAAATAATTTACCAATTTTACAAATTGTTGAGGATTTATATTTTTCCCACTTATCCTAATTTTTCTAAGTATGGAAAGTGGTCAGGTAAGTAGTCTACAAATACTGTTGTTTTAACTTTTTGTGCTGTTTGTGGTACGTTTAATAAACTTCAAGCTTTCAGATTTACAATTGCTGACAAATGTTTTTATGAAACATGATACAGACTCAGTAAAAATTTTCCTCTGTTGTCCCCAAAGCATATTATAAAACTAAACAACACAAACGTATTCATCAGTATGTTTAGTCAGAAAAAAATAATAATTCAGAAACATTAGGCTAAGCGTCTTAGGCACTGCACTAAGCTTTCATCTGAACAATAAGATGTCGTTGAGTCTTCTTCTTCGTTTGAACCTCCTTCGCCACTCCAGGGGTCGAGAGGCTCTGCCTTTTACCACCCTTGGGTAGTGGCGGCGGCTCGGTCTAGATGTTTGGGCACGTGTCGAACAGCCACTGAATTAATTCGTCATCCAGTTCACGCAGACAACGCATACCATTGGCGCACGGTAGATGGCGCAGTTGCAGATGGTGTGGTCTGCGGTTTATTCCTTCTTGTCGCACTCACAGATCGCGCATGGAGCCATCTCCCATTTGTGCATGTTGGAACGGAATAGTCTGACGCCAGTACGCAAGCCTTGGCAAATGCATTCCAGTTGGGTAAGGGCCGGTGTCGGAGATGAAACTTTGGAGTTTTTCTTCCACTTCGAGCTCCATTGGTGGTCCGCCCAGGTAGCCGCACTGATGGATTGGTCTTCATCAGTTTTCATCAGTTGTGCTTCACGTACAAATGGGTGTCTCGATTTCAGCCGCCGGGGTTGCTCGCTCACAGACTCGTAGAGACTGTGAGACGGTGGCAATGTGCAGGGTGTCAACTCCGGCTCCCCAGCCCAAGCCGACCAGACGCCTTAGCAAAGCTGTGCGTGTTGAGATCTTTTTGCGTAGTGACTCCAAATGTTGACGGTAAGTGAGCGACCTGTCCAGGACTATCCCTAGATATTTAGGGTTTGGGCAGAAAGGCAGGGTTTTTCCATTGACGTTAATCTTGAGCTCACGTTTCGCTTCCCGGTTGTTTAAATGGAAAGCTGTCGTCACTGTTTTGGTTTGGCTGAGCTTCAGTCTCCATCTCTGAGCCGAAAGTGTCGACAAATCCTGGATCGTCGTTGTTGAATCATTGTTCATGAACATATAAGTTAGATTGCCTGGTCTAACTCCTAAACATTAAAAATATCTTGGTTAGCAAAAAATTTCACGCTCGCCCTGTGCGCCACAACATTTTCAGAAGTTTACAGTTGCGCTCTAAGGTAAAAAGGTTAAGAAACACTGACCTAACCCCTTATGTGTGCTAGCTGCTCTGGTAGGTTACAAACCTCTTGTAAAGTCGTGAAAGAATAAAAGACTAAGCGACATTCCATGGGAGCCAAAGTTCGTCTTTAACTAATACTCATTTAGTAGGTTCAAAATTATTTATGGTTGAAACAACATTCTTTGCAGACATCTTATAACAAGATAACGAGCTTTGAATGTTTCAAAATAATTTTTAAGTATATTATGCTGAGCACTCTTTTAGGATGAATATATAACCTTGGCTAAACGTTGTGTACTGCTTCGAATACACAACAAAACTCAGCTGCTTCTATCGAAACGAAATATTACGTCATACTTTTTTAAACAAAACTAAAATCAATGCCGTAACTTTAAATTTTTGATTAATAAATGACTTTCTTTTAAAGCTACTTTACGATACTTTTTTATAGTTGTTACTGGAGCTGCAGGAGGTATAGGAAAGGAAATAGCATTGCAGGTGAGATTTATTTGCATTTGATCTTTCTGTGCCTAAGGACAATTTAATTGCTGTGGAATTGGGCAAAAAATATACGACTCCGACTCTTCAATTTATAACTGGCCGACTCCGGCTTCAGTGTTTCCAAATTTTTGAGAGTTACCGTACCGGATTTTTTTTAAAATTTTTCTTCTTTTTCATTTTTTTTAAAACAAAAGTTCAGTAAAGTTGCGATTGAAATTGAAACAATGACTTATACAAAAACTGACAAGGACGAACAGTTCTACTTTCTGGTAAAAGTTTAAAGCGCAATAGCCTACACAGAACAAGAGAGTACATTTAGAACAAAGATTGCAAACAAAAACTGTATTGTTTAATTTTTGTATCAAACCGGAGTTGGAGTCGGCCTTTTTTTTAACGACTCCGACTTCGAGCATGCCAAAATTCTTCCGACTTCACGACGGCGACTGCACCACAGCCTTGCTATTCATTCACCACTCCAGGCGCAGGTAGGCTAAGCGATGTTTCACGAATACATAAAAAGGCTTTTAAAGAGCAACCAACCTTTCGTATCAAAATCCAAGAGACGCAGACTTTACGTTTTATTTGTTTGAAGACAGCACAGCCTTTCAGCATTTAGTATAAATACAACAAAAAACACATTTTTCAAATTGAAGAATCTTACAAATTATTATAGACAACCGAAAATGTTTTTCAGCTTGCATCAAGAGGCCAAAACATTATTCTGATTGACATGGACGAGGAAGGGTTGAGAAAAACCTCGAAAGAAATAGGTGGGCAAAACATTAACATTTCAATTCCTTTAAAACGAATAAGTTCTACTAGGCTACAATATTTGGCATTTTGCAAGCCATCTCTATGATTGAACTGTAAATTATCAAGCGTTTGTTGGAGTGATGAAACACGTATTTTAGACTCAAAAAGTTTCCTTTGAAAATTAACTCCAGTGGCTAGGTTTGCATTTTTTAGACCAGGGGTGGGTAACCATTTTAACACAATAAGGGTCAGTTAGAAACATGTAATGCTTGCTAGGGCCGCACAGCAAATAAGCACTGATTTATGTTGGTTGGTTAGTTTTGAATCTTTATCCTCGGAATGACAAAATCTTTGATAGGTTATTTCTGGTAGTTTCGCACACTTGTAGAGGCTCTTGACACAAGGCCGGTTACCGAGATTGTCAGAGTGAAGTTTTCCGATTGTTGAAGTGTTGTTGCCGGGGAATTATTCCATTTACTAGGTGCCACTGAATGAAGAGCAGTTTTTAAATGCGTTGCTCAAGCGCACACCCCGAGAGTCGAACTTGCGCCGCGTGATATTTCAGCTTGATTTTAAACTTTTACTAAAACATACAGCTTGTATATACGGATATGTAGGCTACCATTGAATGTGTAAATAGCAGTTAGTGAGAATTTTAGCGCTGGATATTTTAAACTAATTTGTCAAGGTTTGGTTTCATTGGTTTGGCTTGTCCGTCCGCCCCGATAGCTCAGTTGGTTAGCACATGACTTCGTGAACGAAAAAATTTCACGCTTAAGCCGCACTGGTTCGATTCTCGGGGCGTGTGCTTGAGTAACGCTTTTAAGAACCCCTCTCTAATCAGCGGCAACTATTGCATGGAATAATTCCCCGGCAACAATAGCCTACTTTAACAATCAGGAAATTTGCTCTGTCAATCTTTATGACCTGGCCGTGAAATTTTTTTCCCCAAAGAACTTTCTCTCTCGTTTGCATATTTTTGTAAGTGTATCCATTACTAGTTACCGCGCACGGTAACTGCTTTTACCTACTCTTTTTTTCGCGCGGTTTTCAAAGTCAGCAGCCAATTTTTGCCCTCCAGGTCCAAATCTAAACAATAAAGTTGAAAAAACAAAGCCTGGAAACACCTAGTTCAAATAAATTGATTCTGCTCACTCTAAATGTAAGATTTTCCGAATTATATTTTCCGAAAGCTTTTTGAGAAATTGGTTGATAGGCCCTACAGATTCCGAAATAACTATTTGCCGATGGAATTCTGCAATAATAATAAAAAATAAGCTTAACCTAACCCTACTTTTTTTGAAAAGATCTTGTGCACCACAAACATTAATTCAAAGAAAAAAAATTGACTTCGATGAGCGTCGAACCATCGTTCTCCAAGATGAAACCACTGAACTGAACAAGCCAACGAATAAATATTTGCATTCACACGGTATTAATACAACTCTATGCGAAGTAACAGACAGATAAATTAACCGCACGCGGTAACCAATAATGACTACACTTACCGAAATATGCAAATGAGACAGAAAGTTCGTGGAAAAAAAATTGCGACCGGGCCTGTGTCAGTGGTTCAAAGCCTCTACAAGTCTAAAAGTAGGCCTATTGCAATTTGCAAGCCTGTCCGGATTAATCTCTCGAAAAAGCTGGCCAGGTCCGAAAATAAGATTTAATCAACCATTCTATACATAGACGCAACTCTCCATATTTATCTACGAATGGAAGATTATAAAGAAAGCAGAGGTGATGTCATGTAATCAATAAATGACGGATCGACTATGACCTACAAACTATGATATTTTGATAATCCAACAAAGAATGTCGCCAAAGTGGCTTCAAAATCACCATGTAAATCTATATTTTCCGAATCCCACACCACACAAACAAGCGGCTTCAAAATCACCACATAAAACTGACATCAAATCACCACATTAAAGTGAGTCACCTCAAAGACCATTTGTATCTGAATTCTATTCACTACTTCCCTCAATTGCCAAAACCAACCCATTTGCTTTAGGTATGGATAATCCAATATTTAATGGAAGTGCTGTTAGACTTTGTTGCTCAACCACAAGAACCATTGTAGTTGAACCTCTCGGTATTTTTGTGGTGCCAAGTGATGCGTTAAGAATTATCCATTCCGAGGATAAATATGAATAAGCCAAATACTCTGTTAAACAGTTTTTACGATTATTCTATCACAGCTTCACTGCATGGCGTCGTCACCAGACATTTGCAAATCGACTTTAGCGGAGATGAATCGATTTACGAAAATATAGAAATGTTCCTCAAAGGCTACGACATCGGAGTTCTGGTCAATAATGTTGGAATGGCTGCCCCGATTTCCAATTTTATAGAAACTGAAAATCTTTCAAATGTCGTAACCAACTTGACTAGAGTCAATATGCTAAGTGCTGTTAAGGTAAGGCGATCCGTTAGGCCACCATTTTACACCTAGACAATTTTGACAAATGCATAAACTATAGCTTAATAAATGTTTTGTTTAAAATTCCGTTAGTGTTTAGGCCTATATATGATAGACATCAAGTTATTCACATTTAATTCACATTATTACAACCGCGTTGCAGATGATTCAGCTCATTTTACCTGGAATGCAGCACAAAAGGCGTGGCTGCATTATCAACATGTCGTCAGCTAGTTGTCTTCATCCAATGGTAACTCTAGCACTGTATGGAGCCACCAAAGCTTTTATCAGACATCTTTCGCTTACTCTTAGTAACGAATGCGAAGACAAAGGCATCATAATACAGGTGACATGTTGTTTTACAAAATTTGACGAATACAAAAGACAAGTGATGCACCAGCCTTGGAATAGCTTTCAGACAAACGACATTAAATTTTCATCAATTGTGTTGTCACCTCGTCTCAAAGAGCTGCCAAACGTTGTAGTTCATTGCCTCTTTTCTGGTCACCGAAGGCTTAGGTCTACTTACCGCCACGCAGGTAGTATTATTGTACCAAATGTTCGTCGGTGCCAGACATTAGCACACATGTCCTACTTCTCAATACTTTATCGTCAGTTTAATTTGAAATTTGAAATGTTTATGATATAACCTACTTTGGACTATTGCGTTTTGGCGCATGTAACCATTTGTCGTAATTTTGTTTCGAAATAATTTGAACTTGCATATTCTTTGACTGTTTAAATTGGTAATTCTTATATTTACACAAACTTTAGTGTTGCTGTCCATATTTCATCAAAACAAAACTGACAAGCAATCTTCCAGCCTGGAAGACGATGCCAGGTCCTAAAGAATATGTTAAATCTATGCTTGCAACAGTGGGAAAAGAAAGGTGTACACTTGGGAGCCTTCAATTTGATATCAGGGTAATTGCATTGGCATCATTTTTTTTAATTAGTGTCATTTGATAAGGAAAAACAGTGGTGCTTTGCTGATGTTTTTAAAATAGGAAACATATTCAATTCAATGATCAACTAAGTCAGTGGTTCTCAACCTGTGTAAGGCCAACGCATGCGACTAATGATATGCGAGGACCTTTTAGAATGTATAGGCTTGTGTGAGTACGAGTAAGCTACTTTTTTTATGAAGTAACAACATTTTTTTGAGCTAAGTTATCAAATGATAATCTCTCTCAAAACATTGGTTTTGTATCAGTCTGCTCGGTTGTGTTGATTTGAGGAGATTGTGGCTTCAATGAGTTGGCTCTCCAGGGGAACACGACTAAGCATCTTTCGATTTTAGGATGACTGTTTTGTATATGTAGGCCAGATAACTACAGATTTCAAAAACATTGGCTTATCTACACGATATTTTTGAGACCTCAACTACCAGCATCTGTCATGTCAAAGCCTGTGGAGACCCATAGACTACTATAAGAAATTGGGGCATGACACAAATACGGGTCTGGGTAAGGTAGTGCAACCAGTGGCGTAGCTAGAGAATGTGCCGGAATGTGCCGCCTGGGGCGGATTCAGATTTTGCCGCCCTTTCAAGAAAAAGCATGTGAAAATGAAATACGTTTTTTTATCAGATTATAATCAAAATCAAAAATCGTAGTCGAAAAGTGCCGCCCCCCCTCCCTTAGCTACGCCACTGAGTGCAACCATCGCATTGAATTGTGTTTGTTGTTGCGATTTCATTGTGCATTCTTTTCACGATTGCAGTGATATAATTTATAAACAGATTTTGTTCAAATCTGTGGTAGCCTACGCTGTGGTCTTATAAAACAATGATTCTTAAAATGAGCGATTAGTAAATTGATAGCGAAAAAAATTAAAAGAGTCAATTGGGGGGAGAATATATTGGAACACTAATAAAACATATTCGATGCTATATTTGCTACGGTACCAATGCATTATCTTAGGCCTACTAAGATTAAACCAAATCTCTCAAATCTGTGTGAATGCCACCAAGCTAATGCGTCACATTTCACCTCAAATCATGCGGGTTGCCAATGCAATCTTATATTTTGTTTTTCTGGAATAGCCCATACATGCAAAAAAGAGAGTAAAAATATTCTTTACAACGTAAAAAGAAGGTGAGAAGTTTGGGACCAAAAACTACAGAACCAAGTCGATGATTGTTTGAAATCTACAATATTGGTTGGTCATTTGATAGTCTACCACATACCGCTCGGTTCCATACCAAGAGTATAAAATTAATTGTATTTCACGTTCACTGAATGGGCATTAATAGGTCCTGCATCTCCCCCAGGTCGATGAGGCGGGTGTGGGCACTGCGGCACCAGGCATGGGCGCATTTGTCTGCCTAAATTAATAGTAAAAGTTTGTCAAATGGTGCTGTAACAGAGATGAACTTTTATTTAAGTTGGACTTAATCACTAAACACAGGGGCCCACCAGTGGATTTCGGAGGGAGGGCCGAGATGATGCTCACGCGGCCCTGCGTTCAACATTACAGTAGGCTACCAGTAAACAAGCCTTTAACAACAAAATTGCATATCATTGCCTGTGGCAAGCTTATACTGTTAGCAGCGTAAATGTTGCATAGCTAATTGCCACACAAATTTGGTCAATGAAATACATCTTCTTTTAATAAAACTTTCCTACAGCTTTTCAATAACTTACAAGTGCGTTAATCAGTTGCATATATACAAAAAAATCGGGTGGGGGGAGGGAATTGCCTCTTCTTCCTCTCCCCTCCTGTCTAGGGCCAAAGATAGAACCAGTGATTAAACACTTTTCTTTCGTCAGCAACTTCAAAAAAAGAAAAGCAAATAAAATCACAGACTCTTTTTATAGCCTAATTCTGCAAGATGTAAAATTTCACATAAAATAGGATTTTGTAGCCTATAACTGTTACTGTTTGGTAGCCTAAAGATAAAATTGTTTATAACATTTAGTAAAAAAATATTCGTTTTTATTAAACTTCATTAAGGCTTGCTGCGCGGGTTTTGCATCTACGGAGAATACGTCCCCAGACTAAACATGTCTTTTCGAAAAGTCTAAAATCTTGCAAAAAATGAGGCAGGCAACTTTACGTGTTACAGAACAACTACACGCCCAGTCAAGCTGGTGCAAGAGAGGAGCCCAGTTGCGGTTCCAAAGGATACAATGTCAAAGTTGCGAGATATAACAAGATAATTCGTTATTTGAACTTCGTCATAGCCTACATTTGCTTTGAACATGTAACATTTTAAATGGCTTTTATTTTTCAGAACTTAATCATCGACTTAATTCCACCAAGCATCTTAAAGTACGAATTATACAGAAGAGCTGCATTGATGGACAAACAACAATAGAAAAGCAAGTTAATACAACATGGCAAAACTTTTTGAAAATTTACTCTCAATCAATCGTCGATGTATTTATTTATCAAATTGTTGAAAAATTCCCGTGAGCAGTGTTCCCTCCAAGGTGTGTAACTGCGCAGTTACGTGAGGCCATCTCCGCAGAGTGATTTAATTTCTGCGCTCCTACAAAGCTTCAAATTTAAAGCGAACCTTTAATTTTAACTTCTACAGAACGTATCTGTGATCTGTTGAATTATACTTACAATGCAATTAAACTTGTTCAATGCAATTAAAACAAAAAAACATTATCAGTCAAAAACGACAACAATAAGTTAAAAAATTGTCAAATTTTTCTCGGGGCTTGCCGCGAGACCCCAGCTTAATTTCATATGTCCTCGTACCTCAACTTTTTCAAGGTACGGTACTTTCCATTCGTCTTTACAGTGTTTTTTTGGACGGACCTAGACGCCACCTAGTTGCGTTGGCAGGGAGTCAAGTTGGTACTTTTGGAACAGGGATCATTTAGGGGCCCGTAGCGTTTCCCAGAGGCCCGGGAGTTTAAAGAAACCACATCAGCATATGCTTTAGATATAATGCGAATTTCTTAGAGGTGTCTTGATTTGGGGCCAGATGATCTTAGTAGGATCTGGCCCAAATTATCTTAACGGCCCTGTTGTCGCCAAGTTTTATTTCTAGATCCGCCACTGAGTAATAGTCAAACCTATCTTGACTAAAGCATCAGAAAGAGATGACGACAGTAAAAAGTGTGTATCCTAATGATCAGAAAAGCTCGAAAGTAAAAAAGAATTGTTTGAATTAAGTTTGTAATTTGTTGATGCTCTTTGATAGACTACTTTTAGATTACTTTTAACAATTCACTGAGTTCGTAATTGACTAGCAACTTTGCAAACGCAACATTAAAAGACCAATGCCCGCGGAAAAAAAGTTATTGTGCGCTGGAAATTTTCAGTTCAGGGAACACTGCCCATGAGACTTGGATGTTATGTTTGGCATATAATTGTTTTTCGTTGTGATGGTCAGAAATACAAAACAAACTGAACTGATGCGACATTTGTTACCTTTTGCAATATAGCGACTGAAAGACAGGTAGGGGAGTGGTTCAACCTACTAAGGGGCTATATGTGACCCAAGTCGTTCCTAAAATGATGCTATAGGCTTCGGCTTCGGTCATTGTGTCTACTGTTTTCTAAGTGAGGATTATCAAGGAATATATCATCAAAACTGACGATGCACTAGCAAGTGCGAAATATATTTTCTGTTAGGGGAAGGTGGCGTTAGTTGAGTCAGTGGGTTAGTTGAGTCACCATTGTTTTCTGACTAACCAAGCATGACTTTGTGAAGATTAATTGCTAGAAACAATAAGCATTATGGGTAACTGCGTCCATCTTGCTTTAGCAACTGTGCAAGTTATACAGGTTATACAGTCAGCTAAATGCCATTTTTTGGACTAAAAAGTAAATATTTTTAGCTCAAAGTTGATTGGGATGCTGAAGCTATGCTAGGCGTAAGCGAAGATAGCGTCAAAGTTTCATACAGTTTATAGCTATCTTAGGCATAGTACATTTGTGTAAGACCGATAAAGCTTTACGTATAGATAATGTATTCAATAATTGTCACGAGGAAGGATTGGGGTTGGTTGAGTCAATAGCTGCAGGGCTAGTTGAGGCAGTGACTCAACTAACCCTACCTCAAGTTTCAGGCTGCTGAAATCTTACTTTTGAATTTGAATTGCTAAACGTGCATTATTAAATCAGTTACTTGGACAAAATGAGCTGTTATTTGATTAAAATTATCCATTAGGCCTACTTTTCTGTTTACTTTTACACCCTCACACATCTCATTAATTACAGCCTTTGGACAGGGCTGTGTATGGCCTGTTTAAGGCCTACTACAACAGAGCATTGAGTTCCTGGCAAATAAATAATCCTGGAAAGATTTGTAGTATATGATGTGGCTGGCATTACAAACCAAGCCTATGAAAATGCTTTTTCCCACAAAAATATTGCTGCCGGTTTTGAGACAACAGGGATAGGCCTATATCCTTGTGTACAGAGACATTTTCACTGACATAGATTTTGCTTCATCAGAAATGACCAACCGACCTTTAGAGTTACGTGTTGGGATTCAAGCTGAAAACTGTGCTTCAGAAATCAATGAACACGCCAATCAGTTGTCCACAACCTTCGAAACACCTAACATTAGTGCTGCACATCAAGCTTGTTCCAGCGTAACTTCTGCTCGGAATTCAGCTAGTTCAGAGATCACTTATGTGTCTCCAATGGAAATACTTCCAATTTTGCCAAATTTGGTTCGCGAAGCAATACAATGTGGCCCGCGAAAAAAGCATGAAAAGTATTCGATTTCACGTCACTAATTTCGATAGAATGTGTGAAATTTGGGTCTAGGCGGTATGAAGACTTTTTTTAGAGAAATGACATGAAGTAGGGAGAAATCGTGAGAAATTAGGGCCTGGTTGCGGTAAAGATATATTTTTATTTTCTTAGAGAAACGACATAAAGTCGGGTAAAATAACCGAGGAAAATTTGGGTCTGGTTGCAGTGAAGACTCTTTTTTCAGGGAAAGACTGTGGAAACGGGCGAATTTGGGGCCATGTGGCCCGCCTGGTATTGTTAATAATTTTTGTGGCCCACAGTACAAATTAGGTTATTACCCACTTCTGAATACAATAAACGCTCATTGATGGTATAGATCAGAGGTGCCAGATAGGGGCGGTGCCCAATCACGGTGCCGTGCTGCAATATAGACCCAAAAAGTTATGCATCTCATGAATGCCATTGCGCCTCAACTAACCCCACCCACTGACTCAACTAACCCTGCATGCGGGTTGGTTGAGTCAAACGGTGCTCTATGTTTGAGGTAATAAAAATGGCAATTAAACATGAGATAGCATTTTGATAAATGGGTAGTAGCAAGCATACTTCATTACCTTTGTTTCACTTAGAGTTTCATAGGTGTATCTACAATAGGTAAAAAAATATAAGGAAAAATCTGAAACATGACTCAACTAACCCCACCTTCCCCTACATCTACTGAAATTGATCCCTGTTGCCTTAGCAATTCAGGTTTCAGCTTTTGAAGATTATGAAGTTGCAATATCAGCAAAGCCAGGAATCATCAAAAAGGTTGGGAACCACTGAGCTAACAGAAAATAATCAAGTCACACAATAACTGAGATACTTTTTTTATGTAGTCAGCTTAGAGATGTGAGTCGTCTTTTTTCGTTTTTTTTGTCCAAGGTGTTTGTCTAAAATTTATATGCTGAAACAAAATTGCACTTTTTTTTCTGAAATAATCAAGACATAGGTAAATTACCAAAATAAAATAATAATTGCTTTGTCGCTAAACTTTTCATTAAAATCTTCTTTTGACTTCACGAATGATGATGATGGCGTATGAGCAATCTTTCCAGGCTAGATTGGAGGGCAGGAATTCTTCAGCCACTCAGCAGTCTCGTCGTCCAGGACCCTCAGACCATGCGCACCGTGTGGAGGCCGCTGGGTTAGGCAGTATTAGATGACATGGCCTGCGGTCTGTTCCGTGGCACCACACTCTCATTCTGATGAAGGAGCCAGGCCCCACTTGTGCATGTCCGAACGAAAGCGGCCGACGCCAGTTCGCAGGCGGTTAAGCCTGACCCACGCAAGCCTTGCGAGGGACATCCCTGATGGACGGGGATCGGCGTCGGGTATAAAGTCACGGAGCGTGGAGGTGTGATTTTGTCACTCCGTGTTCCACATGTGGTTCGTCCAGGATGCGATTGAGTAATTCAAAAAAAAGGAAGAGTAGGCTAACCGCTAATTACCTATCAGAAAATTGGAAAATTCAAGTTTATTAATTTTGAGCTTGAATTGAAAGAACTTGAATTCGCCAATTGAGTAGGCTATATGGTAAGGCTTACTCTCTATTTGTTTATCCGTTTAAGTTAACCTGTAGAGGAAGGGAAGGTAATTTGATACATTTTTGCCTGTTACGGTATTTGAAAATTACGTGACACAAACTATTGATTTTAGGCTGAAATGAAAGTCTGATCCCTTACACACTTTTTAAAAACATTTTCATTTTTCTATTTTTGTTACTTTTTTTAAATTGAAATGTTGAAAACTTCACTCAAATGTATCAATTTAGGCTACCTTCTAGGGAAATTGATACACCCGGAAGGTAATTTGATTTGATACAGCAAAACTAATACCGAAATCCCCTTTGACAGCAAATCAATAAAAGAAAATTTAATATGTGGTTGGCGTGCTTGGGTGCAAAGATGACTGTTGAGGTCCATGTGTGCGGCGAAGCTTCTGCTGCAGGATGGACATGGAAAGGATGATTGGCTGGAGTTCTTATTCAAGGTTCGGGCCTTACGCTGTTCTCATTTTTTTTACAGCAGATAGCGTGTCAACCTACGAAAGCCTATATAATAGCTGTTTTCCAAAGTAGGAGAGGGTGGGGCTAGTTTGAACACTTTTCACGTTATTTAGTCTCACAGTCATGTTTGTTTATGAAATAAAGTTGTTTTAGCTTTGTTGCATACCCATAACATACATTATAATTATATTTTATTATAACATTTGTAGATACCTCGCAAAAAATAATGAAAACTTTTTTACAGTTTAGATTTTATACTGAAATAAAAAATATTTTTCAAGTGTTTAAACTTACCCCGTGTGCGGGGTAAGTTTAAATGCGCAAGGGGTAAGTTTAAAAATCATAAGATTAGCCATTACCAACTGGATAACTTCGTGTTACAATGCAGTTTCGCAGTTTAGATCGGAACAAACAGAAAAAGAACAAGGTGTATCGAAAAAACAACACAAATATTAACAGAAAATCAAGAAAGTTCGGCCACAAGTCGAATTACAGTCTCATATCTATCAAGTGTCTCATCGCATGTTTTCACTCAGAATCTGAGGCGCAGTTATGGCATACATAGTCTGGGAGGTCTTCTGTGCAGTCTTGGTGTGCCCATTGACGACATCCATTACACCTTACCCCCTCTTCACCAGGACGGCTGTTCGTATACGGCTCGCTGCACACCAGGCAGAACCACAGCTCTTCACGTTTGGTTGTTTTCTTTGTTAGATATTCCAGCCTTCTCTTCGAGGGTTTTGTTGGTTTTCTTTTTCTTCCTTTCTTTTCTTCATAAGTGTAGCCTATGCAAAAATCAGGTTTTATCCTGACTCAATCGATCAATTCAGACTAATAAATGAAAACACAAATGACGACTGCAAGTATGATTGAGGCGGACAGAGGAGGGATAGGCTAGTATTATTAAGGTGTTGCGACCGTGCCATATTTTAAACTGATTGTCCTGCTTTGGTATCATGCACGCTATAACGTCCGCGTGTTGTCGCTTCTACCTTTTTCTGGACCTCTGATGTTTGTCATGTATTGTTTTGTTCGTTGTGATGGTCAGAAATAAAAACAAACTGAACTGATAGTAGGCAAGCAATAAGGTCCTACTCTTGCAACCACTTGCCATTAAGCACTTTTTTCGATTTCCAAAAGAAGAAAACTTACAAAAAAATGGATAGAGCTATTCCACAAAAAGACTGGAAACTGAATTGTTCACACAGAGTGTGTGCACACCATTTTTACGAGGAGAACTTTCAAGAAGTTTCTGCTGATAAGCGACCCGACCGACGCAATGCTAGAGAAACTCAACAGTTGCAGTATATTCGTTTAAAGGCTACAGCTATTCCTCGAAAGTTTTCTAAGTTGCCAAAATATCTTTCTATTTCTTTGCCTACATCTCGGCTGCATAGCTGAGTGGTGAGAACAATGGGACGGCAATCGAAAGGGTGCCGGTTCGACACCGCTCAAGAGCATGCGGCTGTGTCTGTGGCAGGACACTTAAAGGCATGCCTGAAGGTGGACACGAAGATTGGCTTTCTTGCCTTCCCATCCACTTAATCTAAATCTTCAACCACCGGGTGAAAGCCTGGATACGACAAACAAAAAAAATCTCGTCCAACAACTTCCAGCACTTCTGCTTCCAGGCGAGATTCTGAAAACAACAAAATCAAACAGTTGAATAAAGAATTTATGAAGAAGGATGTTTTAATTGACTTTTCTTCCTTTGTGTCACAACTGAAAGATGTGATTTTGCCTGCAGGGTTTGTAACAGTTGTTGAAGAGAGATTATAGTTACACTTCACTACATCCAGCATTGTGATGATACATCAGTAGCACCACAATTACTTGTGTCTCTTATTGTAATGGAGATTTTAGGATTTCTGCTTTTGTTTCTTCTGTACTCGTTCCAAAAAGTGCTTATAAACATTTGTTGAGCTCAGATTCCTGAGCTGGCTAACATACTTGAAAACAATGACTGAGCTGGCTAACATACTTGCCTTTTGCAAGTCTTTGAGTAATGCCCAGTCCAGCAAAGACAAGCCTACTATGGATTGTATTGGTGTAGCTGTGACATTACTGTACTGGAAAGTTTCATTGCAAATGGAATATCAGATGATGATCATGACAGTGTTTTAATTGGATTTATTACTGAACAGTTGAAACTTTTTAAAGTTCAAAAAAATGGTCGACGGTACTCTACAACCATAATCACTACATCATTTCTGTGGCAGCTGACAAGCACTGCACTGTACAAAAAATTATGCAATGTAGGCTATTTGTTTTACCTTCGATTAGTAGGAAGGTCGGGTTAGTTGAGCCACTTTTTGCATTTTTGCAATTTTTTTTATATGAGTTGCTTTTATTTCTTCATTCACATTGCTCTACCTTCTGGGTATATTAAACAATATTTGTAGGAAATACAAGCCTTATCGAACGACGACAACCGGGTCCACAGGTGTTTAAAAACTAGTAGTCAAATGGCTCAACTAACACCACGGACCACGGTAAGGGTTAGTTGAGCCACAGACTGGGGTTAGTTGAGCCTCATTTATTATTTTTGAAAACACAAATTTAACCACGTTTCTTTGATCAGGTTTGCCGGACATGACTATCCCCAACCACTAGAGAAACTGCATTTATTGTTTGTTTGTTTATTTATATATCTTTAGGTGTATTTAGTGAATCTACAATGCGTGGACTCCAGTTTTACGAAAACGACAATCCTGGATTCACACAAACATCCAGACAAGCCCGCAACCAGGGGGGGGGCATTGGGGGCATTTGCCCCCCCGAAATTTTTTGAAAAAATTTTAAGCGTTCTATGCAGTATGAAATGTATTATGAATAGACGTGCGTCGTACACGTACAGTCGTACAGCCATACTGTAGAGCAGGGTATCCCAAACTGTGGTCCGCGGACCATTGGTGGTCCGCGACGACTGCACAGGTGGTCCGTGGCGATATGACAAGAAATTAAAAAGTCACACATATGCGTTGTACAGTACGTAGCCTACCCAGTCAAAGATAATTGCCGCAGTTCTTAATTAATACAGAGTTGATTTACTCGGACGTTACACAACATTTGGAATTGCTTTCTGCACATTTCAAGAAGTACTTTTTAAAAGAGACATATGAGAATTTCGACTGGATTTTAAACCCTTTCTTTGTAACAAAGACTGATCTGTCAGGACGCGAAGAAGAAGAATTAGCCGAATTATCATCTGATCGAACTTTAATGCTTAGTTTCAATCAAACAGAAACAGCTATTGCATCTTTCTGGTTGAGTGTTGTGGAGGAATATCCATTGCTATCGCAAAAGGAAACTAAAATTTTATTGCCTTTTGCCACGACCTACATGTGTGAGACAGCATTTTCATCTCTTACCAACATGAAGACAATATACAGGTCCAGACTTTCCGTGGACCCTGACTTAAGAGTTTGCCTTTCACAAATAACTCCCAGAATTGATGACTTATGCAATAAGAAGCAATCCCATCCATCCCATTGATGTTGTCAGTTTTTTAAATAAACAAAATTCGGTTTTATTCATTTTTACCATTGTATTGAAATTGGGGGTCCGCGAATAAACAGATTCACAAATAGTGGTTCGTGGCCCAAAAAAGTTTGGGAAACCCTTCTGTAGAGTGTAGACTATCGAAACCGAAAGTAGGCTACGCTGGTTGGAAGCCATGCTAACGATTTTGTTCGATAAATTAGGCTGGCATCCTCATTATCTGTTTCGTTAGCGTATACATAATGTCAGCATCCATCATCACCATAAAAAGCGTTTAAAAACAACTAAATAATTCGAGATCAAAAGCAGCTACGACAGCGTGGTGAATAAGTTACTCAGTTGGGCTTAGGCATTTGTAAATATTTGTATTATCGTAATTTTCTTCCTTGGGTAGTCATAGCTAAATGAGAAAAGGTTACAAAGGCTAGTTTGCTTTAATGCTGTACTAAACAAAAACGTGATTGACATAAGTTATGACCACTGAACCGTAACATGGTAGTGCCACACTTTCTTGTCCCTTATCAATGGGCGTGGACATTAACATAAAAATGTCACAATGCATAATTTTAATGCTGGTTCTTTGATAAAAATTAAATGCCCCCCCCGAAAATAGTTGCTGGTTGCGGGCCTGCATCCAGATATGTGCAATTTATTGTTGATGTATGGAAAGTCATGTCACTGAAATCACCAATGAAAGGTAGCTATGAGGCCTGCAAACTGTATGTTTATTGGTTCATAATTACACTTTTCATGACTAGGCCTATGTGACAAAATTTTATGATAGCCCTTTATACTTTTATGCAGTAATATTCATGATCAGTGTCAACACAACTTTTTGTACAGTAGGCCTAAAGGCTGTTAATCCTCCAATTCAAAAAAATTTACATTATGTAGAACATGTGTTATTTTGATGTCTTGTTCAAATGGGAAATGCATGTTAAAACTACCCATAGCACTGCTAAATGTTTCTATAAATGTAGGCTATGTGAGATGCATATCCATATATTAACTATGTCAAAATGCTTTAGTACCTTTTGTGACCGCTCAAAACCTTTGTTCAAATTTTTACGGTGTGTGTTTCAGGTTATCATAAAAGAGATGAAATGTGCCAACCTCTTCGACTTGCTGAACTCACAAAGGCCTAAAGTTGTTGGCTGATGCAGCTAAACTGTTCAAGCAATGGAAGTCATCAAACAGCATTGGCTTGACAAAAGAAACTTTTTTAGCTTGCAGTCAAACCATAGAAGCTATGCCTGCCCTTGCAAAATATTTGCTGCTGAATCATGAGTTTGATTATGTTCTTCCGGGAAAGTTTTCATCAAATCCCATAGAAGGCAGGTTTGGATGGTATCGTCAGTCCAGTGGTGGCAACTTTTGTATGTCTTTAAAGCAGTTGCTTCAAGTTGAAAAAAAGATACGCTGCCTCAGTTTGTTTCAGCAGAAGGCAATCGTTGGCGCTGGTTGCCTTTGTTTGCATAGTGGTTTGCTTGATAGAAGTGAAGATGAAAATGATGACACCACTTGGCTTAGTGAGTTTTTAACCTCTGCAAGTCTTATCATGACTTATCCGATTCAGATTGCTCTGTTATATACTACGTCAGTGGCTACATCAGAAGATCTATTTCCCGTCGCAGAAAATGTCAAGAAAGTACAGACCTGTTGATAAAAGGCGATGAGGAAGAACATCGTTACCCTTCTCAGTGTTTTTCACCAGAAATGGTAGGCTACGTTTCCTGGAGATGGCAAATCGAGGTGGTTTGTCGAAGCCATCGGAATTCTGCTTAGCAGTAGCCTATGTGCTTTGGGAGTGAAAGCTTTTGAGTGCATTTCAGAAGATGAACAGGTTAAAAAAAAGTTCTTAACGTATCACAATCAACGTTCTGCATTCTATTCGAGCGTATTAAACGTGGCTGAGACATCTGACATTGATTGTGTTTTAGTCAAACAAAAGTGTTGTGATGGCCATTTCAATTTTGAATTTATTATTCAAACGGCCTTCAATTGCTTTGCAAAAAATGAATTGAAACGTTTGAATAACGTTGTCATTGAGCCTCCAGCAAAGATGACTCGCACTGTACGAAAACTCACTAGCCGAAGTTCCACTAATTCTACTTTGTGATAAGTTATTGTATGCTACGCTATTTCATCATACTTGTAGACCGTTAGAGCTACTCACACATTTTCAACGTGATTGATGCTGAGGCAATGTAGCCTATGTTCAATTCGTATTTTTTCAAATTGCATTTGGTGTCGCTGTATTTTACTGTGTTACTGTCCACTTTCACTCGGTGACAGTCAGCTGCAAAAGTGAGTTAGCGAGCCCAACCTTTATGAATCCTTGGTTGCAAAGATTGCTTTTGTTGTTTTAAATGTAATTGTGTTTGATACCTTAGGCTATATGTTGTTTGTTCCACACAACTGCGTGAGTGTGTTGATGCTTTTGCATTGCTGTGGAAACGTGTTTGTTGATTTGCAAAGTTGCATTTTGTGTTTCCGTGTTCTACTGCGTAAGCGTTTATTTGGCGTTCTTATATGATCTGTCACAGCGTAGCCAAATGCCAAACTTGTTCTAAATATCTTCATCATCATCATTAAGTTCCTTCCTCTTGTCGAGGGTTGGAGGTAATGAGGCGCCAAGTTTCTCTGTTGTGAGATTTTTCTACTGCAGTTTTGTAAATAAGTCCTGACCAGTCTTCAATATCGTTAGTCCAAATTCTTGGTGGTCTGCCCCTATTTCGTTTGCCGTTCATTGCCGTTCTAAATATCTTATTTACGCTTAATTTTGCATTGTGTTCTGCTTTTGAACAAATCTTTTAGCTGTAGCATAACGATTCAGAAAGCCTGTTTCGATACGTTATGCATATATGGTAATTTTACTGATTGCATACCAAAGTTATTGCAAATCGTACCTTCGAAATGGGTTGAAATACTTAAATGTTTTGAATGTGCTTGAAAATACACCATTCAGATTATTTGGAAAATCGAAATGATTTATTGCGATGTGTAAAAAATAGTGTTAGAATGTTGTCGCAATCTTAGCTCTTTAACACTCCGCTTGCCAATAGCAAAAATGAGTTCGCCATCCCTACCTTATGAATCCCTGATATTTGCAATTGAAAAGAGCTTGTCAATGAAGCTGGGATCAGAAAACTTTCTGAGCGATTGTGGAAAAATTCTCCAGCGTTTGGCAACACCTCTCCAATAAAAAAAAAACTGGCGCGCTTTGCGAGTTGGTGCTCGCGCGGTTTCTATTCCTTCTAATTTTGAGAAAACATATTGAACTTGTGTGCAAATAGGAAAAGAACTTTGTGAATAGCTAATGTTCAATTCAGTTTATTCATTTTTTGTTGGCATGCTTTTGCTTAAATTTGTAAATACATCAGGTTGCACAAGTAGGTAGAGGTGGTCCCATACTTGGACGTCACTAAGCATCTGGGAAAGAGAAGATAAAGTTGTCATCACTCAAAGCCTTCAGCACTAAGAGAGTAGAGTGGCCAGTTACTTTCTCTCAGCCGTTTTTCAATCCTTCAACAAGTATACCCATTCAATCTATTACACCCTGGATGAACGTGAGCAGTGTTAATCAACAGCAACCTTAAGCCGGATGTCGAACCATGTGTTGCATCATTGGAAGCCATTGTCTTATCCGATTCGCCCTCCTGCCGCTGTTGCACAAGTACTGTAGCGTGACAATATTTTAATAAGCCAATCTTAGAGTCAGCTGGTATACAAGTCCCCCCCCTTGGCAACTCATGACAAAGAAGAATTGACCAAAACATGTGGATTGAAGTGTGTGAACAGTAAAGCGAAGGTAAAGTAGTTTCACCCTATGTGTTTGGTTGAGTCCTGTCTTTGAGGTCTTCTGGTCTTCTGATGAGTCGCTGATCGCAGTTTCCGTTTTTCCGCAGTTTCCGCAAACATTTAAAAATTTCCGGTAATGGTCCTAAGAGTTTGCCGAAGTTGCTGGTCGCAGTTTCTGCAAACATTTTAAAAGGGTTAGGGTTGATCGGAGTTCCTGCAAACATTTTAAAAGGGTTAGGGTGTTTCTGCAAACACACAAACTAAAAAGATCGAGAAGAAAAAAATAGAACATTGCTGATCGCAGTTTCCGTTTTTCCGCAGTTTCTGCAAACATTTTAAAAGAGTTAGGGTTAATTGGAGTTTCCGCAAACAGTTTAAAAGGGCTTAGGGCTGATTGGAGTTTCCGCAAACATGTTAAAATTTCTGGGAATGATCCTAAGAGTTTTTGTTTGTTTGCGGAAATTTTTAAAATGTTTGCGGAAACTGCAATCAGCAACTTCGGCTTTTTTTATTTTTTCTCGATTTTTATAAGGTACAAACTGACACTGACAGTACGAATTGTTCATGGTACGAATTACAGTAGGTTGCATCCTATTCAACAATCAACATGCTGTGGTTTGAAGTTGTGGTGATTGTTTCAACTTATTGTTCACTTTCTTTTTTTTTCAAACAATACACGTTGTTAGGTCACAAAGTAAATACCCAACCTTCAATAAATTGATTGCTAGATTAAATTACAATGTCCAACTGTTTAGCTTTCCACTCAGCAGTAGCAAGAGAATAATCCAAAAGTTTTTAATTTGCGCTGTTGTGACAGCATGTAGTATAGATGCAACACAACACAACAGGCAAGTTAGAAGCAGCAAAGGGGCATTTATTCACCAAGTCACCACAGGAGTTCACTTTTTTGTTTACATTTTTACAGAACTTATGCTTATCTTGTTTGCAGCGTAATGCTGATGCTTTACATTTGTCACATTGAAAACACGGAAGCAGCTGATTCGATGATAGTCTTTCGCTGCTTCCTGTCTGTTGTTGAATATATTTGTACCGTGTACTATTTTTCGTAGCAGACAAAATAAAAGGTTTCTCTCTCTCTCTCTTTAAGTTATTTTGGCCATTACCGGTATAATATATATGTATCGCAGGCCTTGAAATTCACGGCGGACACCGCGGACATGTCCGCCGTCACACCATGTGATGTCCGCCGGAAGTACCATCTAGATCGGTCATATTTGTCCGCCGAAAAATAACACAGGAGCGATACAAATCGTCATTGCATAGCACGAACAATTGTTGCAAGAATATAATTTCCCGCGCATCTAGAAAATGTGAATACTGTACCCTTAGCTTCCATTGAAGCAGGAAAACTTCGATTTTTATGTTGCTTCAACGATTGATGACATTGAATCAGTGTAACAAAGGTGAATTCTTCGCTAAGAATCGATGAGAGTACCGGTACTTCTACACCAATCACGCGCAACTTAGTTCAAGTCTCACGTCACAATATCTGGCTTTGATCTCGAGTAACATTGATAAAGCAAGGTTGGTTACAAAATTAGATTTATACGAGTAAGCTATTCAGCAAGATGCCGCAAAATTTGATAAGTTTTGGTATTACAGTAAGAAAGAAAAGGCCCAGGGAAAATTTACTTTCCCTCACATGACACGCAAAAATAAACCTAAAGAAAAAAGCCAAGTGAAACTTTACACAGCAGAAAATAGTAACGTTATCGTAGAAGTTTTCCGATTCGTTCCCAGAGTATTGTGACGCAAGAAGCCACACGACCTCGTTCGGTGGAAGTTAATCATTTATGCGGCGTATTAAGCAGCTACACGGCGCTTTGACTCTTCAAGCGAACGTCGTTGTGCTGATGATTTGAGCATGACGATTGACGATCGACGCTAAAATTGGTGTGTCCGCCGTGAGACTTAATTTGTCCGCCGAGATAGCTGCTCAGACCGGACACGTTTGTCCGCCGTCAACAAAAACGAATTTCGAGGCCTGTATCGTGCTGATACACAGCCACATGCTCCAGAGCCATGTATCTAACCGACGTTATTTTGAATGTCATTCAGATATTCTCACTCCTCCACCATGCAGCTAGCTGTGACTGATGTGAGACACCAACAGTCCAACACCACCAATAGAATCTTTACCAAGTCAATCTCGGCTTTAGCCCTGAGGTCAAAGCCTCCATAAGACTATTACTTGCCAAGAATAAGCTTCCAAAAACAGCTTTTTCAGTACCAAGTTAAAGATTTAACAATTGTTTGCTCTTTTTAGATTTTCATTAAATGCTTAAAAAAAGTCTTTTTTCTTATCAACATTATTTGCGTCCTCAATTGCTTGCGTTTGGCTGCAGACAAAATAATTCCCTCAGAGAATATTACACAGGTGAGGATATTCTTTTTGTTTCAGGATTGGTAAAACTTTGTTTTGGTATTGCTATTGTCTAATGAAAAATTAGGTATACTGTATTTTATAAAAAAATGTGGTTATTGTTTAAAGGTCTCTAGCCTTTTCCTTGATTGCTGTTTCACCTTGGCTTGTGTCTAAATTAGTCTTTAACTGTTCAGTGTTCATGCTAGACTTCTTGCATCTATAACTTGCCAGATTTTGAAAACATGTGGAATTGAGCATCAGCATTCTATCCTTCACTTCACATTAGTATTTTTGTTTGATTAAGAATGAATAATATTTTTCACAAAGCTGAAAGCACAATCCTGGAAATATTTTGCTATGAGTTTTGTGAAAAGAAATTTGATTACTTCTACTCTTGTTTTAGCAATAAATGTTTATGTTCAATCAGATCTTATTCACCCTCAGCAGCTCTTTCTGCAAAACCATTTCAACTCGTAATTCATTAAAATATTAAGTGGTGTTACTCTAACTCTTGTTACTCTAATTACTCTAATTCACGTGGTGTTACTCTAATTCATTAAAATATTAAGTGGTGTTACAGTGAATTTAATAGTTATACATATTTTAGGAAAGATGTCGATGATTTTACAAAGACGCAATCGTGAAAGAACAACAACCAACCACACAGCATTTTATCATGATGGAAAAGCGAAAAGGCTTGCTCTAACCGACCACAATGATAACTCTGACATCGTTGCAACTTGTGTGAGTATTTTACATAAAGGTGGAATAATTGCTGTGCCAACTGACACAGTCTATGGAGTCGCCTGTCTAGCGCAATGCACAGAAGCTGTTGAGAAGTTGTATGCCCTAAAGGAACGGAGCTTGATGAAGCCTGTTGCTATTTGCGTTGGAGAAACATATGATGTCTGTCACTGGGCCAGGTTTCCAAAAGGTTTAATTGATTCAGTTTCAGCCAAACTTGGTCGCAAAGACAATCAAATCTACCAGCGCCCTGACTCACCAGACATTCTGCAAGATTTATTGAATGACTTTCTACCAGGTCCAGTCACAATTGTAACGGAGAGAAGCCCTGCCCTCAACAGCAACTTAAACCCCAAAATGTCCTCGGTTGGGATTCGAGTTCCTGACCAAACCTTTGTTCGAGACTTAGCCAATCGTTTGCGTGAGCCGCTTGCTCTCACATCTGCAAATATTAGTGGAGCGGAAACGTCTTTATGCATCAATGATTTTCGAAGTCTCTGGCCAAAACTGGATGCTGTCATCGATGGAGGAAGAGTGGGAATGGAGCATCTGGACGACAGCATCAGTTACACAAAAGAAGGTTCGACTGTCGTGAAAATAATGCCAGATGGTTTGTCCTTTAAAGTTTTGCGAACAGGTTGTGCTTATGAAAGCACTGTTCAAAAGCTGCAGGAGAAATGGGATTTAAAGCAAGTACTTTAATTTTCCATTCGAGGTGACCTCCGTCATTTGCATTGTACTGTATGTTGGAGAAACTTGTCTCAATATTTTGGCAACGTCCACAGCATTGCACCGATTCTGCTCCTGCCAAACACCATGTTATCACATGATTGCCTTGTTATCGCCGACCAATTATGACGTTAGCACAGTTCGCGTTGGTGCTGCAGGGAAGGTTCAACCGTCAACAATTGTGTTCATTGTTATCCTTGCATCCATTATATGCATCTAGAGTCTAGACTGATCTGAAAACATTGAAAGGACCTTGGTGGTTCTTTTTTTATGAATATTCTAAATCTAATGGATTATTGTTTACACGTTTTTGTTTTGATTACTTGTGTTCATCTCGATGGTTACCAGACTGCCCAATGAATTTTTAAACTCTAGTATTAAATCTTTAGATTTGTTTTAAGGTGAAACTTGAGTATCTTTAAAAACAATTTATATTATCCATCACGCTGCTCGCGTGTCGTTTATGATAGATTCCGCAATGTCCACATTAAAACAATATAATTTTGTCATCTTATGTCAAAATGTTAACGTGGCATTCATGTGATCAGATTGTCAGTATAATGTCGCATCGCATCATCGCGATGTGGATCTTGTGATTGAACAAACAGAGGTGGCGCAAACTTGTATCGCTTTTGGTATTAGAACAACGCGCTTCGACTTGCCTTGTATGCTGCTGTAAAGTTCCATACTTGACCCAAGCATCGGAGGATGAGAAGATAAGGTTCCCATTGTACTATCATCGACATCATCATAATCCATCGTCGGTTTGTTCCCCACTAGTGGGGGTGGCCGATTGTTTCCGCGCAGCAATTGTTTTAATCCCTTTTCTCCATTTCACCCTGTCCCTTGCATCTTCCTCCTTCAGTCCGACTTTTTTAAATTCATCCTTCACTTGTTGTTTCCACGTTCTTCTTGGACGACCGCGTTTCCTCTTCCCAGCCACCTTTAGATCTACTGCCTTTCTAAGAAAACTTCCTTCCTCCCTCCTTATCACATGTCCATATATAGTATATACAGTATACAATACATACATGGAAAAAGCAAGGTTTTTCAAATGTTGGATTGCTGTTAAAAATGTGTTGTTTCGTTCATATTGTATCATTGTACGCCTTTTGCGCCTGTCAACTATGATGTAACTATCTTTTATCCAGTAGTAATCGCTTACGTGTTGGATAGAGTTGTGTACCGTAATGAGTATCTGCTTTGTTTCTACTTTTTATGTTTGATTGTAATATGGACCATCTTGAGTCTGATGCAAATAAATAAATAAATAATAAGGCATCGGCACTAACAAGAGTAGGGTGGTCAGTTCCCTTCTCTCAGCTGCCTTTACTTCAGCAACTATGCCTATTCAATTTATTACACCCTGGTTAGAGGTGAGCTGTGTTTTTCAACAACCGGCCGGAGCCGGGAATTGAACCAGGTTTGCATAATTGTAAGCAAGCGCCTTATCCGCTGCGCCATTCCACCTCTAACGTTGTCCTCTGTGCTGGCGCGAAATGCTACAGTGATACATGCAGATTGGCTGACTAGCGACTAGGTATGTTCTGCCGTGATACAAACTTCTGGGGGAGTCACAAAGTCTGTTACCTCGAAAGTTCAGTCAATTTAAGTGACTTACTGTGTGAAGGAAGAAACGGACGACCAAGCGCCATCGGTTCCTCTCGGGCGGTACCAGTAAGACCCTGTGCCCCAAAGATTTAAAAAATAACTGAGAAAAATAGGCGAATACAGTACGAGCAAGAGATGTCTCAAATCTATTGGAGCGCTCTTTATAGCTTAAGAATAGGCGATATGTTTCTCTCCCGCCCATAAAATTGCTCCTGGTTTAAAACTATCTTTAATTAACACAGTTGACAAGACATCAGAAGTGGTGTCTTGTCAGCTGTGTTAATTAAAGGTATTGGTCGGGGATATTGTGATACTATGTGCCCTGTATTGGGAAAAACAACGTGTATTGCAATTAAGTTTGTCGTGTGGAAAAATACATCTGAAACTTGTGGAGCAAACCTGGAACACTGATTGGGGTAATTTCTATTCTTGGGCTGAGAAAGGTTTTTAGAAGGTAAATCATGGCAGTTTCGCATTCTTGTGGAAGCTTTGAACCAAACATGCAAGCTCGACTACCGAGATTGACAGAATGAAGTTTCCATTTTGTGAAATGTTTGAATTATTGTATCCACTAAGTCAGCGGCACCCAACCTTTTTTTCTCTCACGTACCGGTTTTAAAAACCAATACCTTCTCGGACTGGCAATAAGAAAAACGAAATTTTAACAGCTAGCCTACTTATCGGATTAGTTTTTGCCTCGGTTTTAACAAACGTTTAAAGCGAGATTTGTAGCCTACAACGAAATAAACAACGTAAAAGCTGAGGTCGGAAAAAGAAACTAGTTTAGCAAGGGGTCTGAAAGAATTGCCCTCAGAAAAAAGCAATGCAGGGCCATTTAGAGGATAATTTGGGTCTGATACCGATGAAATCCTGGATCCCAAATTTAGACAATTAAAAAAAGCGCATCACATGGGCCTATCAAAAAATACGCGGTGGCTTCTTCAAGCTTCCGGGCCCAGTTATCCCGGGTTCAAAAGTCACTGCCATACACACGTGCGAAAATGTGTCTTATAAGCTTATTTGAATTCTTTCCTGCAATTTAGTGCTAGATTGCATATCACCCCATTAACATGTTGTGCGTTTGCTTTAGCCTAATCGTAATAAAAGCTCCGTGAGGTTTCAGTAGATAATCTTATAAATGTTTATTCGACTGTTTGTATCTTTGCTTCAGCGTGCACAAACTTGTTTGAAGCCAATGTCCGCCCAGAATAGCTCAGTAGTTATAAGCGCTCGGCTCATGATCACGCGGCGCTGGTTCGACCCTCGGGTTGTGCGCTTGAGCAACGCATTTCAGGACTGCTGCTCTCTAATCAGCGGCACCTAGTGGATGGAATAATTTCCCGGCAACAACACTTTAACAATCGGAAACTTCACTCTGTTAATCTCGGTAACCGGCCCTGCGTCAGTGATTCAAAGCCTCTACAAGTATGCGAAGCTACCAGGAACAACCTATCAAGGCTTTGTCAGTCCGAGAATAAAGATTCAAAAACCAACCAATCGATAACAATAGTAATTATTGCCGTGGGGTGGCGCTTTTTAGTCGTTCAAATGTGACTGCAGAGCTCGTGGAATAATTTCACCTTGCGCAGTGCCAATGACAATAAAACCTAAACAAAAGGTATATTGGCTCCATGTTTGTTGGCAATCACCCCTCATATGATGAGAGCGATTTCAAGACGCTTCAAAGTACGTTAGTTCGACACCTATCGAAACCACTCGAGACACTTCATGACATGTTTGTAGGTGGACACGTTAATCGACTTCCTGCCTCTTTCCGGCCTTAAACTTCCAACATCCATTGTGAGCATGAATAGGCCTACCAGAGTAAGACGAAAGGTAAAATGAAGAAACAAGAATCTTTTGCGATAGATTGTTGCATCACAGAACAGAAAGCAAAGTTTTTGAGGAACATGATCGCGTTGTGGGAAAAGATATTGCAAATCTAGAACATTCTTGTAGGACATTGAGCAGTGACGTAGTTAAAAAGAAAATTTTAGGGGGCAAAAGCAACTGCTGGGGAGGTAAACATTTTAATAGTTGAAATAAAGAGTTTGCTTAATGTATATACTTACTAAATGCATCCAAACATTTATAAAACATCATTTAGTAATAGAATGTCATTAAAACATTGTAATGGTATTAATTTTTTTTTTTTTGGGGGGGGGGTACGATTACCTCCTCGAAGCTCTCCGTGGCTGCGTCCCTGGCCTGGAGAAGATCTAATAAGTGGCATTAGATCTAATAAGTATTAGACATTTTACAAATATTCATGGCATTTTACAAAGGAGATTAAACTATGTTAAAGTGACAGTTCAATGGTTTGGATGAATGTATCGTAGCTCGCCCATGTGCCACTGAAACAAACACTCGCTTTGGATACGCGGGCGACTCGTGCTGTGATAAATAAGTTAACGCGATTTCAGAGTGGATCAACAGCTTGTGTGACTTCACAATGAGCCTGTCAACAAGGCAGTTACATGGTAAGGAACAGACAAAACGAACCGACAGACGAGCAAGTACACGAAAGCCACTCGCGTGCCGTTTCATTGTGAAGTAATTATTGGAATAACAGGATAAGGCTCTTGTAATAATACTCGAATTTCATGCAACCTTCAAACTTAATCGAATTGATTGGTTATTTGTTTTCACGAAACTGATGTTAAATAACATTAATGCAATGAAACTATCAACCAATTAATTTTAACAAGAAAGATTTGAATCCGGCAACAAGTTATGGCTCAGCTCTGGAAATGTTTCCAAGTAAATATTATAAGTCGTTGAAGAGAAAGAAATTTTCATTGCCGAACATCTCTCGGATGTCAAAACATAACTTTACAAGATCTTGTTTCAACGTTGTTTTATTGTTTAATTAACGTTACAAAAGCCTATCCGAATCCCATGATTTGCATCGAAGATTCATTGAGAAGTTTACAACTAAGCTTCAAATACTTACCCAGGTCAACAGCAAGTGAGCATTGATAGGATATGTGTTGAAAAGATCAAGCAACTATGGTTCAATTCCTGAGGTGTGCGCTACAAACTTCTATTTAGCGGCGTGCAGCTCAGTAGATGGAATAACTCTCCAGCCACGAGAGGAAACTTATTTCACTTTGTTGATCTTGATAAAACTAGGTCACCTCAGTAGTGCAAGCCACTGCACGAAATTATTAGGATTAAGCAATCGAAGAAGCTTTCTCAGTCCAGAGATTGAATTTATTGTCAGTTACGATTGAATCAATTATTTTTGTTTGATAGCACAATAGATTAGACATTGACCATTGTAAAATACGAGAATCGAATGCAGCTTCGAAGTCCGAGCGCTCGCAGTGTCTATGTCAGCTGACAATCAGTGGTCTACTACAAACAAATTCAGTGCAAACATCTGTGATCTAATCATCCCGCCCAACCTGACGCGTATCAACTCAGGGACGGATTGCGCAAGAACTGCTGCAGATGGTAGAAGTTCGGCAAAGTTTTATCAAGAAAATCAAAGGATATTTTTCTGTCTTAAATCTATTCGTTTGTGCATCGATTTAACATTACATAACGTAGAATAAACGTAGTATTTATATCTGCAGAGCAGTATGTTGGGCAGCGTGTGTGGAAACACAAGACAAAATCGCTTCAGCAAATGCATAGGAGGGACAGTTTCAGATTAACAGTCATCAGAACCAGTTGGGACACCAGCTCAGTAGCCCAGTAGGTATCGCCATCGGCTTTGGAGCTGGTAGATTTGAGATCGATTCTAGGTCGGGTCATACCGAAGACTTTAAAAACGGTACCGATTGTGTTCTTTCTTGCATAACGCAGTGAGAATAAGTCGCGTAATAATGTGACGACATCGCAAATCTGGTATAAAATTAAACATGACCCCCGGTCGCTATAAGACCTTTGCTATTGTAGAGCGACAACAAATGAAAAAAGGAAATAAAACCGAAGCATTATTATTGCGCTTTTTTCGGGAGTTCATTTAAAACTTATTTACAGTATATACGATTATTATTTGAGTAATTGAAACCATTCTCTTTCAATGTAACTTTCTTCGTACCAGAGGAGCAAATCAAGGTCTTTTTATTTTGGTTTGAAACTACCAACCAACCCAAACTAAAGGATTTTATTGTAGTTTCTCGGTTTGACTAATTTGTAGAATAAGTTAATGTCAACTATAAATTCAAGGATTATGTTATAAGAAACTTTTGAGTTAAAGTTGTCTGAAGAAGCCCAGTCAGGGCCGGATTAAGGTTTTGAGGGACCCGGGGCTATATGGTAGTCTAAGGCCTATATTTCATTCCCCTCATTGTACCAATCACAATTAAAATAAAATGACAAAAATTATACCCGAAGTACAGTATTTAATTATTAAACACAATCAAATGACATGTTTTCTGGATTTAGACAAAGCAAAGCTGTTAATAACATCATCGGTGTCTATTTTTTTCCAAAATTTTGTTTTCAATGCAGAGTAGAGCTAAGGAATGCAACCTTTTCTGGTCCATGGATGAACGCAGTTGATTCTTTACTCTTTTAAGCACTGAAAATGATCGCTCACCTGAACAATTAGAAATCATCAGACAAAGAAACATTCTTAGTACAACAGCTATGTTAGAAAATGCATGCATAAACTCATTTTCATTGGTGAATCAAAACAATTAAGTTACTTTGCTGCATTCGCTGTTAAAATGGTGTTGTTTTAGCAGTGCAGAAAAATGAATCATCTCTTCAGGCAGTGATTATTCTAGATCATCTGGATAATAGTAAAGCAATGTTTTAGCACTCTCTTCAATTTTACAGTTAGACATGGTGTTTAATTCCGCCAGAAACGAAAATCTTATTTGAAGACGATCGTATGCTGCAATTCTGGATTTCATACTCAAAATCATTTGGTCAATAATTGGCAAATATGAGTCTACTTTGAATCTGCTCGATGGATCAAGTGATGTGTCTTCAGATCCACCTTCGCTAACCAAGCATACTTTTCTTCTCTTCTTTCTTGAAATTTCTTCAATATAATGATGACAGCCACTTAATACTCTACTATTTTCTTCGAATTCTTGAAATTGGGATCTTAACGTTTGAACAAATTCATGCAAACCCTGAAGAAAATTTGTTGCCTTATTCAAAGTAAATTTGCTGCAGCGCCTGACCAAATTTATGAAACCGTTCTATTATGCACGACCATAACTTTAACTCATACAAAATAACGCTAGATCTCGTGCCCCCTTGGAAATTAGCTGATGCCCCCTGGTTAAGAACCACCGGTTCACACAGTTAGCATTCATTCTATGATTTTCGTGCTTTATTCTTCCGATCCTGATAATAAGCATGCCAGTTGCTCTTAGTAGCCTAAGTTGTTATCGGTGGACCTATTTTTTTGGTGGGCCTGGGGCTGCAGCCCCGTCAGCCCCTGCCTTAATCCGGCCCTGAGCCCAGTGATCAAGATAGCAAGAAGGTTTTTCCTTTCAATCTAAACTGTTTGTGTTATTCGCAACCACTATATTTATTTCAGAGTCAAAAATCATTGAAAAAAGTTGTTTTATTGCCCATGCTTATTACGTCATGGTTAAATCATTGTAATGAATGACGACGCACTGAAGAAAAATGATGTTCTATTTTGTGCTTATAGTGATGTCAGTGTCCAAGATTAACCAAGTCTCCTCTTCATCATGTGAGTCTTGTCAATTAAGAGATTGAATAAAACTCAGAAACGACATTGGTTGGGGCTTATTTTATGAATAACTCATTGAAAGCAACTTCATCTCATTGGAAGCATTGGAGCAAATGTGTTTAACTTTGAAATACAAATCATCAGTTGATTGCAGGGACGTAGCTCCACATTGTGGAGGGGGTAGACAAACGAGTATTATTGCACGTCAGTGAGCATTATTGCACGTCAGTGAGTGTTGTTGCACGTCATGGTGAATAGAACAAGTTACTCTGTCAACCCAGATGACCAGGTCGGATTCAATGGAAGCTTCTACAAGGAAGCAAAACTACTAAAACTAAATTTTCAAAGAAGACTTCTCACTCCCAGGATGAAGATTCTCACAATAACTCAGTTATAGGCCATCAGCTGATGCTTAATTAATAAACGCGATTGAATATTTTGATCTACAAGCATTTTGTTGCCGTTGAAATGTTTATTATCTTCCTCAAAAATGTTTTGTTAAATATAACTTTTAGGTTATCCTCTTCCTGGTCCTCCTACAAACCTGAACCTCACCATCCGTAACTTTAACTTCCTCCTCTCCTGGTCTCCTCCAAATGATTCTTCTCATGATGACGTCACGTATAGCTTATACAGGTGCACGTCATCTTGTTTAGCAGTGATTGTGACGAAATAAATCTTATTGTTTTTTCATTATGCTTATTTGTTGAAAAGATAGTGATGATCAAGGTTAAAGGTTTAATCTTAAACTACTGTATTTGCACATGTTGAGTTTGATAAGGAATGCGCATTGCGCAACGACCAAAAGATGCAATATCGATTGGAAAGAGGAGAGGGGGCTTTCACTCGCCAGTGGCCCACCTCAGTGGAATACGATGATTTTATGCGTTGAGACCAAAATAACTAGAAAGTTTTTCTTGGTGATCTTGACTGACAATAAACCAAGAAACTATCATGCACCAGACTCCATTCTTTAGCTTTATCAAGTTCTATTGATGCGAGATACTTTGCAACCACTGAAGTAGTCAGTCGGAACCAATAGTAAAGAACGGAATATTAGTTGAACTACTTATTCTAAAAGAGAAACTCAATCTATCACTTATTTAAAATTATCGTACTTTTCTTCGTACAGCAAATTTTTGAAATCTTTCTCACAATGGAGGAGAATAGAAACGTGCCAGGTGCTCTCCACCTCCTCCTGCCACTTCGAACTATCCGATGTAGTCAGAGATCGCGTTATTGCTGTGGTTGCCAATAGAAACGGTTGCTCCAGCAATAAACTGGAAGCGACTATTCTTGTATCCCCGTCAAAAGAAGGTCAGTTCAATAATCCACGTTTTGTCGCTTCTAGCTTTTTCTAGACCTCTGCTATGTTTGTCATAGCCTATAGGCTATTGTTTTTTTTTCGTTGTGATGGTCAGAAATAAAAACAAACTGAACTGAATTCACAAAACTGCTCCCAAACCCACTCATCGTTTTGAAAAAACATTTTTGTGTTGTTTTTGTTTCGGATTAAGCTTCGAGCTTTGTTCGTTTGCATCAAAGGAATCATGTTTTCATCTTTACTCGTAGTTCATCTCCTTCCGCCAGATTTCGACGTCGAGGTCTTGGATCCTCTCATCTTTATTCATCCACACGTTGATTGGACGAAAGAAAGTCGTCTGTTCAATCACTTCGATTTGAAATACCAGGTCAGTGTCAGTTGACAATCTTTTCGATGAACAGGACAGGTCGTGTTGAATCAAATTGAATACTGTGAGCTATTGGTTTTAAAAGCAAAGCTGCGGGTTAAAGAACAAACAAGTTTCAGAGCAATAGCCCAAGAGTAGGTTGGTTTCGAATCTTTATCCTCGGACTGACAAAGCCGTTGATTCCTGACAGTTTCGCATACCACTTGTAGTGGCTTTGAACCATTAACGCAAGCCCAGTTATCGAGAGTGGCAGAGTGAAGTTTTCCGATTGTTGAAATGTTGTTGCCGGGGATTTATTTCATCCATTAGATGCCGCTGAATGGAGAGCAGTCCTTAACGTGCGTTGCTCAAGCGTACTCCCCGAAAGTCGAAGCAGCGCCGCTTGATCTTGAAGCGGGCGCTTAACCACTGAGCTAATGGGCGGATTTAGTTAAATTTCTTCAGATCGAAAGAACCGCTACATGCTCACTGATACTTTCTTGGCCAGTCGTCTCATAGGATCCTAATTTTTGAATATTCTGGAATGTTCTATTCAACCTGTTTCAGATCGAAGTTGGGGAATACCCGAAGAAGAACCAATCTAACGTCACCTTGAAAACTGCTGACATTCGATCGACAGAGATTGACACTGAAATGTGCAATCCACGTCACGATGACGTCATCCAACGTCAGTGTTGCGTTAGAATGCGTTTTTTCGAAGCCACGCTGATAAAGTACGGATCAAACATAGGTGATGGGATCTGGAGTAGAAGACTTTGCATCAACGAAACCGGATCGAGTCTCATGGCCACCAAAACGTAAGCATGAAAGTAGCCTACAGGCTACAGCTTATTGTTTTTGTGTTATTGAAATAACACAAGTCATACTGACCATACACAAACGCAATCACACAAAATAAACACTGATATCTTGCAGAGACAGACTTGGAAATAGCTAGGACGTCACCATGGATTAATACGTTCATACCCCGTAACGAAAATGCGAAGATCGCGTCTAACTTAGTTATATTAGAGTCATGAATATGTTTAGTGGAGAATTTCTACTAAGCTTACTCCTTGACCAACACAACTAAACTGAATTAGTTAGCCTACCCAGCAGGTTTAATTTATCATCGCGTTTTATAGCCTAATAAGCTCATAACTAGGGCAACCAAAAGTCAATAAAGTCAAAATTTTTCTGCCTTGTTCAAAGTTTATAAAACGTCCAGAAACTAAATTTCAGGCTGACATGAAGAGAGGTTTCAAAGTTATTAAGTCAAATTTTTTGGTTAGGTCAAAATTTTCTTTTAACGTAGTTTTTCTTCTCTCTATTGATATTTTATGAAAGCTACACAGATACTGATTTTTTGTTGCAATTTATGTTGCTATTCTGACGTAATAATCCATTTGTTGCAATTTCTGTGGTAATAGTCTTGTTTCGCCTTGCCAAATTGGAAAATGGGACGAGATGATATTTCACCACATTTATATAGCCTGCTGAGGAACTCCCAAGCAACTTCTGTTTCAGTAGTGAGAAGTTTGTCCATTTTAGAAAAAAATTTGACGAGAGACAGGAATTTCAAAGGCGATAATGTGAAACATTACTTGATGTTGAAGTATAATACTGCAGAATCCCCTCAGTAATTTCGGGATATTTAAAGACACTCCATATTTATCTTTTGCAGTTTTTCGAGTGATTTTCGTTAGGCCTACATGTTCGTTAGCTGTGGTGTCATTGAGTCTTCCACATTTTTCTTTTATTTTATTAGAAAAAGAAGATATTCTTACCTTACGGTTTGATTTCTAACATGCTTTGTATTTCGCATTTGGGTTGCAAACGCAGAAAGTTATTGGTCAAAATTAGGTCAAAATTTGTAAATTATAAAGTCAAAATTTTAAGTTTTTAGGTCAAAAGTTTGGTTGCCCTACTCATAACTTAATCAAGCAGCTTTTTCTTTAGGATAGTTGGCAGCAACGACTTGGCTGTGGCCGCCATCGTCATTGGCTTGCTTATAGTGGTTGTCATTGGTTGCTACGTCTTATTCAAAGCCTGGAGGTTTTACAGGGAAGCTTACAAGAATGTACCGCCTCTGCCGTCGAGCTTGGTAAGCATCATAGGCTAAACTTACTGATTTGTAGGCCTACTAGCTATGTCCATCACAACAACATGTGCATATAGAAGTTTTTCTAAGCACTTAACCAACCACATCTGGCTCGACACCCGATTGTTGAAAACACCGCTCACCTCTACCCAAGGTGTAAGTTAATAAATTGGGTGAGCATAGTTGATGAAGGAAAGGAGGCCGAGAGAAAGGAACTTGCCACCCTACTCTTGTTAGTGCCAAAGGCTTAGTAGAATAAGAACCTTATCTTCTCATTTCCGACCTTTAGAATAAGCATAGGAACCACCCTTACTTTCTAACTAACTAGCCTACTGAATTTTAAACTTTAGGCCCACCGGTACTTCGAATGAAATTGTGCTTTCTGATTTCATAATGGGAAAGCCCCAGAAACTCGGGAAGCTTTCAATCAGTGCTTCCACTTTTACAAAGCTAGATTACAGTGTTGTACGTTGACGGCGTCAACTTTTTGTTGACGCTGAGGCTAGTGCCGTCATTTTTCTTTTTAATTGACGGAAGTGATAGTGCCGTCAACTATATTTTGCCAATTTTAAGCGTCAAGCGCTATGCGTCATTTTTTGTTATCTCCTTTCACAATGAGAGTTTCACAATGTATTTTGGTCAGCGCGACTCAACAAAATTACCGTCTTTCGCGTTGGTAGGAATGGCTATCTGAAATACAAGCGGGAGAAGTTCGCCAAATGGTGATCACTCATATCGTGAGCAGTAGCCTATCGAGAACGAGGGATCAGAAAGAGAAAGCGAAAAATCAATGAATGTTATCGCGGAGGTTGAAGATACTTTATTTCAAGAGCTCTATGCCCCTGAAAAGAGCGAGTTTGTTACAGTGGATCTCGTTAAAAGATTTATTATGCTAAGCCATCAACTGGAAACTTTTTCAGGCTAATGACGACAATCAGAAGCAGAATTTCATACGAACGACGACGACAACGACAGCACGCTTGGAACAGTGATGCATTTCCGAGTGAACCTTTTCAAGGCTTGTTTTTGAAATACAACACACCAATACCATTCCAGCGCTGCTGTGGAACTCATGTTTTCACTTGGAAAGGACATTATGCGTCCCAAACGCAGCAGATTGTCAGAGAAACGTTTTGAAATGCTTGTGTTTCTATACAAAGAAATAACTAATAGGCTAAGCAGCTAATTACAATACAATCTCAAAACATAATACCAGCTCTTTATTCATAGCTATTATTAGCCTAAAATTGGTTGAAATACTTCCGTTTTGTGAGACCCTGGTTAAAATAGCGCTAGAAGTTAGCGCTGACGCTGACAATTTCTTTGAGAGCTGACGCAGTAGGCTACTTTACGCCGTAAAGTTTTTAGGCAATTCGCGCTGACGCTGTCAATTTATTTCATTGACGCATACAACACTGCTAGATTACCACATTTGTCCTCAGATTACCACATTTTTTACTGTAATTTTCTTTCCGATTTTAACCGTATTTAGACTTACTATTTACATTAACAAAGTGGCTATTTTTACCCACTTCGGCCACTTGTTGCCATAGTTGTAATCAGGTGTTGCCAGAGTTAGGATTAAAGTTAGAAAGGGTTAGACTTAGGAATAAGGTTAGGGTTTTGATCTTTACCCAGAACTAAAAAAAAATTCCAAAATGCAAGTTTTTGTTTTCAGCAGCTTTAAACTTTTTTTGATTTAGGACAGAATTCCTTATCTGGCAACGCTATTATTTGGTTATATTTACACTATATAGGGTAAAATAAGGTCTAAAACAACTACAGTTCATTAACAGTAGCCTACCGTACCGGTTATTAATAGTTATTAAAACGTCCCAAATAAGTAAGCAAAGTACGGTACTGTAGCCTACTTGACACTGCAGCAGTGTTGCCAGATTATTTGAAAAAAAAGAGCCCAAAAATGCGCCAAAGCGATTTAAAAGTAGCCCAATTTGCCGTCGCGACGTCGACGATCAAGCGACAAAGGCGCAAGCTTTCTAGGGGGGTTTTGGGGCATGCCCCCAAGAGTCATAGACAAAGCAACATCTTTGTCCATCATGCTGATTGTGTAGATACAAAATGCATACACTGTTACAACATACAAGAAGTAGAATGTTCAATATTGAATCAAGCATTGTTCAATAGAAAAAAAACTTGGACGGGACAATGCCATACAGACTTCCTACAAATTCCTATTTTCAAATTCAAGATACAAATAGTTCCATAGTAGATGCTAACGCATAGCATAAGCCCGCCAACTCAGATGAACTACTAAGAACCAAGACCCGACAAAATTCTATCATCAACTGCTGAAGCTTCATTTTCATAAATAGAGCTGTCATACTTCAGCACTGATGACCGGGGATCAAACAGCATTTTTCCAATTGTTGCAGCAGAGTTCTGATCCTCAAAATCGCTGACAAAAGTTGAAGCCCGATACGATTTCGCAGTTTGGTTTTGATTGCAGAAACTCTCGAAAAGGCTCGCTCAACCAATGCATTCCTGATTGGTATACATTGTTAGTGCCAATTGAGCAACTTCTCTAAATTTATACTCCCCTGCACTGCAGCATTTCTAAACTCGTACACCTTGGTACAAAAAGTAGCCTACAACAATCTATCACTGTTTTTTCATCATACAAGGAAGACCTGTTTACATTCAATAAATTTCTCCACTGACATTCAATTTTTCCAACTTTAATTTATAGCTTAAACACCAATAAAAGCTTCGAAAATTATGGCACTAAACCAAGATCATAACTATAATTTCCGATATTCGATACAAGTGCAATTTCGCTTTCGCCACTCGCCAGTCAGCCCTTCCGTTTTCCCGGATGAAAATGAATACAGCATTAATGTAACAACAGTTAAAGCTGCTCATGGTCAGCGGTAAAATCAATCCTCATGCCGAATCATAAAAATAATGTCATTTTTTTCGTAATAAACCGAAACTTTACCAACATTTTCAAAGGCTTGTCGGATTCTACCAATTATTCAATTCTGCCAACTCAAAACTCACTGCCAAACAACTTAAAATTCTGCCAAATTTAAGCGCCGTATCGCGCCAAATAAGAGACTGAAAGTAGCCCAAAAAAGCGCAAGTCGCAAACCAACATTTTTTGGCGCCAAGCCCAACTAAAAGTAGCCCAATTGCAGATAAATCGCCCAATCTGACAACACTGCACTGCAGCTAGAACCTGAAAGGCATCTTGACTATGATCACATGGTCACCCTACGTTCAAAGTGAAAAGTCAGGACGCATTCCAAAATCAAACCGAAAACAGCGGAACATGCTAGTCGCATGCTGTTATAAGTAGCTTTTTGCATATCTGTTCGATTTCGGAAGACAACAGTTTAAATGCTCTTATTCACTGATAGTAGCCTATTTTATGTCAAATTTTCAAAATTTATAATTTCCACATTTTGGAAACATTTCCACACAAAATTTCCATATTATCACAAATTTTTCATTACCACATTTTTACCACAAGCATGATGAAAATTCCACAATTGTGGTAATTACCACCAAAGTGGAAGTGCTGCTTTCAACCATGGACGCAAATTACCAAAGCTTTGTGGCCTATTATGACTCATTGCTGGTTTGTAACTTAACAGGTGCAAGTTATGAATGAAACGGAAGCAACCTTCAGACTCTATCAAGATAACGAGGAAGATGATGCGGATCGCTCTCCTTGCGCCATTATGGGTGATAACATTCTTGTGCACCACTCAGTGGATGAAAATATTGTTGCACTCTCCCGTAACATGGGGGTAGAGAGCTTTCCATCAGCCACCACAGTTTGTAGGTTTTCCCTCGTTCCGACAGAACCACCTGACTTGATAACCTTCACTGGGACAAGTCACTCCGGCTGCCATCCCGACTGCTCATGGGTGAACAACAATTGCGGGTTCAAATGCCAGCAAAGACACCGCCTTTCCTCCACATCGACAATCTTCAATTGTTCTTATCGGCCTCTCAGTTGTTGTCATGAAAATGACAATCAAGCGGACGGGGTCTTTCATTGTCGTCATCACCCCCGCATCGCGGCTGGCAACTTCGGAGCCTCTAACGAGCACCTCGTCGAACTTCCGCCTCCGAACGCGCCCCGGAAGCAATGCATCGATTTCTTGAGACCATGTGAGTTTAACGAGGGCACATCCAACGAACGATCTGACACGGAGACAGCGAGTTCGCGCGACAGCGATGACGCTCTGCTTCCGTCAGAATGGAACAACTTGACTGCATCTGGTGACGTCAGTGACTACGTCACAGAGATCGGAGCGACCAGAATTCCTTTCATGACGTTAGTTTAGCGAGCGCAATAAACCGAAGTGACATCACGACCAAACAAACAGAGCCAAGCAATCTAACTATGCTTGAATGCTCCACGTGGTTATAATGCACTTTTTTCACATCGTAATAAATAAATATCTTAAATTATTCTCGTTGTGAGTCTCTCTGAAGTCCTCATGAGTCTGACGTTAAAGCAGCTACAGGGTGCAAGATGGTGTGCTTCTAACCACCGGGCAATGCTAACAGAATATGAAGCCGTGCACTGCAAGGGCGCCACGCGTGGTGCAATAGCTAGTTATGAAAGAACGTTTGTTTGAAAGAAACCGACTCGGCACTTCTGGCGCCACCACAACAAGTCTTTGCCATTCACAAGTTTATTTCCCAAAACCGTAACAAGCCACCGGATGACGATTGACCAATACGAGTTGTACCAATGCGAAAAAACTCCCCTAAAATGTATGACAAAAACAAAGTGTATCTCGGCAGTCGAGACACATATTGTATTTATTAGAATTGAACTACATAAATTAATTATAAGTCTCCAGCAAGCAATAACAATTGAAGCAAGGGTCTACTCACGCAACAAAGTCTTCGAGTGCAATTGCCGAAGTAATCGCACAACTATGTTATGTTGACACGGGATTAATAACTACTGTAGTTGATTACAATGTCATACGAATCGCCGAATATGCAATAAATAAAAGTGAAAAGTTGGTTTCAGTAATAACATTACGCGCTCCAGCGATGTGCACGCGGTCTCAGTAACACACCACGCAGCAAAATCCGTCATTTTTACATTGATTCAACGTCTACAGGCGTTGAATCAATGTAAAAGTGACGGGTTTATGCTGTCTGAAACATTTGAAAAACGTTCAGATACAAGGCAGAGGTAATAATTAAGTCACGGTCAAGTAGACAACAATCGGAATGCAACGAAGCAGCTGCAACTAGATGACGTGGTTTCCCGACAAGCCGCGCTGTGGGAAGGCGAAAACTCCAAGTACATGGGCGTCCTACTATTACATCATAGACTGGGCGGATGAGGTGACGGTAAATCGTAGTCACTCAGGCGGTTAAATTTCAACTAAAAATAGCACAATGCAAAGAGGAATTCAAATCCACTAAAATGTGAACAACAAAGGCAGTGTGGCATATCTGAGTGGACGTCATAAAAGCGGATAAATTTCAGTTGCTGTAGAGTTTGAAAGTAGAAATGTACTGTTATGAAAAATTATAAATACGTTTGATGTGTCATAAAAATGTTTGTGACAGCAAACGAAGTGCTTCGTTGTGACGCAACCCCACGATAGCAGACAATACGTACACAAATAAAAAACAAGCATTGACCAACAATTCTTTTTACTTGTCGAGCTTTCTGAATGCGATTGATATTCCAAGACTGACACATTTCTTCTGGATCAGAATTGTACACTGAAAGGTCCCACTCTCTGTATTAGGTGGTAAGTTGGCACCGTCCTGGTTGGCAGAACACAAAAAGATTGTCGACTATCTGTGGTTCGGGCCACAGAAACATGTGATTGGGCCAATGGGCCTTATACACCATTTCGCTATTGCAGACAAATCCTTGGACAACCATTATTATTTATATAAAGTAGAATCGCTCAGCGACTGAAAACACGGCACCCCTTTGTGCCAGCTGCTTTTGAGGTGATGCAAATTATTCCAAAAACGCAAAAAATTATATGTAAGACACTTGGAATTCAGCAATGGTGTGGGTGGCACGCTCCCCTGGTATGGACGTGCCCAAGCCGACTTTGGTTAACCAACAAGCTCAACAGAATTCGAACAGGAGATGTCCAGTTGGCCACTTCCATTTTAATATGCACCAGTGGGGTTTGGCTCTCATCGGCTTGCGAATGCGGGCGCGGAGGAATAAACTGCTGACCATTTCGTTTTTGAATGCCTCATTTACAAGGCACCCAATGGAATGCATGGTATAGCAATACTGGACGAAACTACAATAACCTGGCTCTCGATCACCTGCCTTAAAATCTGAACAATCCTGTCCCACACAAAAGAATAACTAAGTGAAAGTACAGTAGATTGGTTCCTGTGTCCCGTCAGAGAATGATCCTAGTGGCCCAACTTAAAGAAACCTCACTCTTTCACTTTGGCGTCATCATCAAATCTCCCAAAATATCTTAAAATTTCAGCTAAAAATATAAAAGTCATTCCCAGCCCAAGAGCGACGTGGTATACGCTGTTATGGTTGAATGAATCTGGCAATGGGCAGCCAAGCGTGGCAAAAGCATTAGGCGAGCTACACTTGGAGGTGAGAGTGACTTGAAGGGACCCCCCTGCCAGTATGGACCATCCCCCAATGCACCGGAGGCTCCAAATTGTGAGAGTAGATATTTGACATAGATGGTCACAGAAATTCTTCAGCCTGCTTGTACTGGACTCGACATCCACAGAGCAGTCTGCTGTGATCTCAACAGCTAAGTTTAGTTTTTCTTCCTCACTCTCACCAATCATCTGGTTATTGCTCAAGCGATTCCTGCATAAAGACCTTTCGTCTTTTGAGCTTGTTGTTGTCAAAGTTTTTGCTGAAGAAGACACCTCTTCGTAAACCATTACAGACGTTTTTAACTTATTCATTTTCACATCTCTTTGAAAGTACTTTTTCATCTCTGCAACTGCAAAAAATGTTGAAAAAAATGTATATAAGAGCACAGACGAGTACAATGTGATCATTGCGAAGCCAGAAGTCCAAAGTTTTTTTATGTCCAAGTGTTCAAAATTAGAAAACGCTAAGTGGTGTTTCTCCAAATGAGACTCAACACTTATGCGAATTTTGCTTTCCTCTATGGACTCGATCGTATTTAGTGTCTCTAAGATGTCATTGTCGGATTGAATATTTACCTTATAAAGATAAAGATTCAACAAATGATTTCCAATTGCTGAGAATACAAAAATAACAGCAATCATTTGGAACAAGCGCATGAATATGACTTTGCAGTGTGACGAAGCTTTGTGACTATTGCTTGCTTGCGGAGTTAGATCCTGTGATGGCGTGATAACCAATCTTGACTCAGGACCAACTGACTTTATGCTTTGACTTCTCACCTTGTTGACTTCAGTTGCAAATAAATACGATATTGAGAGCATCAAACATGATGCCATCAAGGAGCCAGAGAAGTTTGCTGCTTCCCATACAACGTACCATGGCTGAAGGGTTTCCAATGAAGTAACTGTCTTGGAGACCAAATCTCTCATCTCTGTAAGACTATAAGTTGTCTGTGGGAACTGAACGGAATCATAAACATCATCCAACACTTCCACGTAGTGGTGCGCATACCCACCAAGAATATTCATCACTGCTCCAGACACAAAAAATATAACTACAACAGTGTTTAGAGAGGTTAGCGCATCTCGATGCTGTTTGATGACATCTTCTTCACTCTGCTCCTGAAACAAAACATATGTTATTTTATACAGCCTCTATAGCACAGATATGTAATAGAGCTAGTTCAAGACTTTGTGCATCTTGAAGTTCAGCAAGATCATGTGACGCTGGTTCGACTCTTGAGAAGTGCGCTTGAGAAATGCAGTTCAAGGACAGCTCTCCATTCAGCGTCACCTAGTGGGTGTAAGAAGTCAGAGAAAACAAGAATTTCTTTTGGCAGTAGGTCTGCTTCGAAAAGTTTTACAAATATGTAAACTGCCAAGGTTAAGATGAAGATTTCCATACAAATAACACAAAATCTTAAGCATCGGTTTAACAGTAGCATAACATAACAATTAACAATTGAGTGAGGCTGTTCACCAGGCATTTAGATAAATAACATCATAACATGATACAGCTTATAAAAAGCAGATTGTCACCTTGCATCTTGTGGTACTTCATCTTAGTTTGCACCAGAAGAACGTATTTCATGTTAAATCATAACATACCATTAAAACAAGAAAATCACATTTCTGGGCATTGTAGCAATTTAGAATATACTCTGGTTTTTGTGCCAAATACTTTCCTTCCAAGCGATACCTTAGATTTTGATCTTCTTTGCATCTTGTCTCTAATAGCCAAAACAACAAATATCCCAGCATAGATGAAGAAGAGAATCCCATTGATATAATCAGTTACATACGTTGAGTATGCGTTGTCAAGACCACGATGATATAGAAGTCGTCGCAATATCATGATCTTCTATATTCAAACCTCTAACAAACCTAGTTCAACTTTTTTCCTACAAAGTTTCACAAACAAACAAATTAAAATTGCTAAGACTTTTCTTATGTAACAAAATAATGGCATCTCATATTTCAATACAGATGAACTATTATTGATAAGCGGGGAAAACTTGACTTAGACAACCGCATGGTTGCAGGCCTCGAAACTCGTTTTTGTTGACGGCGGACAAACGTGTCCGGTCTGAGCAGCTATCTCGGCGAACAAATTAAGTTTCACGGCGAACACACCAGTTTTAGCGTCGATAGTCATGCTTAATCACTTTATCTTGATACTTCTTCGTCATTTGAGAACTATAGCTATGGTTTAGAAGGCTTTTTAATAATTCAGCGAAGTCACTCTCAAAGGCTTTCATCAGACCAGCGGTGTGCACTTAAAGTCAAAGCGTCGTGTAGCTGCTTACGCCGCATAACTGATTAACTTCCACCAAACGAGGTCGTGTGGCTTCTTGCGTCATAATGCTCTGGGCACGAGTCGAAAAAGTTCTACATTAATGCTATATACTTATTTTCTGCTGTGCAAAGTTTCACTAGGCTTTTTTCTTTAGGTATATTTTTGCGTGTAATGTGAGCGAAAGTGAATTTTTCCTTGGCCTTTTCTTTGTTACTGTAATACAATACCAAAACTTAACAAATTTAGCTGCATCTTGCTGTACTAGCCTACTCGTATAATCTAATTTTGTAACCAATCTTGCCTGATCAATATTACTCGGAGATCAAAGCCAGACATTGTGATGTAAGACTTGAACTAAGTTGCGCGTGATCAGTGTAGAAATACCATACTACCATCGTTTTTTTTTAAAAGAAATCACCTTTGTTACACCGATTCAATGTCATCAGTCGTTGAAGCAACGTAAAAATTGAAAGTTTTTTGATTGAATGGAAGATAAAGGATACAGTATTTACATTGTCTAGATGCGCGGGAAATCATATTCTCGCAACAATTGTTTGTGCTATGCAGAGATGGGCAAGATCACCAGTATTGGTGATCTTGAAGATCAAGATCACCAAAAATAGGTGATCTTGAAGATCAAGATCACCAAACTATGTGATCTTGAAGATCAAGATCGTGATCTTGAAGATCAAGATCACTTTCAAGATCACTTTTTATGTACTTGAAAAAAAATGAAGTTTTTGATCAATGCTGTTGCAAAAAATAATTACTATAAGCAACCTGGGTAAAGGTATATAGTTGGTATTGCTAACTTTAACTTTCAACTACTCGATCGCTGGCCTAAGAATTGTAATAAGTTAGTGACTGTTTCTATTAGGCCTCAGGCCCGGATTTAGGGGGGCAGAAGGTGCAGGTGCCCCGGGCTCCCCGACTTTTGAAGGGCCCCCCTACTTGGAAAAAATGTAATTTTGTGCTATTTTTTTTCCTTTCAGCTTTTAAAGTTTTCTGCAAAATGCTGTGCAGTGCTGGAGTAATGCTACTGTAGACGTAGAGGTGGTTTTTCGAAACCACAGGCGCGAAAAATTGTTTTGCACGGGGGCTCCCCGATCTAAAAGTGCCCCGGGCCCCCCATCAGCTAAATCCGGCCATGTTAGGTCTATCAATTGTTGACGTAGCTTGCGTAGAATCGCAACGTCACACCCAAGGCCGAGGTTAATTACAGTAGTACTAAAAAAGTCGCAAAATTTGCTATTAGTTTTATACTTTATATTTATAATAAATAAATAAACATAAACTTTGAACTGCATCATTTTTTACCAAATTTTTGTCTGGTTCATGTGGGAGTTTTGATTCGTGTTACTAAGTAGTTTTAACTTTCACTGTATTATGTCAAAGTTTATTGCACCATTTCTCCATCTGGCAACCTTTATACTGTTGTCTGCTATCAAAAAAGTTCAGAGGTTTGCGGTCAGACAAACTCCTCCATACTCAGACCGTAAACAAGTCTTGGTCTAGTTGATTTGCTGCAATAAACCACTTTACATGACCAAAGTCGGCTAGAGTCCAGATTTTTTAACACCGCCATTCTAGACTTTTGAAACATCTAAAACTGGGTCAAAGAAAGCAAACATTTCTTTAAAATAAACACATGGAAATTGTGAACAAAGTTAAATCATTTTTATTATACGTCAACATGAAGTACACGGAAGTTGGCTTCTTTATTATGACCAACACAGAATTTTTTTTCAATTTTGAAATGGCAATACTGACCAGATCAGATGGAGACTTTAAATCGTCTTTTGTTGGACACATATCATATCAACAGTGGTTTAATGTTAGTAGTTGCCACTAATTACTTTGTACAGTGCGAGTTCTAAAAAAATGCCTCTATCTTGTAAGTAAACTTCAATTTTAAAGTGATCTTGATCTTATTGTTCTTCAAGATCAAGATCACACAAAAAAAAGTGATCTTAGATCAAGATCAAGATCACCAAAAAAAAAGTGATCTTCAAGATCAAGATCAAGATCACGATCTTGATCTTCAAGATCACTTGTGATCTTCAAGATCAAGATCACGCCCATCTCTGGTGCTATGCAATGACGATTTGTATCGCTAGTTTTGGTGCTATTTCTCGGTGAACAAATATGGGTGCAACCTAATTCGTACCATGAAAAGATAGAGAGAAAAAAGCCGAAGTCGCTGATCGCAGTTTCCGCAAACATTTTAAAAGGGTTAGGGTATCGGTTAGGTATCGGTATCCGCAAACAAACAAAAAAAGATTGAGAGAAAAAATAGAACATCGCTGATCGCAGTTTCCGCAAACATATTAAAAGGGTTAGGGTGTTTCTGCAAATAAACAAACTGAAAAGATCGAGAGAAAAAAATAGAACATTGCTGATCGCAGTTTCCGTTTTTCTGCAGTTTCCGCAAACATTTTAAAATTTTTGGTTATGATCCTGAGAGTTTTCCGAAGTCGCTAATCGCAGTTTCCGCAAACATTTTAAAAGGGTTAGGGTTGATCGGAGTTTCCGCAAACATTTTAAAATTTCTGGTAATGGTCCTAAGAGTTTTTGTTTGTGGAAAATGTTAAAATGTTCGCGGAAACTGCGATCAGCAACTTCGGCTTTTTTTAATTTTTTCTCTTGATCTTTTCAAGGTACAAACTGACGGTACCAATTGTTCATGGTACAAATTAGGTTGCATCCGGCAAATATGACCGATCTAGATGGTACTTCCTGCGGACATCACCTGATGTGACGGCGGACATGTCCACTAGGGTGTACCAAAAAAACCTTACTTTCACCAATCTTGCTGTTGGCTGGCAAAAAGTTGTGTTTGGGGTCAAAACTAATGCTAATATAAAAAATTTTAAATTTCATTGTTGTTTGACGCCTATTTTCTTTGCGTTTCCATGGAAACAACCCAAATTTTAAAAAAATGGCGTAACTTGAAAACCACTATAGTTAGAAAGCTCTAATAAACACCAAACGTTCCAAAACACCAATATTCCTATGAGTGTTTAATACATTTTATGGGTCTAGATAATGTAGTTTTTTAGATATTTCCTAAAATAGCGTTTTTGTAAAAAATCTAGTTAATTTACTCTAAAAATTATTTTATATAAATTTTTGCTATGGCTGGCTAAAGTGGCAATGTAACAATCACACAATAGTCTGGCAATGTAAACAAAAAATTAAAGTACTTGACTAAAACCTTAAATTACCAGTATATTTACAGTATATACATATATATATATAATCAGTTAACATGCAGTAAGCAATACTATTTTACTTCCTTTGACAATGCTCAAGACAAAAGGTGTACCAGTGGTCCGGTACCTGTGTAGCCGCAATACGATATGCAATGTTTTACGCATCATATCAATGGAAATCCATGTTGCTTGATTTGTAGTTTTTACAAGTACAGTTTCTTTCCTTTTTTAGTAACTCTTTCTAATGATGGAGCAACTGTGGCTTGTTTTTCTCTCAATCCTCTGATAATCTTTAAAATGTTTTGTTTTGCTGTAGAATTTTGGGTGAGTTTGTCATAAAATTCAGTAAGAAGACCCAATGCTCGTTCAGATGCATTGACAACTGGGATTGCTTTGATTATATTTTTTACCTTTAAGTATCAGTAGATTTTTGTGCCAAAACTTGGGATTAGCTGTGAAAAAACTTTTATCTAATTTGAGCAAATTGAACTACAGTAAGTCCATGAGTCTTTTCCTATAAAGTTGTTTATGTTTATATATTGTTTTTTCTTTGTGATGGTCAGAACTAAAAACAAACTAAACGGCAACAAAAATGCGTAGCCTAACGATTGAGTCACTTCAGGTTCGAATTTAGTTTAAAAAAAGAAACACCTCTACCTCTTGGTGGTATCGAACTCGTATCCTTGTGAGTACGAGCCAGACAAAGATCGCACGCGCCACAGATTCACTTGGCAAAAGCAGTTGAATTTAGAAGTTATATAAGCACTTTTTTTCATTTGTTCTTTCGAGAAAGAAGAAAAAGTACGCACCAGCGCAGTAAAAGCGACGTAAAGGTTAAAAAAAAGGCATGGAACGGCTGTATTTACGGCGCCGTAAATGTAGGGTCACTTCCTAAAAAAATCTCTCTACTTATCTTTGAAACCACTCAATTTGTGTAAGCACAAGTTTTTTTTAACAAAATTTCAAATCTCCAGGCAGTGCATCCCATGGATCTGTAAGTGGGCTTCTCTCTAGCACCAGCTTGCTAGGCGTGCAGTTGTTCTCATACATTATTTATATTGCCTACCGCTACCGGTACCTCATTATTTTTGCAAACCTTCGAATCTTGTTTTCTGAAGTTGTTCTTCGCTTCTGCTATGTTTGGTATATATTGTTTTTTTTCGTTGTGATGGTCAGAAATAAACACATTACTGAACTCAAACTGAGGCTGAGACCCTGGCCCTTGGGAAATACTTTGCGATCAGGTTGGGGTTGGTGGCAGGGTTGCCAACCTTTGAAAATATTTCCCGCCCAAACTGATCACTGAACCCGCCCAAAACCAGCCCAAACGCTTTTTTGACGTCATAATGCAATTAAACTTCCAAAATATTTTTGATAGACTCAATTCAATCATATATACTAATGTCTAACATATCTAGATCTTATAATTTACGCTGAAATTAGCATGTACCTGTAAAGTATCAGGTTTGGTGGCCGTGCTTAACTATATTTATTGATGCATATACCGCAATATTAGATCCTTTCATGCACGTCTTAAACCATTAAGGTTTTGCCACCTTTTCCTTTTGTTAGTTTTGTTACTGTATTTCTTTTTCACAATATCATTTCTTGTGCATTCTGACAAAGAAAAATAAATTGAATTGAATTGAAAAAAAAAAGGAAACAATCAATGTGTAAGAATTAAGATAATTACAGTGCAAACAAAATAACAATTAACCAATATGTAAATTTACTAAACACAGGTCAGCACAGCAGGCACAGTATGTCCAATTTTGACCAATTACACATTACCTACACGTTTATGATCATACATATTCACGTCAGACTTATCTAACAATTTCAGAGATGGCCTTACTTTGCCCACTTTCCCATGGTAAACAATGCTTTGCTATGAACACAACAGCGTTTAGTAAAGCTTTGTAGGCCTACTGAACTTTTATGTGAACTTTCTTAATGAAAGTAGAAAATAATAAAACATTAATTTATGCATCTCACACGCACAAAATAAACTTGCCTTCTTTATGAGACCAATTTAATGGCTGACATGACAGCACTAGAGCAGCAACTTACAGCATTCTATACAACCTACCTCAACCTAACTGCAGTACATTTGAACTTCGACTACATTCTCTCCTTTTAATTAGTTTTAGCAATCTCACGTTGTTTTGAGACACATTACTCAAACCAGCTCAAAAAACCGCAATCCGCTACCTTCAAAAAAATCCCGCAACTCAGGACGAAAACCAGCCCAATTGGGCGTGAAAAACGCAAGGTTGGCAACCCTGGTTGGTGGTGACTGTTTCTGCTTGATTGGTTCTATGTTTGAAATGAATCACCGTGTTGCCAGACTCCGCTAAATGAATTCCACCGCAATATCGAGCAAATTTCACAAACGCAACTATTCTACAGCAACACCCATTTTACGTTTCTTCCAAGCTGAACGTGAACTCCACACAAAAAAACTTTAAATGTTTTTAAACAGTTTTTTTTCCGTCGTCATAGGATCTTCAACTTTCTTTAAGGAAGGTCTTTTTACCCGTTCTAGCTTCAAGGAAGTTCAGTTCAGTTGTTTTTATTTCTGACCATCACAGCGAAAAAATATACACGTCAAAATAGCAAAGATCTAGAAAAAGGTAGAATCGACAAAACGCGAACGTTATATCGTGCTTGAGACCGAAGCAAGTAATTCCGATACCGAAGTCACCCGCATGCCATCTAGACCATTTTCATAATTATCATCTTCACTACATTTTTCATCATTCATGATCATCAGTGTAATATCATGCTCAAATAATAAGTTAATTAATCTAAATTCCTGTACCCATCAGTTATCAATTCCTATTCAATATCACACCACTGTCGTTGCTGCGAACACTCCATTTTACTTAAAACGATGTACTGTACATAGTATTTTGTATATGTAATATGTTTAATATGTAAATAATATGTTTAATATGTAATAATATGCCGTATGTTCATTGTTTATTCTTGAATGCTCGTGTTGTTGATTTTTCTTTTTTATATTGGTTGTAAGGTTCAGTCGTCCCCGCATGGTTTCATCAACTGGCACACCTCCAGTTGCTTTAGGTATGTGGAGCCAACTGGTTCTTCCAACTAATTCATCTACTTTAAACTGTTAGGTTTGGTGGCCGTGCTTAATTTACTTTCGTGTACATAACCTTTAAATTTGCATCGCATGCACGTTTTAAACTTTGTAGTTTTGCCATCTTTTCCTTTTGTTGGTTTTGTTCCCGTTCATTATTTGTAACTTTATCATTGCTGTTGTTTTCCGACAAAAAAAAAAAAATAAATTGAATTAAATTGAAATTGAATAAAATTGAATTAAGTTAAAAGAAAATTGCCACGGTCGCACCACCTTAAAAAAATTTAAAACTAGTAATAATATTGTGGTCAAATAAAAGGCTAATAATAATAAAAAGGAAAATTAAAAACATAAAAACATATCACAAAAAAACAAACATATTTCCTGGCTATAGCTTTATCAGTCTGTAGCGCTAGAGAGCTCTGTCGTCTCTGACGTCACACGTACACGTCACTAGAATTGTCCAGAAGGCTCCGCCTTGAGCGCATAACTGCACGTCTCGGGAATTCAATTCAGTAATCGGGAATTCAACTTCAGTAGTCAACTTCACTATGCCGAATTCCTACCTTGGTTCATCGTTATGTAGATTTGCAGTCGTGTTGCGTTGTGTGACCGTATGTAAAACTCGCAATCCCACACTAGTACCTTCTTAAAGAAGTTTAGCTCATGATTTCAAATCAATCAGTCGTTTGCTATGTGAAAATCAGTCGTTTGCTATGTGAAAATCAGTCGTTTGCTATGTGAAGCTCAGTCTTTTGTTATGTGAAAATTAGTCTCTTGTAGAGTTTTACAATATGTAAAATCAGTTTGTTGAGTTTTTGTTCAATGTGAAAAGTCGGTTCTTTCAGTTGAATGCAATATCTAAAATCAGAACTTAAAACCAGTATCAAGAAATCAGTCTTGGTAATTCTAAAGCAATATATCAGTTTTGTTGTTGCTACTGTTTCTATATTTTTTGGCACTGCCAGGATGGCGTTTGGATCAAGTTATTGTTAATAATGTAGCAGCGACAACATTTCGTATCCAGTTGTTGGTGATGGAGCTTTGATGATTCTGGTGTTTTCCTTTACTTTCTGTGTTGCTGTATCGAAGATTAAAAACTATAAACAATTACGTTGTGAGCAAGCATTGATCTTCTGAGTTGAGTTAGTAAACGATACAGCAGCGTAATCGACCTCGTGTCCTATCATTCCTTGTCGACTTTGCCCAGGAATGTTGCCATCCCACTGATGGCTGTGTATGGGTGGATATGCTGAAAGCAGCGTCCGCTACAAGTCAATATAGCTTTTAGCAGGTATTTTCAAAATTAGCATAAATAGATAGCCTATATACTTGCTATGAAGATCGGCCAAGTTGCGTTATCAAGAGTGCTGATGGAACACATCTTGATGCGTTTAACTCATAGAAAAGAAAAGCAAGGCAGGCAAATTTCCGATTTCATTGTTTTGTTTTTACGATCTTGAAGTCCGTCCCGATAGCTTAGGGGAACGTTCAAATATTACGTAACGCTTTTTTTCCGAATTTTTGACCCCCCCCTCCCCCATGTAACGCCAACGTAACGCTTTTTTCAATCCCCCCCTCCCCCATGTAACGCTTTTTCAGTACGAATTCAGCACAAAAAACTACCATTCCGTACTCGAAAGCGTTACGTAACGTTTTGCTTGAACCCCCTCCCCCCAATGTGACGCTAACGTAACGCTTTGCATAACCCTCCCCCTTCCCCTCGAAGGCGTTACGTAATATTTGAACGTTCCCTAGTTGGTTAGCGCATGACTTCTGGAACGAAGAAGCTTCATGATTAAGCGGCGCTGGTTCGACTCTCCGCTCTCAGGGTGTGCGCGTAAGAAACGCACGTTATGGACTGCTTTCCATTCAGTGGCATCTAATGGATGGAATAATGCGCTGGCAACAACACTTCAACAATCGAAAACTTCACTCTGTCAACCTCGGTGACAGAGCCTGCGTCAGTGATTCAAAGCCTCTGCAATTAAGTACCGTAGGCTACGGTATGCGAAACTACCAGGATTAAGCTCTGCAAGAAGCTTTTCCAGTCCGAGAATAAACATTCAATCAATCTTCTCATTTTTACCAAGTTTTAGAAAAGTTGGTATCCACCATTTTTAACCCTGATCTCATTCGACAGATATAAGATTCAACCCGGTCCTGATCTTAAAGTTTTGAAAATTCATAAAATCCGAACCGGGTGGGCCTATAGCTTACAAAGCCAAATATCACATAGGCCTAACGTAGGTATTCTAGAACCTAAATCATACTGTAGACCAGCTGACAAATCTGGCATGGCTACTGTCCTTAGGAACAAAAACCTGGCTGAATGCTGAATGAGATGTCTCTTGCAATGTCAATTGTGACTGACAATTCTGTTTTTTTCCTTATTTTAAATCCACAATAGTCTCCGCTTCTTTTGCATTAGGTTGTGACAAAAATAAACTGAATTAAACATGTGGTCTGCGTACTGTCCCTAGGTCTGCGGCATAAACTTTTGAATCCGAAAGTGATCCTAGTTCTGTTTTTCCTCGAAATTCGAGATCTGATCCTGATCCGGACATTTTTCGATAAACCATTAGGCTACACATGACCAGGATTGGGACTATCGATTACGAATCGATATTCGATAGCGTTATTCTTTACTTTGTCACTATCGAATCCGTGTTTTCTTTTCTTTTTCAAATAAGTATCGATTAACTGCTATTCTTTACTTTTTTGTGTGTTGAATCCGATATTCGATATTCGGTACTTTTCTGTAAAGTTTACAAATAAACAACGTAAAATATTAACCGAATTCCACAATTTTATTAGGCAGAGTTTGAAATTCTATTGAAAGGAAAAGCAAATTTTTTTTTGCGGGGAAACCCTGGTTGATCGCTGGTTGGTCGATTTAAACTGTGTTTGTGACTCTTCTCAGAAGGATTATTATTGCATGACTGCATCTAAAATTATGTTTTGTTACTCCTAGTCCTTTGAGTGGGAAGTATTATTTACTTCTTTGAATTTTTTTCAATTTGTTACTGCCTTGAGCATTCAGAAAAAGTGGTGGAATAATTGTTTTTTTTTTCACAATATTGATTACTACATTCTTTATTCTTTACTTTATTTTCTAGTATCGAAATCGGTTAATTCTTTACTTTTTTTGGCACTGTCGAATATCGGAATATTCTTTACTTTTTCACTATCGACTCCCATCCCTGCACATGACCATAGAATTAACAAGAAAGCACAAAAAGCATGAACAGTGAGGAAAAAGTGTGGGTTCTTCATAAAATTGCAAAATGTTTTGTGGTGCAGCTAGTAGGCCTACAGTCACATACAGAAAACAGTTAGCAAATTTTATGTAGAGTATAGCCTATGTTTAAAGAATACTTGCTTAGAAACACAGTTGAAAGGTTACCAGTAAGCTGATTTTCTTTTAACAAAGCTTTTGCAGTATGCTAGGAGTAAAGCAAGTAGGCTACAGGGATATCTAAAGAAGGGGATACGAAGGCTTTTATTACGTCTGACGATAGAAGGGCTTTTGTTTATCGTAAATAATCTGTGTTTATCGTAAAATGACAATTGGCACCGATAGTAGTTTAATAAATCTAGTTATGATAACCTGCATTGCGCTATTAGCATCAGGCCCAGTGGCGTAGCCAGGAAAAAAATTTGGGGGGGGCCAAATATTTGATGAATTGAAGAGAACGACAAAGTGTTTGATTTAAGACATCGCCACCTGATGTGCAGTGGTCTATCCTGGTGGCTTGAGCAAGGGGAAGATATAAAACTGGTGGGAGTTAGAGCGTGCCGAAGGCACACGTATTTTAGGGGGGTTCGGGGGCATGCTCCCCCGGAAAAATTTTGCAAAATTACACTTAAATAATGGATTATAGCGCTTTCTGGAAACACTTTTAGGGTAATATCTGTATGAAATTTATTAGCAGAAAAACAGCTATTAACTTATTAAAGGTAGCTCTTACACACGAACGGGCAAAATCTGCGGCTAAAATTAGAGAACACCAAAAACTCAGCTACACAAAAACCCAACAGAGTAAGCCATTCTGAAATTGCTTTCACAAATTAGTTAAAAGAAACGTAAATCGAGTAAATTTTGCGCAATTTACGATTTGCAAACTTTATTGGTGTCTTTCTGTGTGTCTAAAACAAGTCCTTGGGGTGTTAATAGCCAGATGTCTTGGAAAACGTTATAAATTTCTACAAACTTTATTATATTTTCAACAAAGGGCTCAACTTCGGAATCCAAACTTTGAAAATTTGGGGGGGGCCATGGCCCCTTTTGCCCCCCCCTGGCTACGCCTATGATCAGGCCTGGATATTTACAGCATGGTCATGGTTGCTTGTTGATTCAACTACCCGTATACCGGTACTTGCTTTACATCTAGCCTCCCGCAAAGGTTTTGTTAAAAAAAAAACAGCTTACTGGTAACTTTTCAACTGTCTTTGTGAACAAGTATTCTTTAAATATGCTCTACTTAACATTTGCTAACTGTCTCCTGTAGCTCACTGCACCAGCTGCACTACAAAACTTTCCAAGATTTTAAAAACAACAACATGATTAAAGCACTACAAACTACCGCCCTGGTAGTGTCATGAGAATAAGGCAATTGCAGCGAGCTTTCATATCCCTTTCTCTAGATATCCCTGTACGGATACTTGAGATAACAAGTAGCTACGAGCATACAGTGAATATACAGGTCTAATGCTCATAACGCAATGCAGCTTATCATAGCAAGGTTTATTAAATCACTATCGGTACCAACTGTCATTTTACGATGAACAGAGATTATTTACGATAAACAAAAGCCCTTCTATTGCCAGACGTAATAAAAGCCTTTGTATCCCCTTGTTTAGATATCCTTGGCTTCCAGTCACTAACATCCATTTTATGCTTCTTTTAAGGTGAACGTAGCCTATTCTTCAGCGCTCAGTGAAACACAAACAACTTAGGCTACGGTACATTTAGCCTAGGTCTTTGTCCTTGAGCACTCAACGACTGCCTCTGTACGGCTGTAGTAGGATATAACTTATGAGTGTTTACTTGCTTAATAATAGTGTAGGCTTAACACCTAAGCTTTATTGCGCTGCGCGGTATGCCGATATTCTGATGACCTCTTCCTGATTAACTACTGCCGCGCTGCTTAACAGCTTAGGTAACATAGGCCTACTGATCATTTACCTACTATCATTCTCAGGGGCTATTGAAATGCCATATGCTGATGTTAATCTAGCACAGTCCTTGATAGCTGGGCAGTAGCCTACAATAATTGCAACGCCTTGGTGGAATAATGTCACTTCATAAGCAGGATGAAGCATTATATGATATATTGGCTTTAGCAGAACGATGCCGGCACAGCCTGCTGTAGGCTTTACAACCTCCACATTAACTTTCAATTGACTTTAATTCCGCTTTCTACACTCTGAATAGACATTTAGCGCATTAATTTAATAACATTTAATTAATTATTATTAATTATAGAAGGATACTGTAGAGTAGTAACAAGGATAAAACCTCGCCCTTGACGCGCATACAACGACAAATTATTGTCGACTATGTAGGTTATCAGCTGAACTGTTTACTGTAAAGTTTCAGTAGACTATCATGGTTGACAGGCAAATGCTCTGATCATATTGATCAATTTAACCCTTTTACAAAACAGCAGACTAATAGCTTGTTGAGGATATTGCAAACAGGACGTTTGTAAAACGTAATGAAATAATAGCGACAGTAGGCTACGGTGGAAAACAATAAGCCGAAAGCAACTTTTGGGTGCATGCCATGGTGCAGCCCAGGGCTTCCAAAACTTTTTTTGCTCGCGACCCTTTTTAATCTTCTAAAATTTTCCGCTACCCTTCACGGTCAAAATGATAAGCAGTGCGAAATATAGCCTACATTTGTGATATTTATGGAATGAAATGCTGGGATGTGAATGCTGGACAATAAGTAAAGATATGAAGAAAAGACTAGAGGCTGCTGAGATGTGGTTTCTCAGAAGGATGTTGAGGATATCTTGGTCTGAAAAGAAGAGTAATGACGAAGTTATGAAATTGGCAAATGCAGAAAGGAGATTAATAACAACAGTTAGAAGGCGTCAAATGCAATTTGTAGGTCATATTCACAGACATGGAGATTTGGAAAAATTAGCTCTATTGGGGATGATACAGGGAAAAAGAAGCAGAGGTCGACAAAGATTAACTTATTTAAACAGCTTGAATCAATGGGCCACAAACACAACAGTTAAAACGAACGATTTTATACGAATGGCAAAAGACAGAGAAGTTTGGAAGACCATGATCGCCAACGTCTGTATCAGATCAGGCACATAATCATCATCATGGAATGAAACGGTTTGGCCTAATTCAAACAAACTAGCTGGTAGGCTACTCGAAGCTTACTATTTTACACGTAGCCTACTGGATGTGGTTACGCGCCCGGCTCAAGATCACGCGGCGCAAGTTCGACTCTCGGGTTGTGCGCTTGAGCAACGCACGTCAAGAACTGCTCTCCATTCAGCGGCATCTAATGGATGGAATGATTCCTCGACAACAACACTCAAAAATCGGAAACTTCACTCTGCCAAGCTCGGTAGCCAGCCCTGCGTCAAGAGCCTCTAAAAGTAGGCTACCGTATGCGAAACTACCAGGAATAACCAATTAACCAATCAAGGCTTGTCAGTCCGAGAATAAAGATTCAAAACCAAACCGAACAAAACAAAAAGCAAACACATTTTATTCATTGTGATGTGTGCGACTGCTTTCTGTGACAAAGCAATCCAGCCATGGCTCAATGTTTGTTACTGCTGGTCTCAACTCTCAAGGCGGTTTCAATGTTGCTTATGGAAGGGTGTTTTGTTTTGATTACGTCCACATTGAAAATGCTGACTATTCGATACAAACTGAAGGAGTTTGATTATGTTAGGCCTACTGATGAATCTGATCTGATAATGATGGATATTCCGCTCTAACGTCAAGCCATAAACTATAAAGCCTATTTTTCCCGATGAATGGTCGATAATCAGTGGCTTAATAAAAATTTATTTCCCATCATTGTTAACCAAAAACTCTTCAGTAAATAAGAACTTTTCAAATGAATCATTTACAATCTTTTTCAGATGTTTAATGTTTTCACTAAACATTCATTAGGTGCTTTCGCACTCTCTCATTGGATGCATACTTTGTACTCTATTGCTTTATGTAGGCCTACGTTTCGCATCCAAACAAAAATAAAATGATCATCCATCCGTTTGTAAAGTTTAAGAATAGGCCCGGATTCCTCTAGTCCAGGGGTGGCCAACCAGTCAGAGACTAGGAGCCTCATTTCTTACTGTGTTAACCGCAAAGAGCTACATCATACACATTGGCAGTAGCGTAGCCAGGAGTTTAGAAGGGGGGGGGGGGGGGGGTTTGACGGCCAGCGGGCGAAGCCCGACGGCGTCTTTGCCAAAGGCGACACCCAGCGGCGAAGGGTCTGGGGAGCATCCCCAGAAATTTTTGAAAAATTACTTTGAATTTGGTGCATTTTGAGAGCATTTTCAACAAAAATGTGGGTATAAATATTCCTGTAAAATGGTGCTGTATGGTAGCATAGCAAAAGGATAAGATTATGTTTTCTTGGGCATTTTTCGGTAATAAAGCTAAGTCTCTATGTTTTCTTGTTGCTAATTCCTAAAAAACACAAATGCAATATAAACGAAAGAGCCGCATGCGGCTCGCGAGCCGCGGGTTGGCCAGGCCTGCTCTAGTCTTATAACTGAATAGGCCTACATTGTAGATCAAAGGCTTCAAACACGCAGCCCTCGACAAAGTTTTGGAGCGACCAGCAATGCATTTTTGAACTTTCAAATAACTAGTAGGCATCCTTCCATCTTTTCAGATGATGGTAGCACTCTGGGTACGGCAGCTTCTCATATGGCTCTGAAGTCCAATCCTGGCGTGGCAGTCTCGTTCACAGTTTGGACATATGAAATCAGAGGAGTTCTGATGCTGCTGTCCCTCTTTTTTTCTTTGTCTTCTTTCCTCTAGTTGCTTCCTCCGCCTCGACTGACCCTTTGCTAGACCCGCACTGACTTCGTAGCGCCATCTGTTGCGATTTGCTGCGATCAGTTCCCAGCTGGCAGGGTCTATGTCAGTCTGCTTCAGGTCTCGTTTGCAAACGTCTCTGTAACGCAGTGCGGGTCGTCCTACTGGGCGTTTCCCTGTGGCAAGTTCACTGTACAGAATGTCCTTTGGAATGCGCCCATCCTTCATTCTGGATACATGCCCCAACCAGCGTAGACGTCGCTGGCAGAGGAGAAGGTGTATGCTCAGGGAGCAAGAACGTTCCAGAACAGTGGTGTTGGGTATTCTGTCCTTCCAGGAAATACCAAGAATGCGCCTCAAGCAACGAAGGTGAAAGCTTTCAAGGCAGTTTTCTTGTCTGGCGTAAGTGGTCCAGGACTCACTACTGTACAGCAGAGTACTAAGAACACACGCACGGTACACTTTGAGTTTTGTGTTAAGTGTCAAAAGATTATTGTCCCACACTCTCCTCCCGAGTTGAGTCATCACTCCTGCAGCCCTGGCTATCCGTTTGTCGATTTCCTTATCTAAGGACAGGTTGCTGGTGACCGTTGAACCAAGGTAGGTGAAGTGGTCTGTCACTTCGAGCACTTCTGGTCCTATGGGGATGACAGGTGGCTTGGGGACATCTTGGCCCATGACTACTGTTTTCTTGATGCTGATGGTCAGTGCGAATTCCTTACAGGCATGTGCAAACTGGTTGAGCAACTGCTGCAGCTCGTGCTCGGAGTGTGCTGACAGTGCTGCGTCGTCGGCAAACAGCAGTTCTCTGATCAGCACTGTGCGAACCTTCGTCTTGGCTCTCAGTCGGGCCAGGTTGAACAGTTTCCCATCACTGCGGGTGTGTAGGTGGACACCTTGTGTGGAGTGACCGAATGCAAACTTCAGCAACAGAGAGAAGAAAATCCCAAACAAAGTCGGCGCAAGGACACATCCTTGTTTCACACCTGACCGAATTGCGAAGGGTTCGGTCTGGTGTGAACTTTCAAACTTTCAGTGAACTTTGCACGAACTTTCAAATAACTAACAACTACAGTAACTGTTCAAGTGCCACATATTACTTTTATAGGCTTGAGAAGGTAAAATTCAGTCTAAAATTGCTCAAAAAATCTTGAAAAGCCCATTAAACCTTACACGACTTTTAATCGTAGCCTACTGTCGCACTATATAATTGCACATAAGAAACGCATATTACAGCTTCGGTAAAGAGTTTGTCTTGTTGAACCATAAGCATACGAAGCCGAGCAACGTTATCAAGTTTAACATATTCAAGTTTATTACATTATAAAAACACAAAACTACGCAACAAATTAAATATCCAACGTTTTCGACATCACAAGATGTCGACCACTGTATTTTATTCAGATGTAGTTAAGTTATATATATTTTCTTCCTGAAAAGGACATCTTGTGATGTCGAAAACGTTCGATATTTAATTTGTTGCGTAGTTTTGTGTTTCTGTATGTAATAAACTTGAATATGTTAAACTTGATCACGTTGCTCGGCTTCGTATGCCTATGGTTCAACGTATATTATTACATCACAATTACATTGCCAATGCATTTGTGCCATCATCGCAATTTAGTAACCTTCGTTTTTGCGGCTCAGTTTTTCAAGGATTTAGTTTTTGCCAGTGCTGTTATTAAGTCGGTTGCAAGATTTTTCCTTTCGACTTCTGGGACTCTAGGAATACTGTTGTGAGTGATAGCTTAGCCAAATGATTTTGAGGTTTAGACATAGAAAAAAGCCATTGATTTGTTTTCTTAGTGATTGCTTTTGATTATTATAGTCGTAATACCAGCACCTCAATAAACGGGAAAAGGTGGCAAAACCTAAAAAGGTTTGAGACATGCTTGAATATGAGTTTACGTGTACGGGTGGACATAGGCTACTGTTAGGGGCATGGGCTCTATCCAAGGGGGTGAGGGGGGTGATCAATGCAAAATCACCCCCCCCCCCCCACTCATTTGACTTTTAAAAGATTTTGTGATATTTTATTGATCAAATTAAAAAAAAATATTACCGGTGTTATCACTTTTTTGAATTTTTTCAATGTGAATTTTTGATTTGGCAATCCTGAACTACGAGCCAGGTCCCAGACAACAAAATCCGTCAATTAGACATTGATTTAACGTCTGCAGATATTAAATCAATGTAAAAATGTCGGATTTTGCTGCTTGGAGGATTAACCCCTGCCTGCTCATGCATTCGATGACTACATTCATTGCTTGGAAAGAGCTCATGTCTTCACTGTACGAAACATCTGTGCTGATTGAGTACCGATCAGAATGAAGTTGATGCTGCAATGGGGGGTTTGGGGGGCGTAGCCCCCCAGAAGTTGATATGACTTTTATCCCACTGTCCAAATAGCAACCCCCAAATTCTAAAAGTGGATAGAGCCCCTGGTTAGGGGCGAATCCAGCAAGTAGTTTTAAGGGGGAGGGGCGATTTCATCAAAACCCAATGATATGTAGCCTCTGTGTAAATAAATTTGATTTTGCAAAAACACCGAGAATAAAGTTACTTTTGTGTGTTTTAAGGGGTGAGGACAATCACTCCATAGGTCTTCCCCACTGGACCCGCTACTGGCAACTGGAGGTCTGTAGCTAGCACAGCCACAAAACGTGCAAGCAGATAACAAGCAGATAACAAGCAGAACATTCACTATGTAAAGTTCGCTCAGGGGATTTCGCTGCGTCAATGGTCCAAGCCTCCACGACTCACACAAACTTGTATGTTCAGAAAGTCTTTCAGTTCCAGATCAAAGATTTCCATAATCGATCGAAACAAGGTCGATCGGTCATAAAGCCAACGCATCACATTCAGACAAGTCCAACGTCACGACACGTTTATGACTAAACAATGCAACGTGCAAAATATTGTTGACTTTTCACTGAGAAGCCTAAATTGACTGATAACTTGGAGTGGAATTAAGACAATGCCCTGTCGCAATGTTTCGCTAAAACATAAACAAAACCATTGTTCATTGTTAGGACAAAGGCAAATCTGACATCTTGCTTTGCTCTGACGTAATTCGACTTGAAAGGCAAATCAGTGAAGCGACGCGGTAGCCTTATGCCGTCATAACCAGTTGACTGAATTGCCAGCGAATAGCTTGAGCTTCAATTTGATAAACAACAAGTTAAGCAGGAATGGAATGTTAGTGCAGGGGGAGATATGACGCGAACGATTAAATTGCAGTGAATTCGAAACGTAAATGCTATTTTTTGATTTGGCTGAAAACTCTTTAGCCTGACTTCGTTTCACTAAAAACAATCGTGTTTTAAAGTGTCAAAACGATCACGCAATATAAACATATTGCTATCAATCTTGTGTTTATTATTCTTGTTGGATGAGGTAGTGTGAAGAAATTGTGAAGAATGTTTCTATGGTAAAGAAAAGAACGCTTTGTTTTACGGTTAGCCAGTGAAGATTTTCTTCTTTAATTTAAAGTATCAGCAGCAAGAATAGAACCAAGCCCAAATAGATTGTTTTCGAATTTCATTCTTCAACGTAGTTGAAAAAAGGTTTCAGAGCAAAATATATTCTTGTTTTTTAGGTATGTTTTATCCATCTAGATTAGAAGCACTCTCTACATTTCCCTGGTTAGTTTTCACTCTTCCCCAAAAAATACAGAATGCATTATCTCAAACAGCAAAATCAGTCACTTTTGCATTGATTCAATGTCTGTATTGGACATCACACCTTCTCAATAATTTATAATTTGTGTCGCATGCCGTTGATATATATGATGTGATCCAAAAACAAAAATTTGTTTAAACAACTCAGACCGGCCAGGTTCCAAAATCAATATATTTCCGCAAATTTGACAACTATTGCTTTGTGGAACGTTTCAATTACCAAGCTGAAAAAACTGTTATTTTTCACATTGATTCAACGTCTGCATACATTGATTCATCGTATAAAGAAAACCAATTTTACTAGCTTGGTCCATAAATTGAATTCTTTATTGAATTTTCCAAAATTTTCGATAAATTTTTTTCAATGCAAATCAGAGTGAATCGATTTCCAGTCAAGAAAGTTGTTGTCATCTCAAGCGTGACAAAAAAATTTAAACCACGCTCGAACCAACAACAGACTGTGATGTCACGGTGAGAGCCCTGTTTAGACATTCGTAAGAGCGTCAGTTCGACACCGCTCAAGCGCATGTGGCTGTGTCTTTAGAAAGTGTAAGCCTTGATACAACAAAAATAGTCAACAAATATTACACTTTTACTTTAAAAGTTAGCTAGAAGTCGTCAATTGATTAGTTTTGGTTGCGCACATGACAAACTGAGTGCAGGAAATTACCGAAGCAATTGACGACTTGTTAGATTATGTCACAATATTATAGCGGAAGGCTATAGAAGTGAGAAAAGGTGGAAGTTATGAATTGAAGCGGTGCTTTTGGGAATAATAACTTTTATAATATGAGAATACAAATACAATTGGGAATACAAGCGTCCCAATGGGTGAGCCTGCAATATTTACTGGAGATAAGGCTCAAGGCAGGAAATTAGAAAACATTCAAAGAAAGTAATTCAAACTGTAAATCAAACTGAGTTGCTGGGGGGACTGTAAGTGGCTTCAACTGAAAATTAAACTTTAGTGACATTTTTCAACAACTTACTGCTTGTAAAGTAATAGGCGGGGTAAGAGGGGTTATTAAATTTGTAATGTAAATTTTTAAAAATTCAAAGAAAATGAAGGGGTGTACCAGCAAACATCTATAGGATTGGCCCATGATACAAGAGAAGGATCCCCAGAGGATACAAACTGATTTGAATGAATCAACAAGTGAATAAAAAAATAACAGTTAACCTCTCAAGTACATGTAGCTCCACACAGAGTGAAATTTACATGCCTTTTGACTCTTTTTTATTTCTTTTTTTAAAGAAATAAAAAAGAGTCAAAAGGCATGTAAATTTCACTCTGTGTGGAGCTACATGTACTTGAGAGGTTAACTGTTATTTTTTTATTCACTTGTTGATTCATTCATATCAGTTTGTATCCTCTGGGGATCCTTCTCTTGTATCATGGGCCAATCCTATAGATGTTTGCTGGTACACCCCTTCATTTTCTTTGAATTTTTATACTTATATGTGCCGCTAGAATCTAATTTCTTGTATTTTAGATCCATCTCAGATGATTGTTTTGTCCTAGCTCAGTTGCAAATTCTTGTCTTTTTTTCTAGTTTTTATTTTTAACAAATTCCTGCCATTTCTTAGCACAAATTCTCTTAAAAAAATCACACCTTTTAATAGGCTGTAAAACTACGTTTCGCTGAGGTCCAAATTTAAAACTTAAATCCAGTCTCATTGTCTCACAACAATCACTCAAGTTTCAAATCATCACCTCAACCAACGCATCAAGACAACTTTCTACTTTCACTTTACTACGCTGAAGAGATCTGAAGATCGAAACACTGGCCTTTGTCCGTAGTTACTTTTCGTAATGTCTTTTTAGACATTCTTTTTGAGTCAATAATACTTTTAAAGAAATAAAAAAGAGTCAAAAGGCATGTAAATTTCACTCTGTGTGGAGCTACATGTACTTGAGAGGTTAACTGTTATTTTTTTATTCACTTGTAAATTTTTAAAGTTTAGCTTTTCCAAAACCTTTCTTAACCACAGAACTGATTCCAAGGTTATCAGATCTGATTCCAAGGTTATCAGATCTGAGTAAAAGTTACAAAAATTTTTATTTTTAAGTTTCCAGCCTAATTGTTACTGATGACAAATTCGCGCAAAATACTGTCAAACTAGGAATAAAATTGGGAGAAATGGAACGAAAAAAAACGCAAATGCTAAAATTTTTCGGCGACTGCAAAACAAAACCAGTCCAATTTTGCGTGAAAACCCGGAACTGGCAACTCTTTATATTTGAATCCAATGTACTGTAGAGTCCTAGGCTTGCCAGATTGGCCCTTTTGGGGCCAAATTTGTGAAATTTGGCTCTTTTTAGAGGTAGTTGGCCCCAAAAAAAATTGTTTGGCCCCTTGGCCCTTTTTTTTTCAATATTTGGCTCTTTTTGGAAGCAATTGGCACATACTATCAAACTAGCTATTTAAATAAATGTCTTTCGGAAATTGAGACTGAGAAATGTTATTACGATTTTTTAGACAGTGTTTAGCTGACAATGTTTATGCCAATGCCAAAGATTCGAGTGGAAACACTGTAGAAGATGAAGATTTGAAATTGTTCTTGTAGAATGTGTTGTTGTAACGTTATTATGTTTATTAGCAACGTTATTAACATTAATGAACAATTTGGCTCTTTTTTACCCAGTTTGGCCCTTTTTTCAACATTGTTTGGCTCTTTTTCTCAAAAGCTGTCTGACAATCCTGTAGAGTCCCAAGAAATTTGTCACAATCAGCTACAACAATTTTATTGTCAACAAACATAACTAACCGGACTGAACTGCTTCTCGTGTCTAACCAACTACCATAGCTCGAAGGCATAGTGACGTCACAGAGATGTTTATTATTGTTTGCTTTGATTCCTTTCCGTCGCTTTTGATTCAAATTAAAGTCAAAGTTTCAGTCCATGATAAAAACATCAGTTTTTATTATAGAAAATTTATTGTTACGTAAGCGATCGATGTCGTATGAATAATTCAAGGAAATAACGATTTTTGAGTTTTTGCTACTGTAGTTTTATCGTAAACATGGGATGCTGCTTTTACGCTAAAGTAGTAGATACACAACTGTAAGAAGCAATGAGCGACAAAGCTCCGGAGGCGACAAGCGAAAATGTTTCTGTGTCGATTCCAATGCTGCCAGCAGTCCCTCCAATGGAAGGAACAAGAACGTACCCAGAAGATACGAAGCTTGGTGAGAAATGCAGCATTGAGTAGAATTTATAGTGTAGACTTTGGCGAAGTGAAAATTGAAACGTTGTATTTCCCTGAGTGTCCTTTGGATGCCCCCTGGGTGACTTGGGAACACAATGATCACCCATCAAGCCCAGGTGTGCTCATGAGTAGTGAACCCTTGCTTGGTTGTGGTGATTATATAAAATGTTTTTCGCACCAAGTGAGAAGTAACTACACTGAGAAGTTAGTTACAAATAACTGAGTTAACCAAATTTATCATTGAAGTTATTGGAGGGAGAAAAGTCTCGTATAAATCTCAATTTACAATTTTTTTTCACATCCACAAGAACATAGGCTACTTTTTGAGCAGGCAACACAACAATGAGCTCCTTGCGCCAAACATCACTAGTCTGTAACTTAATGACTTTATATTGCAGAATTCATTTATTGCTGAATGAAGGAAAAGCAGCTTTTGTGGTAAACCGGCTGTGAAAAACCTTAATAAAAGTTAAACTTATTTAATAAAAATGTAAGCATTGCTGAAACTACAGAACTGGGAACGCCACAAAAGTGAATCACATCAATTGAAAGGTCTTGCTTAGAGCACAACAATCCAATGTAACCGACCATGTTGCTAATATACTGAATAAAAGCAAAGAGAAATAACAGAAATTTTAAGCAATTCAAAGAATACATTCCAATGTAGGTTCGGGAGAAAGTTCGATTTTGTACCACAGGGCAGTGGCACGTTCTAATTTTAATGGTTTTCAAATAAGCAACAACTAAGCATCTGTTAGCGCCATGTTCGATGAGCACACATGGCTTTGTCACGTCATAGCCATCGCCGGCATTTCTGTCTGTTATTCAATAGTTTTCACGTATGATATTTCGTATGCTCTCAGGAAGTCAAAACTTCTTGCTTTCTGGCAAACTTCTCACGACGTAGATGAAGCATGACGTCATCGTAAACTCGATTTCACTACTTCTTTATTTTCAGGCTTCAAATTGTTTGAGCCTCTCATCATCCGGGCGTCGGCCGTGGCAGCCGCCCCACTCCGAGCGTCCGTGGAGCCGGATGTGGAGCGCGGTGGGAGTATGACGTCATACACAGTACGAGCGACAGACTAAGTGTTTGAATTGAAAATATATTTAACGATCTCTTTATTTTAACATAAACCATGAATGAGATAATTTTGTAACAAACATGTCACACATTGAAATGCCGCCAGAATCGGTCACTGTCGATTGTAAAACTCGTTTGTTGATGGCATCCTGCGCAGCCGTAAAGCAAAAGCAAAAATGTTCGGATGCCAAAGTTTTAAGTGACCTCATCCACAAAAGCGTTTGAAGAACAATTCAATAGATTTGTCCTCGGGAGCAAAACAATTAACTTCTCACATACAATAAGAGAGGTGAAGTATGACCAAAGTTACGGTGGTTGGAGAATATGTTTTACATACAACATCAAAGACCTTGTTGAGCGATTCACGATGCAAAGCAAGAAGTTTTATTCGTTTTAAAAATTTTTAAAGCTCAACTTCAGCAGTTTAAGCTTTATGCATTGAGCCATAACTTCAGTTTCCACGTGTTTGTTTCTTTCTTTTGTATTCAACTTGACGAGATATTTCAGCGACTTCGATCCAGTGTTGCCATTGTGATGCTTCCTTCTGTTTCAGCCCGTCTACCGCAAAGTTTCCACGACGTGCAAGATCGCGCTAATCCTCGCGAGCATCTTCTTCGTTGTCACGCTCCTCGCTATCGGGATCTACTTCTTCGCGCGTGAGTGAAGTGTTTGTTTTGTGATTATCAACTGATCACTCAGTTGTGACGTAGAGAAGCTGTCACAATCGGAGGCGACTTTGTATTCACTTGTACGCGCGATCCTAGTTTGTAAAACTTGCCGCTGTTGTCTGGCGTCGTTGAAACGATGTAAAAATGGAAACCTTTGCCAGCTGGGTCGTTGTTCAAACAAGATTCTTTGCAAATGCTCTTACGAGGTTGACGTAGCAATCCACGAATCTTTGTTCATCAACCTTGGAATCCTGGAATGAATTGAGAATTTTTATCTCTTGAACACATTGAATGAAACCACCCAATGTAATGCCTCCACTTGCTCTCTCGCAAAGCTGAAATAGAATCTTTTTTATGACAGCGTCTTGCATGGTTTTGTGGCGCAGTATTATTGTTTTCGTTCGTGTCATGATAAGTAAAGAAGTGTTGCTATATTTTGTTTGTTTGTGGATCTCACTACAGCTTTTACCTTCTTCTTCCAGGCACCTACACTCCACAGGATCTGTCTGTTCCCTACATTGGTAAGTAAAAATGTGCCGATGTAATTATGTTTGATGGCTGATTAGGATATTGGCAGATTAAACAAAATTTTTCGTAAACTGAGTTTAAAATAAAACAATGACGAAGAAATTTAAACCAAATCGAAAGCAATGGTGCGAAGCTACGGACTTAAAAGTTTATAACTTTCTGTATTCTAATGTTTTCCAAACGTTAGCAAGCCCAATGCTCCACTTACCATCCTAAACAGCAATGTTGAATAAACAAGGATTGATTTTTGAAAGCATTCAATCCGCATTTCAATGAAAACATTTAAAGCACTCTAATCGTTTGAACATATTGTCAAGATATTTGTTCCTGGAAATGGTACCTCAGTCTTCAAAGGTTCTTTGCCTGGGGTAGATATCTTGCCAGTGTATTAAAAGTTCAACCAAAATCCTTCTTGGGGTTTGACAAAGCTTTTTGTGACCTAATTTGACTATTATTCCTATGTATCTTTATCAGGGTTGGAATTCGTAGGCCAAATGCAATGACTATTTCACTATTCGATAGTGCCCAAAAAAGCAATGACTTTCCGCTATCGATACTTAAAAAAAGCAATGAACATTGTATTTTATTGTATTTGCGTATTTAACGACCAGTTTCTGCTAATGCCAGTTTCTGCTAATGCCATCGCTTCCCAGCTAGTGCAGAACGGGGTGTACAAGACAAAGGACCGCAAGGCATCCCGCCTTGTTGCCAAGGAAGTGTCTGCCCTATGGCGAGTGGAAACACCACCAGAAGAAACAATCTCTGGAGACTTCACTCCAGAGGAATTCGCCACCGCCCTCCGCCTAGTGAAACCACACAAGTCTCCAGGGCCGGATAAGATCTGCCCTGAGCTTGTGCTCCATGCTGGCCATGCCCTAAAGTCCTGGTTACGTAGATTCCTCTCTTCCTGCCTGCACCACCTCACAATCCCAAAAATCTGGAGAAGAGCTTTAGTAGTTGCGATCCCTAAGCCTCACAAGCCACCAGAGGACCCAAGGAGTTATCGTCCGATATCCCTCCTCTGTGTTCCTTTCAAGATCCTCGAAAGACTGATCTATGCCCGCGTCAACCCAATCATCGACCCGCTCCTTCCAAAAGAGCAAGCTGGGTTTCGGCGCGGAAAATCCACTGTAGATCAGGTCACACTGTTGACCCAAGACATCGAGGACTGCTTTGAGGCAAAAAAGAAGGCCGGCGCTGTCTTTCTAGATCTCACAGCTGCCTACGATACCGTATGGCATCGCGGCCTTACTTACAAGCTGCTTCGCCTGCTTCCTGACCGACATATGGTCCATATGATTATGGAATTTGTCAGGAATCGAAGCTTCACCCTCACCACCGGCAACCCACGGCGAAGCAGACTGAGACGCCTGAAAAACGGCTTCCCACAGGGATCGGTCCTGGCTCCACTTCTTTTCAACATCTACACCCACGACCTGCCAACCACGGTCTCCGCAAAATACGCTTATGCGGACGATCTGGCAATTCTCCACTCCACAAAGTCGTTGGAAAATCTAGAAGACACCTTGAGCCAGGACATGCAAACCATCTCAGCTTATCTCCAGAACTGGCGACTGAAACTCAGCGAAACCAAAACTGTGGCGGCAGCTTTCCACCTACACAATCGGGAAGCTGATCGTGAGCTACATGTCCACAACAACGGAAAACCTCTCTCCTTCTGCCCCGAGCCAAGGTACCTTGGGGTGACACTAGACAGATCGCTCACATACCGCCACCATTTGGTGTCACTGCGCAAGAAACTGACATCCCGCGCTGCATTACTGAAGCGCCTGGCAGGCTCTAGCTGGGGGGCGAGGGCTGACACTTTGCGAATAGCAGCCTTAGCCCTTGTCTACTCTTCAGCAGAGTACTGTGCACCTGTCTGGTGCCGCAGTGCTCACTGCCACAACATCGACACTGCCATAAACAGCGCCCTGCGCACAGTGACCGGATGCCTGCGTCCCACACCATTGGACAATCTCCCCATTCTCGCTGGCATCCAACCTGCTGAGCTTCGTCGCGAAGAAGCCACTCTGTCCCTCGGTCGACGGGCACTGGAGCCTAATCATCTTCTCCACCACAAGATCTCTGCCTTCCCAAACGGGCACCCCCGCCGACTGAAATCAAGACACTCATTCGTGCCAGCCGCTCGGCTTCTGATCAACGAAGCTGATGAACAAGACATCTCTGCGGCTACTTGGGCGGACCATAAATGGAATTTTGAATGGAGGTCAAGCACCACCAGACTCCATTCATTCATCCCCGACGCCGACACACGCCCCATCGGCCTGACACTACAGAGACAGGCATGGGTGCGCCTCAACCGTCTCCGTACGGGCGTCGGCCTTTTCCGCTCAACCATGCACCAATGGGGAATGGCTTCTTCCTCCTCCTGTGAATGTGGTGCCGAGGAACAGACCGCAGACCACATCATCAATGACTGTACCATCTTCAAGCCACCTAACGGAGTGGAAGGTCTGCGCGTCATGGATGATGAAACTAAAGACTGGCTGCTCTCTAGCAGCCTTCCAGTGTAGTCCGGGAACATCGTGAATCTGGGGTGGTAAAAGGATAGACCCTCGGCCCCAGAAGCTCAGACGACGACGACGACGACCAGTGATGCCAGGTTGTTTTTTGAAAACAAGCAAGTGAATCTTAAAAACAAGCCCAAAACAGGCAAATCAACACAAAAACAAGCTCAATAACTTGCAACAAATACCAATTAGCATGGAGCACGCAGTTTAGCAGTTCAAAATTTTCAATACAACCTTTGCAGTCTTTTGCAGTCCGGGTCCAAGAATGACATTTGTTTACGCTATTCCAAGCAATTATTATCTTGAAAAGTAGGGATACAATGTTGACTACAATAAAAACCTCGCAATCTCAGTGTCAAAAACAAGTTTAAAAAGTTTGACTGGCCAAAAAACAAGCCCAAAAACAAGCAACCCGCAAACTCAAAAAAAAATACGCAAACTCGAAAAAAACAAGTTCAAACTTGCGGGAAAACCGCAAGGTTGGCAGTACTGTTAACGACTCTCACTGGCAAGGTTTTTCTGAACTGTGTTGTCGCAAAATTTTCCTTAATCCTTAAAAGTTTGAAAACCGGAAGGGGACTAGGTCGGATAGTAATCCTAGAACTAAATCTCGTAAATTCGTTTTGACGACGAAGTAGCCTAAGTGAACAGAAAAAAATGATTCAGCAGTTCTCCTAAATATCGATTAGTGAAAAACGAATAATGATTTTGTTGCTTGCATAAAAAAGCAGTGAATAACGCGCATTCGATATATATGTTTAAAAGGAATGGCTATAGCATTCGATATTCAGAAAGCAACGAATAACGCTATCGAACAGTGACAACTAGTCGTTACTTCCAACCCTGATCTTTATTATACCAAACTAATGCCGAAGGCCCAAAAAGGGATATCTCTACCTGCCAAAATATGGGTATTGGTTCATCTCTTTTCAAACAGTAGCGCTGTCTGTCAGTGACGTTTCTTTCTATGACGTCAGCGTCGAACCATCGATCGCCGCTTGACTTTGATCCCGTATTTGCTCATTATTTAGAGTTGCTCTGATGCCGTGATTCAAGGAGTCGACTTTCCATCATCCAGAAATTCAACCGTTTGCTTGTTATGTTATTTATATGTATTTTAGATTTCTACGAAGACTTTAGTACAAGTTATGAGTACGTTTACCACCCAACATAGCAGACCTCACTCCCCTACGCTCATCGATAGTTCACATTGTCCTGTTCATCGAAAGTTCCTTAGAACATTTCATCCTCAACCAGTATGGCCTACGGCCTTACACCTTAAGTGATATTAGAAGGAAACATTCATAAAATACAAGCTTTGATCAGTTTTCTTAAAGGTTCATCAGCACTGGTGCTCATTCAGGGAATCAGTGTGAAAATAATAGAAAGAATCAAACTGTTCTTTAGAATTGTTTTGTTTGAATTTTATTTTTCCTGCCTCTTTTAAATGCACAAAGTTCAAAGTGTTTTTATGTCTCCTCTAAAATTCATATTTTGTTTCACCGCGTGGCAATCTATTTTAAATTCCATTTTTATTGATTTATATAAAATTTAAAAATTATTTTTCATCTTCCTTGGTCGTGTATATTTGCTTTTGTTTTGGTAGCCTATACCTATTATAATGTACATTGTACTGGCAATTTTTTGCACTGTCTATTTTTGTTTGTTTATCTTACCACTATATATTATCACTACCGACAATATATTTTGTTTAATGCATTTGCATGCTATTGAGCAATCTATGTGTTAATAGGCAGCCTTTGTGATCGCATATAACTTTAGAGAAATAAAACAGAATAACCTTAGCGGGTTTAACATACTTTTTTTACACACAAAAAATATAACATAATTAAAATAAACTCAAACGTTTTCGACACGTAAGTTACGTGTGTCCTCATCAGGAATTAAAACTGCAATATACATAAAATGAAAAATCGTGAGATAAATTTGACTTTGCACTATAACTGTATTGACACTCTGGACTGAAAAGCACAAACTGAACAAATGATATGAGCAATGAGCATATATAACTTTATTTTAAACAAGTTGGACTAGTTGTCTGCTACATGCTTGAGTTGCAGCAAATCTTTTAGTGTTGATTGGGTGCATTTGATGCATATATATTTGTAAAACAGTTCATTGCTGTAACGTGATGTTTCTGTTTGTAAATAGCAACTTCTACGCAGCAGCGTTGACAGGAGGTCCTGGAGGTACGTTTGGACCAGGGATGATTTTGAGGACCCGTAACTTGTTTAAGGGGCCGGGGAACATTGAACCCACAGTGTATTCTTTAGATACAGTGTTTTTAATTGAAATGTCATGCTTTGTAGCATGACAATCTCATCGGCCCCGATCCCTCAACGGCCCTGTTGCCACGTATAAGCTTTTTCTTGACTATCGAGGTATTTCACTCTTCATAAAAATGCCCTTGTTTCATCTTTTCACTGCGGAGAACATTTGGTTTTGTGATAATTCCATATTTTATTCATATCAATTTTCTTGGTTCATCGGTTGGCCATGCCGCATATTATGAGCCTGCTCATACGCTTTGCATCCTGACAATAAAATTGTATGAAGAGGCGCGTGGAAAATTATGACCTGCATTGCGTTTTGATTTGGATTTATTAATTTCGTTTCAGTAAACATAGTTAGATCAACAATAACAATGTGTCATTGTCACTGATTTATTAACTGTGGCGTATAGTACACATTTCAAATGGAAAGAAGCACGGCCTACGCTAAAAGTAGCTAGACAAACATAGTGCAAATGCAGACAAAATATTTTAATAAAGTAAACAATATCACACCAAATCAGAAGAATCAGTTTATTTAAATACAGAGCATTCGCCACACAAATGTGGCTTCATCAGTATAATCTGCAACAATATTAAAGAATGAAGTAAGCTTACTATTAAGATGATTACAAAATTTAATGAAAGTGTTAAAAAAGTAAGTAATATCGTGTAAAAGAAAAGCAGACAATACAGTTTGAATTTTAGAGTAAAACATATGTAGCTCATCAGTTTTCCTTTCAGTGATCTTTCCACATCCAAATTAGGTTTAATATAATAGTTAGATGCAGGGCTTTCACTTGTGAGGAAATTATCAAGATTGAGGAAGTCGTTGGCGCATCAGAAATTTTGCAAGAGAATTATGTGCCAACAAAATTCTTGCTCCACAGCTGCACACGTAAATGATCAAACTTTCGCACCCACTGCTATGGCACACCGGGGTGCAGTGACACACACTTTGGAAAACTCTATTTTAGATGATAGAGAAGTGTAGGGAAAAATGGGACAAATATATTTTCAAAAAGTTGTAAAAGTCATTTTGCCTCACTTGTGTGATCACAGAACGCGTTATTCATGGTTTCGAATGATTGTTCTATCACAGTGTTGCTGGTTCGTAAGATGGCAATAATATGTTTGAAAATAAACCACCAAAAATATACGACTTTTAAAAAGTGAAGGTCTACTTTTTGCGAAGTAAAGTAGAACACAAGAAAGAGACTCGGGACACACCATATGAGCATTAAGACTCAATGGAGAAGTGGGACAATGCAAAACATTGTTTATAGTTTAAAACAGAAACCTCATTGCAACAAGAACTAATATTTTTCACTGTAATGGTCGCAAATAAAAATTAAACTGAGGTTAGAACCTTGTTGGAATTAAAATTTAAAAAGCAGAAATGTATTCTTGCAATTTGATATGCAATAGCTGCGATTGTTTGTCGTTGTTTTCGGTTGTCCTTTGTCAAATCAGTAATCGAGTGCAGGGGCGTTGACAGGGGGGTCTAGGTGGTACTTTTGGACCCGGGCCCGGAATATTTAAGGGGCCCGGATTTTAAAAATTCCCCGCGACTTCAAACATAATCAAGATCTTAATATAATCAGATCTGAAGGAATTGCCATCAGAGGTTAAAACTGCTATTTCAGCCGCCAGATGGTAAAGTACCGGGCCCCCTTCTGGGTACTGGGCCCACCATCTCAGGGGGCCTACTAGTAATAGACTTTTGCGTGTCAGTGACAACATGTTTTTTAGCTGCTAAACTTTACTGTGTGTACTTCCATTGAGAAGATAATTTAGGTCTGGTACCAATGAGATGCTGGGCCTGGGCCCTTATATCAAAATATCTCTAAAATCACCACAAATCACGTCGTTATTTTGTGATAGAATTTCAGGGGGCCCACAGGTAATAGACTTTGCGTTTCAGTAACAATCTGTTTTTTAGTTGTTAAAGTTTACTGCGTCTGCGTGTAGCCTACTTGTTCATTGACAAGATAATTTAGGCCCGGTACCGGTACCAATGAGATGCTGGGCCCTTATACCAAAACATCTCTAAAAACCACATTATCTTGAAAAGTTAAAATGTGACAACATTAGTAAAATTACCTGTATTTGAAATAAAACAGGTTGGTTGCAATTGAATACTTGAAATCAAGACAGGCCCAATTCCTACAAAGGTGTGTTTAAGATAAATGTGTTTTAATTATTTCGGTTGTTTATTTTTTCGTATTTTGTGGTAAAACTTTGGAATTGACAACTGTTGAACTGAAACCGCTTTATACACTGGTAGTGGTAGGGTCACCATACTCTGTGTGCTACTGTTATAGGTTAAACCACGAAGTAGACAGCTCATTTTAAAATGATTGTCATAAATGGGCAAATTATATAAGACATTTGCATAACTTAATTGCAATGCCTTGTCTAAATTTTGCAAAAGCATAGATTGAAACCTTTCTTTAGCATAAGGTGAAAGCGTTCATGTTTTGTACGTAGGTTAGCTTCTCGTTAGCATAAACTTTAAGAGTCAGGTACGATTGATTTTGAAGTCTGCCAATAAGTAAATAAGACACATGAAATACTTTTTGTAATACTGGACTAGCTTAAAGTTTGGTTGGTCTATTGATATCCCATTTAACAATAAAATATTTTTTCTGCATCTACCGGTATAACTTGCAAGGTAAAACTATTTTTTGAAGTGTCAGAAGCTGCATTAAGGCTGTTGCACTTTTAGCTTAACATTTTGGTTTTACAGAGTGTTTTGTTTTCTTAAGCTTTACTTCAAAGTGAATGTTACTGGTTTACAAAGTCTGGTAATCTAGTTCTAGAATGGTGTAACCTTGCTATGTACCAAGATTTCATTCAGCATTTCATAAAGAAGATGTCTTGTTTGAACTAGCGACATTCTTGCTTTGAACATTTCAGATAAACAAAACTCTCAAAGAGGAATTCTTTGAAATGGCTGAACATGAAGGTTTGTCAGAACCAGGCCCGGATTTAGGGGGGGGCAGAGGGGGCAGTTGCCCCGGGCCCCCCGACTTTTGAAGGGCCCCCCTATGTGGAAAAAAATGTGATTTTGTGTTATTTTATTCCTTTTGACCTTTAAAGTTTCTGCAAAATGCTGTGCAGTAGGCCTACTGGACTGATGCTACTGTAGACGTAGAGATGGTTTTTACGCGCCGTAGGCGCGAAAAATTTTTTTGCACGGGGGCCCCCCGATCTAAAAGTGCCCCGGGCCCCCCGTCAGCTAAATCCGGCCCTGGTCAGAACCTAGCAAACTTTGCTTTGCCATTATTGCAATTGGAATACATTCGTTTACTATGATTACCAATGGTGCAGACGTGCTGCAAAAGTTTTGCAGATGTTCCAAACAAGGGAATGTTTTTCTCCAAGCTCTTTGCATAGTTTTTTTTTTTCAAAAGTTATGTTGAGCCAAATGTTAAACCTTGAATGTACCAGAAACCATGAAGCATTTAATGCCGTCTTTACCCATGTCTTTAATTGCTGTGGTAAGAACCAGATAAAGTGATCAGCAGGCCACAAGCTTAAGAACGACCACCAAAAGTAAGACAAACAATTCAAAAACTGACCTCAAAGTCAAAGGTCAGCAAGTAATAAGCGAACATTGAGTAATGTAATAGGTATATATTATAATCAATTAACCTGCCTTTAACTGTAGGCCATAAAAATGTTTGTCTTATTTGTAGCCTATTCCATTTGTGCAGTCATATTTTGTTTATTGCTAAAAAATTGTGAACAGTAAACAAAATAGCTTTTCTCATAGATTAATTAGCATTTCATTTTTAGCATTTACAATCCCGCAATTATAAATATCCCTGACTTTACAGAGGTAGCTATCAGCAAGTGTAACCAGTATAATAAGTATTTTACGACAGTTGCCAGTATTTTGTTTGTGATTACAAATCGTTGCTGCTTATGTTTCATTTCTTTCATTCCAAGCAAAGATGAAGCTATAACTTGATAGACCTGTGTTTACTATTAGTTATATTTCTGCTGTGTTCTGTACACTGCTGGGTTGATGATTGTTTATGAAGTTATAAAAGTTTAACTAGGTAGTAGTTAGCCGGTATTGTGCAGTAAGCATTATAACATTTCATTAAGCACCAGTAACCTATGAAGGCTTTCTGAGTACAGCAAAGTTGTCAGTGAGTGATGAAGCTGTTAGACCTTACCTAGAAACCTATTAACTAGTGTTACACTGTAAATATTGCTCCGTTTTGTTAAAGATCATAGTAACTTTCTTATGTATGCTGTGATTCCTGTGAAGTAGTTGCAACATGTGATGAAGTTATTAAACTTCATCTACATAAGTCAGCACTCATGCACCATTTCAATAACAACTGTTTTTAGCATGACCAATGGTGTTTGCTTATGAAAAAATAATTATATACATGTAGAAAAGTTAATTCAACAGTTAGATTACAGCAACTGCTGCTCATAATAATTGTGCTTCTTAAATTCAGCAACCACAATGTTCCAAAAATAAAGCAATTAATAAAAAAAATGTTTTAGTGAAATATAGCATGATTAACAACAGGTTTCTAATAATAGTGTATCTTGTGTGAGTAGTTAATATACCATGTACGGCTTGTACGCCATTCTGTGCTGTTATAAATTAACACTGTTCTGTTGTGAATTGAAAGTATATCACTAGATTGGTAACTATTGTTTTTATCGTACTTAAGTTCCTGATTATGCACATTTGAGTACACTTGAGTTTTCATGTTAGCATTTTGATTGGGTACTTGTTAGCTTTTTGAAAGTATTGTATAGGTGAGTGGTTTAATCAATCAATCAATCACTGGTTTATTTTTTTCACAAAATATCACATCAAATGCACTGGTACATTACATAAAAGTGAGATAGGAAAGAAGCGAAAGACCTTATGAGGTCACCAAGTCAGCCTCCACCTCGGCGATCCTACAAGGCAAAACATAATTACCACTTGGTGAAAGTGTTAAAATGTTGTTTGTTAAAGCATTTGTGAATTCACTTTTTTTTTGCACTTCTAAACTGTTTTGCTATGTTATGGCTATAGCCTACATTTAAAAATAATAGGTTAGTGAAATTTCAAATGCCAATTGTAATTTTTGGAAAAAATTGCTTCCAAATGTAACTAACCAATTTAAAATTCTCATAATTTTGTCAATTCTTGTCCGATATAAAAAATTGTATGAACTCAATGTGATAAGCATGTCAAATTTTGATACCAGCTTCTACTGTGTGATATAAGATCTGGGTTGAATGACCCATACGCTTCATGACCGTTGCCAGTATGTTCAGAAATCGTTAACACTTTTGGCTTTCATTGCAAGCAAAGGTGTAGCCATGACTTGATAGACCTGTGTTTGCTCTTATTTATATTTGTATTGTTTTCTCAACTGGTGAGAAAGTCTAGTGAAGTGAACCACCTTTCCATATCAGTGCAGTTAACATACACACTATATTATCATAAGTCTGCTTGCCAATAAGGGGCTCAAAATTATTTTGGCCCCGGGGGGCCCACAAAGGGTTTAACACAGCACTGCACTTCAGCTTTCTGGTGGTCAAATAGCCACTTCAGCCACCAAACAGTAAAATAAGAATTTAGTTTAGAGAGAGAGAGAGAGAGAGAGAGAGAGATATTGTTTATTTGCCTTTCTAATACGACTCGATATAAAGAAACACAATTACATACAAATCAAAATATGGCAATAGAAAGGTCTGGCAGCACCGAACAACCTTGCGGTTAACCAGTCAAGGTGCTGCCTGTCATCAGTCATCTTACATTGCAGCATCAGACATTATAACTGTATCAATAAAACATAATGATGGATGGAACAGTAGCTTCGAAATCGAATTGAATATATATGGTTTTGTAGAATATTGAATCAAGACCAGCTGGGAAAACATGAGCATATAATGAATCATATCGTTTAAGAACACAAATACGAGGTTACATTACATTAGTCTAGTATAGTGATTTCCCTAACCATGAATATTACCCGAAACATGAATTTCAAAATAAACAGGTTAATATTTGTTTAAACTCAAACTGAAATGGCACAGGTAAGAAGATTGCTATCCCTGTTTCTGCACTAAAAATTGCATTGCACTGCACTAAAAACTGCACAAAACCGCTTTTCAGATTGCAGCAATCAGCAAATGTTTGATCGAGGCCCAAACACCTTTCCCGAATCAAATTGAAAACTTTCTGACTGTCTGCACTACCTTTGCTGTAAATTCTCTTCTGGTGAGCCTAGAATACTCTAGCGCCATGTGACAAATAAAAGTTCAAAAAAGCAACCGCTAGATAGAGATAGTAAGTTTTGTGGTTCAAGAAATTTTAAGATTGCGCAAGATGTGTTAAATGACCATGCTTAAACGACATCAATAAAAGTTTGTACACTACCTTTATTTTCATAACATAGTCGATGAAGGCCGAAGGGGGCCCGAAAATAAATTGGTACCGGGCCCGAGAAATCCTGTCAACGGCCCTGATCGAGTGGCAACCTGACTTTGCAAACAAAGAAACTGCAAGATGAAGCGACGCTAGTTCGACCATCGGGGTGTAGGGCAGACTGGGGTAAAGTGTGCAATGGAATAAGATGAACAACCCTTTTTTTTGATAAACAAGTCGGCGAATTTTTTTTTCTTTGTTTTGAATATATCACCTATAATGCCACTTACTGTATTTGTATTTTCTATATCCAGTGGGAATCGCATTTTGCAATGGCAGGCAATTATATTGTTCATGTCGAAAATTCTAACTTTTTGTTTGTTGCTGAACACTGAATAATTTCATTGTTACACTATGACTAAAAAAGCATTTTTGGAATAATGGGCAGCTTTTTTAGAATAATGTCATTTTTTCATCATCATCCTCATAATGTTCCGTCTCACACGCAATTTTTTTACCATCTAATTAAATAGACAAAGACCTTTTTTTGAGATGCGTTCTATATAGCCAAAGGACAGAAATTTTTGAATTCTGTTTCAAATGAAAAATTTAAAAGTAGGGGGAAATGTTTGGTACATTTCTGGCAACACTGATTTTATCGTCTGCTTTTGCTGTCCCTTAAAATAATGAAATTTGAAGGTTGTTGTGAAAGATAATTTGAATTTTGGAAATATTCTGTCTCTAAAAAGCTTGAAAAGATTGTGAACCTCTTACTGAATTGATGTAGATATTTTTTATAGAGATCACGCTTATCCCAAACCAGAGATTGGTAAAAATTGTTGGGGCAGGAAGTTGAGTTTGGGAAATTTGCAAGGTCTTTACGAAGAGATTCCTTTGTTAGCATCTGGCAACACTGCGAGTAAGGCAGTGGCAGACAAAACTAGACAGTAGACAACTAGACATCCTTCCATTTTGAAAATTTAGATATACGGCAAGTCAGCAATGGGTCAAGTAGCTGTGCAATCAGAATTACCTATAGGCTATGCAGAATATTGAACCATTTTGTATAAAAAACATTCACAAATATCATTTTCTTGTGGACAATAGGATATTTGTCTTACTGTATTAATTGTAGGCTACAGTTAAAAGCCCAAAATATATCAGCAGTTTGGTGCAGGTTAACTTAAGTACGGTAAGTAAGTCTACTGATAATAATGGTACAAACAGTTATCCACAGGCAGTGTAACTTTCCAATGGAATAACGTCTATGTTGTTAGTTTATGTAGGCTAACTTTTTTCTACTCATTGAGCAGACAAGGACTGTGCATAATTAATGTACAATAACACTTGTCCATGTCAAATGAGCAGTTTTACTTTTCAACTAAAATGGATTTATATTTTTCATTTGACATTGTTTAGGATCAGTTTTTGTTTTGGTGTTGTGTGGAAATTTGTTTAATGGAACTTATTGGTAGTATCTGGTAAAACAAGTAAATAGTTGAATCAGGCAGATATGGCTATGCCATCTGGTTATAATGCAAATTATATTTCTAATCCACCACCACCACCTCCAAATTTTTATGGACCACAGGTTTTTACGAATCCAGCGTATCCGAACCAGTATCCAATTATGCCTCCAACTAATGGACAAGGTTTTCCATATGGGCAAACATATCCAACTGTCACACAACCTATGACTGTAATTCCTGGACAAGTGAGTTCTACACACTTTGATGTTGAAAAGCGACGTAAGATAAATCCTAAGGATGCTTTTTGCAAAGATTGCATGCAGCAAAATCAGACAAACCAAATACCAAACATGTGTAACTGTCACAATCAATGTGCGAGGTCTCGCGTCGGGCTGCTTTGTATCTGGACCGAGCGCGCTGTTTTAATTATGGAATTCTTGAGCGGTATGTTATTATCAGTCAATGACCAGTAGTAACCTTTAATTGTGAAGTCGTTGTTATGTAACGTAATTCTAGATCATTCTGTATCTGGAACATTCTGTTGTTTTCACAATTGCCAATATCGTTTGTCATGATGTCACAAGGTTGTTTACCAATGGATCTCTGATTGCGAAATCGTTATTATGCAATGTATTTTCTAGAATCATTTTCCCTACGTGACAATCTAGAGACTTCTGTTGTTTACATTTAAATGCTGCTTGATAGAACAATGGTTCTTTATGATGTAACCTTACGTAACCTTCTCGAAGTTACTGGACTGAACAACCTTCTATAAAAGGAGATGTGGGACCTATCGGACACGGGGACCAATCGGACAGCGGCATATTTCTGATACCACGTGACCGTCACGCTCTCTTTTTCTTCTATGGATCCGAGATTTCATTCTTTATCAGACCACATGTTTTTGTAAACATTAAGCAAGAGGTGTAAATTTGTAAAGAGAAAAGTGATTTTCATGCTTCAAAGTAAAAATAGTGAACCAGATACTTTTAGAGTTTTGAGACATTTTTTAAATATTCTTGTAACTTTATTTATGCTGTTTGGTTATGTTTGTTTAGTGGTCACAGAAGGAATAGAGTTTAGATAAAAACGCCTTTCTCACTTCAGAAAATTTTGTAAGTTTGGTCAAAATGGAGGTCAGGGGACCTTTCGGACAGGATAAAAAGACACTGTCCGAAAGGTCCCCACTGTTCCAAACGTTCCAATAAAAATAGATGCAAGAATGCAATAATTATAGATACTCCAGAAAAAGAAATCATTCTTTCACGTCGCAACAAGCTGCCGACGAAACACCCAAAAAGAGCTGTTTCTTCCAGCAGCGAAAGTGACAGGCTATATTTGTACACTTATCATCGGACACCGTAAGTGACGATGATTCTATTTTAAGTTGAATAAGTGAAATCTCAGGTCACGTCAGGTGGTCCAACTTCTATGGAACACAAGGTGGAAGTTGGAGATTTTGCTGTCATTAAAGATTTTTCATCAGAGGGAAAACATAAAAATTTTATCGGAAAAATCTGTGCCGGGCCTGATGAAGATGGTGGCTTCGAGGTAAATTTTGTGAAGCGATCACAGAAGATCAAAGACGCCTTTCACTTTCCTGACGAAGTAGATGCAGCATCAGTTACGTTGAATAACATTGTTTAAGTGGTTCCCAAACCATCCCAGTTGCCACTACGAAACGACTACGGTACGTGAAGTTTTTAGGTTTGGGACTGATCTGGCTTTGTATGGGTTGTAAATAAAATCGTGTTCTGAAGACGATTTTTATATAGCCAATCTTCACAGTATTTGTAACATCGGTAATTGTTAAAGCTGTAAAAATATTATTTCATGATATTTTACTTCATTTTTTTATGTCCGGAAGGTCCCCACCCTGTGTCCGAAAGATCCCCACCGGTGGGGACCCTTCGGACATTTGAGTCTTCTTTTTCATATGTAAATAAAATTACTGTTATTATTGGGAACCGCTGTCTATGGGTCAGTATGAGTTCGTTATAAATGTAAGTAAACAAAAACACGTAAGAACATTCAACACCGCTTTGAAAATTAGAAATAATAGGAGTTAGGTCAATTTTGTCCGATAGGTCCCACATCTCCCCTAGTGGTGTAATTTGCGTAATGATTATTCTTTTGAGAGTTGATGATGAGTTGATTATTATTATGAGTTGGTGATGAGAGATCATTGTTGTAGTAGTAGCAGCTGTTAATAGACGCAAAGATTATTGTTGATCGAGAGTTGAAGTATTGAATACGAGTAAAGCAACGTTGATGCTAATATAATTTCTGATTGAAATTAGGATCGTATGAGAAGCTGTGAGTGGATCACGTTAGACTCGATCAAAAGCCGCAAGCGTTGGAATCTATTGCTGTTTACTGTTACTTTGATTAATTGCTGGAAGTGGTGAACCATTCGTTGGAGTCCTTCAAGCGTTTTCATATATATCATTTCACTAGTAGAACTATCCGTGAATTTAATTGACTGCTTTTCGGTTTAACCCATTAAACTACGTCATTGAACCTTTCCAAGTCTTTTTCCTGGTAAGAGATCAAAAGAAATCGTGACAGTAACACATGCGGTAAATATTACTAAACCGCATGTGCTACACATAAAACACAAACTTTTATACATTCATATAAAGTTTAAGTTATTTTGGCAGCCGATTGTAGCATCGAATAGACAGCGATAGACACGTGTTTCGCCCATGAGGCTGGGCTCATCAGTATCGCACCGTATTCTTGCCACTTGAGTAATCGACCGCCGCTTTACCAGTCAGTTTAACTCTTATCTTTGTGGAAAGAAAGAGCCAACAAAACCAGCAGGTGCCAGGGGTAGGTCAATGTGAAGAAAGGCGTTCTTCCCGGCTATCAGCACAAGGCTGATTACTCACTAGCACAGCGAGCTGCAGTGACGCTTCGCTAACCAGAACGGTGTAGCTTCCACGCCAGCCATTGAGACCTCCAATTAAACGTTTAAGTTATTTTGGCTGGTAAAGCGGCGGTCTGGTAAAGCTGACTGGTAAAGCGGCGGTCGATTACTCAAGTGGCAAGAATACGGTGCGATACTGATGAGCCCAGCCTCATGGGCGAAACACGTGTCTATCGCTGTCTATTCGATGCTACAATCGGCTGCCAAAATAACTTAAACGTTTAATTGGAGGTCTCAATGGCTGGCGTGGAAGCTACACCGTTCTGGTTAGCGAAGCGTCACTGCAGCTCGCTGTGCTAGTGAGTAATCAGCCTTGTGCTGATAGCCGGGAAGAACGCGTTTCTTCACATTCATATAAAGTGTTGGTTTTTTTACATATATTTTCCTGATTCTTGAATTTATTTATATTTGTTATTTATATATGTATAATTTTGTGGCTGTCAAAAGTGTAACTGAAATAAGCAATCTGAAGGAGCAAAACACTGCATGGCACATTGCGTACATATAAATGAAATCACACTTTATGTCATGCAACTGATCTACTCATCAATCAACCAAATCTAGATATCCTGATAGACTTTAATTTCTCATTTTCAAAAATAACTAATTAGGCTGTAGTACAATTTGGGTAGAGAAGTTGTTTTTTTATCCATAAACAAACAATACTTGCAACACCACAACATTAACATTATCATATATTTAACAAAGAAAAAATGCTCGAAAGGCTTTTTCTTTCAAAGACTTGAAAAGGACTATCGGTACATTAAGAAACTTTTTGGAAATTCAGATTTATTTTCAGAACCAACAACCGCCAAGTAAAATCATGAGAATGTTGACTATTGTTGTCATCATATTCGTCATTGCTGGTACAATGTGCAGCATTGCATATGGAATATACATTGCTGTCTACAGTAAGTAAAAACTTTTTATATATTGTTTGTAAACATATAATATGTAGCTACAATTCACTGGCGCCGACTTAGGGGGTTACGGGGTGGCCACGCCACCCCATAACCGCTGTGGCGGGGAGGTTACATTACAGTACTTACTGCAAATAAATGTAATTTGAACAGACGTTTGTACCACACGCTGGGTAATGTAGCTCCCAGCCGTAAATGCTTTTCTTGACCAGTATGAGGTCATACTAGATTGGCTTGACACGGTATCGAAAGAAAATGACATGGATGCTGTAACTCGAAACAATGCCACTAGCCATGTTTTATCCATGGAGAATTGTGACGTTTACTTTTCCTTGCGTGTCCTGCAAAAGCTTTTGCTTATTTTAAGCCCTGTACATATCGCTGTTCAGAAACGTAGGATCAATGTCGGAAAGGTACGTGAATTACTGGAAGCCGTATCATCAACAGTTTCTTGGAATGCAGCAACAGAAAGTGAGGTATCTGCGTTGTTCGACGCATGTAAAAAATCAGCTGTTGATATGGGTTTGCAGTTGCCATCTTTGCAGCGTGGTCGTGGTAGACGCACTGCAAGATCTGTCGATGACCAGCAACAGCAACCGTTTTTTTCTACCGTAGATGCTTACTACCAAAGCATTTATTTAGACGTATTTAAACAGTGTTCTTCTTCACTTTTGTCACGTTATTCACAGCAGGACATGAAAACGATCAATGACATGGAAACAGTTCTGCTTGCCAAGGATCAAGCATCGGAAGAGAACAGAGCTGCTTTTGAAAATGTCGCTGCCACATATAAAGATGACATAAACCCAACGCTTCTGTGTCTGGAATTGAAACAGCCGGAAAGTTTTCAACAGCAAAAACAGATTTTTGTTTCAACTATGTCGCAACTGCTTGATCTATTTGCAAGCAATGAAACAATTTCAATAATGCTTCCAAACGTGGTCTGCATTGTGAAAATATACTTATCGTTGCCTTCCACCACCCGCAAGGCGGAGCGATCGTTTAGTGCACTCAGGCGCATAAAAACCTACTTGTGATCTACCATGACGCAACAGCGATTGAACCACGTCCTAATTTTAAATGTTTATCAAGCTGAAGCTTCACCCTTACAACTTGACCAGTTGATTAACAGTTGGATTGACAGAGCTGCTGTTCGCAAAAATACTTTTGCCAAATATTAAGTGTCAGAGCAGCAACGTAACAATAAAATTCACGACATGCCTCCTGTGCTTTGTTTTAAAATTGCTTTGTAAATTATCGAGCTACAAATCAGGTGTGAAAAGACAATTGCATCTACGAAACACGCTTAGTAAAAATCAAACAAAAACATGCAGTTTGAAAGTTTTTAGGTTGCCATATTGTGTTATCCGCCACCCCGTGCAAAAATAAAAGTCGGCGCCTATGAGCTACATATTATGTTACATAGGCCTAAACCTTTTAGCTATGATAGCTACATATTTTTATGAAGATATTTGTGAAGATGCAAATAATGCATAAACAAATTGTAGTGCATTGCAAATGAAGACTAATTTATGGCTTGGAAGTAACATTGTAATAGAAAAGGTGAATTGGTTGGTTTTGAATCTTTATCCTCGTGACAAAACCTTGATAGGTTATTCCTGGTAGTTTCGCAGTGTAGAGACTTTTGACTCACGGCTGGTTACCGAGATTGGCAGAGTAAAGTTTCTTATTGTTGAAGTATTGTTGCCGGGAATTGTTCCTCCCATTAGATGCCACTGAATGAAGAGCAATCGGAATGCGTTGCTCAAGTGCACACCCCAAGAACTGACGCTGCTTGATCTTTAGTCGAACGTTCAACCACTGAGCAAACAGAACGGACGATTATTATCAGTGGTAACACCTCGACTGGAGATCGTTGGAAAGCGGACAACAGCTTTTATTAATACTATTACAATTTTATTGCAGATAAAACTTTGTCAATAGTTACCACACAGAAACGACAAAATAAGCAAACCAGACAGTATGATCAATTATCATTTATTAATAATCAAAAGAAAGAGCCTGCTGATAATGTTCAAAGTAGTTTGATTTGTAAAAACATTCAAAGTTCATCAAAGACATTACCAGACTGTTGCCGAAGTTAATACAGCCCTCGAGCCCTGAATAAAGGATGTTTTTTCATGTTCTTTCTTTTATAGGGCATGAAAGGTTATCCTAGACAGCCACTTTATCTGGTCTAGATCTTTACCAGATCGGGTACGGACCTGACCAGATTTGGTAAAAATCTGGACCAGATAAAGTGACTGTCTAGGTCATAGGAGAATAGCAATACGTTATGAGTTCTTATAACTTCTGAATTTATGACAGATAAATACCCCAATACACAAAATATTTTTTGTGGTAGGTTATGTGATGTCTATTTCATTGACAATTATTGCACTAAAACATTTCATTGAAAAACTTTAAATTGTTTTTTTATGGTGTTCTGACCTAAGAATTTGACTTTAAAACGTTTAATTTTTAAACGTTTAACCTAAGAATTTTGACTTTAGAACTTTAAATCAAGGATTGCAATAATAAAACTATTCTTCGTTGTTGTATGGAAATGTTTTGATAACTTTTACTTTCTAACCTTTTATTGATTGTTTTCAGCAACAAACACAATCATCAATTCAGGTAAGTCGCTTTGACGAAAGTATCAGATAATATTCTGACCATGTCTTTATTGTTCTCACTTCTCTTCCATGCATTGAGAATAACAACGTTATCACAGATTTTGTGTTCAAGTTTGATTTTTTTTTAAATTTGGATGTCTGCAGCAGAGCGGTATCAACCTTTCATATATGACAACAACTATAGTAATTAATGCGAGTTATTTATGATCTCGTACACTGGCGTACGCAGGATTTTCTCAAGGGGGGCATTGAGAGTAGCGTAGCCAAGAATTTTGAAAAGGGGTTTTTGACGACCGGCGGGCGAAGCCCGTCGGCGTTTTCGCTTAAGATGACACCCAGCGGCGGGGGGTCTGGGGGGCCTCCCCCAGAAATTTTTGAAAAATTACTTTGAATTTGGTGCATTCTGAGAGCATTTTCAACAAAAATGTGGGTATGAATATTCCTGTAAAATGGTGCTGTCAGGTGACATAGCAAAAGGATAAGATCATGTTTTCTTCGGCATTTTTCGGAAATAAAGCTAAGTCTCTATGTTTTCTTGTTGTTAATTCCTGGCTGAGATGTTTGAATCTTCAGTATTGGCAAAACTCGCTCTTTTAATGCAGTTTTGTTTAAAATTAGGCAAGTTTTTTTTAGACTGAAAGCATCATTCCAAAGCATAAAGAGACTGAAAGCATCATTCTCAATATCGTGACGTCATACGCGTGCCAAAGTGGGGTTGTAACCCCCCCCCCCCCCCCTTAGCTACGCCACTGGCCATTGATATCCCAGACGTCTTCATAATATCCCAGTATGGTTTTAGTTTAGACTTTATCCATTTCTCTCTCCTTAATCACTATAATAGGCTTACAGAACACTATGCTACATTGGCATACCTGGGGTGGGGTAGGTGGATTGGGGCATGTATTTCGTATTGGCTTAGTCTATAAAACAACCTTGTTACAGTGCTTGCTTTGACAGAGCAATGTAAAACATATTAAATGCATTAATCTACGTCGTTAACTACTAAACCATTTTTAAGGGGGGGGGGGGGCATGGCCCAATGGCCCCCCCCTGCGTACGTCAGTGATCTCGTATTATAAACGGAGAATAACTGTATGTCTCAATGAAGTAGCAAATTGGAAGTACAGTATTAATATTAGAGAAAGATTTTACGTTGACCTTTGATGTCAGTTGCGTATGATGTCAGTTGCTTGGAGTCACGTATGGTAGAATTACAGAATTACTATGAAATGTTAGATAGACCTGTGAGCACATCTAAGGCATCAATGCAATGACTTGAAAAGAGCGGTTTTGTCAAGTAGGCTAAGAGATGTTGAGAGCTGAGAGATATTGAAAGGAGATAGTACTGTAACTTTCACTCTGTGTTTTCACTGAAATCATTAGAGAGAAAAAAAAAGTTAATGATATCACAGTTAAAAGTTGGAGTATTATTACTAAGCAGAAGCAGCTCATATAACATGTAGTTCTAGCTTTTCCATACAATGATAATTCTCTTTGTTGTAGGGAATTTGTTCGGGAACACTTCCGGCTCATCCTGACTTGCAGAAGATAGTTTGTTAGTGGATTATTCCTTCAACTTGTGTCGATGATTTCGTTCCAGCACAATACCAAAGCGGTTTTGTTGCATGTTATGTGTTTCCTGATGTCATGGAGGGTGCCTCAGCCTAGTCGGTAAATCAGCTCTTTTTACGTTGGTTCTACGTAAGCAGACATCACCATGATGAAAAGAACTGATTTGCTGGCTGGAAAACGGATCTAAGTTGCGCTAACTGTTAGGAGTTGTTCTTGTGTTGCCAATTACCATTTTTGTCATTGCCTTTAATTTTGTTTCCCCTCGAAAATGTTACTTAAGTGCGAAGCCTGCTTTGTGAAAGAAGCATGTATTTTATAAAACCATAAGATGGGCTGTTTGTGTGTGTGTTTTGCCAGTGTTAAGTAGATATTTGTGAGACAAAGACAGGTCGAAACCCAATCGAAAGCTACATGTTTAACTAGGTTACGTTTTTAAGAACATTTTCTTGTTTATGTTGTTGCCACAGCATACACTCAAAAATTAAGGCCAACAAAAAATCTGTTTCCTCCTCAGGTGAAAGGAATAGCTTCACAATGCAACGGTCGGTAACTCGCTTTTATTCATTTTTCTTTGTCAGAATACAAAAGAAATGATATTGTGAAAAAGAAATACAGTAACAAAACCAACATATTCAATCTGTATCTCCCCTTAGGGAACGTTCAAATATTATGTAACGCTTTTTTTCCGAATTTTTGATCCCCCCTCCCCCATGTAACGCCAAAGTAACGTTTTTTTCAACCCCCCCCCCCCTCCCCCATGTAACGCTTTTTCACTAGGCTACAAATTCAGCACAAAAAACTACCATTCCGTACTCGAAAGCGTTACGTAACGTTTTGCTTGAACTCCCTCCCCCCCGATGTGACGCTAACGTAACGATTTGCATAACCCCCCCCCTCCCCCTCGATGGGGTTACGTAATATTTGAACGTTCCCTTAGGTTACTTGCTTATACACACAGGGGCGCCGGAACGATTTTTGACTGGGGGGGGCAAGATTACGAAAAAAGGGCACTTTTGTTTACTAAAAGGCCAATTTTTTTTCAAGTTTTAAGATAAGACATAGCGATAATGCTAATCTATCAGCTCACTATGTATTGAGTAATGATAGCCTACAAGTGTCCGGTATACAAAGAAAGGCATCATGCTATTTTATAATGATGTAACCTACTGTCAAGCCTTAAAGCAGCCTGCGGCCATGGCCGCTAAGTAGTGCTTGAATGAACCGCAGGTGCTACCTCCTCAATCGGCCAAGTTTGGCCGCCGGTCTCTCCTAGCCAATTATTTAATTTCGCAATACAATGATCGTGGATTAACTGTCGAAAACATGCAGTATCAAAGAGTGACGCAAAGTTAGATCAGCGCGTCATAATCGCCGCTGTTGCATTGTGACGGAATATTTGTTATTGATGGAATATCCATCTGCGATCACCAGCGCTGTAAGTCTTGTTTGTAATCCCCGACGTTTATTTTAACAAAGTCTTAATCCGAATTGCTAATTTACATCGGCTGGCAATATTGTCGTTTTTATGTCGATTCGATGTTGTCGGACATTGAATCGTTGTTGAAAAGGAGAACAAAGTTAGTTGACATCAATGGGAAAACATTTTTTCATCATATTTTGCAAAAATTATGCTTCTTTTAGTAATGTAGGCTACATCATTGAAATAGCTAAAACCTCAATTGCTAAGGCAACAGGATCAGATGTCAGTAGATTTAACAGAAAAAATATTTCGCACTTGCTAGTGCATCGTCAGTTCTGATAAAGGGCAGTTAAAGCCTACAAGTAATGTTTTAATCATTGAAATACTTATTTTATTACCTTGCCGTCATCGTCGACACATGTCGAACGTTGTTTTTCGTTGCTAAAAAGAATTCTAGGGGAGTAGCGAACTTTTATAAAATCAGCCACATTGGAGACACTCGTATGAGTGTCGTTTGAATAGTACTAGATTACAATCCCGATAAAGCAGTTATTGCGTGGTGCAGCGATTCTATTGTAGGACGTCGCCCAGGCCCAGACTTCAACAACGCTAAGTGATCATTTTAGCATTGTTGCAAGTTTAATTTTATTTACTTGTGCTATCGTTATTTTTATTTTGTATTTTGGCCTCCAAGCACGCAGATTTGGCCGCCGAGAAGGAGCTCCCGTTAGGCCACGATGGCTGTCAAAAAAAAACGAGTTTTAAGGCCTGTACTGTGTTGCAAAACTTTGTGCCGTAAATATTATTTTGAGGCAAAAATGAAAGATTATAATTAGGCTAAAAGCGAATAGCAGAAATTGTTATATTGCAAAATGTGCAGTAGCTTACATGACTTTAAAAGGGCACCATTGCCCCCCCTGCCCCTCCATCTGCAAAAAATTTGAGGGCAGGGGGAGCATTCGCCCCCCCTGCCCCCCCGCTTCCGGCGCCCCTGTAATACACAAGTGGCTCTGGTTGGTCATTCGTATTATTGACCGTATTAGGTAGGCTACTCCAATGAAAAAACTGAAGACATTTTGGAGTTATAAATTTGAACTAACAAGTTTCCGCTTCTACATCCACAAATTAAATTTGGTTTCCATAGCGGCAGAGTAGGGACAGTGGAATACCGGGACGACTCACTTTACTGATTTTTCTTGAGATATGGACAGCTGGAGGGTTACTAAGAAGTTCAAAAATTAGAAGAACTGCACAACGTTTTCTTTGCTTTTAGGTAAATTCATTCTCATCAAATTAATTGCTATATTTGGTTAAAATTTTGGGTGCTAGAAAATCTGCAAAACCTTACTGCAGCAGTTTGAGGCTACCTACCGTTTTCGGTGTTGCGTGAACTGAACTCTACTGCATTATCATGACGTGAGTACTATCAAATAAACATGATATCACATAGTTCCTACATTTATTTTGGGGACACTCGTGGGCAGGTCATATGAACTGCACCTAAGTATGCGACATATGGCAATAGACCTCAAGCTGTTGTTGCATCAAATTTTGTCATAACACTATGACCCTCCAGTTGTCCACCTTACTTTTGAGTGAGCAATCCCCTACTTCTACCATCCCTACGGCAGAGGAACAAACTGGTGATGGATTCTTGAGTGTCCCAATGATACTGTCCCATCTATAGCACGAAGCTGGGTGTATGGTTGGCTATTCCAACACTAGAATATAGCGCTCTGACCTCGCTTTTCATCCCCTGTACTTAAGATTGAATAATCTGTCTCATACCAAGGAAGGAACTAAAAAATCAGTCAACTTCTTCATTTGTAAATCACTGACCACCAGTGTTGCCATGCTGTAACTTGCGGGTGGTCGCTTTACCTTCAATCTCAAGACCGACTCCTAAACATTCAAATTCTTTATTGAGCTCCTGGACCAAAAACACAAAATCAAACAGCCTTACTACAAAGGTAGGCTATACGGTCTCCATAAAATACGTCTGCAGTCAGGGAAAAGGTTGCAAATGTGGAAATGATTGGGGCTATTTTTTGCAATTTTATGAGGACATTTTTATGGACAGCTCTTTATCATGAAACCACAAAAATGCAAGCGCTTTCTGCTGTAGGCTACTCAGTGCTCATATCTTGATGTTATCGTATTTTTTCACCAAAAAGAAACTGTAGCCTAACGTTTTGATATAATTTCATAAAAGTCAATATCGAGCTATCACAGACCTTGCTAACGTTAATAATATCTATTACACCGACCCTGGTATGGCTGGTGCTATAGGCTAAAGGCTGCCACCCAGCGGCTGCATGGATGGCAGCAATTTAACAAGTTGACCGCAAATCACGAAAGGCGCGCTGGCGATTTTGAATACTAAAGATTCCATTTGTGCTTCTCATTTCTTGTTGGGACAAGCCCACTGAGGCCTCGTGTAGTGTTGCAACCGATGAACGCCGAACTGGTCAATCCCACCTAGTCGTCGCGTCGTTAAGCTGACGAGTGACGCGACGCCGAATTGTTTCCCATTGTCAGAGATTGGGTTACAATTTTTTGATTACTATTGGGACTTTTTAAAAAATCAAAATACCTGTGTTTCCGTCGTTTTGATGGAATGCAACGTTTAACTTTTGAATGTTGATCTGTAGCTAGTTTTACAAATATTAAATGTTTTCATCAAGAGAGCATCTCGAGATCGATAGGCTAAAATGTTGCAGATTTTACGTTCGCTTCTGTTGTTTAAATGTAAGTTTTGATGTGAGAACAAGATAATAATTCTGCTCCAGATTATCGTTGTTGTTTTGCTATCTTCAGTGAATGAAGGTGTTGGGAGAAGCGCTTATATTTGTTTTGGTTAAGTTGGATAACTTGAAGTGTTGATATTCATCATACTATCACAACAAATGAAATGAAAACAACAACGTACCGTAGTAAGAAGAGAAGAACAAGGCAGAAAGAAACGGGTTTCTTGCTCAGCAAATAGCCTACTGCTCTTGGAGTTCGATGGTTCGATGCACCAATAGCACATTATCCAACGATTAAGTAAAATGAACGACTAAGCAGCTTTAAAAGCAGTCTATTTTATTTCGTTTTGGACCGACTGTAATCCTCTGATTAGAATCACTCATTACTAATCCAGGGATGAAAATTGTTCAAACTATATTATCGATTAAGCTAATCAGACGATTAACTTGATTGGCCGCTTAAAAGGTCCGCTGGTAGTGCATCCGACCTTTAATTTGATTCAGATATAGAGTAGCCTACATAGAAGATAGCCTACATAGGCTATTTATATTAGTCCGTAGCAAGATAGCCAGCACAGTCGTAACTAGGTCTAGCGCATGTGATCGTAGCTACAAGCTCAAGGTAACGTCCGGTGAGAAATAAGCTTTACAAGACTTCAAACGGCGCCATTTGCCTGATCAGAACTCTGGATAGGCCGATTATTAATTTGTACAGATTGAAAACAAAGGTTACCTAAGTTTGGCAATGAAACAAAAGACTTGCATCAAGCGACAGTCGACTGGTTATTAGTGTATTACAATTGTCCTCGTGGCGACATGACACGATATGAACGTGTGTATGGGATTTGTTTTGCGTCACTTACATGACGTCATGTATCGAAAACGTCATAAACTTATAGGCTAATGTTGAACAGACGCTTTAGGCATCTTAGGACTGGATGTTGTCAGCTCATACCATCAGCAACGTTGAACTTGGTAAATTTAAACGTTTGTGTTATTCTTGCTTGGCGCAATCAAATAAACAAAAAAATCAGAAATGACTAACATGATGCGAACTGTCCGCCCGATAGTTCAGCACTTTAGTGCTCGACTCTGTGAACGAAGAAACGACGAAGATCAATTAGCGCCAGGGCCTGATTAAGCGCTGGACACAGGAGATGCTCTTCAGTGGAGCTGAAATCACCAATCAGTTCTCGCTTCCTCTCCTAAAATGGCTTTAAAGAATAGCTTGAGCTGCAGAGAAAAATCCATGTGAACTGCGTAAAGAATGTGTACAAAGGTTTAGAGCCTTTACACCTGGCAAACATAGGCTATGCCTCTTGGTACGAGGGTGTACATAATGCAACTGCTTCAACATACGGTCACTTAATTCCAAACAATAAACGCTATGAAAGGTACTGCAGTACAAAAAGTGCCTAATGTCAAACCAAAAAGCAAAGCAAATTACATCTACTACAGTTAGGTTACTACATTCTAAAACGTCTTCAGCTTGTTTCATCCTTACTGGAAATCATCAGAGGATCCTTATTTAAATAGAATTGTACTTTTTATTTGAATAAGGACCCAGACTGTCACTTTTCCTGGTCCAGATCTTTACCAGATTTTTTATAGTAATGGATGGTATGGTTTGACAACATGCTCTACATTGATTCAACGTTTGCAGACGTAAAAAAAAACGATCGATTTTCTGTCTGGATATGTGACATTGTGCCAACGCAAAAGATTTTTAACGGATCTTAGCAGATCCTCACCTGATAATCTGAGCCAGATAAATTGGCTGTCTGGGACCTTCTGATAATCCGCAATAAGGGTGAAACAAGCTGGAAGTTTTAGAACGTAGTTATCATGATAGATGTGGCCTAACTTACTTTCAGGTTGTAGCTTGATTGACTTGGTTTTATGATTGATTGACCGAAGCAAGCAACAGTTCAGAATGTCGTCATTGGTAAGCTTCTTTTTTATTGTTTTGCTTTAAAGATAATTTTATTTTATCTTTGGGTGAAACTTCTAAAACAAGAATGCAATGCTTAATTGCTTAAAGCCCACAGGCATAAAACCGTCATGCCAGAGTCACATGTTGCTACTCTGTGATGCTGCTATGACAACAGGCCAAGAGCATTTTTTCGTCAGCTTCCAGATTTTTATGCTTCCATAACAAAAAAACAGAAAAATTATTCAACGCTGTATTAACTCTGGGAACGTGGAGTTAGCGGTGAATTTCGAAGATAGCTCTCCATTTAGTGGCACCTAGTGGGTGGAATATTTAACAGACAACAATCTAACAAAATTAAATCACTGTCAAAAATTAACCTTTGCTCCTATTGGTAGTAGGCCACCTATAGATTATATGCTATAAAGAATTGACTCTATTTCTAATTTTTCAAACAATACCTGAATGATTGAAATCAAACGTAGGCTATTCCAAGTTTCCAAATTTAAATTTAAAAAAAATTATCTTTCGAGTTGGCAGCCATGGATTCTGCATTGAAGTCTTCTGCTGCAGCAAGATTCTTCACTAAACATAGATTATTATTACGTCATAGATTATTATTATGCTTATTTGGAGTGCCCTGATGGTCAGCTTTCAAAAAACATGAGAATTGTTTTGACGATTGGAGTTGTTCTCGCTTTTTGTGCCGCTGCTGGAGGAATCGCTTACGCCATCTACCGGGCAGCTACGGGTAATGTTATTGTTAATGAAGGGGACTGCTAGTATGGGGTATGATAAACACTGGAATATTACCACAATATTGACAAGGAATAAAGCAACAGAAGAAAAAAATTGCAAAAGTATAAAAATAATCTTGACTTTGTTAAAAGACAAAACCGACTTGGAAGAACAGGACAATTTCTTTACAGAAACCTTTCCAGAAATGTCAGTTACTGCTTTTATAAACTTTCTGAAGTTGTGATTGAAACATTTTGAATCTTTTCCTTCTATGTTCAAGGCAAGTGATGTTCACTTTGATATTACAAAAGCCACACAATGTTTACCAAGGCATCCTGTTAACGTAGAGCAAACCGGATCTGGCTAACAATCCGCCTGAGTTTGAAAAATGCTGAAAAATATTTCATATTATTTTATTGTTTTTCAGGTCAGTCGTCAATTGAAGATGCAGGTAAAAAAGCATAAACATAAAGTTTGTGACATCTGATTTTTGTTTCAATAAAAACCAAAAAGTTTTGTCATGAACTGAACACTTCAACAATGACAATGTGATTGATTGTGAGAACTTTTATTCTAGGAAAACTAGGAAACTCTCTTAAAAAACTTAACCCTGGTAGTTTCGTATATTGTATTTGTAAGTAGAAACTTTGAAGTCCTGAAGTAAAGCCGGATCCGGTCATTTAAAATGGCATAGTGAAGTTTTTGCTTGTTAGGAAGTTCTTCCACTTACTAAGGACCGCTGGAAGAAGAGCTGTCATTGAAAGGGTTTAAACTGGCGTCACTTGATCTTCTCGATTTTTCATTCAAATAGTTGAGAAATTTTCCAACTGGTTTATCGAGGCAGATATTTGGGGAATGCTTGTGATGGGGGGCAACTGTTATATTTGGGGGGACCAGATGTGCTGCTGGTTAGCCCTCGGTGACGTCACCTTAATTTGATGAAGTGAACAAGTAAACATTTCTTAGACTTTATTGCAGTAATCCCTTACATTTCAGCGACGCAAAGCGTGGTGGACACTATGGATGACGCATCCAATAATAACAACCCCTGACAACCCCTGTGCTTGAACAACGCAAGAGATCCTTTACATGATTTTGTTTGAAGCAACATATTTTTATCATCTAAGAGTTAGTTTATTACGTTATATTATTTGCATTTATTTTACCAATTTATTGTATTATTGCTATGCCAAGCTTTATGTGAATGCCTTGTCTGAAGAATTTAATTGAGGTTTAACAGGCCGATGCAAACAGCAAGCAGCTCCAGACAGCAAAATTCGTCATTTTTATGCGCAGAAGCCAACCCCACTTGAGTTTTTGTTAACACGAAGCGTCACAATGAGGGCACAGAACAGCGCGATGGGTGATGTCACGTGTTGTGTTTGACAGGAAAGTGGTTTTATTGTTGACATCCGTTTTTATTCAAGTAACGCGCGACCAAAAAGGAAATTCTTTGTTGTGAAATACTGCAGATTTTTGACAAAACATTTGTTTAATGTAATTCGATATAAAACTATCGTAAGAAACAACCTTATCTTTTATTGCTTATCAAAGACTTTAATTTGATCAAAAACAAGAATTATGTAATTTAATAGATCAGAGATTGGATTTGTAATTATCCAGAAAGACACCCAAACTTTTCAGTATTCACTTGGTAATTTATCATGAACAGATTATTACATGCCTGAAAAAGTAGTGCAGACTTATTTGAAATTCATTCTGTTCCATTTATACAATCACTGGTGCAATCCCTCTGATGGCAGACAACGAAAAGTATGAGCGTTATAGTTTGGTGTCTTAGTTTTCATTTCATTGTTCTATCAATATCAATACGTTGTAATGTGTTGGGTTGGAGGTTGTCCTTACGCTGTTGTTGCGACACAATCGCTCATTATTGCCCTGCAATATTTATTATTCGCAAACATGAATACAAAGTGGACTATACAAGTTGGTCTGTCTGCACTGTCTAAGTACCAAAGGATCGGTCAACAGTCCAATACTTTATTAGAAATCGATTTCATGAGAGGCCGTAGCCCCCACATCTTCAGTCTCGTATGAACTATGGACTATACAAGTGGACTTTACAAGTTATATAGTTAACTATACAATGTGTATCAGTGGACTATACAAGTTACAAATATCCCCTTCTTATAATCTGCCAACATCTGTTACAAAGTGCAGTAATTTTTTTTGCTGGTTACATGTTAAGCATGATGAAATATATTTAAGATAAAGTTTAATAAGCAGAAGTAAGTGTTGACTTTCGTACCGGTATCTCTGAGCTAGTCAGCTCTCTGCATCCGCACGATAGGGACGACTTGAATAAGGAGGTATCTGCAACAAATTTGCAATTTTTACATCATTTCAACGACTAGCAATGTTTCAATGGTTGAAATAATGTGAAAATAACAATTTTGCTGTTTGGGACAATTCTCACTCGACTTTAATGATTTACACCAGTGGTTCTCAACCGAGGTGCCGCGGCACCCAAGGGTACCATTTACGTTTCGTAAAAGGTGCCGCAAGTTATTAGAGTAGCGTTATCAAATATGAGCCCAGACATTGAAAGGATTTGCGCTAAAACTCAAAGAAAATTTCGCACTGGCTTTGTTTGAAATGAACTTCATTAAATTGTTCATGATACTGAGCTGTAGTTAGTTTTGTTTTTGCGAAAACTCTTCAAAATTATTTTTATTTAATGCAGAAACTTTTTTGGTTTGACCGTGGGCGCCGCAAATCTTTTGGTTGTTTGCAGGGTGCCGTAAGCCAAAAAAGGTTGAGAAGCGCTAATTTAGTATCACCAAGGCCTTTAAAAAGATGATTTTGGCCCTATGGCAATAAAAGGCATGGGCTCCAAACAAAATACTTCTGAAGAAAAACAATAGGACTTCAGACAATAAGGCTCCCATCCCAACCCCATGAATAATCCTGGGCCAGTCTAAGACTACCCCGTGGACCCCCTTGTCAAAGCTACTGAGCACCACCGCTTCATAAAAACCAGCTAAACCAGAGTCAAGCGAATGGTTTATTTCACTTGCAAATTTAACCATATTGTGAAATAGGAGTTCAATTGTTTTTATTTTTGACCGTCACAGCAAAAACAATATGGCACACGTCAACACAGCAAAGGTCGAGAAAAAGGTAGAAGCTACAAAACGCGAACGTTAAAACGTGCTTAAGAGAACACAATACCACAGATTAGCTTAAACAAAAGTCTTCTGAATTGTCATAACTTTGCAAGTTCCCTGTCAAAAAATATTAAAAGTAAGAACACCATACACACTATTCATGTCATCTCAGTTTGGACCGGCTGCATAGCCGAGTGGTGAGAACCCTGGAACGGCAATCGAAAGGGCGCCGGTTAGACACCGCTCAAGAGCATGCGGCTGTGTCTTTGGCAGGACACTTTAAGGCATGCCTGAAGGTGGACACGAAGATTGGCTTCCTTGCCTTCCCGTCCACTTAATCTAAATCTTCAACCACCAGGTGTTACGACAAAAGTTTGGATCATGGTAACCTACCTCTCCAACGAGTTCAAGTAAACTTAACAACAAAATGTACCAATTCGTCCGCCCCTTTAGCTCAGTAGTTACGCGCTCGATTCAAGATCAAGCGGCGCTGATTCGGTTCTCGGGGTGTGCGCTTGAACAACGCATTTCATGACTGCTTTTCATTAACATCACCTAGTGGATGGAATAATTCCAGGCAACAAGACTTCAACAATCGGAAATCTTCACTCTGTCAATCTCGGTGACTGGCCCTGCGTCAGTTGTTCAAAGCCTTTACAAGTATACGAAACTGCCAGGAGTAACCTCTCAAAGAAGGTTTCTCTGTCCGAGGATGAAGATGAAATCAATCAATTCTGTTGGATCTTGTTTCATATTTTTGAACACCATGCAACCATTTGTTCGCTCACACTGCTTGGGGAATTCAAAAGGAAGGATGACAAAACTTTCAACTTTTAAAGCTTCCGCTTAAAGTTTTGTTTGCCTCAAGCGTCCCGGATGTTTGGTTTCCTACATAAACTGTAGCTGACTTGCAGGAACTGTGTTTGTGCAAAATCAACAAAAATATAAAGCAAAAAAGTTTTACTATGGATACATTGAATAGCAATCGTTGCTCCTTGATTAGAAAAACAAGAATTAAAATAAAAATATTTCTTTTTTAAATTTCACAAGAAACAACTTCTACATTCTACATTGAAAAAGAAATATATGTCATGTATGTCACAATTCAAACCAATCATAGCAATCAGCATTGTTCCCAGATTGTTAGAAGACAGATGTGAGTGATGTCACAATAACAATATGCAAAACTTGTATGACGCTAAATCTCGCTTTGTGACATGGTCACCGTTTGTTGCTGCGTCAAAAGGGCGAGTAGTGCTGGGACTTAGACACTTCACAAACGAAACGAATCAGAATTGTTATGCACGAGAATTTCACGTAATCGGTGGGTGTGGAATTCACAATAAACTTCACAGGCTCTTTTTAAATATGATAAAATTTCTTGTTTCTTGTTATTTTTCCACGCGGCAATCTGCACATAAATTAAAAGTATCATCAGACGCTAGAAATTGAAAACGGCTTTTTACGGTACGGCATCAAAGTAGCAAACATGAAAACTTTCAACCTGCCCCCATATAATGTCGTTGTATGGATTGTTTGGCATTATGGATTCACAATCACCTCTGTCATTTGGCCTATGTACTCACAGTCATTTCTGTTAGTCTTCTGATACGGTCGTCGAGCATATCATCGTCCCTGCGGCTCCTTCAGCCTCCCCTTCCCCTTCTTCTTCCTCTTCCTCGTTCCCTGCAAATATGACATTTCAAAGGAAATATCGTTCCAAAGAAAATTTAAAACAGCAAAACATAAAATTAATTTCATAGTTCTACACGGCCATATTTACAAGCAACAAGCGTTCGATGCTTTGATTGGCTGATATCGAGCTTCTTTCTATTAATTATGAACTTATTGATTTGTTGATCTAATCGGTTGCAGTTTGTTTTTTTTTCAACTGAAGGTCTAGATTCAAATGATATTTGATACCGAGGCATCCTTGTGCATAATCTTTACACTCTCACACAAGAAACTCAAACACAAGACACTCTAACACAAGACACTCTAACACAAGACACTCTCACCCAAGACACTCTCACACAAGACACTCAAACACAAGACACTCCAACACAAGACACTCAAACACAAGACACTCTCACACAAGACACTCTCACACAAAAAACTCAAACACAAGACACTCAAACACAAGACACTCAAACACAAGACACTCAAACACAAGACACTCAAACACAAGACACTCAAACACAAGACACTCAAACACAAGACACTCAAACACAAGACACTCAAACACAAGACACTCAAACACAAGACACTCAAACACAAGACACTCAAACACAAGACACTCAAACACAAGACACTCAAACACAAGATACTCAAACACAAGACACTCTCACACAAGACACTCTCACACAAGACACTCTTACACAAGACACTCAAACACAAGACACTCTAACACAAGACACTCTCACACAAGACACTCAAACACAAGACACTCTCACACAAGACACTCTCAGTCTCTCACACAAGACACTCAAGCACAAGACACTCTCACACAAGAAACTCAAACACAAGACACTCTCACACAAGACACTCAATCACAATACTTCTTGGAGAAAACACTGAGTTCATGTTGTTTTACAATGTTGCCTTTCCGTTTTTAAAGAAGTCTAAAAACAAAACTAAACTTTTTTGCTTTCTTACCGACAACTCCGGTTTCTTCAAGAGCGCATTGAATCGCGCAATAGAAGGCACACAGGGAATGACCATCCATTTCACATTCTGTCGTGCACTGCGCCAAGCCTGTAGAACAGTTTCTGCATAAAAGATATTGATTATTATTATTCACAAGGTTTGGTTTGACATTAAACTTATTGTTGTTATCAGCTATTTGGTCATGTTCCAGAAACTTCCTGCTTCGTGACGTTTGATTTTATCACCATTGTGACCACATAGAAAAAAAAGAAAGGAAATTCGATTTAAAGTATAAAATGGATGAACAATCGTCGTCAGCACCAGCTTGTGTCAAAACATCGATATTGTCTTCAAGTTGGATGATGATATCAGATATGGTTTTGGAGCCCCGCTCTGTGATGGAATGATGATGGCGTATGAGCGATCTTTCCAGGCTAGATTGGAGGGCAGGAAATCTTCAGCCACTCAACAGTCTCGTCATCCAGGACCCTCAGACCATGCGTACCGTGTGGAGGCCGGTGGAATAGGCAGTGGTGGATGACATGGTTTGCGGTCTGTTCAGTGGCACCACACTCGCATTCTGATGAAGGAGCCAGGCCTCACTTGTGCATGTCCGAACGGAAGCGGCCGACGCCAGTTCGCAGGCGGTTAAGCCTGACCCACGCAAGCCTTGCGAGGGACATCCCTGGTGGACGGGGATCGGCGTCGGGTATGAAGTCACGGAGCGTGGAGGTGTGATTTTGCCACTCCGTGTTCTACATGTGGTTCGTCCAGTGTGCAGCACTTAAACCAAGTTCTTCTGCGTTCTTAAGTATTTGTTGTGCGGCAGGCACAAAGGGGCGTCTTGATTTCAGCCGCTGCTTTATAGGTGGTGGTCTCTTGAATGGAATAGACGTGGACAAAGGTCACATTGTGAGTGGAAAGCGTTGGTTCGGTTAGTTTTCCTTGCTTGACCTTTCGTTTCTCCTGAAACTTTTTTTTTTTTTTCAAGATTGATCTGTCACTGGTAAGTTGTTCCGACTTTCAAGATCAATTTTATTCTGGCTTAAGGATACTTCTAGTTGATCTTTGTATCGAGGTTTTGTATTCCAGGAGACTTTCTCTGTCTCCATTTCCCCATAAAGCATTATTTGAGGAAGCTTCGTTGGGCCCATCCTCAAGACATGTCCTGTCCAGCGGAGGTGTTGCATTATAGTGGTTTCTAGGCTGTCCAACCTCGCGCGATCGATGATTACATCGTTGGTGAGACAATCCTCCTAATGAGTGCCTAGCATTTGCCTTAGTTTACGCTGCTGGAAGCTTTCATAGCGTTTGATGTCACGGCGGTATAATGTCCAGGTTTTACAAGCATAGACAAATAGGAATAAACGACTGCCCGGAAGACCATAGTTTTTAACATAAGTCCATTCATTTTTGTCCGCTTTTGATGGATAAAGTATAAACAACGATGAATAAGCTTGATGATACAACTTTGGTAGAGAGGTAATTTCTTTAACCATAGACAAATAAAACCTAACTACCAGATTGCATTTAACATAATGACATGAAAATAAACTAAAAATTACAAACGTACTTGGGTTTGGGTTTTGGGTTTGATATTTGGGTTTGGCCGTTTGGCAAACACCAACCAATACTAACCTCCTTCTGAATATCAACGCTATATGCTCTTCTAACTGCAAGCCTGGATTGATTAAGCGCCTGCTTAAGCGAGCACGAGACATTTGCTCCGATTCTGATCGTTTTAATAATGAAGCCAATCGATTACGTTCTTATTTTTAATGCTAACAACTCCCTCGTGATTTTTTAATAAAATGCTGAGAGGGTTTTTGGATTCACGTTCTACCGACTCGCAAACGGAGGAAGGTGAACGCGAGTTTAAAAACTTTCTCACTGTCCTTTTATTGGTAAAGAATCCAAACGTTTTGTCAAGAATATGTCTAATTTTATCAAATTAAAGTTCAACAGTCATAATTACTCCAGTGTATAAAACATTTAAAATACTGTAAGTTATTATTTTCAGCTATAAATCTGAAAACTCCTTCCGACGTGGACTGTAGCCTACATACATTGGTATGTCCACGCGACATTTGGCCACAAGATTGAGGGAGCATTTGGATTTAAGTACTCTCAACATAACAAGTGCCATCAAAGATCATATACTCGATTGCCAAACTTGTTCAAACAATAAACCACCCCTGGAGTCTTTTAGAGTTGTTTGTAAATGTTTCACCTAATTTGACATTAATATCCATGAGGCTTTGCTCATAAAATCTTGCAATCCTCGCCTCAATACGCAGCTGTTTGCCGCAGGCGCCTCCTATCTGCTAAATGTCTTCACGTAATTTTGCTTCATTGATTTGTGTTTTTTTTCCTATAGGCAATTAACCGTCGTGTGATTTCGCCTCTCCTCTGCCCTGCAGTTGCATTTTTATGCACTTTTTTAATTTTTGTGTATGTAGATCAGTTCTCTAATTTCAATTTATGAAGAACATCAAACAGTTGGTTACTTGAAAATGGCTAACATGAGTATGGCGGAAAGCGTTTGTAATTTTTAGTTTATGTTTATGTTATTATGTTAAATGCCATCTGGCTATTAGGTTTTATTTGTCTATGAATAAGCTTGAGCAGTCTATACTTTCTTTGATTTTGACATAATATGCCTTTCAAATACAAATACAATATCGTCCGCCCCGTTAGCTCAGTGGTTATGCGCCCGGCTCAAGATCACACGGCGCAAGTTCGATTCTCGGGGTGTGCACTTGAGCAATGCATTTCAGAACTGCTCTCCATTCAGCGGCATTCTCCCAGCAACAACACTTCAACAATCGGAGACTTCACTCTGCCAATCTCGGTAACCGGCCCTGCGTCAAGAGCATCTACAAGTATGCGAAACTACCAGGAATAACCAATCAAGGCTTTGTCAGTCCGAGGATAAAGATTCAAAACCAAACCAAATATCACACGTTATGAACATAGGTGGGCAGTAGCCCGTTACTTTTGTAGCGCCGCTACTGGTGCGCTACTTTTTTGGTAGCAATAGCGATGTCAAACTTTTGTTGAGAAGCGGCTGCAACAGCAACGTCACTTTTCACAAGGTGGTGGAGAGGCGAGACATTGTTTCAATCGAACTTTCGCTACTTTCCAATTGAAATTGGAAAAAAAGAATCATTTTTAGAGATTTTCAAAAAGTAGCGGGTGCGCAGTGCCCACCTCTGGTTATGGAACATGTACAAAGACCATAGATATCATAAACAGTAAAAAAAAACAAGATGTAGATGCATTCAATCTAACAGAGAAAAAAATCGCAAAGCGATGACCAAGCCGTTCAAATCAAACAAGAACACCAGACCCAAGCATATATGTTCACCACACAACCTTCCTGCCTGTTTTGGTGAGGTAAAAACTGAGTCATGGGTAACCTTATTTTAGGCTACTTACCGGTAATCTCAAACAATTAGTTATGGAAATTTTTAGCTTCAAGCTGAGAAAAATTTTGAAAGCTTAATTCTGATAGCTTTGCATACTTGCAGAGGATTTGAACTACCTACGCAAACCTGATCACCGAGTTTAACCGCTTATTGTGTTGAAGAGATATTGTTCTTAAAATATGCTTCACACCCTTTTGTACAGCACACTTGCGCATTCTTTTTTCACCCCCTGTAAAAGCCGTGCACAGCCTGTTTTGAAAAAAAAATGGGTCTTATCATATCGTATCCAGCTCGAGGGGAGATAAGCCTCGGAAATTGATTTCAATAAATTGCAAAGTTTTTTTCACAAAGTCGTTAACCGAGACAAGGACAGACCTACATGCCCGAGACCGTGTGAAGTCGACTTATTAGCATTATAAAAAAAGCAAAGAACAAGTTGTTTTCAACCATAGTTAATGCTATTTATTATAGAAGTAGGCCTATGGACGTATATCATAAGTTAGGAGCAAAATGGTTGGAGCATCTGGTTGATTTAATATAAAAAAAGAGCCCAAACTGTAGTTTCTAAACTCATGTTGTACGTTTTGAAAATTATACTGTCTTCATTTTCAGTGCTATAAATGTTCAACGGAAAATGAAGACAATGTAGTTTTCGAAACGTTTGCTGAACATGAGTTTAGTTTCTACATTTTGGGCACTTCATTTTTTGGTTATATTGTATCAACAATTTTCTGTATTAAAAACATGTAAAGTTACAAACTATACGAAAACTGTCATCTATGTGATTGAAGAACGTTTCAAACTGAAACAATAGTAATCTCAACAAATTTATACTTTGCAAAGTTTTATTTTCACTCAAAATGGCAGAAAATGGAAAAGGCTGTAGCCTACACTACAGGCCATAGAATGAAGATTGGGCCTTATGTAAATACTTTGTGCTTTTATTAAGTCACGTGGTATAAATATAACTCTTTTTAACTGATTCTTAATCAGTTTGTGCAGATTATTTTGGCAATGTAATCGGTTACAATTATGTTTTATTTAAATTAATCAACTATAATTACGTAAACTAGAAATTCGATTACAATTACATTAAGATGTATGGTTTTGTTGAAGTAAATTCGATATGTGCTACGTACCCAAAAGAACGTAATAGCTCGGAGCATAAACAAACCTTACAATGTTTTGGAAATCGCTAAGGAAATTAGTAAAGTCATTAACAAGTTTCTTTTCTGTCGCATGCATAACCAAGTGGCGAAATCTCTGATACGAGTCAGAAGACGCCGGTTCAGTACCGCTCAAAAGCAATAGCCCTACATCTTTGGTAAGACACTTAATGCTGTTCTAGAAGGTGGCCAAGAAGATTGGCTGCCAAGGAGCAACTCTGGATACAAAAAACCTTCAAACTAAACTATTACTTACACTTCAAATTGTGCCAATCCGGTCGTGACCAACATGAAGAGATATATTCCACATAAAATCACTTTTGTCTGCATTATTTGGTTTGTTTTGTGGCGTTTTCTTTTTCTTCTTTCGCGTGAGTTGAATAATGGTTTGCTTATGCTGGAACTTATAAACAAAGATATTAAGAGAAGAAAAAGGTTTTGGTTGCACGTTCGTCTATTCTGCTTTCCTGTCATTTGTTTATTTATTGTGATACATTTCTTCGCCATACGATTGTCTTCACTGTGACATCAAACACTTGTAGGCCTATGCACAACACAAAATGTTTTTCTTTTCTAAGGCTAAGGCGAATGGGCGATCACAGCCCAAGTTATTACATAAATGATTTGCGCTGGACAGATTTTTCTGCATCAACTTGTCCCTTCAAATACATCTTGAACAATTCAGTTCAGTTAATGCATATCCTGTGTGCTGAAACTGTCTGCTTCGTATCACGCTGAGAGCGACCATCTTCGATCGGTGCAGCGTTGCACACAACACACACATTTCTATTGTTGTTCTATTTTTTCTGCCGAATTTTTTTTTCTAACGAATTGACCTAGTGTCGTAAGTGTCGACGTGTCAACGTTGATGGAAGGGTCTATGCAAGGGAATATTCTTGAGCTACAAATAATGTTAGGGCCATATAACCTCCCTAAGGGCCCAGAAAATTAACGACACCGCCTTATTTTTCTTGTATTGCAATTCTTTACGATTGTTATGTTTTGTGGATTTGGGAATGTCATTGATGCGCGACCAAACGTAGCCTTTTAGCAGGAATCTTTGTAAGATTCTGATCCGTCCAAGAAACTTATTTGCTTCAACCCTGAGCGGAGAGTACTTTCAAAGAGCCTATTTTGTGATGTAGGGTTGAGCTCATTGGATACATATTACACAACTACCGGTTTAGACTAATTTACGACCATGAGCACATGGATCTTTGTTTCAGGATCTAAAGCAACATCAGAAACTGGTTTAGCGGCAGAAGCATAATGTTCGAAAGAACTACAGAGTCGGGTAGCCTACGCAAATGTGCGCTAGATACGTAGGCGATAGTACACTATAGCCTACGTATGGGTGACCCAAAAAAGTGCCACCCATGAAAATGTCAATAAAATAAATAATGATTAACCAAATGCTTTTATATTTCAGATTTATGTAGAAGAATCATTGCATGTAAAAATAAAAATAAAGTATTTTAGAAATGCCTTGGACACTTGAAGAAAATACTTTTTGTGTAGAATCGTATTTCGAGACGAAATCGATGGTGGCAGTGCAAGCCCGATTCAAAAAAAAGTTTCGATGTCGTGATTGTCCGGACAAAAAACTCATGTACACCTGGATCCACAAGTTCCGAGCCCACGGAACAATCTTAAACTTAAATGCCAAGAGTAACAGAGCTACCCATTCTGGTCGGCCTAAGAGTTCTCGATCCCAGATCAATATTGATGCTGTCAGGGATTCGGTTGGTCACAGTCCAAGCAAGTCAATACGGCGCCGCAGCCAAGCACTCGCAATTCCTCGGGAGTCAATTAGAAGGATCTTAGTGCAGGATCTGCAATTGTATCCCTATAGAATACAGATTAAGCATAAACTTACTCAAAGGGATAAGGAGATGCGTGTAGTGATGTGTCGATGGTTCTGTGACAAGATCGACGAGGACCCACACTATCTAGACGATGTTTGGTTCTCTGATGAGGCTCACTTTCTATTCTCTAGATATGTGAACTCAAAAAACAACATCTTCTAGGGAACAACACTTCCAGAAGACTGTCTGCAAAGGCCACTTCATTCCATCAAGTGCACAGCTTGGGTTGCAATCTCCAAGCATGGAATAATTGGGCTATTTTGGTTTGAAGATGAGAACCAACATTCATTCACAATCAATATGGAGCGTTGTCTAAGGGTTCTTAGGACGTTTTGGACAGCCTTTGGTAGATGTAGAGGTGTTGTGAGGGATGAACAATGGTTACAACAAAATGGAGCAACTCCCCATACTTCAAATGACTCATTGCAATGGCTGCGGGAACGCTTTGGTGATCGTCTCGTCAGTAGGAGGTGTGATCCTGAATGGGCCTCACACTCGCCGGACCTCAACCCCTAGATTTTTATCTATGGAGTTATCTCAAAGATAATGTCTACAAGGACAATCCCCCCCAGACTATCTCTGAACTGAAGACAGCCATCAATGCTAAAATCAGGACAATTTCTAGAGAGGAATGTGCCAGAGTAATTAACAATTTGCACGTCGCATCCAGGTGTGCTTGCAACGCAAAGGTGGACATTTAGAGCACATCCTTGAACGGCACTAATACGAAGATGGTTTGTCAGAAATCATGGAAACTGAGTAGACATGTCAGGCAAAGCATGAACTTTATGTGTACCAAATATGGATGAAATACAGAAAAGAGTGTGCATTTTATTGATGTTTTCATGGGTGGCATTTTTTTGGGTCACCCTAACCCTAACCACCTACAAAATGTTAGTGATCAACCTATAAGAACGAATCGCTTGGTTTCAGGGCAGGGCAAGTGTATGCAGACGGAGTGACTTGAATCATGACGCGTCGCGTTATTGCCGCTGCACCAACAACAACCAAGTAGTCACTGGTTGTTTATGTTTGTTGAGTACAAAATACTGATATGGCGCATTCTCTTACTCGGCACGTCACGAGCACACAGAATCATCGGTTATTTTACTTTGTCGTACCCAAGCTTACGCCCGGAAGCCTATTTGTAATCTGCAAGTGGGTGCAGCAGATGGAGTGTCTTAACCAGCAGACACTTAAAAATATACTTTTCGCTATAAACGATATAAACCTATTGTATCAAAAAGAAAGAATTCTTATTTGGAGTTCCCGATCACATGAAAAGAAAAAGCAAAAATGTCGCAAAAAAAAAATCAAAATTTGATCGATTGTGAGAGTCCTTATCCTCGGACTGAAAAGCTTTGAAATCTTAATCCTGGAAGTTCTTGTAGAGGGTTTCAACCACTGAAGAAGAACCGGCCATAGAGTTTGAAATTTCAAGTGATGATGATGATGATGAGCAATTTCGAGTCAAGTGGATTAATAGACAAACTTCATCACTAAATTGACGTCATCACTTGCACAGCGAAAGTTGATAAAAAGTCTTCACGAGAAACAAACGAGATTATGACGGCACAAACCAGGCAAGCACATGACGAGGCATAGCAGGTTTGGAGACACAAGCAGATATATAATAGGTAGTCTGCATAAATGAAATATTTCGACAGTATCAAGCAAATTACTGGAATAAAAAGCATGCCGGAAGCACTAATAAAAACAAACAGAACAAAATGGAGGCAGTTCATAAGGGAGATCACAGCTGATCAAACATGATCAATCTGTTGAAGAAGAAATCTGCACAAGTAAGAAGCTTACGTAAATACACACGTCTCGTATATGCCATACATAACAGAACTTGCGTTTAAAAATGAAAATCAAGTTTTCAAGATTTTCGAATTTAGTTGAAGAAGTTTAATGTGTTTTTTTTATGGTCGCACATTGTTCATTTGGGATCAATTCCAGAAAAACACTTCATGCGGCTTGCTCTGTTGATTGTAATCATCCGCCAGTGGGCGATAAGTTTGTAAACTGCTAGGCCCGAAGGTTGCTTCCGGCATCCCCTTCCGACATAAAACATCTGATATATTGTAAATGTTCAAGCGGCTTAAAAAATATTTATTTTAGTAGTGAAGAGTTAACATTGTTCATCTGATAACTCTAGTGACGTCATCAACCTTGACTTTGCACAAAAAGTTAGAAAGTTTCATGTCAGTATAAACGGGGTCTGTTGAACCAACAGGAATGCACAAGTTGGTCCCAATTAAAAGCTTAGTCAGCAAATATATGACAAATTAACATTGAACCATATTCAATGATTCAAAAAATGTGTCTATGGTTAAGAAAATCACTTCTTTACCATGCTTGTAGATTAACATTGGCAACCCAATTACCAGTAGCAAGTGAATGCGGTGATAATCGGAATAGGTTGTAAAGAATTGAATCAGAATCAAGTGAAAAGTGACAAGGAGACACTCTGGTTTTGTCTTTCTTGATCTTGATTGTTGGTTTTATCGGCTACAAATGATACCAACTCAAATCGTGCACTGGCCTGATTGGCTTCTGAAGGACTTTGGTTTTAAATTATTTAAAGCACGACACTACGCTCATTGTTTCCATCTGTTGGGTCTAAATCTTCAACCATTAGAGTAGTGCCTGGGCACAATAAAAGCAATTTATATTTTGCTTGTATCTGTTTCGGTTTTACGTCATATTTTGGTATGTCTAATTGCTTGTGCAGAAGTTTTATGTTATCTAAGGCAGAAATAACTTTTCAATCGCATTCTTAAACGTGTTTTGATTTCGGCAACTGTGCTTGTTCATCATTCATAGACCGCTGCGTGTAGCCTATATTTTCCAAAATTTTGAGTTATATGTTGGTGGGTCTAAGAACGTGCATTGTTGCAGGTAGTAGCGTTGGCAGGGGAATCCAGGGGTACTTTTTGACCCAACCTGGAATGATTTTGGAGGGCGAAAAATTTAAGAAACCACCGCGTTTTTCTTAGAGGTGCCGATGTTGGGCCTGATGATCTCATTGGTAACGAAAATAAAAAAATTTCCTTTCAACGGTCGTGGTTGCAGGGCGCGAAACGTCTGTGAAAACATAAAACAGTTCATAAGTGTGCGCTTTAACTTTCTCATTTATTTAATGAACTCCGCAGCCACTGCAAGAAAAGTAAATAATCTTAATAAAGATCTAAAGTTTTCAGGATAAAACGTATGTTGCCAAAATGGTGAGGAAAAGTCGTTGTTGCTTCCAAATTTGGAAAGAAGAAAGAACTTTATATTAAATCATCTTTTTCAAATTACCTCACAGAATAATATTATTGTCTATACCGATTGATTCATATGGAAATGCCTACAAAGGGATCATTCAGCAAAAACTCAACCAATGACACTTGATCCTGTTATGCAGTGGCCTACGTGCATTTATAACGTGGAATCATGGAGTCTGCTGTTGATTGGATGGCTGTTAGTCTGGAATGGGATTTCCAGTGAAGAAAGATGTAACAAGATTGTAACAAGCTTTCTACAAGGAAAGGAAAACGAATTCGATGTAACAGTTGTAAAATACTCACTTCCATGTAAGTTAATAATTTCCTGCTCACTTCCCAAGTGAATAATATTCTGCATCTTTCACAGGTGCAATCATTGCATGCAATTACAATGAAAATCTTCAATTGCGATCAAGATGTTCTTGCCATAGAATTTAAATTTACCCTCCTGACCAACGAGACATTTCTATCAAGCACAAAACTAACTCTACTTGCAGCATTTATTGCACAAGTTCCTTTAAATAAGAGTTTTAAGTTATCTGTCATTTGAAAGAAAAACCTTACGCCATGTTTCAACAAAATCTTGATGAGCAGCAAAACGTTTTTTGGATACAACAAAAATTAATATTTTTATTTAAATTAGGCTAGTATTTCACCCACTCCAATGTTTAATTGTCTTTGGAGACACATTAATGTTTGTGGAAAGTGAAAACCAATTTTATTGAAACCATAAGCTGGTTTAGGTCTGATTTGGACCTCAGCGATTGAAGGTGATGGGATCTTTTATAAATTATGGCATTTAATTCAGTTTGAGTTTAGTTTCTACATTTTGGGCTCTTTATTTCTTTATTGAATCCACCACGTCATATTTGCTTACCACGCTTTCAGTATAGAAAATAATGTCGGCAAATTTTCGAAATATTTCAATTTCTCAAAGTGGAGACCAATCTGTTTTTGACAGTATGTCGCCTGCAAACTTAATTGTTGCAACTCGAAACAGATACACAGGAAGCTATTTTCCCTTCTGGAAAGAGAAAAACCCATTAACAAGTCACTTGACTAATAGACGCGTGACCATATTGTCTCTCACAAGCCACCATGTCAGGATATATCTGGATGTTTTGTGGTAGCCGAAAAGTCACTTTCAGAGTTCTGATCAAGGAAGGAACACGTAACTAAGAAGCGAGAAACGACAAAATGAATAAACTTTCAATGTTTTGCGGGATTTTTGTTCTTCTTGTTTTCTTTAGTGGATTCTCAGAAGCAGGCATCACCAGGTAACACTCATAGGCCTAATGCAAATGCTATAATGTCAATTAATCAGGGATAAAACTTATTTTAAGCCAGTGGCTTCTAACTTTGTTTGATGCATTTTTCTCTTTGTTTATGTTGGATCATTTCATTTCTATGTGATTGAACAATCAACATAACGATCACTTGGCACTTCTGTGCTGAACTAACATTCTTATTAAGTTGTGGCGTCTATGGATAAGCAACCTTAGTTATAAGATAAGTTGTCGCCAGGATTATAAGTTTGTTAGGCCAACACAGAAACTCAACAACCAGCAGCCTCAAGCTAAACGAAAGAACCACAGTAAAGAACCACTCACTGACTTCAACACCATTCATCATAGCACATGACTAGGGAACAGTGTTCCGAAAGCTAGCGCAACTTACTATTGCCACAGCAAACTCGCAGCATCAGGCTAAGACAGATCGTTTAAATCTACCTTGTGAAGTAAGCAACGATCATGCTGCTAAAAGCAAAACTCAATCAACTGCAAATAAAAATGATCTTAGAAGAACGCTTCAATTTTCGTACGCCTCGATAGCTCATTTGGTTAGAGCGTGACTTCTGGAACGAAAAAGCTTTAAGATCAAGCGGCGCTGGTTCGACTCTCGAGGTGTGCGATTGAGCAACGCACGCTAAGGACTGCTCTCCATTCAGCGGCACCTAACGGATGGAATAATTCCCCGGCAACAAGACTTCAACAATCGAAAACTTCACTCTGTCAATCTCGGTGACCGGCCCTGCGTCAGTGATTCAAATCCTCGACACTCAACAGTCTACAAGTATGCAAAACTGGCAGGATTAAGCTCTGCAAGAAGCGTTTCCAGTTCGAGGATAAAGATTCAATCAATTTTTTTGTTCACGTGAGAACGTGTCAGAAGTGTGAGACACTTTCTCACCCCCCTCCCAAAATCCAGTCTGAGCAGAATCGTCAGTGGAACAGCAAGCGCGGAGATTGTTTAGCTGCATAGCTGAAAGTAAAGTCTCAGACAGAAAAATCCGTCATTTTTACATTGATTAAAAGTCTGCAGACGTTGAATCAATGTAAATATGACGGATTTTGCCGTCTGGGGTGCGGGTGTAAGCTTATGACGTCAAAGAGTCAATTTAACCCTCATCGCGGGCATGCTGTATGACACAACATATGTCTTTATGCTAAGTCGGATAAAAAGATGTTCTTGTCTCGAACGAAAACCTTCAACGGTCAGGATATGACAACATGAGTTCAAGAATATCTTCAATTTTACATTTGCAGCAAAAATGGTTTAATCAATTACTAAAAACAATGTCAATTTAAAAACAAAAAATATTTAAGTTAAAACTAAGTTAAAATTCCCTTCCTGAAATCATGAAATTCTTCCCTAGAGAAGAATTGCTCCTCAGTTGAGAACCACTGACTTAAGCTCAATACTATTTGATTGACTTTAGACAATTACAAAGATATTTGATAATTGTGTTTAAGTTAATATCCGTAGGCCTAAATTTAAAAACAATAAAAACTATTAATACTACAAAAAGTGCTCAATGCTAAGCAAAAAAGCAAAGCAGAGCGAATTAAATCAAATATAGTTATTACTATCTGAATCCTTAGCAGCCTGTCTATTTGAATAAGACCTACTGATGATCCGTTAAAGGTGAAACAGGCTGTTAAGGCTTCAGATAGTAATAACTAGTGCTTCTTAAATTTGTAGTTGTGTTTTATTAATTAAATTATGTGGACTTAACATTAACATTGCAACATTTTTCATGTTTGGCTGACTTTCAGCAACATGGTTCTGTGTTTTACCATGCTGGTCAGGTAGTCACTCCTGATCTCTCCCCTGAAGAAGTCAGTTGTGTCTGATTGATGAAACGTCGGAATAAAAGAAGATTATTACCTCATACATCTTGTGATAATCCAGCTTAGTTTTCACAAAAAAGAACGTATATCATGTTTAATTGCATCACGTGTCTATGTACGTGTCTATGTACGTGTCTATGTACGTGTCTATGTACGTGTCTATGTACGTGTCTATGTACGTGTCTATGTACGTGTCTATGTAACTTCCACAACAGGCTTGAATCTAGTTGTTTAATATCTTCGTTTTTACCAAACTCATGTTCAGCAAACAAACGTTTCGAAAACTATACTGTTTTCATCTTCAGTGTTATAAATGTTTATAACACTTTTATAACACTGAAGATGAAGACAGTTTAGTTTTCGAAACGTTTGTTTGCTGAACATGAGTTTGGTATCTACATTTTGGACTCTTTATTTTTTTTATTAGATTAACCAGGCGTTCCAACCATTTTGCTACTAAATCTTCGTTTTTGCTACTTGAAATAAACATAACTTTACGGATATAATCTGAAATTTTATAGATTGTCAAATTCAAAGAAATGCAATTATTATTTGTCTTGCCTAACCGCAAACATTTTATTAACAGTTTATCGAATTAATCAGATTGTGGCAACCTGCTGTACAAAACATTGTTGTTTTTCCCAGCTTGTGTCCGTTTGGTCCAAAAGTCTGTAAATATTTGTGCCGCGCCCTCGGTAAGCCTTCCTGCTCCTTCCGTTGTCGGGTCAGTTGCGCTTTGAAAGAAAAAAGACGAAGAGAACGTGCGGGTTAGTAGGCTGCAAACATTGGTGTATGGTTCTTATCTTGATGTGAACTTACTTCATTTTGCCAGGTAGGACGATGGTCAAGTCACATATGTACTTACCAGTGGTGTACGGTGACATTTTTTTGGGTGTTTATTTTTTTAATCAGGCTTTAAACCCACACTAGGTTAGCAGTTTACGCAATAGCTGTAAGATCATGTCAAAATAAACTGATGTGATATAAAAGAGTCACTGCGCAAATCAAGCAGGTGTTTGAAACTTCCTAAAACATTGGAACACCCAAAAAAAGGGGTCACTATATAGTATCTACACTCTGAATGGAAGTGTCGCAACAACAAAACACAATCATGGTATTGGGCTTTGTTCTATAACCTTTGAGAGAGATGTGAAAATTTGTTGCATGGCAAACAAGGAATTGATGGCAAAATAATTGTGTTGAATGACATTGTTCCAGCTATACCTTAACCAACAAAACAATTTCAAACGTTTTTAGCTCTGGTCTAGTCAAGAAAAATATTCAACTGCATGATATAGCCTACTATACAATTCTGTTTGAATAAGAAGTTTTTTTTAGAATGATGTCATTTAACCAAATTAATTTGCTGATCATCATTTGCTTTCTTTGGAAAACTTCTGTTATCAACCGAAATCCTGTAAATCTCATGGTCTTTGTGTAACTTCTTTTGAAACCTGAATCGTTATCAACTTTCAGTTTTGGCTCGGGGTTTCGGCTAATTGGTGAGCATTCTAGTTGGACAAAGATCATTTAAACTTGTTATGCCTTCGCATTACTTATACGTTTAACACTGGTGGGGGGGGGGGGGGGCACAGCGGCCGAGGAACTCGCGCTTTCTCTATCTTTTCTCGATACAACCTTTTTATTTCACCATAAGTAAACCCGTTTACCCAAAATCTAATGTTTTAAACCTTGACTTCTTCAATTTTCACCTTGTATCTGTGGCATAACATTCGAAACCAACCCACAAATTGTGTGGTCACAAGCAACGTGTTGGTGATGTCATAGAAAACACAGCAAACCATCACAACAAACAATCACTCAAAACTCTTCGCGTACTGTTTTCAGTCCATTGTGTTTTGTATCAAACTAATCTTTATCATTTCAGGCTCAAGCTCCTCCTAAGCAAAAGAAATCCTTACTTCCTACAAAGATGAAGATCCTCTTTTTTTGGTTGATTTGATTACACAGAAGCGGTTTCATTTCTATACTTTGTGAAATATTAATAAGCATTATCAACGCAATGCACTACTTTCCATTTCTGTGTTCCTACTCTCAGTAGTGTTGACAGGGGAGTCCAGGGGTAAAATCAAGACCTTTGTCGAAAACCTATCTTCAGGTTTATGCAATAAGTCGTCTATAACGACCTCGGCACTTTGAAGCTGTAGCCTATTTTCTCTATAACGTTGTAGTAGTGGCAGATAATTGGTGCCAACGTTGTTTTTTCCTTATCTCACGTTTGTTTTCAAGGTCGTGGCATGCCTGCAGACAACTTCACTCTTTAATCTCCTGTAGCTTGCCAAAGTTATTGAATTTATAACCGCATTAAAGTCTCAAGGTGTGCGCAACGAAAATCAAGGTTTTATCCCCATTCGCAGACTCAAATAAATCAAAAAGTAAAGAATTGGAAGTTATGTGTGCGGCAGCAAAGCGAACGCGGGAAGGGGATAGGCTCTTAAAACATAAAAAAGTTTTGTAAGACAAATGAATTATTGGACCAATCAGAAGTTACAGGAACAGCCCTTCAACTAATCAGAAGTTGTAGGGAAAACAGAGAAATAATTTCGATATAAAGTAAATAAAGCCAACGTTTCGTAGTCCACAGTTTAGCATGGAGGGTTAAGGCAGTGACAGTCATTTCGATGACGTGTGTTCGATTCCTACCCAAACCATAACTATTTTTTCTTCCGTAATCACCAAACAAAGTTCAAAGTAGGATCAATTCTTTGGCTGATTGCCAGAAGGGTCACCATTGGACGGTAGTCACTAGAACATGTTTTGATTGGTTGGAAGTGTTATCGGGTCTTACAGAAATTGTCATGTTTAAGTGGCTACCGAGGGAAGGTTGTAGGAAGGTATCAAGCCCCTGCACTTCAACAGCCAATGTGAATAGCATATATGCATACGTGAATAGCTGATACATACTACTTCTGCAGGTCAACCCAAAATAATTTTCAGTATCATGTAAGGTTGAAATCAAAAATCGTCCCAGTTTCACATAGGAATTGGTAGCAGGGATGGTATAGTTACTGTTTAACTTTACAGCGTTTTAATTGTGGCAAATTGGACAGATGCATGAAGATCCTAAATAACTTTATATCTATGGCTGCAAAAATTAGTAAAATAATAAATTAATACGGAACATCGGGTACTTTATCAAATTAACATTCATTCCTTAGCTCTGCCGTGATTTGGCAGACCGCCATTTTTAAGTTTTCTAGATAAACGACTTTTTGTATTTATAGCTGTAAAATTACCAAGGTAAAACACTTGAAGTTTACTTTTGTAAGGCTGGAACGCACAACCAAACAAAATTTTTAAGAATGAAATTTGAGCCAAGTTTTTTTTTTTATTAAAACATGGCGTATATTTGGTTTTGCCAGATAACTAGTTATAAAAAATGTATTAGGTTTGTATGATAAAACCTTATATATACTCTCGATGTTGACTTTAACCGCCTTATTGGCTTATTTGATGTTATACTTTTGTATGATAAAGCCTAATATAAGCTAAATATTGGCTTTGACCACACTATATGTTGGCTTTGTAGCCTAAATCAAACCTAAAGTACCGGTAGGCCTCTGGATTTCTCCAAGAACTGTGTATCATTTCGTCACTGTAATCTGTAGATAACTTTGCTGATAGCCTATCACAGAAGCCTGCTATAGATTAAAAGTTATAGGCTAAAGGCCGATTTAAAATCAGTTGCTGGTAGCCTACTTGATAAACATGCCTTCATTTTAGGCTACCGTACTACCCTGGCTAGCCTACACAGCATCTGGTAGGCTACGGTTGATTAAAAATGACCAAACACAATGAGTAGCGTACTCCCGGGCCTCTGCTTTAAAATCTTAATAATCGTGTGCAATCTAAGTTATTTAGCGTACCGTAAAGTCAACTAAGCCATCAGTACACCAGTAGGCTACGAAAAATCAAACTGATCGGCGAGACGTAAATGATACGGCATTTAATCAAAAGAAAAGCTAGTGTGTTCGGACGGACATTTTTAGGCTAGCCTACATAATTAAGTATAGCCCTACTTAGTGCTTAACAACATTTTAGCCCAATCCACTTTATCGAACGCTTTTAAATCCACTTCATGCAACTCAAGAGATGTAAGATGTGGTGAAGTAGCCTGCTGCAATGCTGCTGAATTTTGCCTGTTACGTGACGATAGGCTATCCTGTTACGTGATTGGAGTAGACGAATGTTAGGTTTCAGAAAATTATTTTTGCACAGATTAGGATATGTTAGGTTTTACACACCAATTATCTCGAAAACCATACTACACTGGGGCACAAATTTTTGTCAGGAGATGCATGAAGTCTTTAACCGTAGAAAAATGCAAAAAAGTCATTTTTTGCAAAATGGCGGATGATAGGTTTACCAAAATCACGGAAGATCTACCTAAACAAAAAACACAACATAGAATCCTATGTTCAATAAAATCGTCAACCACATCAGGTAACATGAAAGTATTGGCCAGATGGGTTTTATTCGTTATTTTGTGGCTTTCCAAGTCAGCACAAAGCGTTTGTGTAAATTAACATGACTAATTTTCTTAACAATGTTACATTTTTTGTGCCTTATATGACAAAATTATCATTTCTGTTGGGTGGCAAATAGATAGATATATTATCAGTGATGTACGCGCATACAAAAATATTGACGCCATCAGCGTAAACGCAAACGTTCGAAAAATCATACGCCGTATGCGTCAACGTAACTTGTAAAAAAAGTTGGCGGCGTCAGCGTTAGCGCATACACTAGCGCAAACTAATTTTGTTTGCTAGGTGCCAAACATTCACACGGTATAAACCACTCAAAACAAACAAGTTTTATTTTGAATTTTCACGAAGAAACACAAGCATCTGAAAGTGTTCATCTGACATTTTACTGTGTTTTGGTTCCAATATGTCTTTGCCCATTGAAAACATTCTTTCAACTGCAGCGCTGGAAGGTAGGCTAATTGGCGTGTTGTAGCGAAATAAGACATTAAAAAGTATGCGTTGACGCTATGCGCTAAAAAACCGCGAAAACTTTACGGCGTAGCCTCAAGCGCAAACTATCCAAAAAAAATGTGGCCGCAAGCTTAAATTGGTCGATCGAGATGATTTTAATTTTAAATTAAAATCATCTCTCGAGGCAGATCTGATTTTCAGACTAAGATCATGGAAGCCTTAAGAATCAAACGTAACAATCCATCTCTCAACCGGCAGTTATTCGCCTGTGGCTCATCGTTCCTTTTGTGTGTGTTCTAATTGTTTTGTCCAATGCCTGTAGTCTACACCTCACGTGATCTGTTTCCCACCGCATAATTTACTCGCAATCATTCTCGTATCATTTGTTCAGTTTGTGCTTTCAGTCCAGAGTGTCGTTACAGTTACAGTGCATAGTCAAATTTATCTTACGATTTTTCCTTTTATGTATTGCAGATTTAATTCCTGATGAGGACACACGTACGTGTCGAAAACGTTTGAGTTTATTTTATTTAATTATGTTATATTTTGTGTGAAATAAAGTATGCTAAACCTGCTAAAGTTACTATGTTTTATTTCTCTATGGTTTAACAAAGCAAACTCTCTACCAAAGCTTTATCGTTCTTTTAAAAGTTGGGAAAGAGGATTTGTGAATTTCAACTGGTATATTATTCCAAATTTTTGCGCCAGAGTATTTTATAGAGCGTTGTACAGTAGTTTAGTGGTTGCGTATCGATAATAATAGTAATCTAGGTTGGTCGAGTTTCGAGTAGGCCACCGGTAGTAAAGTTGTGAATATTGTTGCATTTTCCTACAATTTTAGTAAAAAGGTGACTTTATTCAACCATAGACAGATAAAACCAAGCAACCACACGACATTTAACATCATACATTAGGCCTAAAGATAAACTATAAACTACGAACGTTTTCGGCCATAAACATGTTAGCCCTTTTTCAAGTAACGAAAAATGACTGACTTTACATCTAGCCTACATTAAAAATATATAACTGATCTACACAATAAATTCCCGGAATGAATTGAAAAACGAAATGTATAAGAATGAAACGGCAAAACAGGGGAGAAAGGCACATCACATCACATATTATTCCCGTATACAAAGCAGTTAAAGCGGGTTATTATTTTCAGCTTGAATCTAGGATTCCCTCCTGCTTGTATTCAAATGTCGGGTACAAGTACAAGTTCACTTGTTCGCATGACTCGAATTGTACATACATTGGTATGTCCACGCAGTGGCGGCTGGTAAGTTATAGAAATGGAGGTGCTGCGGACTCTCGTGGCCTATGTCACTTTACATTTTGGATGTAGATAGGCTACGTTGCTTATTGCATGACATATTAAATTCAAGCAGTTTTTTTCAAAGATGGGAAGTAGACCTATCCTAAAAAGTATTAGTTTTTCTAGTGCCTACCTATTTGCGTTCTTCTGTAACTAACATAATACTAATCAGCGAAAATGTAAACTACTAATTGGTTTATTGGGTAACACTTAACAATGCGTAATTTCACAACGTGAAGACGGATTCAAACTGGTGTCGCTAATGCGCCGTAAGCAGCTTTTGACGTCACCACAGCGCCAGACAATATTATCGCCTTTTCACATTGCTATTTTTCCTCAACATTCGCCTTTTTGCAGTGTGCTGCTTCAAACACAGCACATCGCTTTCCTATTCGCTTATACTGTACAGGCAAGTAGGCAACTCAAGAAAACACGCGGCTCTACGACGTCACAGTTGAGTGTCTCTTCAGTTGCAACCTTGCGCAAAATATTTCACAGCACGCAGAGTTTCCAAATATAATTTACACTTACAACAGTCAGCAATTCTGTGAACAGAGATCATAAAACACATGTTGGGCAGAAGAAACGCTAAGATATTTGAGAAAATTTTTGTGAAAACTTTCATGGGAGTGCTGCAGCACCGCAGCACACACTAGCGAGCCGCCACTGTAGTCCACGAGAATGAGGGAGCACTTAGATTTAACTAATTTGAACAAGCAAAGTGCCATTAAAGACCATACATTCGATTGCCAATCATGTTCAAACAACAAACCATCCTTGAAATCTTTTAGAGTTGTGCGTAAATGTTCCACCGAATTTGACACTAAAATCGGCGAGGCTTTGCTAATAAAATCATGCAATCCTCGCCTCAATACGCAGTTATTTGCCGCAGGTGCTTCCCATCTGCTTAACGTCTTTTCTTAATTCATCAAATGATGCGGTTTTGCCTCGCGGAATTAACCGCCATGTGATGTACCTTTATCCCCTGTTTTACCGTTTCATTCTTATGCATTTCGTTTTTGAATTCACTGTGTAGATGAGTTATTTTTTAAAGTAGTTTTGAAAAGTGCCAGGTAATAAATTAAAACTAAACTGGTACATAATTTTAGCAATTTCAAACTTGTACAGATCTTAACTTTAGGATATTGAGTTGTTTATAAAAGGGTGTGAAATGGTCAGCCTCTTTGCCTTTCGCAACAGCATTGACTGCCTTATTTTGCAAAACGCTAAGCTTTTTTATATGTGTTTTGTATGAGGACCCTCAAATTGTCAGTCCGTAGCCTATATTAGATATGGATGCAGGAGAATAGTAAAGCTGAAGCAAAGTTTTGGTTGATAAACAATGTTTCAATTTAGAGAGTAGCCTATACCAGTGCTCTTCAACCTTTTTGTCCGTGGTACACCTTTTTTCAATTTTTAATAACTTTGTATACCTCACAAATAGCAATGTTTAATTGTGCACAGGAAGAAAAAAAAATTAAAATTTATTTAATTGGATGTTTGTTAAAGCGATTATAGTAGTCTTGAACAGGGCACAAGAAACTACGCATGCAAAAGTGCAAAAAAACGTCAAAATTGAAGTTAATTTAATGGCTAGCTTGTTGTTACATTGTTTCGGCAAGTTGGACATAACGTGGTGTTAGCTCTTCTTCTATTCCTCCCCGCATTAAAGAATCAATGTCAAGTATCGAGTTTTGTTTGTTTGACTTGATCTCAACAAGACTGGAAAATCCTTCTTCACACAAATAAGTGGTAGGCATCTGCACCAAGACATCAATGGCTTTTTGCGCGAGATTTTTGTATTCGCGAAATTCAAGAAGAAAGACCCAACATTCTGTGTAATCCACTTCTCTGAATGAGTATTTTTGATTTAAATCAGCCCGTAGTTCCAATAATTCCTCATCCTCAGTTGGTTCGTCATTAATAATCCACGAGTTTGCTTCCAGACATTGGTCGTTATCTTCAGGAACATACCTAGTCAAATTGTCGGCAAGTAATTTCAGGTGACCAACAATAAAGGCAGACAAGTTATCTTCAGTAGCAACGTCATCAAACTCCTAGCTGGACTCTTTCATGTATTGATTTAAAGGGGTATTAAAGGAAAAACCTGACTTGGCGATTTTCCACGTTCTTTGTGTTTAACATGCTACCATAAAACGATTTTCAATAAAATTTTGCCCCATTGCGGTCTGACCACCATTGTGCGCGTGCTTTTGTCAGAGCTTTCAAAACGAGATTGGCCTGAGCAACGAAGCGTGCGACTGTAAAGAACGTCATAAAGTCTACGTCATAAAGTCTAGCAATCAACCGATCACGCAATAATTGTTACTGCGGGCGATTTGACTGTAGGCTATGTATGTATGTACATCAAAACAGCACATTTCAACATCAAAACAGCAGACAGTTTGCTCAAAACATCAGATGTGGTAACGTGGCTTTTGTTATTGCTGGACTTTATGACGTATTCTTGAGCTGTGTTTGCACGTTTTGGTCATTTTGAAAAAAATGAAAATAAATGAAACACTGGACTTTGGGCCTTGCCAGCGCCATTGAAAACAAATTTTTTTGGGTAATTGTTTTTGAAATGTATTCTTGAATGTTCAGTTTACTCATTTTAATGCTTAATTCCGGTTTGAAATTTTCCTTTAGTATGCCTTTAACACAGGAAAGTCATTGAAGTTCCTCGACAAAGCATTCTCTTTCCAGAGTGCAATTTTCATCTTCAGCGCATTGATCTTGCTAGTTGAGCGAAATATATCACCCCCTCTCCCTTGAAGACTGATGTTCACTTGGTTCAAACGAACAAAAATCGACGCCAAGTATGCCAATTTTGCAATCCAGAATATGAACGAAACTTGGAAGCCCTTGGGTCTCCGTGTTCAGTGTAAAATGCCCCTAATTGTTCGCGAAGTTCAAACAACGGGAAAAAACTTTCCCTCGCGATAGCCACCGTACCTCTGTTGTGACTTCCACTATCACAGATCTAAGCTGTATAGTGTATACCCTTCGTATACCCTTCTCCAGCTGTATACCCTAGTTTTCATCTAGTATACACTTGGGTATACAGTATACCCGGTTGAAGAGCACTGGCCTATACCAACAGATTTGGAGAGTTTGGAAGATAGAGCATCAATATGAGGGAAAAAAGAAAGATTCTTGTCAATGAAGATACCAAGGTATTTAACAGTGTCAACATTTTTTTTAGAAATGGACTAGTAGACCGTATGATCGTTGTGTTGTCTCCCTGTCAGTATGGAAACTTGTGCCACTTTTGCAGTGTGCACTGTGCAGGCTATACAACTTGCATCAAAAGCCTCTACAAGTATGAGAAACTACCAGCAATAACCTATCAAGGCTTTGTCAGTCCGAGGGTAAAGATTCAAAAACCAAACCAACAAACTTGCATATTTCGACCATGAATCACTTGTCCTGTTTCTGGCTAATATACCATTGATTGATTGATCTTTAGCGTAGTTTTGAAAGTGGGTTTAAAGATTAGTGAGCTTCATAGTCCATAATGAAATCAGCAACAAATAACGCAACTATTTCGCAATTTGGGTGAGCATATGCTCGGGCGGTAATTGTCAGATATAAGCTACCTCACTTCTAAGTATGAAAACAACGGATATGCGAGGGAAGCAAAGTTAAACCTCAGTAAGTTGTCATCACATTTTGCTGGGAGCCGTAGCATTAGGTTCAATTGCATTATCTTTATGATAAAATGGAGAAACAAGATGCAGAGTATGTTGAGGCCGTACGAGCTTTGAATAAACTCAAATGGAAGAACAAACTTTCTGTTGAAGAACAGTTGCAAGGCCTTGAGGTTGTGATAACACGTAAACATCTCGACAAGCTCAAAATAACCGATGAAGACATTGCGAAGATGAAAATTATTTACATCACCGGCACTAAAGGAAAAGGATCAACAAGTGCATTTGTAGAAAGTATTTTAAGACACAATGGAATTTCCGTCGGATTTTTCTGCTCACCGCATTTACTGGAAGTTAGAGAGCGCTTCCGAATCAATGGAAAACCGATTTCACATCAAGTTTTTACGAAATATTTCTGGGAAGTCGCTGAACGATTAGATATTACTTGTGAAGTTGTGTCTGATAGGCCATACTACTTTCGCTTCCTTTTAGTTTTGGGTTTTTATATTTTCAAGCATGAGCCAGTGGAAGCCACAATCATAGAAGTTGGCATTGGAGGTGAATGTGATTACACAAATGTGATCAAGCAGCCCGCTATTTGTGGAGTGTCTTCTCTTGGAATTGATCACCAGGACATTCTTGGAAACACATTGGAATCCATAGCTTGGCACAAAGGTGGGATATTTAAAAACAACGCTCCTGCTTTCACGGTTGAACAACCTCCGGAAGCAATGACAGTTTTGCAACAAAGAGCAAAAGATGTTGGAACAAGCTTACAAGTGGTTTCTAGCTTTGATAACTACTTCAGTAAAAGTTGTTCCGAAATTAAATTGGGACTACCTGGTGCACATCAGAAGCTAAACGCTTCTTTGGCCGTGCAGTTGGCCAATTGCTGGCTGAACCAAAGGTCAACGATTCCGCCAACTTTACAACTTTCATTAGATGAGCATTTTATTGGAGGATTAGCCAGCTGTCAATGGTATGGGAGATGTCAGATAATTAAGTTTGATTCCATTACTTTCTATTTGGATGGGGCTCACACAATGAGGAGTCTATCATGCGCAGCAAAATGGTTCAATAAAGAATCAGCTGAGGAACAGTCAAAAATAAACAAAGATTGCAAGAAGATCTTGGCATTTTATGTCTCTGATGACAGGGACTCATACAACTTGCTCTCACCTTTGCTTGGTTGTGAGTTCTCTTGCTCGCTATTTACACCAAACACAGCAACATTGGTGCCTTCAAGTTTCAGCGATCTGGATTATCTTAAATATTCACACGAAGAGAGAATGCAAAAAGTCTCTACAATTCGTTGTAATTGGTTGAATCGTTGGAAAGATCAAAATCCTCCACAACCAGCTCCAAATCCGTTTGTGTTTGAGACAGTCGCCGATGCCGTTTGTTGGTTAACAAAGGATAGAGAACCTGAACTCTACAAGAAGTCATTGGAGATGACAAGAAGTTGTCCTGAAGTATCTGCAAGACCTTCAGCCAAGCATCTTCAAGTGCTGGTGACAGGAAGTTTGTATCTTGTCGGTGGATATTTGAGAGTTGTAAAACCAGATCTGTACGACTAGAGTAAATATTTATCAATGATATTTTATCCTATCATTTATACAGGCTTATTTCATGGATATTTGTAATAATATATAGCCTACTGTGATTCATTATATAAGTGGAGTATAGACTGCCTGGTGCTGTAGAAAAACTGCAGCATGTATTTTATAATCTCCATCGCGTTACTGACATCAGGTAATGGGGAAACTCCGGTCTTCCTGCCTGGTAAGGAGAATAACACCTTGATTTTCTGTTGATATGGGTGTTGATCACTTCAAACACAACATGTTTTCTTGGGCTTTTGTATGACTCACTAGCTTGTGTTTGTGACAAATTTCAAACAGCACAGCACATCATAAATCACTGTCCAGTGTTTCGACCTGCAGAACATGTGGATCTCATAGTCCCTGATATGCAAACATTGCACTGGTTGCAGCAATTGGAAGATGTTGCCTGAATTGCTGCCTCATAAGCAAGAAGAAAATGGTATGGGTTTTGAGTTTGTGGCAAAATAGCCTATTCTTTCTTGGCAAAATGTGGTGAGTCGCCTACTCCACTATGCCGTACTTGCTCTCTTGGCTAAAGCCTTTACATTCTGAGCTGTAAAAACCATCAAGGGCAATACACATAAGTCATACATGTCTATTCACTGAAATGCTTTCATACGTCACAATGTGCTGCTTATTCGATCAGAATCTATGTTTTGAAAGGAAATGCGCAATCTCACATGTTTAACTTTAACTTAGCTGACCTCCAACAAATGGAGAAAAAATATGGTGCCCTTATTAATTATGGTGAAAATTACTTTAGTGACATTATTATGATCAGTGGCGCATTTAGAAAATTTGTTAGGGAGGGGGGGGGGGGCAAGACATTGTATCAGTCAGCCGCTAGGCGGCTGACTCCGCGGCTGAAGGCCAATGGGGGTCTGGGGTAGTACACACGGGGTAGTCTCAACGGAAGTACACAGAAAGCTCAAATTTGGTGGAAAAGGCTGTTAATTGGTTCAAATTTTTTCTACTTGGGTTAAAATTATACTTTTTTGACTCTTTAAACAGGGGGGTATACCAAAATGTCATATGATGCGTCAGAACGGGGAGAGGGGGTTAGCTGAAGCAGTCAGAATACCGTCAGGTAGGGGGAAAAGGGGTCCAAAATCAGGAGCGAATCCGCAGAAGTAAGTTACTGTTCCAATCAATGAACCAACAAAAGATATAAAACACTTCAGAACATAAACAATAAGTTAGTCCTTCCGACCTCGAATACCTTTTGAACATTCTCGGCGATTCGCAATGACAATTTACAGTTTAATGCGATGGCTGCGCTTGGCAAATATATCAATGACTGCATCGTACTCGAGTACAATATCCTTGTTTAAATACATCTGAGCTAGACCATCCAAACGTGGCTCGGTCATGGTCGTGCGGTAATAATTTTTCAGGTACTTTAGTGAACTGAAACATCGCTCATTGGAGGCAGTTGTAATTGGAAGCGTAGCAAAGATTCGAAGTAATTAATGGATAATAATCGGATAAGTGCCGAGTTGTTCAGCAGCTTGACACGCATCCACAAGAGTCGCAGGTCGTTTATCCGCAGAAACTGCAAGCCAATTCGCTCTCCATCTTCGCAATTCAATAGTAGCTGCAAAGAAATTTGCTTGGTTCAACATCCAGCATTTCATGGTAGAAGTCAAAAATCTCGTCGATCGGGCAGTCATCATCTTCATGAATCAATGAAGGCAGTAATGTGCTGACTTTAAAAGCTAGCGAGCAGTACTCATTGAATCTCTCGTGAATTTGTGTCATGCAATTGTCAAGAAAAAGAAGAAAAACTTTTCGTTTGAAATAGATCTCCGCAGTTTCAGCTGGAATGTAAGGTCGATGTTGTTGTCTAGGTGCTCTCCGGGGCATTCGGATTTCTTCGCCAAAAACTGAGCAAGCCTTAAATATTTTTAACTTACTGTAATCAAGATTAAACTAGAAGTTGATTTGGAAACTAAGAATATTATTGACAAATTACATCGCAAAAAGGATATCCCCCCGCGCTAGGATGAATCACCCAAGCAATCATGTCTTGTGCTACAACTTTTTTTTCAAGTATTTTTTATTATATTTTTTTACCTGATCATTAGGGGGGCCATCGCTCCTTATCCTCCCCCCTAAATGCGCTACTGATTATGATGTCATGTTGTACGGAATGAAATGCAAAGCAAGGATTTTTTTTATTGTGTAACGTAATAGGCTGGTGTAGCGGATGACGCGGTTGGTTGTCATGACGTTCTATTTTCAAGATTGTGTTCCTTCTAATAACCAGAACTAGTTGTACTGTCTACATGGGAGGAAAACCTGTTAAGTTTGGTGGCTTTGTTTCAAGCATAGCGACATGGTTTCACGTTTTGGCAAATCGTTTTCTGATATTAAAAACGTTTTTATTGACATTCTGTACATCATTTTGTGTTTTATTCACGTTTTTGATGCTCCAGTTTCGACATTTTGGTTATGCTAAAATAAAAATTGTAATGGATGTTGGTACCATACGATACCAACCATTCAGTCATAGCGTGGTGTAGCACTCTGCCAAGCTATATTATTGTTTATGGCAACACTTCTTCAAACAGATGTCGAGACCTTTTGCTCTACCTTGCCACAATGGAGAATCTTTTTTCGACGAATGTGGTGTTGAATAACTGATAGCAGACCACATCATCAACGAATGTACCCTCTTGTCCACAAAATAGAACATAAAAGTTTTATTGCGTGTCTTGGATGATCAAACTAAAAACTGGCTTCTTTTCAATAACTTGCCTATTTATAGAGTGGTAGCCTAAAACATAGACCCTCAGCCCAAGAAGCTCAAGCAAAGACGACGAATAAAAGAGAGAGATTGTTTCTTTTCCATTCAACAATACAAGTCAAACACATAATGAACAAATAAATAGTAAAAAGCGGCAACGAACCTTGAGAAGTGCTTTTTACATGAAAACACACAAATGTTACACGGACAGTTTAAAATAATGGACAGATTAGTATGGGGCGGCGTTTGGAAAAACACAATTTAGCAATTTTGCAACACATTTAGCTAAATTGCATGCAATTTAAAAATTGAAAGCAATATAACTAAATTACATGCAATTTAAGGTAAATTGCAAAGATACATATATATTGTAAAATACACATAAATTGCGAAAATTCAATTTAGCTATATTGCAGAAATTTAGCTAAATTGCAAAAAATGCAGGTAAATTGTAAAATACAATTTAGTCATTTTACAACACTTTAACTAAATTGCAAAAATACACTTTAATTTTATTTCAGCAATTCAACTAAAATGCAACAGTTGCAAAGGACTGTTTAGTTATATTACAACAATTTAATTAAATTGCAAAATTGCGTTAAATTGTTGTTGTAATATGCTAATGAGGACAGCCGCGTTTCCATCTGTTATTTAAAGAATTGCCAAAGTCGAATGGGACGGTTTTTGCTGTTTAGGTTAGGCCTATTCTATTTTTCATCTGGTACGGTACGTACCTGTAGATAAGTAACGCGTCGTTTTTTACAGTTTGATACGTTTTAGAGCCCTAGGTCAGTTGTGGCAGTTTTGGGATGTGGATTAACAATTCCTTTGGAGAACCAGGCTTAACTCAGTAGGCCTAACTGTCTGACTATTAACCGTCGAATGTCTTTCAGGCTAAAATCGACTATTATAAAATTGACTCATATGCTTTTGATTTAGAGTGACACACTGATAGGACTTGAAAAGGTTGCTTGTTAAGCTTATTTGGAGTGCAAGTGCATGTTAACCCTTTGCTTTTCAACGTTTTTTTGGAAGTTAACTGCTCAAGGGGGGGCCATTTTTGGATCAAATTCAATCAGCTGTTACGAGTTATCCGCTGATGCTATTTCAACAGAAGTTGCACTGGTGTGAAAGCAAATCATTTGTCCATAAGTTTGAAAACTCATTATTTTAAAATTTTATATGTTAAACTTGATATTTCAATTTTTGCAAAGGTACCTAAAAACGACAATTTTGATTTAACTTGCCGCCTTTAATTAACCGTGCTAATCCGATTTCATGCAAACTTCTAAATAACAAAGAGCTCGATCGAACGCACGAAGTGTGTGTGCGGTGTGCCGAATCATTGCATTGATTAGAATTTACGACTTGCGAGCAAATCTTATTGTAAGCTACTCAGTACTCACTGATTCTAAAATAGATACAATCAGAGTAATATTGTTACACGAATTTGAAAAAAACAAAACTGCGTTTGTTGTCTTACATTTTTGTCCTAAACTAATGCATTCCGAAACTCATGGCTAGCTTCTAGTTTTATGGAACCAAATTTCTCATAAGTAACACCTTAGCCTGCTTGAATAGCTGTTTACATCTTCGTTTGTGTATTTTAGGTCTACAATTGAGTTTGTAGTATGAATATTTTTAGTAGAGAGAAGACAATTGAACAAGTTGTTGAAATAATCTGAAATTTCTAAGTTCAAATTAGGTGCTTTTGAAATTGTGGATTTGTGTCAAGTCGCATCACAAATATCATGCAGGCCACATCATAAGTCATTTCGCTTACGAGTGTTTATAAACATGACTCATAAATTACATCCACAAAAAATACAGCATTTACATCAACAAAGCTAAGTTCGAAGCTCACTTTTTATTGAAGATTGTGTCAATCAATTTGAAAATACATTTTTAGTCCGCCAGCGTCGAAATAATGCAACAGCGAATTGAGGAACATGCGTAAACAAAGGAAATGTGAAATAACCCACAGTCAGCAAATCTACATAAATTTAACGTTTACAAATGTTGAATCAATGTAAAAGGACTGGATTGCTGACTGGGTCCTTATTGTTTGAAGCACTAAAAATACGCGTAAAAGCGACAACGTCAGCAAGGCAGTGATTATGTTTCTGGCCAAAAAAAAAATAACGTTTGACTTCAAAGATAAAAATGATTATAACGAAGCTTCAAAGTTTGTCGTAAAACATTTTACTGAGATACAATAAACATAATCATTTTGTGCCAGATTGTGAGAAGACTTCCTAGATTCTTTCCAACCATTTGCATGATTGCAAATTATTTTCTATAACTTTACATTGCTAAAAAATGGCTTCTTTGTTGAAACAACGTGGCTACAATTCTATAAAAAATTCTTAGGCCTACTACATTGAAGTAATGAAATTTTTTTTGTGATTTTGCTGATGACGTTTTACAATATCCGAGAAGTAAAAAATAATAATGATGAATTATTTTACAAAACCGTGGTTTGCAAGTGCTTCACAAAAAATTGTTGGGGGAAAATTTACTATTAGACGTAAAACGTTTGTAAAAGAAATTTGTCGGTTTACGTATTTATAATGTTTATTGCGCTGTTATCGAATTATAAACTGCCTGTAGGCTATTGTCTACCTTTGTGGTTGCCGGCCAGCTTAGAGCAGCATGCAAACTAAGCGTTTATGGTATTTGCATCGTGTTATGATTCTCGAAAATTTCCCACAAGGTCTTTATTTTTATCGTGATATTTTGTGCCTCTTCTGTCCTAAACTTGAAGTTATTGTGCAGCACTATCCACATCGGTTTTTAGACTCAGTCTTCATTGAAAATCTTTTGTGTGGTGCATCATTTCAAATAGTGTCTTTCCCTAAACTGTTACACAAATCGCCCAGAACCAGGTTGATTATTATGTATCTTACAGCAGTTGAGAGCCCGTTATTGTATGTGTGGAATTATTAGATGTCTGACTAAATTCATGCCAAAGTCGAGCAAATTCTGCTTTCGGGATCCTTGCCGTTATTTACTGTATTTTTTGTTGATAAGTTTAGGCAGCATTTTTCCAAGATAAATGAAGACATCGGTATTGTTCGTCACTTAGATTTAGTTTTCTCAGCATTATTTATTCATTCTTTGATCCACTAGTTTGTCCCACTTTTGGTATAATCGGATCGTTTATAAATGGCGGGTCTTCACAATAGCCGGCCTCTTATACATTGGCGCAACGTATTCAGATGTTGAATCAATGATGAAGAAAGCTGATTTGTTGTTTGTCTTATGTGACGCCTAAATTTATGCCTCGTCTACATTACAAAATATTTTGTAATGTACATTGTGTACATTGTACATTTTGTTTGTAGGCCTACATTACAAAATATTTTGTAATGTAGATGAGGCATTATCATCTTTATTTTGCGCTTTTTGGAACAAAACACAGTGCACTGTGAAACAAAAATACAGGACATAACAACAAGTAGGCGACATAAAGCAGTGAAGGGACGCCATCGAGTTAGCTGCTACGTGCAAATGGAGCCTATCTCATAATTTTGAGTGTATCTCACAATTACTGTTTGCAAAAACGCTATTTCTCCGGCTTCTCCCAAAAGCATTTGCAGTGATACATTTCCTCAATTGCAAGTTTTGTCAATGAGAGCATTTCCATAGAACGTTTATTTCGAAACCAGGTTTTCGTGTCTTTATCCAAGAAAAGATTTCTTATTGTAACGTTTTTTATTCGTCAATGAATATTATCTGCTTGAAACAACTGTTTTGAATAGTTTGTGGCCTCCATAGCCTACTATTTTGATCGTGGATTGCTATTCTTCTTTGTAGAGCTGATAACGCAAAAAAGCTTGCTATTATTGTTTCTAATTAACAGCTTTGCGATCACTGGCTTTTCTTTGTAGCATAAGAAATAACGCGCTTTGTATTATTGAGGTCAAACCAAACAAAAGAAAGCAAGAGGATGCTTCTCTCTGCTCGCGCATATCGATGCACGAAGCAATTATGAGCTTATGGCTTGTCATCGCAATGTAATCCATTTCACGCTTTGCTGGAAGTTAGCTAGAAATAGCAAAAATTCACCAAAATCTTGAATTTACAAGAAAACTACACAACTTTTAGCATCAAATTTAATATCATCAGATCCGCCTGGCAATTTTAGGAAAAGTCAAGAAAAACCAAGTGCATGGCGTTACTGTGCTTCAAATAATTAAAGGAAATATGAGGGGGGGGCCAAATCTGGCCTCCCTTTGAGGAGCAAAGTGTTAAGCGTGCTTGCAAATTTGGGAAGCTGTTTTGAATTTTTTTTTTATCTTAGTAGCCTACCTTATGCTATTAGCACACTTTCTGTCCCCTTTCTCTCCTTTGTCAAAGGTCCAGGGGGTAAGCTAACCCTCTGCTTCCCTCGCTGCTGGTAGAAACATTAGGCCTACATATCAATATCATCACATGGAACGTTACGTATATACACATAGCCTACAATTAATTGGTAGGTCTATCTCCAAATATTTGAAAATCTCTCAGGGCATGTACACCTATAATGGTAAAAAAGGGCAAAAAGGGCATGTAGGGCAAAGTGGGGCGTGTTGTCACAATTTTTACAAATCAGCATATATCTCGTTCTGTGCCAATGGTATCGAGATGCTAGATAGTGCAATTGAAAGAGGTACCATTCGACTTCTTTTAGCTACAGCTAAAGTTTTTCTAGATTATTTCGTTTTTACATAAATGCATGTTTAATGCAAGTAAATGGGCTGTGACAACACGCCCCACCCTGGGGCGTGTTGTCACAAAATTTCTGCACATGCTTTATGACTAAAATATGACAGAAACCAACAAAAAATAGTTTTAAAACAGGCTGAACGAATAAAAAAATATGCGAAATGCAAAGAAATTAATTTACAACATATTGGTAAAAAGTTTATGCCCATTGTCAAAAGCAATAAAAATATCATCTTGAGAATTATGTGTGTAGCCTATCATTTATCTAATATTAATTTTTTTTTTCTAAAAAAGCGTTGTATTTTAACAAATACGCATATTACCTCGTTGTATAAGCAAAAATATTTTTTTATGTTTCTTACATCAAAAATGCACACCATGGGGCGTGTAGTCACAGCTGTGACAACACGCCCCGTGGTATGAAATCACGTGGTTTCAACAACCATGTGTACATCTCTACTTGCATGTCTTATCTGTTTGGTATGATGAAAAGAGCAGGCTTAAAGCAAACAAATGGTATCTTTCCTGATCAGTTATGATCATACCTTAGTTTTCCAGACCATTTTTTAGTTTAGTTATAAAACCTGATTTTGCCCAAAATTCAATGGCACTCCTCATAATTTCTGCAGTGGTGACAAATTTATTAATCTTTACTGCTTGTGCGAAAGAGAACTGAAAACTATGCCTTCCATTGAAAACTCGTAGTTATACGCTTGGGTTATCACATGGAAATCGTGCTGTGACAACACGCCCCTGTGACAACACGCCCCACTCTGCCCTACACCTATGATGGTAAAAAAGGAGCCTTATGACATATATATAATATAAAGATAAGAAGCAATAAATAAATAATAATTCAAGCCACAACCTATCAAAGTTGAAGTTCCTTTTTTACCTCCCTTAACTGCTTAATTAGAATATTGGGCCTTTTTCAAATAGGCTACAATGAATAGGCCCAAAACATTAGATGAAGGGATATTTGGTACAGTTATCAAATAGCTGAATGATTAGACCAAACTAGGTCCTAGATCTAACCGAGTTACCGGTAGGGTCACCTTACTTGTACCTACCGATACAAAATGGCAACCTACCAGTACTACTGGTATCTTGCTAACCAATATGCAGCACACTAAACTGTAATAGCCAGACACACTTGCCACACAACTTATTTTTGCACCGGTAAGCCTCGTCCAAGCAGTCAATTTTAGCCTGAAAGACATTCGACGGTTAATAGTCAGACAGTTAGGCCTACTGAGTTAAGCCTGGTTCTCCAAAGCAATTGTTAATCCACATCCCAAAACTGCCACAATTAACCTAGGGCTCTAAAACGTATCAAACTGTAAAAAACGACGCGTTACTTATCTACAGGTACGTACCGTACCAGATGCAAAATAGAATAGGCCTAACCTAAACAGCAAAAACCGTCCCATTCGACTTTGGCAATTCTTTAAATGACAGATGGAAACGCGGCTGTCCTCATTAGCATATTACAACAACAATTTAACGCAATTTTGCAATTTAATTAAATTGTTGTAATATAACTAAACAGTCCTTTGCAACTGTTGCATTTTAGTTGAATTGCTGAAATAAAATTAAAGTGTATTTTTGCAATTTAGTTAAAGTGTTGTAAAATGACTAAATTGTATTTTACAATTTACCTGCATTTTTTGCAATTTAGCTAAATTTCTGCAATATAGCTAAATTGAATTTTCGCAATTTATGTGTATTTCACAATATATATGTATCTTTGCAATTTACCTTAAATTGCATGTAATTTAGTTATATTGCTTTCAATTTTTAAATTGCATGCAATTTAGCTAAATGTGTTGCAAAATTGCTAAATTGGTGTTGCAAAATTGCTAAATTGTGTTTTCCAAACGGCGCCCCATAGATTAGCACTAAAATATGTGATATAACGTGAAATATGCCGCCGGTACGAGACGTTTATTAACTTGATATATCAGTAAGCTAAATGCCGCATTGTTTGACAGCCTACTCTCTTCATACACCTGTAGTTTTATATGAATTCCCTCCGTTAGCTCAGTGGTTACACACCCGTCAAGATCACGCGACGCTGGTTCGACTCTCGGGGTGTTCGCTTGAGCAACGCGTTTCAGGAATGCTCTCCATTCAGCGGCACCAAGTGGATGGAGTAACTCCCCAGCAAAAAGACTTCATCAATCGGAAAACTTCACTTTGCCAATCTCGGTAACTGGCCCTGTGTCAAAGCATCTACAAGTATGCGAAACTACCAGGAATAACCAATCAAGGCTTTGTCAGTCCGAGGATAAAGATTCAAACCAACCAACAATCGGAAAACTTCACTCTGTCGACCTCGGTTAGTGGGCCTGCGTCTGTGGTTGAAAGCCTCTGCAAGTATGCAAAACTGCCCAGAATTAAGCTCTCAAAGAAGCTTTCCCTGTCCAAGGATAAAGATCAATCAATCAACAAAATGTACAGCAATAAGGTTATTGAAACAAATCTATTTTATCAAAAATATTTTAGAATATTTATGTGAAGGTTTTCAAATAAGGCTTGCTTCTTAGGCTATAGTTTGTTCAATTTCACTCCACAATTTAGTTCCACGAGTAAATAACACGGCGGGATACAGACCATATGAAGACCAAGATCATGGAAGCCCTAGGAATCAATCGTAGTAATCCGTCTCTCGTGTGTCACAATCAATATACGTAGTGCCACGACAGGCTACATTTTTGTTCTAAAATAAGTGAACTATTTATTTGCGTAATAGACCTTTCCCGCAGCCAACCAATGAAGCGTGACGTTGAAAACAAACCACTTCAAGAACTGAAATCGTAGTAGTAAAGCACAGTTTTTGAACGTTTTGATCGAACAATCGCGCATTTTAGTCGTACATTTTGTACTAAAAGTAGGCCTACTTTTTAGACTGAGTAGGCCTATTACAATTAAGTTATTTATTTTTAGAAAAAATTTGAATTTACTACAGGGCCTTAGCCCATGGGCCTAACTACCGCCGACACAGCGCTATAGCCTACTGCATGGAACCACTGAACGAAAGGACCTCGCATTGATAAATTTTATTTCAAAAATATTTGAGTTAACAACTAAAGTAGATAGCCTAAACGTGTTATCATTTCATTTAGAATCTACACTTATATTTTTTTCGTGCAGCTTTTCCGTTTATTACTTGATGTTTTTGTCCTAGCTTACCCTATGCTTTTGGTCACTCTAGGTTTCTAGCCACTTAATGTTTGTGTTTGGTGAAGTAAACTTAATTCACTTGTACAACAACCTTGCAAAGGCTTTAATAAAATAGAAAGCAACTACATCTGCAAATAAAAGGATACATAAATAACTGCTTCCGAACGTACATAATGCTACAACAACAGAACTGAATGAATGAACGACTGAAGAAAACGTAGAACCAAGGCGTGTAGAAAACAAGGCAATAATTAACTGAGTAATAAGCTTGAGGGACAGAGCGCCGTGCTCAGAAACACACGACATTCTCCCCCTCTCAAAATTGCATTATATATAGCACAACCACGCAAAATATAGTTCATAAGCGTAACTTAGACAGCAGGCGTGATTTTACATGAAATCAAAGTAGACTGCTAAAAATATGGCACTGCACCATAACGATCAACCGAACGACGAATACGATTAGATCTGCGTAAGTGTGTTGTATCAGTGGTGGGCGAAGACGATGACATAGAGTGATCAGTAGTTTCACGTTGTACAATGTCGCCATCGTTTCACTTTATTGTTTTCAATTTTGTTTTGATTTGTGTTTGAGTACATAAATGAAACTGACCTTTGATCCGTCACAACCGTGAAATGACGACCACTTAGGAAATGCTTCCATTTTCGTACTGCTTCGACGATCGCTAAAGCTTCCTTTTCTACGCTGAAATATCGAATTTCACTCTTGTTTAGCATCCTCGAAAACAAAGCTACAGGGCGTCCTTGGTGATTCAGCGTTGCTGATTCAGCGTTGTCGGGTGCGTCGGTTTCAAGCACAAACGGGAGTTGTTCATTTACTGTCCCAAGAGTAGCAATGCTCAAATCTTTTTTCAACGTGGAGAGAGCTTGTATTGCTTGCTTGTCAAGTGGAAAAGTTTTTGACAAAACCAGAGGTTTAATTTTTGCCGAGTACTGAGGGATCCACTGCGCATAGTAAGCAAACATGCCTACCACGCGCTGAAGTTCTTTAGCAGTGTTAGGAACAGGCATTTCAATAACTGGTTTTACTCTTTCAGGATCTGGTTCAACCACACCTTTCGAGATGCGATATCCCAACAATGTTATTGTTTCTACGAAAAAACTACATTTGTCTTCATTAAACGTTAGATCACAGTCATTTGCAGCACCCAGAAAAACTTGACAATTCAAAGTTGAAAAATATTTTTTTCCTGATTTCAAAGGTCTTAGAAAATGTTTGAACGCTGATAACTCAAAACTGGCATTAGCCCTATGTGACTTAAGCAGGCTACTTTTAGTACAAAGCTCTTCAATTACTAATTTCGTTTTTTTTAATATCTTCAAGCATGGACCAGGGAAGCCACTTCTTGCTACAGTTATTTTAGATAAATATCATTCACATACTATGGTTTGGTTGGTTGGTTTTGAATCTTTATCCTCGGACTGACAAAGCTTGATTGGTTATTCCTGGTAGTTTTGCATACTTGTAAAGGCTCTTGACGCAGGGCCGGTTGCCGAGATTGGCAGATTGAAGTTTTTCCGATTGTTGAAGTGTTGTTGCCGGGGAATTATTCCATTCACTAGTTGCCGCTGAATGGAGAGCAGTCCTGAAATGTGTTGCTCAAGCGCACATCCCGAGAGTCGAACCAGCGCCGCGTGATCTTGAGCTGAGCGCGTAACCACTGAGCTAACGGGGCGGACAATTTATACTATTTATCAGCATATCATATATTTGATCTGAGTATGTCGCTTTATGTCTGGGCATATGTTAAAAGATGAATGACACACGACTACAGCGAGCATCGACAAATCTATTGGCACTGTTTTTCTACCTAAATTTCCTCCACTAGGAAATACGTGGCATCGAAATGTAGATTAATGATTAAAAAAAAAACTTTGCACTAAAATCGGTTTTGCATTTGTTAGAAGTTACTACAGTAAACCATCATCGCACAATTCTCAACCTAAATATGACAAGTCAAGATAAAAAGTATTCTGAAGCTATAAAAACATTGAACCAGTTGAAAAATTATATACTTCCTGCAAAGCAAAAGTTAGAAGGACTTGGATTAGCTAATACAAGACATTTGCTTTGTAAACTTAAAATCACAGATGAAGACATTGCAAAAATGAAAATCATTCACGTTAGCGGCACTAAAGGAAAAGGGTCGACTTGTGCATTTGTGGAAAGTATTTTGAGACACAATGGTATTTCTACTTTACTATTTTGCTCGCCTCATTTGATTGAAGTTAGAGAACGAATACAAATCAATGGGAAGCCGATTTCACATCAAGCTTTCACAAAATATTTCTGGAAGGTTTATGGAATTTTACAGAAGACAAGTGATGAAGATGAGACGAACCATCCAAGTTTTTTTGATTTCATCCTTGTTTTATCTTTTTTCATTTCCAAACATGAGCCAGTAGAAGTGATGATTATAGAAGTCGGTATGGGAGGAGAATTTGACACAACAAATGTCATAAAAAATCCTGTTGTGTGTGGAGTGTCTTCTCTTGGAATTGATCACCAGGACATTCTTGGAAACACATTGGAATCCATAGCTTGGCACAAAGGTGGGATATTTAAAAGCAACGCTCCTGCTTTCACGGTTGAACAACCTCCGGAAGCAATGACAGTTTTGCAACAAAGAGCAAAAGATGTTGGAACAAGCTTACAAGTGGTTCCTAGTTTTGATAACTACTTCAGTAAAAGTCGTTCCGAAATTAAACTGGGACTACTTGGTGCACATCAGAAGATTAACGCTTCTTTGGCCGTGCAGTTGGTCTATTGCTGGCTAAACCAAAAGTCAACAATTCTTCCAACTTTACCACTTTCATTAGATGAGCATTTCATTGAAGGTTTAGCAAGCTGCCAATGGTATGGGAGATGCCAGATAATTAAGTTTGATTCCATAACTTTCTATTTGGATGGGGCCCACACAATGAGGAGTCTATCATGCGCAGCAAAGTGGTTTAATAAAGAATCAGCTGAGGAACAGTCAAAAATAAACAAAGATTGCAAGAAGATCTTGGCATTTTATGTCTCTGATGACAGGGACTCATACAACTTGCTCTCACCTTTGCTTGGTTGTGAGTTCTCTTGCTCGCTATTTACACCAAACACAGCAACATTGTTGCCTTCAAGCTTCAATGACCTGGATTATCTTAAATATTCACACGAAGAGCGAATGGAGCAGGTATCCACAATTCGTTGTAATTGGTTGAAGCTTTGGAAAGATCAAAGTCCTCCACAACCGGCTCCAAATCCGTTTGTGTTTGAGACAGTCGCAGATGCCGTTTGTTGGTTAACAAAGGATAGAGAACCTGAACTATATAAGAAGTCATTAGAGTTGACAAGAAGTTGCCATGGAGCGTCTGCCAGACCTTCAGCCAATCATCTTCAAGTGCTGGTGACAGGAAGTTTGTATCTTATCAGTGGATATTTGAGAGTTGTGAAGCCAGATCTGTACGACTAGAGTAAATATTTGTCAATGACGTTTTGTCCTACTATCTATACACGCTTATTTCATAATTTTTGCAAAAAGTTTCAAATTTCAAAACTTTGCATGCAATAATGTAAATAGGCCTAGTAGCAGATTAGCTGTAAAACTATAAACTCGTGGCGACCTTGTGTTATAGAAAAAAATGCAGCATGCAATTTCCATTTTTAGTCAAGTTCAAAAACTTGACTAAAATTTCCAATAATTGGGTTTGACTAAAAATTTCCAATAATAGAAGAAGGGGGTGGGCTGATGGGGAAGCTGCGATCTTCCTGCCTACCAAGGAAAATAACACCTTGAATTTATATGTTATGTATCAAGCGGCGCTGGTTCGACTCTCGGGGAGTGCACGTTAAGGACTGCTCTCCATTCAGCGGCGCCTAATGGATGGAATAATTCTCCGGCAACAAGACTTCAACAATCAGAAATTTCACTCTGTCAATCTCGGTGACCGGGCCTGAGTCAATGATTCAAAGCTTCTACAAGTATGCGAAACTGCCAGGTTTAAGCTGCGCAAAAAGCTTTCCCAGTCCGAGGATAAAGATTCAATCAATCAATCAATTATGCGTTTTGAGCTGGGCGAAATAGGTTACATAGTCTTTGTTTGCAAAATGTGATTAGCGATTAGCGGCGCACCTTTCTTGCTCTCTGTGTTTTAAAATTATTTTTTTTACACCTTGGCTTTCTACCACATGATGTGATCTGTTCAACACCTTTTGATGCAGTTACCTTTGATTCTGGTAGAGCCTATATCGTTGAGTTTGAGTTAGTCAGAAGTACGGTGCAGTTTTTGTTTTTTCCTGCTTATAGAATTAGTAAACCATTGTATTTTATTTCAGATGTAGTTAAATTGTATGTATTTTATTCCCGAAGAGTACATCTTGTGATGTCGAAAACGTTCGATATTTAATTATTTGCGTAGTGTTGTGTTTCTGTAAATGTAATAAACTTGAAGATGTTAAACTTGATCACGTTGCTCGGCTTCGTATGCCTATGGTTCAACATGACAAACTCTCTACCAAAGCTCTATCGATTAGCCATTCATTTAGGCTTTAGCAACACTTGCTCTCTTGGCTCCAGCCTTTACATTCTCAACTGTGAATACTATGAAGCGCAATATGCAATAGGCTACATGTTTATTCACTGAAATGCTTTCATAGGTCACGGCCGGCTGTTCATTAGTTCAGAATCAATGTACTGAAAGTAAAATAATGCACAGCATGCTTAACTTTATACTCAGCACAAAATATTTTGACTTTGTTAATAAACGTTTACTGCTGTAATGTTGTAGTTGAGTTTAAAATATAAACCCACAAAAGGCGCCTTTGTGGAAAGTTGTTATGATGCCATATTGTACGGAGTGAAATGCAAAGCAAGGATGTTTTTAATGTGTGACGTTATAGGCTAGTGTAGCGGGTGACGCGGTTGGTTATATGACGTTCTATTTTCAAAATTGTGTTCCTTCTAATAACCGAAACTACTTTAGTTGCAGTGTCAACATTAAGCCTGCTGAGTTTGGTGGCTTTGTTTCAAGCATAGCGACATGGCTTCAAGCTTTAGAAAATCGTTTGCTGATGTTAAAAGACGTCTTTATTGTCATTCTGTAAATCTTTTTTGTATTTTGCTTCGTTTTTGATGCTTCAGTTTCGACATTTTGGTTACGGTACGCTAAAATAAAAATGTATTAGATATTTGTATCATATCAACCACTCAGTTTGTTTGTTTGTCTTATCCAGGCTTAAACCCGGTGGTTGAAGATTTACATTAAGTGGACGGGAAGGCAAGGAAGCCAATCTTCGTGTCCACCTTCAGGCATGCCTTTAAGTGTCCTGCCAAAGACACAGCCGCATGCTCTTGAGCGGTGTCGTACCGGCGCCCTTTCGATTGCCGTTTTAGGGCTCTTACCACTCGGCCATGCAGCCGACAGTCATAGCGTGGTGTAACAAGCTGCCAAGCTATATTATTGCATATGGCAACACTTCTTCGTATTGACGACTTGACTTTGAGATTTCCGCTTGACTCTATTGCAATGGACCCTAAAGTATTTTATCCTTTTTGCGAATGCGGTGCTGAAGAACAGATTCTCCACCGACATACTAGAGCAGGAGGTTTGAGTGTCTTGAAAGATGAAACCAAAAACTTATGTACTTTTAAGTAGCTCCTCAACTATGAAAAAATTATGTTATGATTTATTGAATACAATTTATGTAAAGAGGTGATTTTCTTGAACAGTAGACAGATACAACCTAGCAATCACACGGCATTTCATATAATAAAGTAAAGATAAACTATAAATTACGAACGTTTTCGGCGATGCACATGTTAGCCTATATCAAGTAGCAAACTGACTTATCCTATACATAAATTTTGAACATACTGTACATAACTGGTAGCCTATACAAAATACATCTAATAAATCGAAAGCAAAAATGCACAAAAATTAACCGGCAAGACAGAGAGGCACATCACATGGCGGTTAATTACGCAAGGAGAGACCACTTCACATGACGTATAATTAAGTAAAGACGTCTAGCAAATAGGAGGCGCCTGTGGCGAGCAACTGCCTATTGAGGCAAGGATTGCAGGATTTTACGAGCAAAGCGGCCTGGATTTAAGTATCAAATTCGGTGGAGCATTTACGTACAGGGATGGTTTATTGCTTAAACAAATTTGCAATCGAGTGTATGATCTTTAATGGCACTTTTTCTGTTGAGAATCCTGTGGGTCTGTCAGAGTTTCTTCACGTCAATGGCTTTCATTTTACGTTCTCTGCGTCTCTTTACAACTTTATGTTGGATTGCGTTTGTAGTTGCAATTAAGTAAGTTTGGTTGGTTTTGAATCTAAGCAGAATAGGTCAGTACGTTCTAGTTTGTTTACTACTGTAGGCTACTGTGTTGTACATTGTTACACCAGCTCAGTAGCCGAGTGGTTTCGCCTTCGGTTCTGAAGCTGGTAGATCTCCGATCGATTCCAAGTCGGATCCAACCGAAAACTTTTATAATTAAGTCGGGTAATAATGTGACGACATCGTAAACCTGATATAAAATTAAAAATGAGCCCTGTCGCTAAAACGCCTCATAGTAGTTGTAGAGCGACCATACATAAAGCCATAACATTATTACTAGTTGGAATTGAGTAGTAGTAAAAAAGGTCAGTACGCTTTAGTTTGTTTGCTGCTATACTGTGTTGTACATTACGACAGTCAGTCTGTCAGTGCTCTCTAAACTTCTTCTATTTCTTTTATATGTTAAGGTTTAGAAGAAGTTTCCTCAGTTTGAGAATGAATAAAGAAATGTGCGTAGTCTTACAACATTTGTTTTTGTTGCCACGAGTGGATGTACCTTCAGTCTCCTCCATTTGATGGTGCCACGAGTGGATGTACCTTCAGTCTCCTCTATTTGATGGTGCCACGAGTGGATGTACCTTCAGTCTCTTCCATTTGATGGTGCCACGAGTGGATGTACCTTCAGTCTCTTCTATTTGATGGTGCCACGAGTGGATGTACCTTCAGTCTCCTCCATTTGATGGTGCCACGAGTGGATGTACCTTCAGTCTCCTCCATTTGATGGTGCCACGAGTGGATGTACCTTCAGTCTCTTCCATTTGATGGTGCCACGAGTGGATGTACCTTCAGTCTCCTCCATTTGATGGTGCCACGAGTGGATGTACCTTCAGTCTCCTCCATTTGGTGGTGCCACGAGTGGATGTACCTTCAGTCTCCTCCATTTGATGGTGCCACGAGTGGATGTACCTTCAGTCTCCTCCATTTGATGGTGCCACGAGTGGATGTACCTTCAGCGCAAATCATTTGATGGTTCTGAGGTTTGTAAGGTGAGATGAAAACTCCTGTTGTCTTCAGCTCACTGTGCGCATCAAAAGAAAGCGGTAGTGCAAAGACCAGCCATTATGATGTCACTACTTGCTTATTTTTGCTTCACAACAGCTAAGATGTTTTTGAGCGACTGTAGAACTTGTTATTGGAGCTTTTATTTTGTTGTAGGTAATCCAAGTTTTCGCCAGAAGTGGACGGGAAGGCAAGGAAACCAATCTTCGTCTTCACCTTCAGGTATGGCATAAAGTACCCTGCCAAAGACATATTCGCATGCTCATGAGCGGTGTCGAGCAGGCGCCTTCCGAGTACCGTAGGCCTACCAGTGTTCTCACCACTCGGCCATGCCAGCAGACATTTTTTTCATTATTCCATTATGAGCATGCCATAGATTATAGCAGGCAACTGACTTATTCTCACTAAAGCCGAGATATTAGCGCTTAGGATTCTACGCATTGTAGTCGGTACCTACTGGTTGTGTTTTCATTTAAGCTGAATGCGGTGAGCGTGCTGGCAATGACGTTGACAGGGGTCTAGAAGGTTCTTTTTGACCAGGCCCAAGGTAATTTCATGGACCCAAATTTTTTTAAGAGGCCTGAAAACTCTAGAAACAGGTGAAAAAAACGAAAAGTAACAGTTTGTGCATAGTTAAGGATCAACGGCATTGACAGAGAGGTCTAAGTTTTACTTGTGGACCTAGGCTTGGGGTAATTTTATTGGTCTGTACAAGGGAATCCAGGATGTTAAAAAAAAGGTTTATTTTTGGTGAATTTACATAAAGTTTGTCATAGTTTGGAGACAACTCCACTTTTCAGGCCAAAAAACAAAGTAAGATTATACTCGGTAAGGTGGGATCTGAAATATCGTTCTGTAACTTTTTCTTGGAGTTAATTTTTAATGAGCAACGCTTAATGTAATTTTGAGTTGGCATAAAAGGTAGTGTAATATTGATATATTGCCACTTTTGAAAAAAATTTCACTAAATTGTAATGCTAAAGTGTCGATGTACTTGATTGATTTGATTGAATATACTAAACAGTTTGGTTGTTCATCAAAATTTTAAACTTAATCTTCTTTTGTTTCTGAGAGGCGCATGTGACCAAGCACCAATTCCTTAATCCGCTCATCAAACCTAAGTAGTGAAGTACCCTGACTTGCCATACATGACTGCTTTACAAGCAACAATAATTCAATCCGGTTCTTGCAGTTGAGCAACATATTTTATGAAAGTCTTGTAGATTGCTGTTCAGGGGCTTTCAGTGGATGGCCTACAATAGGTTAACCTCGGTGACTGGGTCGTTCAAATCTTAGCAATCCGGGCAGTAGTTTGAAGTCTCTGCAAGCATGCGACAAAGGCTTTCTTTAACAAATCGTTGGCAATGCATTTGATAAACGAATACCCAAAACGAACATTTCATACACGAATGTTCAAACGATTCTTCCGTTTATTGAAAATTTTATTATTTCTTCGTTCCTTGCTAATAACTTGGTTATCACCAATCAGCAGCACAATTACAGTACAATAAAGCATTCCTGGAAGATACATTTCCAGCATCACATCGCCAACAATCCTATGGTTAGACAAAAAAAAATAAAAATATCACACACAATACAATACGACTATGCAACGAATAGACACAAGCCACCAAATGTGAAATCACAAAGCACAGTTGTCAACTGGGTAGAAAGATTTGAGGCGGCTTGGGTCTAAGGTTACAAACAAATGGCGCTACTATTTAATGCACTTGGTAGATTAATATATTGACCAACATTGAAACTTATTTCATTATGAAAAGTTAAGATTTGAACTTATTTCGTGTTTTCAACACGCTTTCTAATTAAATTGGGTGCTGGTAAGTGACCTAGCTATAGAAAGAAAATTTTAGGGGTGGCGAAGCAACTTTTGGGGAGCAAACGTCATTATTTACCATGGCACAGCGTTAACATGTTGTAATAGTGTCAAAACATTTTTTTGTGGAGAGACAAGACAAAATTTTGGAGAGGCGATTGCTCTCCCAAGCCCCCTCCGGTGGCTAAATCTCTGGTGCGGCTTAGATCGGCGTCAGCTTTAATTCGGCGCTGGTCTACGATATAGGGCGTGGCCACGACATGATCACAAACCCTTCAAAATATTATGGCCAAGGAATCAATTGCACGCAAAGGGGATGCTCTTCTGACAAAGTATTACAATCTGAAAACACGTTACGCTTGTTCCCGAATCCTTATCTGTCCATGTTTACCATATTTCCTTTTATTGTGTTTTTCATTCAAGTCATTCAATTATATTAATTATTTGTAAGGTTATGAGACATGGAGTTTCACAAAAGAAATTAGGCGTCACATTGAAGCAGATGATATATTGTTTTTATGAAAGAATGCTCTGGACTTCATATACTAGTCATATTACACATGCAAAAGTTTTAAAGCAGGTACATCAAGATAATGAACTATTGAACAACATAACTCAAAGGCAATTCAGATTTCTCAATCACATCACCAGGAAAGTAGAATTGAAAGATCTTTGTCTAAGCGGTCGCTTATTCAGGAGACGTGCTCGTGGCAGACATAACGAATGACATTTTTATCTCATTCCCAACAAAATAAATCAATCATAGCCAACCAAGAACACTTTGGGATACTGCACAGTGCACAATATAGGGAACGCTTGAAAAAATTACAAACTGAACATCTAGTTAATCAAACACCGTATCGGGCTATGACACTGTATAGTAGTAGTAGTGGTTTTCTAATCATACAGATCTGGTTTTACAACTCTCAAAAAGGCTCCAATAACACAAGAGTTCCCTGCCACCAACACTTGAAGATGCTCGGCTGAAGGTCTTGCAGATAGTTCAGGGCAACTTCTTGTCATCTCCAATGACTTCTTATATAGTTCAGGTTCTCTATCCTTTGCTAGCCAACAAACGGCATCGGCGACTGTCTCAAACACAAAAGGACTCGGAGCCTCTTGTGGAGGATTTTGATCTTTCCAAAGCTTCAACCAATTGCTCCGAATTGTGGATGCCTGCTCCATTCGCTCTTTTTGAGTGTATTTATTTTGGAATTGATCATGAAAATCTGAGGGCATTAAAGTGACTGTGTTTGGCACAAAAAGAGAATAAGAAAAGTTGCAATTAAGCAACCTGGCCAAGAGGCTGTATACGTTCCTGTCCTTCATCACGTAGAAAGCTAAGATCTTCTTACAATCTTTGTTCAGTTTGGATTGTTCTTCAGCTGATTCTTTGTTGAACCACTTTGCTGACCATGATAGACTTTCCATTGTATGAGCATTATCTATATAAAAAGTTATGAAATCAAATTTAATTATCTGACATCTCCCATACCATTGGCAGCTTGCTAATCCTTTAATGAAATGCTCATCTAATGAAAGTTGTAAAGTGGGCAGAATTGTTGACTTTTGGTTTAGCCAGCAATTGGCCAACTGCACGGCCAAAGAAGCGTTTAGCTTCTGATGTGCACCAGGTAGTCCCAGTTTAACTTCGGAACAAGTTTTACTGAAGTAGGTATCAAAACTAGGAACCACTTGTAAGCTTGTTCCAACATCTTTTGCTCTTTGTTGCAAAACTGTCATTGCTTCCGGAGATTGTTCAACCGTGAAAGCAGGAGCGTTGCTTTTAAATATCCCACCTTTGTGCCAAGCTATGGATTCCAATGTGTTTCCAAGAATGTCCACGTGTTCAATTCCAAGAGAAGACACCCCACAAACAACAGGGTTTTTGATGACATTTGTTGTGTCAAATTCTCCTCCTCTACCGACTTCTAGAATCATCATTTCTACTGGCTCATGTTTGAAAATGAAAAAAGATAAAACAAGGATGAAATCAAAAAAACTTGGATGGTTTGTCTCATCTTCATCACTTGTCTTCTGCAAAGTTCCATAAACCTTCCAGAAATATTTTGTGAAAGCTTGATGAGAAATCGGCTTTCCATTGATTTGTATTCGCTCTCTTACCTCAATCAAATGTGGCGAGCAAAATAGTAAAGTGGAAATACCATTGTGTCTCAAAATACTTTCCACAAATGCACAAGTCGACCCTTTTCCTTTAGTGCCGCTAATGTGAATGATTTTCATTTTTGCAATGTCTTCATCTGTGATTTTAAGTTTACAGAGCAGTTGTCTTGTATTAGTTAATCCAACTCCTTCTAACTTTTGCTTTGTAGATAGTATATAATTTTTTAACTGGTTCAATGTTTTTATAGCTTCAGAATACTTTTTATCTTGACTTGCCATATTAGGTTGAGAATTGTGCGATGATGGTTTACTGCAGTAACTTCTAACAAATGCAAAACCGATTTTGGTGCAAAGTTTTTTTTTAAATCATTGATCTACATTTCGATGCCACGTATTTCCTAGTGGAAATTTAGGTAGAAAAACGGTGCCAGTAGATTTGTCGATGCTCGATGTACTCGTGTCGCATTCATCTTTTAACATATGCCAGACAAATAAATAAGCTACAAGCTGAGATCGAAGATATAATTGCTATGTTATTTTTTTTTATTTTAACTTCGCATTATTTTTTAACCTAGCTATTTTAATTTGCTCATCATTGTGAAAGTGTTGAAAAGCAAGATGTTTGCAACTATATTTTTCAGAACATTATCCCATTTTAATCGACACCCCAAAATTTCCATTTGTCGAAACCGTGTTGCACATAGCCTACGTCAGCGAACTCTTTTGTCAGTCCTTTGCCACTTTAGGATGACCTCTTAATTTCCACACTCAACCAAACTACTTGCTGTCGATTTAAACAACTAAAAGCTAAGTGCGGAGACCAGTAGCGGATCTAAAAAAAGTGATTGAAGAATGAATGTGATATTTGAAAGAATCAAAATTCGCAAGATCAAATAAACAATGAAAATATCAGGTGTTAAAATGGAACAATTGTAGCAAGAGGCTTACCCACAGCAAATTTGAGGATGTCATTTTTGCTATCGCTTTTTGTGTGCATTATTAAGTCTAATAGTAATGTTTTCTTTTCATCAAGACGCACACCTAGGCCTAGTAGGCTAGTTCGTCGTCGTCGTGTGAGCCTCTGGGGCCGAGGGCCAATACTTTACCAAATTTATCAAACTAAAACTAGATTTCCCTAGAAGTTTGAGTGGCAAGTCTGTGTTTAACCCTATATTGCTTGGGTAGCGCTGAATCAGTAGGCCTACTAAGCACCATGGAACATGAACGAATTATCAAGCCTATGGCCATTCACGTAATGGCAGCCGAGTAGATTGCTAAAGGCTTACTTCAAACAAGGTCAATGCCTCTATCGCGAGCCAAATTAGGCCTAAGTTTAAAAAGTTTTTAGGCTACTCATGTAAAAATACTCTCACACGTGATTTTAGCTTAAGGACCACAATAGGTTAGGCTACTTATGATTCGGCATTGGATAGGCTATAGTCTTTGCCGAACCATATAGCTTATAGCCTAAACATTAAACAAGCTGTGTTTCGAGCTTATTGTATGCCACTTTATAATTCACATCTGTGGACCTGTAACAGAAGTGGTTAAGCTAACATTCTGTATACCGGTACATAGATAGAGCACTAAGGTTACTGTGGTCAAAAGTCAAATGACAAAAGTCAAATGTTTGCTGATCATATTTGTTGTATTTCTCCAAGTGTTCATGGTCTGCAGAGTATCTTGAATGTGTGTGAAGATTATGCGCTTTCTAACGATGTCATTTTTAACTGCAAAAAGTCATTTGCTATGTACTTCCAAACCAAACACTTAAAGTTAAATTTGAATCCAATTGTACGGCTCAATGGAAGTGAGATCAAATTCGTAGACAGTGTCAAATATTTGGGTGTTTTTCTTGACACGGCAATGTGTGACGACAAGGATATAAATCGACAAGTGCGATCAATCTACTGTTCTGCCAACAAATTAAAATCAAAATTTTACAAGTGCTCTAGTGATATTAAAAATGTTCCATTCCGTTCTTATTGTACTCCAATGTAGGCCTATGCATTAGGGTGGAGTGAAACATAGGTTAAAAATGAAAGTTGATAGAATCAATCTGTAATAGTTACTAAAAGTTGTGATGTGGTAAATGTATTCACATGCTGAAATATTTTTGATTTTGATCAACGTTTACGTCTGCCGCAAGTCCATTGAAGTTTTCACTGGTATTTTGGAGCTATGACGTCATCATAATTAGCAGATCGTCACTTTTATCTAACTTCTACCTTCGGTACTTCTATCTAACAATATCAGAGTTGTAAATTACACATAAATCGTTGCAATGCAGTGGAAAATACGTCTTTTAGAACGCTTGTTGCATGTATATGATCAACTGATAAGAAAAAACACGGATTTTAAGCTATTTTCTTCAAATTTCTGTTCCTTTCACAAGTTCATCACCACAGTTTAAGCAAGTATGTGCAATGAAGGTAAAGCAAACTACAGTAGAAAAGTGTTTTTCTTAATATGACAATATTGAGATTTCGGTTGCCTGTTTACTTTTGATCCCATATAAATATTGTAAACGCTTTTTAAATCATCAGCTTATACAGTACATGGGCGTTGGCAGAAATATTGCAGGGGGAGGGGGCAAACATCTTTTAAGCCAAATTTCATCTTGTGAGCTACAACGAGTGCAACGTAGCTAAGTGTATTGATGAAATGTAACGTAAATTTGGACGGCACGAGCGAAAACGTTACAATTAAAGATATTTCCAAGGCATACTTAGCGATAGTTTCCGAAAGCGCGAAAAAATAGTCCTGGAAAAATGTTGGTTTACTTCGAAGAAAATTGGATGAAAAAGATATTATCGCCCAAAGGTAAGAAACATTTTTGAAAGTATCGTTTTCATAAGGAAAGAAACGTTTATAAAACCCAAATCCAGGGGGACAAGTGCCCCTCTCTGCCGACTCCCATGAGTTTAAATCTCATTAAGCACTCCATTTGCCAAAAACTCTCGTTTTGTATTGAATACAGGCATTTCTAATTTTGACTGCAGTCTACTTCGAATAAATCCCTCCCGTTGTTTTTGCCCACACACCGCAGATGCTGCTTCAGTAACGAGGCGCACGGCCCCTTCCATGGCTTGCGTGTGAAACGGATAGCTAGGAAATTCAAGCTCTGGAGCTGCAGCATCTTGAATGAAGGACATTAACTGACTGTCCGGTATGTCTCGAGTTAGCGGTAGTTCATATCTCTCTGTATGCTGCCAATCAATCAGTTCAAAGTATTCGTTTGCTTCAAAGATCAAGAGTGGAACTTTAAAGAGACGAATGGAATCTCCATGACCTTGTTTTCTGGAAAGTATCCTTCTCAGTGCTAATTTTCTGTTGTACAGACGTTCATCTACCAACATCCACAGCAATAGGTTCTCTTGGTGAGCAAAAAAGGCATTTCGGTTGATACCAGGGACAACTATTGCTTTTAGTTCAGCGCTAAGACAGCGCGACTTTTTAACTACGTGAAACAAAGTGTTTAGCTCCTTTACAGTAAGTAGTACAGGAAGGTTGCGTTTTCACTGCAAACCACGTTGGAGCGTATAACTTGGCAATGTAGGCTACTCCACCAAAAGTTTCCTTGCTTCAGTTGTCCCATTAGGTCATGACGATGTCGCCGCCAATGTGCGGGTTCAACCATGGGCTCTATCCAAGGGGGGGTGATCACCCCCCCACTAATTGGAGTGGGGGGGTGATCAATGCAAAATCACCCCCCCACTCATTTGGCTTTGAAAAGGTTTTGTGATATTTTATTGATCAAATTTTGAAAAATATATTTTCGCTGTTTAGCACATTTTGAATTTTTTATCAATATGAATATATATTTTATTTCAATATGATTTTTTGGATTGGCAACCCTGAACTACGAGCCAGGCGTTTACACTGTGTTTTAACTTAATTTGCTTGGTAGCCACTTTAACAAAAAAAAAATTCTGCCACTGCAAATGACTAGAATGACACCGCCAACCAATCAGAACATGTTGTAAGAGGCTACCGTCCAATTGTGACCTTTCTCGCACTTAGCCAGAGAGTTAATCTTTGTTTTGAACTTCATTTGGTACTTACAGAAGAAAAAAGAGCAATAGCAGTTGTGAGAATCGAACCCACGTCAATGAAATGACTGTTTTCTAACCCTAACCCCTAAAAAGCCAACCAGCTGCCAACTTAGTCGGCAGCAGTGGCCGAGTGGTTAGCGCGTTGGGCTCGCAGTCGAGAGCCTGCATGTTCGACTCCATCCCCCCGCACTTGCTGTTGTTTCTCTGGGGAAGAAACTTTACGATAATTGCCTCTACCCAGTGATCGATTTCGAGTAATGGGTAGTACCAAATTTAAGTCATAAGTAGAGTAGACAACCGGAAACAGACATTGCCGTCGGCTGCAGCGTGGGTCAGGTGTACGTCGGAAGGCGTACACCGATGCATAGCCCTCTAGTCCGCTTTCTCGCAATGCAGGGTTGAAAAACAAATAAACAAACAAACAAACAAACAGCTGATAGAAAATCCAGCACTTGATTTGCTTTGTATCATCTTCTTTTCGCCCTTTTTCACGTCACGGAAAACGTAGTTTATGATTGGTTCGAGTTTTCATTTGCAGTGCCAGAATTATTTCTTGTTAATTAAGTGACTACCAGTTTGCTTACCCAAAAATGCGCTTTCCGAAACATACTTTGTGAAACGACTTCGAAACCGAACATGCTTCGAACAGAAAGAAGCTGATGCTGCAATGGGGGGTCTGGGGGGCGCAGCCCCCCAGAAGTTGAAATGACTATGACGATTTTAGCCCACTGTTCAAAAATCACCCCCCCGAATTCTAAAAGTGGATAGAGCCCCTGGGTTCAACTATGGCAGGAGAGACTGGCAGCCGGACCGACATTGGCCAATATGGAGCTCACACCCATGGAGAGCCTTCCTCCCAGAAAACGTGAACCGTGGAAGTATTGGCGATGCCTCAACCGCTTAAGAACTGGTATTGGCAGGTGTAAAACCTTGATGAGACACTGGGGGTATTCCATGGGGAGCACAAGTTGCAAATGCGGACAGGAGCAAACGATGCAACATCTACTCGAATGCCCTGACCTAAAAGCAAGGTGCTCTGCACAGGATTTGGCCGAGTTCAACGATAGAGCAAGAGCCTGCGTGATGCTCTGGGCTACGGCCGTGTGATACACGATGAAGAAGACCAACGCTCTCAGATTTTACAGGGATTGTTTCGTGAAACATAAAGCTTCAAAATGCGATTGGTTGTTGTCAGCCATCTGGAGTGATTCATCTTTCTTGGATTACAATAGGCAAGCTTGGCATCACAACGCCCTGAGCTAATTGCTTTACAGATGCCATACAAGTACAGTAGGCTACTGCTGGTCTGTGCTTAAGCTCACGTCAATTGAAGGCAGTTGAATATCAACAGCCTCAAACTCTGTGACTGGTAAACTGTCACAGTCTTCAAGTTTTTTACCAATGGAGCCAGAAAAACTTAGTGGACCAGATGTAACTCCATCAAGATAATGCATCAAGTGTCTCAGTGGTAATTCATTAAAATGCAACAGACATACAAACCGCTGCAATGGCTTTTTCAGGCCCTTTTTAAGAATTGCATATTTCCGATTATGTTGCTTAAATGGACTAATTGAATCGTAAGAAATATCCTCTATGACGTCACATGCGATGGTTTTGTTGCGGAAAAAAATCTGAAGCAAATTGTGATATTTAATCAGCACATCCCTTGTAATCTTGAACTTGCTTGCGGCAGACGAAAACTTTATTTTAAAACGCTGAAATTTTCAAAGCTTAATAGTCAAGCCACACTACAACTTTTAATCGCTATTACAGAGCAAAAATCAAAATTTTCTTTTTTCACTCCACCCTACTATGCATGTCATCTGTGGGAAAATTATCATCAACGTGACATTAATCGTCTGCGTGTTGCCTTCAATAATGCGTTTAGAATTATACATAATTCGCCTAAACACTATAGCGTACGTGATCATCAAGTCTTCATCAAGTTACAGTAAGTTACAGTAGACATGTAAGTTACAGTAGACAGCCTATTTAGTGAGATTTTGTGCATTTGCAGTTTGTGTATTACTTCGTTGTTGTTGTTCGTTATTTGCAGTTTGTGTATTATTTCGTTGTTTTGGATATGGACAGCTTTGTCTGATGCAAATAAATTATTATTATTGATTACCCAGCATACAAGTTGATGTCATCAGATAGCCGAGACAAAGACGTGTTATCCCAAGTTGTGTCAATTTGAAAAGGAACGAATATTGCCATGCTAGTATCTTATATCACGAAAGTATTCATACGCCGGTGCTGCCAGGGGCATTGGAAATGAATTAATAAAACATAAACGTTGGCTAAACAGTAGAATTATGGAATTATGAGAACGTTGGACGCACTGCAGAATAATGGCTGGTGACGAATATAAGACAGCAGTCGGTACAGACCGATCTCTCTGCTAAATGGAAAAAGAAGTTTAAGTTGCCTACAATGGTAGGTTATAGGCTATAAACGTGTGTTTGGTAGGCTAAGGCTACATAGATATGAAAGTGTGAGCACTCACCAAGTTCGTTGTGATGTACTAACTATGGATGCTCTATTGAGAAAAAATTTGTTGGCCTACTTTTTTTTTGTATTCTTAGGCTACTTTTACGCTTCTCAGACTTCAAAAATAACTTATTTTGTACGCTACTAACTTATAGCCTACTGATGTCTACCTAAGATCAAAGAATTATGATGTAGCCTATGAACTGTTGTACAAAGAAGATTGAGGTGTTTCAAATGTTTGTAGTCTTTCCCTGTATATATTTTTTCTCCCTCATGAAATTCCATGTGTAACATGTAGGCCTGTGCATATCTGAAGCAAATAAATAAATAAATTTTCAATACAAAAATAAAATAAATCGAAAACCCTAAACCTTACAACTCTACTTCCTAGTTGGGAGAAATTTCTGGAGATTAAATTTCAAAACTTGAAAACATCCAGTGCACATAAACTAGATGTGAGGAGGCCGGTAAGAGGATAATTTCTGCCCGATACCAATAAGATCCTCGGGTCCTAAACCAAGAAGCTTCTAAGAAAAAAACACTAGTTTACATCCAAAGAATACACGGTCGCTTCTTCAGGTTCACAGGCCTCTAAAATCATACCGAGCCAGGGTCCAAAAGTAGCCTACTCTTGAAACCCCCTGTCAACGCTACTGCCTTTGAGACGTGACAGACATGGTTTTCTGACGGAATTTGTTTCCGTGCCGCAAAACAAATTTAGCGTTTGAAGGGCTGGTTGATTCATTTTTGGCTTCGTTTCATTTTGAACCGAAATTTGTGAAATAGTCTTCATACAATTTCTGGTTCAAATTTTTTTAGTAAATTATTGAATTTTGTGCTACTCTTGTGGTGGAAATAAAAAAATCTGGCAACACTGTTTAAATAGAGTTTGATTTTGATCTTTTTAAAATTTGTAATACAGTAGAATTCGCCTATAGTGACACCTGAAGGGACCGCGGAAAAAGTGTCACTATAAGCGAAGTGTCACTATAGAGTTATAGACGAATGATGACGTCGTTGATAACGTCATTTGTGCAGTATCTGCGCATCCCATGTTGGTTTAATTCAAACCCAGTCAGCAAATCAATCCTTTATGGTTCAACCTCTGCATACGTTAAATCAATGTAAAAAGATGGATTTGCTGGCTGGGAACTGGCGAATGCTGATAAGGACAAAATATGATTCCAACTTAAACTGGAAATACACCGTAAAGTGTCCTTATACGGAAATGTTTGAGCCCAAGGGACAGAAATGTGGTGTCACTGTAAGCAAAGTGTTCTTACAGTGATAGTCTTACAGAGTAGGCTAATAGTAAAAAGGTCAGTAGGCTACTTTTTAATTTGTTTGCTGCTATATTGTGTTGTACATTACGACAGTACGTATGTCAGTGCTCCCTACACTTTTTCAATTTCTTCTATTTGTTAGGGTTAAGAAGCTTTCTTTATTCAAAAAACTCCTTCTCTTTAACTAACAATATTAATAGGAACCAGCTATCGATTTTACATGTAAACATGAGAAGCCTAGTTGGCAACTTTGAAAAATTAGAATCACTGCTTGTCGAAATGCAAGAAGCACCGGACCTTATTGCTGTGTCAGAAACCTGGCTGAATGAAAATCGATTGCATTTTGTTAGCTTGCAAGGCTATAATTTTGTCCACTTTAATAACAAACAAACTGATGCTAAAATACAAGCAGGTGGTGTCGGGCTATACGTAAGCAGTTCAATAAAGTATAATCAAATTAATAATTTAAGTCTAAACTTACAGGAATGTGAAGATCTCTGGGTGGATATTACTTTATCAAACAATAGACAGTGCACAGTTGGTGTAGTATACAGGCATCCCAAAAATAAGTTAATTGAGTTTCAAACCAAATTCTGTGAGCGCATTGATTCGTTAAATAATTTCAAAAAACAATATTACATTTGTGGTGATTTTAATATTGATATGTTAGCAAAGACAAAAAATTCTGCTGTAAAAAATTACTGTGATGCGTTTCTCTCTTTAGGCTGCAATCAATTAGTACAATCCCCAACCCGTGTAACTTCCACAACTTCAACTTTAATCGATCATGTATACAGCAACGACCAATCAAATAAAATTCAATGCCATGTTCTTATTCACGATGTTTCTGACCACTTTCCTATTGTAGTTGTGATAAACTCTGTAAAACCAAAACAAGAAAAATATACACAAAAAGTAAGGAACATGAAAAACTTTGTTGCTGATGAATTCGTTTGTGATCTGGAAAATAGCTTGACCAACCAATACACAGAAAGGAATGATTCAGTTCATAGCAAGTTTAATCATTTCATCGACACTTTTAATGACAGTTTAAACAAGCATGCACCTTTACGATTGTTGTCTCGAAGAGAAAGAAAACTCAAGACCAAACCATGGCTAACAAAAGGAATTTTGAACTCCATCAAAACTAAAAACAGACTATATCACTTAAAAATAAAAGACCCAACAAACACTTCTGCACAAGTAACATACAAAAAGTACAGAAATGTACTTACTCATACCAAAGAGCAAGCAAAAAAAATGCATTACAGTTTTCTTATTACGCAAAGCAAGCACAACACTGGAAAAATATGGAAAACCATAAATGACATCATCAAGTACAAACATAAGCACACAGCTCACATACCAGAAGAAATAATTAGCACTGACAATAAAAAAATATCTGACCCTGCACAAATAAGTAACTGTTTTAATGATTATTTCACAGAAATTGGTCCTTCTATGGCATCTAAAATCCCTCTACCGTCTCCTGGCTCATTATTGAAATTGCAAAGTGTCCCATTCTCCTTTTTCCTAAAACCTGTCAATCAAGAAGAAGTATTAAAACATCTTAATAATCTTTCTGTCTCTAAAAGTACGGGACATGATGGAATACCTATAAGATTTGTCAAACTATCCTCACCAATAATCGCCCCTTTCCTCACCAACTTATTCAATGAGTGTATCGATAAAGGTGTATATCCTGATGTACTAAAGGTCGCTCAAGTTACCCCAATCTTCAAAAGTGGCTCCAGGAAAAATTGTTCCAACTATAGGCCCATATCACTATTGTCCCCCTTCACCAAAATATTCGAAAAATGCCTGTATGAACAAATGTACAATTATCTAACAAAAAAAGACCTGATCACACCACATCAGTATGGATTTAGACCACAATATTCCACTTCGTTAGCTGTGTCAAACGTTTGTGATAACATCTTAACTAACCTAGATAATAAAGATACAACTTGCTCTGTATTTCTTGATTTAGCTAAAGCCTTCGACACAGTTGATCACACTATTCTCATACAGAAACTGCAAACATACGGTTTTCGGGGCCTTCCATTACAATTGTTAAAAAGCTATATCAGCAATCGTCTACAGCACACGGTCGTCAATGGAATCTCTTCAAACTCAAGACAGGTTACCTGCGGTGTGCCCCAAGGATCGACATTGGGACCCCTTCTTTTCTTACTCTATATAAATGACTTACCAAATTCAACAAACATGAATGTTAAACTATTTGCTGACGACACCAATCTTACGATGAGCGACAAATGTGAAATAAATTTGCAGAACAATGTGAATGCCGAAATGCAAAAAGTTTACAACTGGTTGAAGCTTAATAGATTATCATTAAATTTCTCAAAAACTGAATACATGCTAATAACAAATAAAAAACACATAAAAAATTTTAACATTAACATTGGTAACACAAGCATTCAACAAAAAGATCAAATAAAATACCTTGGCGTTTACATAGATAACAAATTAACATGGAAATATCACATAGATAAAATTTGCGGAAAAGTAGCAAAAGGTTCATGGGCGTTGCTTAAACTCAGAAATTATGTCAACACAGACACTTTAAAAGATGTGTATCACGCTTTGATTTACTGTCATTTGCAATACTGTATTTCAAGCTGGGGAAAGGCCTGTGACAGTGCACTGGATCCATTAATAAAATTACAAAAAAAGGTTATAAGAATAATTACGAAACAAAATTACTATGCTCACACTAATTTTTTATTTTTCAAAATGAACATCTTGAAACTAAAAGACATACATAACATTGAAATAAAAAAACATATGTACAAAGTTCATATGAATGAGTATCCGTCTACGTATTGTGATTTATTTACAAATGCTTCCTCTATTCATCAGCATAACACAAGATATCAAACAGGCAACAATTATTTTATAAACAGATCAAACACAGAATTTGGCAAGAAATCCATGCAGGTATTGGGACCAATGCTCTGGTCAGAGGTTCCAAGTAGGCTAAAAAACTTATCATTTCATTGTTTCAAAAAAGAGATCAAAACGTTAATTTTACAAAGCTACAGTGCATCGTAAGTGATATGTTATGGAAACCAACTTGTCAGTTGCTTCGGAAACTTTATTATTCTCTGCTTGCTTCATGGAATTTTGTGTTTTGGCCTACGTTATCATCAATATGTTTTTTTTTTTGTGCGTATGCTGTTGTTGAAGCGCGGGAACGTTTCAATTATTATTTTTCTCTTGTAAGCTTATTTTAAATGGCAAAATCGTAATTTCCGTAGGGTGGCAATTGACTAGTAGACCGTATGGTCGTCTCGTTGTCTCCCTGTCGGTATGGGAACTTGTGTAACTTTTGTACTGTGTATATTGCATATTTCAAACATGTACCTATGTTCCTGTTACTGACAAATAAAACATTGATTGATTGATTGATTTCTCAGTTTGAGAATGAATAAAGAAATTTGTTTTTGTTGCCACGAGTGGATGTACCTTCAGTCTCCTGTTCTCCTCCATTAGCCCAAATAATTTGATGGTTCTGAGGTTTGAAATATGAGATGAAAAACTTCTGTTGTCTTCGGCTCATTGTGCGTGTCACAAAGCAAGCCGTAGTGCAACGACTAGGAATATGATGTCATAGTTTGTATATTTTCGCTTCACAACTGCTAAGATGTTTAAGCGACTGTGGAACTTGTTACGGTATTGGAGTTTTTATTTTGTCGTATCCAAGTTTTCGCGAGAAGTGGACGGGAAGGCAAGGAAACCAATCTTCGTCTCCACCTTCAGGTATGCCTTTAAGTGTCCTGCCAAAGACGTATTCGCATGCTCATGAGCGGTGTCGAACAGGCGCCTTTCTCACCACTCGGCCATACCAGCAGACATTTTTTTTCATTATTCCATCATAAGCTTATGCCATAGATTATAGTAGGCTACTAACTTATTCTCACTAGAGGTGAGTCCCATACTTGATCCAAGCATCGGGGAACAAGAAGATATGGTTCTCATTAGACTAAGCCTTCGGCACTAACTAGAGTAGGGTGGCCAGTTCCTTTCTCTCGGCGCCTTTACTTCAGCAACCACGCCCACCCAATTTATTACACCCTGGGTAGAGGTGAGCGGTGTTTTTCAACAACCAGCTTAAGCCGGGAGTCGAACCAGGATTGCAAAGCGAGCGCCTTATCCGCTGCGCCATCACACCGCTAAAAAGGTTATCTTAGAAATTCTACGCAGTGTAGTCGATACTGCTTGTATTTTCATTTAAGCTGAATGTGGTGAGCGTGCCACCAATGACGTTCACAGGGGTCTAAACTCTAGAAGGTTCTTTTTGACCAGGCCCAGGGTAATTTCATCGACCTAAATTTTTTTAAGAGGTCTGGAAACTTTAGGAACAGGTGAAAAAAACGAAAAGTAACAGTTTGTGCATAGCCAGGATCAGCGGCATTGACAGAGGTCTAAGTTCTATTTGTGGACCCAGGCATGGAGGAACCAGTTTAAAAGAAGGTGGGCCCGCAGCAGTCAAAGTCAATCCAACTTCTGGGGGGCTTCGCCTCCTTGACCCCCCCATAACATTGATGATTTCCTAATACTTCGAATCGTTTGTACAAAGATAATCAAACTATAGCGTGTATATATCAAATGAGTGAAGACCTTTAGGAACTCTTTCTCTGATTTGCCGTTTTCGCTACCTTTTCAAAGAAATTTGACTTTCACAAGTGGGTGGGCCGGCCCACCCAGAAAATAAAGTAGGTGGACCCAGGCCCACGAGGTTCCTCCATGCCTGCCCAGTGCCGGGGTAATTTTATTGGTCTTTACAAGTGAGTCCAGGAGGTTAAAAATAGGTTTATTAAATACCGTAGAACTTATTTTGTGTTTTCAACACACTTTGTAATTAAATTGGATGCGACTCAGTGACGTAGCTATAGAAAGAAAATTTTAGGGAGTCAAAAGCAACTTTTGGGGGCAAACGCCATTAATTACCATGGTACAGAGTTAACATGTTGTAATAGTATCAAAACATTTTTTGGAGAGACTACATAAAATTTTAGACAGGCGATTTCTCTCCCAAGCCCACCTTCGGTGGCTACATCTCTGGTGCGGCTTAGATTTGCGTGAGCTTTAATTTGGCGGTGGTCTACGATATCGGGCGTGGTCACAAAATGATCTTGAGTAGGCCCATGCAGAACTGCCAGGATTAAGCTTTGCAAGAAGCTTTCCCAGTCCGAGGATAAAGATTCATTCAATTAATATTCCTTTAACTGTAATGAATTAAACTGAAAAATAGAAAAGTAAGCTGAGCAAAGTTTTCCATCAAGTAGCCTATAGCCGAATGCATATCGGCATAGTCCAGGGATGGCGAACCACTGACCCGCGGGTCACGAAGTGACCCATCACAGATTTTCAGTGACCCACTTGTCTTTTTTAAAGTAATGAAATTTAAACAAATAGTTCAGCAAAGAATAAATGTTTCACTAAATATTTGTAATAAGGCCCCACCCTATTTTAATCTAGTACCGAATTTCCATATAGCAATCTGACACAACTAAAGCCGTAGTAGTGCGTTATCAGTATAACGGCAAGTTACTGGACTTTCCTTTTCCTGCTACGCTGTTACTTTCATGTTACGTTGTGACTTTCCTGCTGTTGAAAACCATGCTGAAAATATAATTCTTACAGAGTGGAACTCCCTGCCAAATTCGTTTGAAACTATGAAAAGATTTCGGTAGCTCTGTTAACGTTGTTTGGTTCTTCATATTTGTGCAAATTGTTATTTTCGCACATGAATTTTATACAATCAAGCACACGGAATCGTCTCAGCTCAGATATATGAGTGCTGCATGTGTGAAGCTAAAAACTACGGATTACCAACCAAGGATAATAAGACTTGCAGAGAAGATGCAGCAGCAAGTTTCGCATTAACATGTAGTTTCGAATTAACATGTAGTTAAATGTATGACCCACTTTTGCTTTTTCAAGTATTAAGGTCTCTTTTGTGACACATGCACTAAAAAAGGTTCGCCATCCCTGGCATAGTCCAACGCATTTCACAGTTTGCAATATGTTTGAGAAGGATAGATTGGCCCTGAATAGCAAGCGAATAAATTAACTTAGTTCAAAAACTTATTTATCGGACAATATTGCTTTGCCCTGAGCTAAACGAATAATGGCGAAACACCCCATCCTCACACTTGCGACCACGTAGCTTTGATAAAAGTGACCAAATGTTCTACTCATAAAAAACAATGATTTGCTTCGGTATAGTCGTCTACTCGGGCCACTAATCAATGAGCGTAGGCTTCAGCTAATCATGCAGACAATGAAGACCAGTTTTATTTCTCCAGTGTCGCAAGAAGTAGCCACTGATGAACCGATGTGTGAAAATGGTCAGATTGAACTCCCCGCCACTCCGACAGTTGTATTTCGAAATATGGAATTATACGCACATTTTATCACACTCAATAAGTAGGCTACGCTGCAAATTATCTAGATTCAACTATGCATACGTTAATTTGATAAATTAATATTAAGTTACAGGGTCATCGTCTGTGCGCACTTCACATCGCTAAATTACCGCACTGCTCTTTGTACAAAAAAGATGATAAATTGTCACTGTTGTAGCCTACAATTAACCGACAAGTTAGATTTACGTACTTTGCTGCCATTTTAGTAGGTTCAAACATTAACAAGTTTAAGCAAATCGGGCGCGTTGAACGGCTATGCAAGAAACTTGAAAAAGCTAGGCTACGACAATCAAGACTAGGCTACTACATGTATCAGAATATGAAGTCAATCACTACACAAAAACATCAACACAAAGGTTGTTTTATACTAAATTAAATGGTGGCCAATGCAAAACCAAGCTGTGCCCCCTTATCTTGAGACAAGCTATGTACAATAGACAATAATTGTACATAGGCTACATTGTACAATAATTGCAAAAATTTTTCTCTGTAAAAATTGCAATGGTAGTTTGCCTTCTATCAATCTGCTTAAATTGTTACTTTTGTCGTTCCTAGACTCTATTATAATCCATTTTGAAAAAATAAATGAGATTCTCCTTCAGTGTTCAGTTTGGCAGCAAACTATCCTTTCTTAATAAGGTGTTGATCAAGTTCTTAATTTATTACAGGTCGGCTACAATTTGTAGAATGAAGCCTGTATTTCACTTAATTTCGTGAAAATGTGACATTCAGTGTTAGCTCAGTGGTTAAGAGCCCGACTCGCGAGGCGCTGGTTTGGCTCTCGGGATGTGCGCTTGAACAACGCATTTTAGGACTGCTCTCCATTTAGCGGCATCTGGCGAATGGTTGGTTTTGAATCTATCCTCGGACTGACAGAACCTTGATAGGTTATTCCTGGTTGTTTCGCATACTTGTTGTGGAGACTTTTGACGCAGGGCCAGTCACCGAGACTGACAGAGTAAAGTTTTCAATTGTTGTAGTGTTGTTGCCCGGAAATTATTCAAGCTACTAGTTGCTGTTGAAAGGAGAGCAGTCCTTATTAAGAATGCGTTGCTCAAGCGCACACCTCGAGAACCGAACCAGCGCCGCGTGATCTTGAGTCGGGCGCATAACCACTGAGCTAACGGGAATGGCATAATTCTCCGGCAACAACATTTCAACAATCGGAAATTTCACTCTGCTAATCTCGGTAACCGGTAAAAGCTGTTTCTTAGAATAATTCCCGGCAACAAGACTTCAACAATCGGAAAACTTTACTCTGCCAACCTCGGTAACCGGCCCTGCGTCAAGAGACTCTACAATTATGCGAAAACAACCAGGAATTACCCAATCAAGGCTTTGTCGGTTCGAAGATAAAGATTCAAAACCAATCAAACAAAGAAGAGATTTACAACAAGTTGAAAGTCTGATTACCGAAATTACGGTGCTGGTTGAATACCGGTAGATAAAATCTGTTCATCAAATATTTTAACTCCAATGACGAAAATGTCCTCCTCAGAACGCAGATAAAGAATGATGTCAATTTGTTTCGATGACAAAAAATATTAAAAGATATGATCAGAAAACTAGCCTACTACAATACCGCAGGTTTTAACAAGTTTGTATCAGGATCTTTTACTTAGATTGGTTGAAATTCAACAATCCAGTGTTTTAGGACTTCAAACTGAGTCTTGCATGAAAAATATTAAAGGGATTTGCATTTTTTTGATTTTAGAAGGAAAACGTTTTATTGTAGTGCGAATGACTTGAAACTACAAGTTTCTTTTGTTGCATTCATACAAGAATTATTTAAAAAGAAAGACAGGCTGGAAATATCAAGTCACGCCAAGACCTGAATCTTCAATGCTCGAAAGAGTTTTTTAGTAGTCATCAGCACAAACGCTAAGCACTCACCAGTAGCAACGTCAAGCGTATTACGTTTTTCTGACCGTATCGGTTTAAATTCTACTCCAGTCGTGACTCTTTCAATCCACAATGCGTTCAACGACCGGGTGCGGGAAATGATATTGTTGATGTGGATGAATGCTCAATCAACTTTGCATTCAATTGTAGTTTTAAAAAAATGGGATAAAGGCAAAACGTAAAATTGAATTTACATAAATTTGACGTAGAAAAAATGTGACTTTTGCACAAAATTCATCAAACAAGGGAACCAAAAGCGACAGTATAATCAACACAAGTGAAAGCGTAAAATAACATCTCTAAAATGCCTTACGTGTAAATATGACGGAGAGTTATCCCATGCTAAACAGAACTGAACTAGTGCTCGAAATACAGCTCAGTCCGGGGGCTATTTACTGGCAATGGCGTGACTGACGGTAACAAAAAAAAACGCATCATTTTTTTAAAGTGATTTTCCTCGCGATTGAAGAAAATTCAAATTAAAACCACGTGGCTAACTCAATGCGTGTGAAAATAATTGCTCGAAAAACGCGGAAAATAAAATTGTCGTAAAAGACGAAAACATAAGATCACACCAAAACGTTACATTACCATACAGAAAAAACAATAGCAATTCGTTATCAGGCCCATATTAGAAAAATAAGAATTTTCGTGAATCGAAAACGTTATTTCCGTTGGTAAAAAATTGCATCTTTTAGGAACACTTTGGTGCGGTACAACGTTATCCTGCCAATTACACAAACAAGCTCCTGCTATACGACAAAAACGCTACATGGAAAATATACAAACACAAAAATAAATAAACTTGCCGCAAAGATAAAAAAATATTTTGAATTTAAGTCTCTTGTTAAACAAGATACTGTAAGACCTTTTTAATTTTTACATCTTATTTCGTGGTATATTACATCGCCAACAAAATGTTTATTTAAATTTGAAACACAAATTTACACAATTTTTTTTGTTTAGCGCAAAGTTTCTCCAAATCTACTGCAGATTTTTGAGAAAGCATTGAGCTGCTAGATTTTTAATTTGTTACAAAGCTACGCCTTGATTGCTACAAGTAACAATCACACATGGCGACTTATATGCACATAATTTACATTCCCCTAAGTCTATACAGTATGTTGCTTTGGTCTTTGAGAAGGTTTTGGGATTAGTTTGACTAAAAGTTCCGTGAAATCTACTCAAATATTGAAGTATACTCAAATTTCGACCCTTGGGAAACTTTCATTTCAAAATATAACACTTCAGGTAGAAATGAAAGCCCACAAAAGCTGCACGAAAATTAAAACGAAGAGAAAAATTGTTTGCATATCTTATGACATAAAAACCGTAAAGCCACAAAGAGACGTTTTAAGCCCGTGTTTCACATCATGCGAGGTCCAGCTCAACAAAGCATGTTGACACAAAGCATCATATCATAAACATCACAAAGATCGATAGCCTACATACAAAGCAAGAGCACATCATGAAGACCGAAGCTAAGAGCATACAAACAAGTTTTAACAAGTTACACCACATTCCTTAAAGATTACAACTAAACAACATCAACTCAGGCCAAACAACGTCTTTCTGGGTTAGAAATCGACTATAGTTAACATTTCAAAATAGATACTTGTAATTACGAGACACTAACATACTGAATAGATTATCGTTTGTAGCACTCGTTGCAACGTTCATCAGATGAAAGTGAAAGTAAAAGCAACAATAAACAGGTTGATTTATTGCTTCACATTTCGCGCACCATGACAATGCGCATCCTCAGAGCGAATAACACACAAAACAAAATTTACAAAGTTATATACTGCAGTGCGTTTTACTTTCATCAGATGAACGTTGCAACTAGTGCTAGAAATGATAATTGTCCTGATGAACACCCAAGCTTTTCACAATTCATACTGAATAGATTGTTGTGGGAGGCACAAGGTACAGACATTTTTGCAAGCTATGTTGCTGAACCTATGCACTGCAGTCACCGATAAGCAATAAGCATGCTTATCAACACAAAGCAGCTTCTTATAAGTGAAATACCACTGCCACAATAACAGCGACCTTCAAGGTCAAACGCAAGAAGGTGCTCGCTTAACAATTAAGGTTTGCAATAATCGAAAAACTCCCTTGTTTCACAAACTCATCCACACATTTTCGTTGCCTTCACCAAAGACAGCTTTGATGAGCATCAAAAACCGCCTCTGGCTGACAGAATAGTGCTTCATTCCTTCAAACACAAGCAATGCAAAGCTTGACAGGAGATGAACAATCAAAACGCTTGCGTTAGAAAACAGCAAATGAATGGACGTAGCCACGGGGGTGAGGGGCTTAGGAGGGCGATCGCCCTCTAAAATAATATCTTGCCCCACAAAAAATATGTTTTTATATTAATACAATATTTTAATACCGTTGTAATTCATACTGAATGACGTTTGCCCCTTGAAAATTTCTTTCCAGCTACGTCATTGAGCGAATAACTGAAAATACATGACCGCACAATGTGTCACTGCCGATAAACAGCCCCTAAAATTTTCAGTTATATTTAATTCAATTCTCATGTAAAATCACAGTGAATGTTATGACTTTTGAGGTAGAACTTGATCAACACTTAAGTAAGAATTGGAGGTAGTTTGTTGTCAAAAATGAACACTGAAAGGTAGATAGAGGTAAGGTAAAATAAAAAGGCACAGCTCTGTACAAAACGAACTATTGCTACAAAAAACTAATTAGTATTTATTTACAAAATAAATTCACAACAACTCAACGGAGGCTTCACGTTTTTCTTCTTGCATTGTCAACAGTAGATTATCTCTTCCTCTAGGTTATGTGCCAATTGAAAAATTGTGCCATCTTTGTAGACTTGAATAAAATAAACGTTTGTTATAACAAGTATTCCATGCAAAAGAAAATTGTTACCTCCATAAAGAAATAAGTTTTTGACGTAGTTGCGCTTGCAGTAGCATTTGCACAGCTTGGTCGGGATGTTTCGCAGGTTCAGTTTCGAAAACTTGATCCGTTTTTGTATGCTTTGGTTTCAGGAGGTCGTCAGAATAGAGATGCAACGAAATCTTCGAAGTGTCCAACATATTTTTCTAGGCTTGCGCTGAATTTAGCAACGCTGAAATACGCCTAGCATTTCAAATTTGAAATCTATTGCCAAACAACGAATCAACGGCCCTGAGTTCATGCTTGGTTCATGCTTGGTTTGCAAACTGCTTGTTGTGAATCTATTTGATGATAGTTTGATCCACTTTTAACTTGAATGCGCACAAACTGCAACTTACGCGGTAGGTCCTGGCTCCTTGGACAATGTTAGCATTGAGCGTACTCAACATTCTGTTGTTATTAATTATGAAGTAAGTTCTGAAAGCAAGCTTTGGTTATCACGTCTTCAACAATTCAATTCATAACAATCCATACTGAATTACAAGCGTGACTTCTAGGGCAGTGCTGCTGTCATCACTCTCGTGAATCCGGGTCCCGTGTATCGATGCAGCAGCACGACTTGGAAGCTTCCAACTAAACGGGTTTAGAGTCATTGCATGTCAATGAATTCAGGTCTGTATACCACGCTATAGAACGTTGGGTTAAAATGTAGCAAGCTTATAAAGCTTGCCAACCTAACTTTAAAAATAAAAAAATATTTTTTTTTGAAAATTGGACGGGAGTAGGTGAAGTTATAACAATATGAATTTGTCAATTCGGAGCGATATTTCTCTGACGTTTCAACAACTTGGTAATTTCAAAAGCAATTGACTATAATCTTTTTTGAAAAAAACAAATTAACATGATGTGCGAGAGTCTGTAAAAAATTGCTTTAACTCTGATCTTGAACTTTTCAAAATTAGATTTAAATCCCCCCTACTTTTTGAGTGCACTCATGCAAAACAAACTCGTCAAGCTTCACAAATGCATGTGGTCGTAGCGATTTGCACTAGCTTTGAGAACACCGTTCGAAACACAACACAGTTTCGAAAGTTAGTGCAAACCGCTACTACCACAGCAAACTCGCAGCACCAGGGTAAAACAGGTCGTTTGCATCAACATTTGTGAAGTAAGCAACGATCATGCTGCTACAAGCGAAACTCAATCTATAGCAAAACTTTTCAAGGTCTGCATCTCAAAAGGGACAATGAATATCAGCCCAATTTTTGTTTTAACGTAAAATCCAATGACGAAAAAACAAAAACTTTCTCATGTTTGTAGATTAATGACACCAATTCAACAATTTTTGATGTGAGTCAAAAATCCTAAATTTTTTTTTCATTATCAAGTTCTTCTTGTCAACAGTTTTGCGTTATAGCAAAAACTAGACTGATTATACACGAATATTGTCTCTTTTGAGATATGGGCCTCAAAATGTGCGTTTAAAGGACTGCAATCAAAAATGGGGTGACTTTAAATCTAATTTCAGTACGTTCAATGATCAAGATTGGAAATATTTTCACACGATGATGTGCATCATGTTGGTTTAATTTTCAAGAAAAGCATTGAAGCTAATAGCTTTAGAAACTACCAAGTTATTGAAATTTTAATAATTGTGGAAATTTCAGAAAGTCACTTAAAGATTCAAGCCAAATATTGACAAATTTAAACTATCGTAACTTGGTTCAATTCTCCTACAATTTCAAAAATACAGTATATAGCTTTTAAAGTCAAGATGGTAAGCTCCATAGCTCCACCAAACTTTAATTTAAAGTTCTATAGCGTGCTTGAAGTTTTCTGTTTTTCTGGATCACTTACTATGAAATGACCCTACGGCGAATGCATGGTACTCGTTGGAAAGATCGATTAACGATCACCCTGAAGCTAGCTTCTATGGTCAAGCCAAGCCACATCGTCTCAAGGGTGCCACTGGAATAAATAGTTGAATGTGTTGTGGGGCTGTTGAATTTGATTTTGAAAGCGGTTGTTGCTGAAACTGAGTAGATTAGGTATTCAGGATATATATGTACGGATCGCTTTTTCGATCTTTTCGCGACAAATCGGACATTTCCTCAAAGCTTGGGCGCAGTTGGTGCAACTGCAAAGATGGCCGCAGGGGACGAAAACAACATCAGCTAAGTTGTCAAGACAAATTTTACATTTTATCTCGTCTTGTAGTTCTCGGATGCGTTCCTCCATTGACGGTGGCATGCCTGAAAATCACAAAGCAAACCCATTTCAGTCTCGACTACATAACAATAACCTGTGTTTTCATTTAGCGTTGCATTCGTCACAAAAAGATGATTATATAAGGACTTTTTTTTTCTGAAAAGCAAGATAATGTGTTCATAAAATGGACTGCAGTAGAAGGAGCTGACCGGGCCGGGGTCCAATGCCAGTCAGCAGTCACACTGAAAAACAAAACAGAACTTAAAAAGTTAAACCAAACTTTAAGAAACTTTTTCAGCTTGGCACAAGTTTTCAATCTTTTCTAATTCATTGTGGAACTTACCGCAGAAACAAAATATGTTGTAAAGCGAAGCTGAGCCCAATATACTGGTAGAGCACAAATCAAACGAAATTTTATTGACAATAATTAAAGACATGGCATACCCTCTGGAAGCGACATTGGAGTTTCCATGGGAGATTCATTTCCACTTGCAGCAATGCCTTTAAAAATATAAGTAGCAAAGTTCAACGTATGGAACGATGAAGATGATGATTTGACCGAGCGCCTGGTCGTGATGGAAACACATGTCCTTAAGCTCGATAACCGACTGAGATGGGAGAGTAGAAGAATAATGGCAAGTTTTGATCTAAACTGATATTTCTAACAAGTAGGCTAAATACGAGAATATGGATTTGAGTGTCATTGAAAATCGTCAAGAATTCCTTGAAGAGAGCAAGAGAAGGTATTATGGCGCTAAATTACATAATTTTTTGTTTTGTTATGAAAACAACCAGGTTTCGCCAATCACAATCCAGAGCCGGACAAAGTAGTGCATTAAACAGAAGCATGTGTAAAGCACATTAAGTTCATGTTAGCTTAAGCTGGTTCAGATTGATTTCTGTTGCTGAAATCATGGGCTGAGCGCAAGGCTCCTGCATCTTTACAAGCAAAGTATACGAAAAATTTCAACATGGTTTACTGAATACAGAATGAGATTGTTCACATTAGCCACAAACTTTTTTTCTTATATTCTTCTGGTGACTGCAGATGAAGCTATAAGAAGTCCACGACATAAGCACAGACACGTAGTAGGCACATGCCAGGTAGACGTCTACAGCCACACACTGTAGTGCGGGGTGATTGAGGTGCTATTTCGAGAAAAATGTATTTGACTGCGTGCTTGGTGCTTGCCACAGCCCTATCTACTGTATTTTATTAACCCATGCGCCGCTGGACCTTACATTCTTATGTGAATCTTTCTAAAGATTTTGTCATAGATTTCTCATTTTACAGGTCGGTCGGCTAAAGAATAAATCAGAATGTCCGGTTTCGGCGAATCCAATTCGGAGAAATCCCATTTCGAAGACAGCTTTTTTCGAAAACTGATTCGGAGAATTTTCGAAAATTTGTAGGGATTATTTAGGTGGGCGGTTTTTGTGTTTACCTTTCCATACCCACGCAAAAGGTTAAGGAATTAACTTAACCTATAACACTGGTCAACGAGAAATTTTTACAAGACAAACTAACAATTATTTCCAAGTAATTTTGATGCCCAAGTAAGTCATTCTTTTGCTTCACATGCGGAGAGTAGATACACATTTATCTTCCGATTCTGTAAAGCTGTTCACCAGCCACAAGCTTGCCTGGGCTAATTAAGTTAATTTATTACGTTTTAAGGAAGCGATTGCCAGATTCGCCAGTCGCCACTAATATGTCAACTGTGGTATGCGTAACAAGTGTGGATGGGCAATTTGGAGTTGGATCTTTGCATGCATGTCTCAAAGTTTAAGACTTAAACCATTACGGCTTTGCCACCTTTTCCTTTTATTAGTTATGTCACTGTATTTTATTTCCACAATATCGTTTCTTCTGCATTTCGACCAAGAAAAATAAATATACAGTGTACAACTGCAAAAAAACTACACGTCTTAATGGGAAAGCTATAATCTGTTGTCGCAAACAAAACATTGACTTTATTTTGCGTTTGCTTCATTTTCTATGGTGGAAATATATCGAATCGGATTCGATGTAGGCCTAACTAAACTACCCTAGCAGGCCTCTAAGCTCGTTTATTTTACAAGCATGGTCTACCAGAACTGACTCCCGTTGGCTAACTTCTCGCGCCCGGCAGCCAAAACAAAAAATCTGTTAAAAATTGTGTTTATAAAATCCATTAATTGATATCGTGTTTTTGCGTTCACTCAAAGAAGAACAACACAAACAAGAACCTGAAACATATTTGCAGGAGTATTAAAATGCACTGCTTCCCACGTAGGTGTACAGCTGCTAGCCATCGAGTTTTATTAGGTCGACGGCGACGCTCATACCTTGCCTTGTTGGTTGTCGTCGTCGTCGTCTGAGCTTCTGGGGCCGAGGGTCTATCCTTTTACCACCCCAGATTCACGATGTTCCCGGACTACACTGGAAGGCTGCTAGAGAGCAGCCAGTCTTTAGTTTCATCATCCATGACGCGCAGACCTTCCACTCCGTTAGGTAGCTTGAAGATGGTACAGTCATTGATGATGTGGTCTGCGGTCTGTTCCTCGGCACCACATTCACAGGAGGAGGAAGAAGCCATTCCCCATTGGTGCATGGTTGAGCGGAAAAGCTCGACGCCCGTACGGAGACGGTTGAGGCGCACCCATGCCTGTCTCTGTAGTGTCAGGCCGATGGGGCGTGTGTCGGCGTCGGGGATGAATGAATGGAGTCTGGTGGTGCTTGACCTCCATTCAGAATTCCATTTATGGTCCGCCCAAGTAGCCGCAGGCCTTGTTGGTGAAAAAATAATACGAATGCGAGCGAAAAGCATTTCAAAGACCAACGGAATGAAGAAATGTTGGCTTGTGGAAGTCGGCCTAACATGGCCTGCCTACCGCACAGTAGTTCCGAAGGCCATTTAACGTTTGATAACTGTTTATTTTTTACTTGCTGAGACTTTTACTTACTGCTTTTTTGGCTGAGAGTTTATTTAATTAACCTCTATTGTTAACCATTAAACGCTGTTTGATAACTATTTTTTAGTTGAGACTTTTTCTCTGATGCTTTACTTGGTTAAAAGCATACTCAATGAAATTCTCAAACGGGAATTAAGCATTAAAATGCGTAAACTGAACATTCAAGAATACATTTCAAAAAAAATTACCGAATAAAATTTGTTTTCAATGGCGCTGGCAAGGCCCAAAGTCCAATGTTTCATTTATTTTCATTTTTTTTCAAAATGACCAATAAGTGCAAACACAGCTCGAGAATACGTCACAAAAGACAGCAATAACAAAAGCCACGTTACAACATCTGATGTTTTAACATCAGATCTGAGGTTTTGAGCAAACTGTCTGATGTTTTGATGTTGAAATCTGATGTTTTGATGTACATACATACATAGCCTACAGTTAAATCGCCGGCAGTAACAACTGTTGCGTGATCAGTTGATTGCTCGTCTTTTATTACGTAGACTGTACAGTCGCACGCTTCGCTGGTCAGGCCCATTCTGATTTTGAAAGCTCTGACAAAAGTACGCGCAGAATGCTGATCAGACCGCAATGGGGAAAAATTTTATTGAAAATCGTTTTATGGTAGCAAGTTAAACACAAAGAACGTGGAAAATCGCCAAGTCAGGTTTTTCCTTTAGTACCCCTTTAACCTCAATTATAAGCTAACTTCTTTGAATGAACAGATGGCGCTGTGGAATTTTAGAATTTTTCGAAAAAGACTTTCTCCGAACTGGGATTTCTCTGAATAGTAGCAAACCGGAATGAATTGTAGATGAAGAAAACATAGTGACTATCTAAATACAATCATGACCCATCTAGCTATCACAACCCTGCATGTATTTTTTTAATTGTTTAATACAAACTTTTGTGTGGAAAGCATTGACCTACCAACCTGAAAGACAGACAATCTATTACAATAGCTTTAAACACGAGTCTTAAAATTTATATATATGAAACAGTATGATAATAAAGAATCATATAGTATCACAGCAAAAATATGGTCAAATCTAAACATTTGAGAAACTGCCTCGCTCACACAAAATGATAACTGAAAATTACACAGCACAACGGGTCAAGTATTTCTTAAAGGCTTGAAAAGGGCTATATGACTAGCCGAAAACGTTCGCTTTTTGTTTTTTATAATGTTAAATGTAGTGTTGTTGCTGAGTTATGTCTGTTTATGGTTTAAAAGAGTTCCCTCTCTACCCAAATTGTAGTATGATAATAATATACAAAACAGTTACCCAATGGAATACAAATTACTCGGAATAGCGTCTAAATCGCCCCGCGCCACAGTGTACATCTAAATCTAATCAGGATCTAAACCGCCACGCCTTCCTGACATGCGCCAACATGTCGTGCTGTGTTTCCGACGTCTTGTCAGTCCATTTCTAAGCTAAGATAGTTTGCAATTACCTGCAAATTATCAGTTTGAATCTTGTACTGTACAGTGGTGGCATCGATCTCTTACATTTAGAAAATCTCGTTTTTAAACTACAGGTAGAATTCGGCTAGTGATATTTCGCTATACAGTAGAGCTTTTCGAAAATCCCTTCAGATGTCACTATACGCGAGTTCTACTGTACAAGGTTTTCGTACTGCAACTAATTTTTTTGAAGATAGAGATCAATTACAACAGAAAAAAATAACACATTATCCAACAGTCCATGACTAACCTCGGTGAAGATATCACAGCGGTGTGCCGGTGTGACTAAACACTTAAAAACATGGTTAGCTCATGGCTACCAGGAGATGCGACCTGATTCGTCATATTTTGACTACCGCTACTGTCTAAATAAAATTTTCAAGATTTTTTTTTACTTTTTGTTGCCTCAGGGAAGCAGTACAAAATGCAAAACATGTTCCATCAAACTGTTAGCAAGTAATTAACAGCCTGACCAACAATTCTGAATCAAATTGTGTTTGTTTTTCAAAGCCAGGTGAAGCAAAAACCTAATTTGTCACCTGGGGAAAATAGTTAAAAAGATGTTGAAACATTATTTTGGAAAGTTTTACTCAGACAGTTACCAAAATCTGGGAAAGTCTGCAGAATGTAACAAATCAGGCCGTAACTATAGGTAGGTAGCTATGGTTAGCTACATTTGAAGAAAACAATCTCACACGAGCTAACAAATGCAGACAACCAAACCAAACATTTTACTAACCTCCTTGGGGTGAAGCAGTCGCAGCTCTGGCAGATATTCTTCCCGATAGAGTGGAAGATTCAGTGTCTGGAAAGGAAAATACTTTGAATGATCGACTGTGGTGTGCAAGTAGCAAAGACAGAAAGGAAAAGAAACTTGGTGAGTGGGTGGACACAATAACAATCCATATCGACGTTTTAAAGATAGGAGGACTTGTAGGCTTACCCGCTCTCCACAAGCTAAAATAGGTAACCCGTTACATAGGTTGCCAAAAGAAAAAGTCTTCAAAACGTTGATAGGGCTTAGGGATAAAGCCGAACTACATCGGTAATTGTGGAACTGATACGAATGGAACAACCGTTGGTCTATCAGTACGGACACCATAACCTATCGGTAAAAAATAACCATAGTAAAAACAATGCAATTTCAACATTGCACCTGAAAACGAAATTTTAAGGGATTGCACATCAACTTACGGCTCGATACATGCAGTAGAGTAGTCCAGTTTTAATCCGGTGATGTCCCGTTACAAAGGGTGACCGGATTCACCATGTGTCACAATCGCCTTCACACCATGTCTCCACATCAACCTGTCTATTGTCTAAAGCATCCTCTCTTGTCAACAGGGTTGGAAAAAAATCATGATTTTTTTTTTAAAAAAATTGGATTTTTTTGATTTAAAACAGATTTTTTTGATTTAAATCGGATTTTTTTTAGATAAAAAAGCGTCGAGTCTACTTGGGGGAAGTGATCATTTTAGTAAGATAGCAGAATTATTTTTAACCCCTTGATTGATTGAAAGGCTTTGCTTTGCAAGTGTTTAATCATTTTTATTATCATATTGTATGCTAGCCTGTCTATTGCACATATTTTTAAGTAGGTGTGATATGTTGCTTTATACTAAATCATAATGTGCATATCAAGATTGAGGTACGTCTCAGACTGTCATCTAACTACACTAAGATCTTTCCTTATGTTTGAGCGCACATCACTTTGCTTTTTTGCTCAACTGATGTATAGCCTACAACCAGACTTTTTGCAAAGAAAGTTTAACTGTGTGGGTCATTCTATTATAATACAGTCAAAATTTTGAAATTTTGTATCCCATCCTCTCAGAATTTCTTCATTTTTTAATATGTTAGAGCTACTGGGAAATGATAAAGATTGGCATTAACGCTGTCAAAATCCATCAAGCGGTTTTCGAGTTATCCACAATTATATTTTTGCCACTAGTGGCGCTGTTTTCATATCACAAAAACAACTATGGCTTGGAATTCTTATTTTTTAAGATACAGAAACAATAAAAATATGTCTGCTTATAGTTTTTGGGGCAAGGAATTCAAATATGTTATTACATTTGAGAAAAAAGCAAAGGAAAACACTTTATTTTATTGAACAAAAGTTTTGGGGTACTCCATTTCAATGCCCCATATCTCAAATCTGTAAAAAGATTTTTTCCCCCAACCAAAGCTAAATTGTCAAGAAAAGCTACCTGCTTCATGTGCAAAAGTATGATACATACGTTTTGCTGTAAACTTCTGCAATTGACATGAATGTGTCATTGCTATATTCACAATGTTTTCAATCAATAGACTTGAAGTGTAGCCTAATACATGATCGCATTTTATTCTATTTGAATTAAGGCACTAATGATGCTCTACAGCAGTAGAGCAAAATGCATGTTCCATAAATGGGGCTCTACTGATTCTCCATGCACTGTAATAAAAAATACATGATCACACAGCATATGCATTATGATGTCATAGTAAATGTTCTGAAGTAACAAGATATCCAGTCTATCTGTTTCATGTGTAAAAGTAAGATAAATGTAATTTGTTGCAAACTTTTGCAATTGTCATGAAAAAATAAACAATATTAGACAAACAACATTTTATGGGTACATACTTCAAAATGCACTTCTACACACTAGTGATGCTATCTATGATTTGATATGTAGACTGTAGAGCAGGGGTGGGCAAACTACGGCCCGCGGGCCGCATGCGGCCCGCGAGACCATTTTATGCGGCCCGCCGGCACTTGCAGAAACTCCTACTCATCACTTAATGTTTTAATTAAACAGGTTACATGACAAAATATTATTCTCTTTACGAGTGTGTTTTTCTCTTCACTTTCAGTGCGTAAACACACACACGTCCGACGCGCATGTATTGCAACATACTCTCACGCATTGTTTGATCATAAAATACAAATACGGTAGCGGCTACCATAGGCCTACCAGTGTGGGAGCTAAGAGAAGAAATCGTGATGTTCCTGGAAATGAAAAGCATTCAATGTGATTTCAGTACCAACATAGTTGATGAAGAGTGGAGGTTGGACTTTAGGTTTGACATTTATATCATGGAAAAGTTGAACGAATTTAATGTAAAACTTCAGGGCAATGGTTCATTTGCACACGAGATGTACGTCCACGTTAAATCATTCCAAATGAAGCTTTCATTGTTCCTCAGACAAGCTGGTAACAACAGGTTTTGTCACTTTCCTTTGCTGAAAGAATCAAACATTTCTGGTGAACTTGCAGCAAAGTATAAAGTTCAGTTGAATACCTTGGCTATTGAATTCGGCAGAAGGTTCCAAAACTTAAAGAACCTGGAACCGCAGTTTAATATGCTCATTGCTCAGCTCTCCATTCACTACAGAAGTTTATTCGGCTCCTGAGGATTTACAGCTGGAACTGCTGGACTTGCAAGCAAATAATGACTTGAAAGAGAAGTTTAAGTCAGATTCACTGCCTGACTTTTACAAGTCATTGTCTGACGATTTGTTTCCAAACTTAAAAAACTTTGCTGCTAAGTTTTTGACACTGTTTGGATCCACATAGCCTACATATGCGAACAAGCATTTTATTGTATAAAAATAAACAAGTCGAAGAACAGGTCTTTGCTGACAGACACCAACTTGCATGATGTTATGACGATATCTACCAGCAAACTTACTCCCAATTTGCAGAAGATTGTGAAAAACTGTGAACAGTTGCACAAGTCTCATTAACTTTTGTGATGATGATTGCATAGCTTTAAACGTAACTGAGTGTGAAATACAAAAATTGTGTTTAATATGAATATGCATTTATTTACACATCGGGTAAATTTTCCTACTTTGTAATGAGAGTGTGCGGCCCTCCGGCTGCAACATTTTTTCAAATGTGGCCCTCAGTACAAAAAGTTTGCCCACCCCTGCTGTAGAGTGTAGAGCATACACAAAACTGCACTAAACTGCAGTATACCAGGATTAAAAAGTGCCAGTAATAAGACATGGAGAAACCAAAATAATGAGTGCAAGATTTCGATAGTTTGACAAAGATTTCTCGATAATTTATACAGTGGCAGCCAACTCTCAAATAAAGAGAGAGCACTCAACAATGATGATGAATAGAAAATTACAGCTTCAACTGAGATAAAAACGCAAACTCTGCATCAGTAATTTGATAAACACGTCCAGTTTTGCTGATGCTCGGTGCAGTAATGTTTGCTACAACATCTGTCTTAGGAACATGTAAAATGTCATCATGTTTTGGCCATTGAAATTGTCACAATCAAGGTGCAATGCCTCGCGATGGCTTGCTTTGTATCTTCAACGAGCGTGTTGTTTTGGTTGTAGGATTCTGGTGCGATGTGTTATTATTGGTTATGACCTGAAGTAACCTTTGAATGAGAAATCTGTATTATGTAACGTATTTCTAGAATCGTCTGTAAGTATGCAACTCTGGAAGGTTCTGTTGTTTTTCATGATTTCTGAGCGTCGTTTGTCATGACGTCATAAGGTTGTTTATCAGTAAATGTCCGATTGCGAAATATTTATTATGTAAGAATCTTCTACACCACGAGATATTCTTTAAACTTCTTTGAGCTTCTGTTGTTTACATTTAATTCAACTTGACAGAGCAATGAGTGGTGTGACATTACGTAACCTTCTCGAAGTTACTATACCGAGAAACCTTCTATAAATAGTGGTGTAATTTATTATTATATTATTATTATGAGTTGATTATGAGAGTTGTGTTATGGGTTGCGGATTGGTAGTTGGTGCAGAAATTATTGTTGATTGAGAGTTGAAGTAATCGAATACAAGTAGATGAGAATTGGTGCTGATATAACTTGTGTTCGAAATTAGAGTTATTTGAGAAGCCGTTCGTTAAAGTCCTTCAAGAAGTCAGATTATCATTTCACTAGTAGAATCATTCGACATTTAATTCACTGCTTTTCGGTTTGACCCATTAAACTACGTCATTGAACCTTTCCAAGTCTTTTTCCTGGTAAGAGATAGAAAGAAATCGTGACAGAAATGTTTGACGTGGCCCACTGGGATGCATGAACTTGACTAAAAGTTCTTCATCAGCTGCTGCATCATTCAAGATAATACCAATCCATCATGCCTGGTCGTATTTCACTGCAACATACCCCCAACATTGAAGTTTTCAGTTTGCTGGTGGCTATGAAAATTTTTGAAACAACCTGCAAACAAATGATCCTCTGCTATGATTTTGAACTTGATGCTTGCAATACATTTTGAGGAAAATGAATGATAGCTTCTGGTGCCTGGTATTGTGTGGCTTTGAATGTATCGTTTATTTAAAGCCAGTCGAATATCAATGAGCATTTCTTTGGATAAAAAATAAAAACCGATTGAAGGCATAGTTGAACTGTAAGCATCTTTTGCTGTCAGAATTTGATTTTGGCATGGCTGAGCTAAGCTTTTGTGGACAAGTTTTCGCTTAATTGCCCTACCAACTCCATCACAAGAAGACTTGTCATGGCTTGTAGCGAAGAAATTCCAATTTGCAGAAAATCCAAAGTCCTATTGATGATAGGTCAAATTTAATAAAAAATTTGAAGTTTTTTTATTGCCCAGCACACCCATCTGAAAAATACTCGATGGTTTGAATGAATGGATAGTTTTGTTTCAAATAGGGGGCCAATTCTTCTTGCATTGCAATTTGCAAACACAAAACTTGTATCATGATTCAGGTCATCAGAAAAGGCCATGCTCTGTTGAATATAAGATGAAGATTGATCTGGGCTTGATAAATACAATACCAATGGATGTAAGGTGCACTGAGACTTGTTGTAAAAAAAACTTTATCTTGCACTGTCATAGTATATTTTTCCGAGAAGTCTGCAAGAACTATGCACATATTTTGCTTCTGATTTAGGTCATTTTTAAGTTGTTTTAGATATCGTGCTTGGCATTTGGAAATGTAAGAATGGATTGCTAATTTTTCGATGATGTTGGTTAAATATTCAAAAAAAATCATAAGCTTCCATGTTCAAGGTCACTTCTATCAGTCGATCTCCATTGTTGGAAGAGGATTTATCATCTGATTCATAGTTGGAAAACTCATTTTCCAATTCCAAAAGAGTATGTCTGCCAGAACAAAATTCACATCTGTGCACCATACAGATGCAGTTGTCAGTATTGCAGACTATTAATTTCATTAAATTTTTATAATCAAGATCAAAAGCAAGAGCAGCTAGGATTGAATTTTGATGTTTTTGGCATACACAAACATTATGTGATCCTGGTGATCCAATGACCTTACACCATTTTGGCCTCACAGAACAGAATTTGGCAAAAGATACTTTTATTGCTGGTTGTTGATGTTTAAATGCTTGATATAATTCAGAAAGGTTTCCAATAAGTCACCGCTTTTGTTTATGTTGTTTTTCACCGTTTATACGAACACTAACATAGTCTTTTCTTCCTGGTAAAGGTCTTGAATACTCATCATCATCAAAAAAATTCAATATCTTTTGCAGATTTTCAGTGCTTACTCCCTTTCGAAAGCTTATTTCCAGCGCTTATTCCCTTTTGGATTGAAAACATAATGTGAATATAGCAATGACACATTTATGTTAATTGCAGAAGTTTACAACAAAACGTATTTATCATACTTTTGCACATGAAGCAGGTAGCTTTTCTTGACAGTTTAGCATTGGTTGGGGGAAAAAATCTCTTTGCAGATTTGAGATATGGGGCATTGAAATGGAGTACCCCAAAACTTTTGTTCAATAAAATAAAGTGTTTTCCTTTGCTTTTTTCTCAAATGTAATAACATATTTGAATTCCTTGCCCCAAAAACTATAAGAATACATATTTTTATTATTTCTATATCTTAAAAAATAAGAATTCTAAGCTATTTTTGTTTTTGTGATATGAAAACAGCGCCTCTAGTGGCAAAAATGTAGTTGTCGATAACTTGAAAACCACTTGATGGATTTTGACAGCGTAAATGCCAATCTTCATCTTTTCCCAGTACCTCTAACATATTAAAAAATGAAGAAATTCTGAGAGGGTGGGTTACACAGTGTGACTGTATTATAATAGAATGACCCGTTTAATATATGTTACCGACGTACCATATCAAAACAATAAAAGTTCAGATGACACAAAAATTGCAGTTTATTTTGCATTGAGAAGTTTGTAAATAAATACAAGCTCGCCAGCTTTTGCAGTGCCCAATCGATTTCGAACTTCTGATTGAACCAGACCAAAAGTGGAAAAAACTCGCTTAACGTCAGCACTAGAAGCTTTTGCTGCCAAAACTTTTAGAGCTATCTGGTTCGTCCCTCTAAGTTGTTTACAGAGACTTAAATTTAGAGAGCTTGTAACATAAGTTTCCCTATCCTTTCTAAGACTTCTTTTAACACACAATTTTTGAAGTTGATTTGATTTTCTTATTGAAGGATTAAAAATAGTCTAACAAATACCAAGCAGTAACACCAAAAGATTTTAGCCATCCGGACGGCAAATAACAGAAAACTGGAATGCCTGAAAAAAGTGAACAGCGCTGGCTCTACCTTTGAGAAGGCGCCTTCCCGCAGGTAAAGCGCTAACAAATCAGATGACGCGTGCGTAGAAACAATAAACAAATGAGCCTCTGGAACATTGCGGCCCCTAATTATGGCACATAATTACAAGCGATTAAAGAAGAGGTTCATTGCCAGGCCTACACATAAATATTTACTAACATGTACGTTATTACTTGCCTGCTGCAGCAGGCTGGAGAGAACAATTAGAAGTAAGCTATACATATACATTGAGTCGATACAAGTACATTTAGTAAGTATACATATGCATTGAATCGAACACTAATCACACAGGATTTAACACAATAACGCAAAGTGATGAGTTGCCGGACAACGTCGACTATGAAGTTTAGTTACACAAACTGGCGCAAATGGCAAGGAATAACATGAAGCCAACTTTCACTCGACATAAATTGGCGTGATGCGCACAGATAACAAAAAAAAAAACAGCAAAGCGTCGCAAATGGTACACAAATTGATGTGATACGTAAGTAGAGATTAATACACAAGGTATCAAAGTAAGGGTAGGCCACACAAATTGACACAATGCATACGTAAGAAAACCACTACACAGAGCATCACGTAGGCTATGTTAAACATACGAAAGGTACAAAGCATATAGAGTTAGCAGACGTATTAAATTACGTTGGAAGCAGGGTTGTCCACCACCCACCGATCGAGTAAACTACCTAAATAACAAGGATCCCGAGTACCTTACCGAACTGTGGGATGAGCAGGTCAAGGGGCTTCGGTTTAAGGGCTACAGTAAAAATAAAAGTAAAAGTACAAAGTTACGGTTCAAAGTTACTGCCCAAGTTACGGCCTAAGGTTACGAGCCAAGTTACGGCCCAAGGTACGGCATCTCAACTGGGGCAATGCACGAGATGTCTCTGAAGACCAATTTCACTTTGGTTTCACCTGTATGTTCATCACATTGAGAGATGGCAATTTTAGCCCTTCTTACAATAGGCTTACCATTCCTCATTTGAGGAATGACTTCCTCTACTCTACCGATTTGATAATTGCCTCTTTTCGCAATATCTTCTGGAGATCCCAACACAACTAATTGGCCAGGTTTCAAGTTTTCGCGTAATTTAATCCATTTTTTTCTGCCTTGCAGCCATGGTAAGTAGAATTCTACCCATTTGTCCCAAAATTGTTTGGACAAGGATACGTTGAAGCGATAGTCCCTTCTAAGGTGATCTCGCTCGGCTGGTTGACCTAATACGGAGAGTGGAGAAAAAAATGGAGTTAAAAGAGTTGCAGGTGTGATAGCAGTGAAATCTTTGGGGTCATCACTGATTGGGATCAAAGGGCGTTCATTAACGATGCGGACAGCATTACTTATGTAAGTAATTAGTTCGATAAGGTTTGGTTTACGTGAGTTCGTATCCAAGATGTGATATAGCACATTCTTGATTTGTTTAACCATTGATTCCCAAGCACCACCTTGGGCTGGAGCATAAGGTGGAATAAAAACCCAGTCAATCCCTTCCTTTCTCAAGGAGTTTTGAAATGGTTTGGACTGGAGGGTTTCAGGTAAACTTTTTTGGGCAGCTTGGAAGGTACTCCCATTGTCGGAGTAAACTGTCTTAACCGGCCCACGTAAATCACAAAACCTTGAGAATGCAAGTAAAAGATCATTGAGCGCCAGTGAAGTCAATAATTCTACGTGAACCGCTCTAGAGGCCATACATGTAAAGAGGAGACCCCAAGCTTTCTTGTGACTTCTTCCCTCTGCGTAAAGCAAAGGGCCAAAATAATCGATGCCGCAATTGAAAAAGGGCTTGTTGTTAGCCGTGGTACGAGATTGCGGCAAGTTAGACATAAGTTGTCTAATGGGTTGTGCCTTATTTATAGCACACACAGCGCAGTCGTGTAAGTATTTCCGCACAGCAGCATTGCCATTGGCTATCCAGAATCTTTGTCTGGAGGAAAGTAATGTGTGTTGAGATCCGCTGTGCGAATTTCGGTTATGGTAAAATAGCACAAGTCTTGTTAACGGATGCCTGGAGAGCAGGATCAAGGGATGTTTTGTCTCCAATGAGATGGCAGGGGATTTGCTTAAGCGGCCCTCGATGCGGAGTCCCCCTAAGTTGTCCACGCAGGGTCTGTATTTCTTTAAAAGGGTAATTTCTTTTAGGTTTGCTTGTTTATTAGTAGCGGCATTCGCAATGCAGTGCTTTAATACATGTTGAAAGGATTCTGGAGATTCCTCCTTGGTCTGTTGTATTACATCACCGTACACCGATTTCTGAACATACCGTACAATGTTATTAAGTGCGTTGTCAAGATAAGGGGCGTTCAACTTTGGTATGGCAAATTCAGTCTTCAAGGCCTTAGCGCGAACATACTCAACAAAGGCAGTAAGGTAAGAGGTTCTTTTTTGTAACAGATATAGCGTTGGTGCGCTCTCTATGAGCCGATCTAGACCTCCACCATGCGGCGCATTTGATAGATCTGCTTTAATGGCATGGACTGCAGTAGTCTCTTGTCCGGGTGTCAGTTTACCCGCCTGTTGAAGGAAAAGTGGGCCGTTTAGCCAAAGCGACCGCGACTCTTTTTTCAGCACAAGATTTGGGCGAGAGCCTACGTCCGCCGCGTTCATGTTGCTTGGGCAGTATCGCCAGTCACAGGCTTTGGACCATAGCAAGATCTTATCGATCCTTCTTACAATAAATTTAGCGAGTCGCAAGTCAGGATTTTTTATCCATTGCAGAACAGTACGAGAGTCACACCAAAAATGTTTCTCACAATTTAAAGATCCTAAAGCCTCATCTGCTTGCTTAACAAGTTCCAACGTGTTTACCGCTGCCACTAACTCCTTTCTGGCAATAGGCCAGGAGAACTGATTTTTTAGCACAATTGTGCACTTTCCGAGTACAAACGAGACACTCGGCATATCATTCACGACTCTGCGTAAATATACCACGGACGAGAATGCTTGATTAGAAGCGTCGCAAAACCCGTGCAACTGATACGTCACAACGTCAGTTGGGCCTGGCGTTATGCCATCCACAAAGTACCACCTCGGTAACGAAAATTCTTTCAAGAGCGACAAGGACTGGAGCCAAACGGTCCAATCCTTAACACTATCAGGGATCTCATCGTCCCAATCCAGTTTATCGATGGCTAGTTGTTGAAGGATCAAACGTGCCTTTACAAAAAATGGGGCACAAAACCCAAGTGGGTCGAAGTTTTGTCCCAGCTGACTAAGCATAGTTCTACGTGTGTACTTAACCAGGGGTTCTAGAGAGCATTTAATGAGTAACTCATCAGACTCTGTTTGCCACACACAGCCCAAAGTCTTGGCAGACGGTAAATACGTCCCGTCCGCATGTAAATCAAGGTCACGGATAGCAGGCGCCAGGGACTCACTGGTCAGTCCAGCTAAAATATCCATAGCGCTTCTGTTAGCACTCCACTTTACTAGTTTAAACGACTATGAAATAATTCTATTGATTCATCTGCGATTTTCTTTGCGTCTTCCAAGCAATTAACTGAAAAGATAAAGTCATCCATGTACATATTCTGCAGAACGTTACTTAAAGTCAACTTACATGCCTCATTGGAATTCTGCTCAGCCATCTTCTTGAAGGCTAAATAGGCTACATACGGGCTGCTTTTCACACCCCAAGGGTGGACACAAAAACGAAATGGGACTAGTTTGCCGTTTTCTATGTCATCTTGGTCAAACCAGAGTATTCGAAAGAGATTCCTCTGCCTCGCAGGCAGTCTTATCTGAAAGAAACATTTTGTAACATCGGCCATCAAGGCAAATTTTCCTAACCTGAACCTAGTTAGCACATGTAGCAACGGATTTAAAAGATCCGGGCCAGACATAATTACGTCATTTACACACATACCTTTAAATTCGGACTTCCCATCATATACAATGCGCTTCTTAGATTGCGAAGTGACAAAATATGGCAGATACCATGTACAACCCGTAGCGTGAGTTGCACTCAAGTCGTCATCGATACGCTCGATATAGCCATTCGACTGCAAATCTTTCATCGTATCGGTTAGATATTCACACAGGTCGGGTTGTTTCAAAGCCTTTTTCCGAAGTGCCGCGGCCCTGTCTACCGCCAGCTTATAATTGTTAGGTAAGTTGATGTTACTCATCAAACGGACGGGGATTTCAAATTGTTCCCCTTCTAACTTAATATTTGGTTCGACTTGGTGAGTTGCAATCACATCATTACGAGATAACTGAGGTAATTCGTCATTTATCGAGATTTCTCTAATCACCTCTTTCAGGTCATTAATTTCCTGATTTTTAGTTTTAACTTCAGATTTGAGGTAAGATATTACATCACATTCTAAAGCCAGACTGGTTTTACCAACTTTTGTAACGCTCGCCTGTATGGGTGATCTTCCACCACAGGCCAGCCAACCAAGAGGAGTAAGAATTGCGCGTGGGTCAGTAACATTTCCTCCTGGGCGCTCCTCGTGGACCAACATGAGATGAGCATTGTCGTTACCTATAAGTACGTCGACCGTGTCGATTTTGTCTGAGGAAAAAATCTCTACATCATCAAAATTCCGATAGTCACTCACGTTCTGTCTGTGTGGCAGTGCGTAAACATCATCACCCCAGGGGGGGTTGACTACTGATGTAATGCTGTTAAACAATTCTCCAGTGCTTAATGACTGGATGCTAAACTCTACTAAATCGGCATTGGTTGCTTTCTTCCCAATCATTGTATCCATATTAAACGATACATTGTCGAAAGGAGATAAACCCAGGTCTCGGACTAATTTACTTGACACAAAGGTTAATTGAGATCCTGGGTCATGTTGACAGTAAACTAACTTCGACTGTCCGTTGATAGGATTGACAATCCGGGCGGCAGTCACACGATTCCAGGCCGCTTTGACATTCCGGATACAGACGCTACGTACCTCTGAGTTGTTGTTGCGTCCAGGTACCTGATTTCTATTGCCGTTGTAGTGTACTTTTGTAGAAGAATTACACTGAGGTACCAACTTATAAAGTTGATGTAAGAGGAAATGATGCTTTTCAACTCGATCATCTCTGCATTCACGACAAGTATTACGGTAGGTACAGTCATCAACAATATGGTTACTACTCAAGCAATTCAAACATCTTTTAGCCTTAATGATCAGGTTTTTTCGTTCTACAAGAGACATGTTTAAGAATCTAGTACATTGTGATAAACGGTGATGTTCTTCAGCACCATTCACCGAACAACAAAGACAAGGGCGTGTTGTAGAGGAATATTTACTGTTACTAAATACCTTTGCTGAAGTTTGCCTCACTGGGCATGCAGATGATTTCTTGTACGTCATTTTGGCTCCCGAAGGGTCAGAATCACCTAGCAACAATATGGCGAAGTCGGAAGATAGACATGTTTCTTCCCGTACTACAAAATCAAGTAAATTGTGAAACTCAGGTTCGTTAGTACTGCCATGTTGCTCAAACAGAAAGTCTAAAAATTTCGATCGTGTTGCCAGTGGCAGTCGTTTCGCTAAGTCTAATACAAACCGTCCTTCCAACTTGTCGCGTTGGTCATGTGCCTGAGCGTAAAGCAAACATTGTGATAATTGATCTTTGTAATCTTTCCATATAGAAGCCGACACCGATGACCACTTAGGTCCGTAACGATACTACCTGACTTCCGGTTCCGCATAAAAGCCACCACGTACTCCAAAGCGTTGTGATAGCCGTTCTAGAGACATTTTAATCCTAGCCTCAGGAGGCAAACCTGGGGTATCAGAAACAAGATTAGCAATAGTTTGCGCAGCCGTTCCGACACACGCAGCTTGCAGTAGAGTTAGGCAAGATTCTTGGAAGGGGCAGCTTTTCATTAAAGCAGTGATGCGATTTTTAAAAAATATGAAGGGCATATTCTCCCCATTATAAGCAATCAAAGTAGCTCTATCGAGATAGGCCCTACAGTTTTGATATTGAAAAAATGAATCTTGTTGTGTACAATTAATTTCAGACTCCCTGGGTGGCCGAGAATCATAGATGTTAGAACGACCAGTACTTACGTGCCTTGGGCTTACTTGTGGGTTGTGAGAATGGTTCGTACCAAAGGAACAGTTCTGAGTTCCTGTCGTCTGGCGCCCATACGTGTCCCTAAAGTTAGACTCGGGCACATAAGGCTCCGGGGATCGAGAGACCGCTGGGGTTTCGTCAAGAAGTAAGGCTTCCCAGGTTAAATTATCGTTCCTATTTAAATTCGACTCGGCGGGGTCATCTCTGGCGGCCCCAAAGCTTACATGTCTTTTAAATTCCGGATACGTGGGGTCATCTCTAGCGGCCCCAAAGATTCCACGTCTCTTAAATTCCGGATACGTGGGGTCATCAAAGGGAACGTTAGTATTCAGATTAGTGCTAGACTCGGGAAACGATCGGTGATCTTCACCTAAGCCAGTAGTGACATTTAATTTAATTTGCTGTTTCTTGAATTCAGACTCGGCACTTAAGTTTTGAATGGCTAGGTTAGATCTTATCTCTTCCTTTTTCAATTCATTCCTAGCTATCAGGGCATTAATTTCTCTTTGTTTATTAAATTCTATAAGGGCTTCAGAGTGCCCTGCATCGGGGTCAAAGTTTCGAGGCTGTAGTTTAAGTCGGGATTCATAAGCAGCCGGATGGGATTGAGTTTCGATCTTAGCTTTAAGCCGAGTTGTCATGGGATGAGACCCCTTTTTATCTGTGTAGTTAACCTTAGGAACTGTCTCATCACACTCTTTAGTCAAGTTAACGATCGGTGGGTGGGTGGCCCTCAACACATCACCATGATCACCAATTCCAACATTTAGGCCCTCAAAGATACAACTAGATATGGGCGACGAAGACATTCGCCTAACAATTACTGGTTAAAGAATTAGGCCTACAGTACAATACTACAATTAATTATCGGCTAAAGAAATACAATATAATACAACACTACGATTAATTACTCAATTGAGAAAAGTTCGGAACTACCTTGCATGCCAAGAGTTCGTTTGTTTGGCTGTTCTTTGTTTCTTCTGAAGCTTCTTTATTCCCTTTATGATTGAATTCTTTCACATTAGGTTTCTTTTCTTCTTTCTTCTGATGTTGCAAAGTTAGATTCATTTGATGGTCTTTGAACTGCTATTTTTAATTTGGTTCGTCCCTCTAAGTTGTTTACAGAGACTTAAATTTAGAGAGCTTGTAACATAAGTTTCCCTATCCTTTCTAAGACTTCTTTTAACACACAATTTTTGAAGTTGATTTGATTTTCTTATTGAAGGATTAAAATAAGTCTTTCACAAATACCAAGCAGTAACACCAAAAGATTTTAGCCATCCGGACGGCAAATAACAGAAAATTGGAATGCCTAAAAAAAGTGAACAGCGCTGGCTCTACCTTTGAGAAGGCGCCTTCCCGCAGGTAAAGCGCTAACAAATCAGATGACGCGTGCGTAGAAACAATAAACAAATGAGCCTCTGGAACACTATCTTTAACATATCACTGCTGATTCTGTCAGACTGAGACTTCCACCATGCCAATGGTGTTACTAATTTGAGCACATCTTCTTGAAACATGCGTCTATGGTTTGAAAGGCCCAGCTTTAGCATGATAATTGAGAACTTCTGACAAAATGATTGGGCTAATGTCACCAGCAAATTCCATTGCCCCATCACTTTCTTTCTAAGATAGTCTGCTATCTCCATATTGGGGGTCCGATATATTGGACAAAAAGTGAGCCGGAGTACAAGCTTGCTTCATGCGATTTTTTAACTTAGCAGATACATTGGAGTGGCCAGCATTTCGTATATCTCGTTCTAAATTTTTCTAGACATCTACAGCTTCACTTATGCAGCATTTTTTTTACCTAAAAAGCTCTAGCCTAGTATACCGGTACTATGTTTAGTGAACAACACTATTTGTGAACTACCAAGTACACTAAGTTGCCTTTCAAAACATGCATAGCCTATAGCCTTAAGTATTTAAATATAACTTTTGTATTACAGAGAAGCAGTGAAACGTTTGTTGATGTATATATTTATTTTTATTTTAGCAAATAAAAAATTCATTTGATTTTTTTAATTGATTTTTTTGATTTTTATTGTTTGATTTAAATCATGATTTAAATCAATGATTTAAATCATTTGATTTAAATCAACCAACCCTGCTTGTCAAGCTGCTTTCCTCTTCCTCTGACATTTTCCACGTTTTCATGAGTCTTCCTTGTTTTCTACGACCATCCACTCACAAATCTAACGCTCTTTTCAAAATATCATCTCTAGCCCTCCTCAAAACATGCCCATGCAACCTCACTCCATTTGCCTTCGCCAACTTATCAACATTCTCATTCAACCCAAGCAAGTTCATAAGTTTTTCGGTATTCCTTTTGTCCAATCAGCTTCACACCACACATTGCTCTCACCATCGTTCTCGGCTCTTCTTAAAATCGCCAACTCGTTTTCCCGTAAGCACCATGTCTCACTTCCGCACAGAATTGCAGACCTCACGTAACTAGCATAAATTCTTCCTCTCATTTCCAACGAAAATGTTTTACTGCATAACAACTCTCGACACTCCTTGAATTTCACCCAACCAAACCGTACTCTTACAGTCACTGCCGCTTCACAACCACCACTGGCATTATACATATCTCCGAGATAGCAAAAGGCCTTCACCGATTCCACTTCATCATTCAGCTTTTCAATAGGATCAGCCATTCTTTCTTCAATCTTCTTGCATCATTCACATACAGCAACAAACATTACGTTCGGGGAACATACATGACATTACAGAAACAAACACAACGTTACGGCAACAACCATAAACGAGGCAAGCATGAACAAATGTCCGACAGACCATTCGGTATTCGGAAGCAAGATAATCTCGCCCTCGTTTATGTACGTGAGTTGAGTATTCTGCAGATGAAGTTATCAACAGTGTATCAACCATGATTTCAATAGTGTATCAACCACGTTTCAATAGTGTATCAACCATGTTTCAATAGTGTATCAACCACGTTTCAATAGTGTATCAACCAGGTTTCAATAGTGTATCAACCACGTTTCAATAGTGTATCAACCATGTTTCAATAGTGTATCAACCACGTTTCAATAGTGTATCAACCATGTTTCAATAGTGTATCAACTATGTTTCAAAAATGAATCAACCATGTTTCAATAGTGTATCAACCACGTTTCAATAGTGTATCAACCATGTTTCAACAGTGTATCAACCACGTTTCAATAGTGTATCAACCACGTTTCAATAGTGTATCAACCACGTTTCAATAGTGTATCAACTATGTTTCAATAGTGTATCAACCACGTTTCAATAGTGTATCAACCACGTTTCAATAGTGTATCAACCACGTTTCAATAGTGTATCAACCATGTTTCAACAGTGTATCAACCACGTTTCAATAGTGTATCAACTATGTTTCAATAGTGTATCAACCACGTTTCAATAGTGTATCAACCATGTTTCAATAGTGTATCAACTATGTTTCAAAAATAAATCAACCACGTTTCAATAGTGTATCAACCATGTTTCAATAGTGTATCAACCACGTTTCAATAGTGTATCAACCATGTTTCAATAGTGTATCAACTATGTTTCAAAAATGAATCAACCATGTTTCAATAGTGTATCAACTATGTTTCAAAAATGAATCAACCACGTTTCAATAGTGTATCAACCATGTTTCAATAGTGTATCAACCACGTTTCAATAGTGTATCAACCATGTTTCAATAGTGTATCAACTATGTTTCAAAAATGAATCAACCATGTTTCAATAGTGTATCAACCACGTTTCAATAGTGTATCAACCACGTTTCAATAGTGTATCAACCACGTTTCAATAGTGTATCAACTATGTTTCAATAGTGTATCAACCACGTTTCAATAGTGTATCAACCACGTTTCAATAGTGTATCAACCATGTTCAATAGTGTCTCAACCACGTTTCAATAGTGTATCAACCATGTTTCAAAAATGAATCAACCACGTTTCAATAGTGTATCAACCACGTTTCAATAGTGTATCAACCACGTTTCAATAGTGTATCAACCATGTTTCAATAGTGTATCAACTATGTTTCAAAAATGAATCAACCATGTTTCAATAGTGTATCAACCACGTTTCAATAGTGTATCAACCACGTTTCAATAGTGTATCAACCACGTTTCAATAGTGTATCAACTATGTTTCAATAGTGTATCAACCACGTTTCAATAGTGTATCAACCACGTTTCAATAGTGTATCAACCATGTTCAATAGTGTCTCAACCACGTTTCAATAGTGTATCAACCATGTTTCAAAAATGAATCAACCACGTTTCAATAGTGTATCAACCACGTTTCAATAGTGTATCAACCACGTTTCAATAGTGTATCAACCATGTTTCAATAGTGTATCAACCATGTTTCAATAGTGTATCAACCATGTTTCAATAGTGTATCAACCACGTTTCAATAGTGTATCAACCATGTTTCAATAGTGTATCAACCATGTTTCAATAGTGTATCAACCATGTTTCAAAACTGAATCAACCACGTTTCAATAGTGTATCAACCATGTTTCAATAGTGTATCAACCACGTTTCAATAGTGTATCAACCATGTTTTAATAGTGTATCAACCACGTTTCAATAGTGTATCAACCATGTTTCAATAGTGTCTCAACCAGGTTTCAATAGTGTATCAACCATGTTTCAATAGTGTATCAACCATGTTTCAATAGTGTATCAACCATGTTTCAATAGTGTATCAACCATGTTTCAACAGTGTATCAACCATGTTTCAATAGTGTATCAACCATGTTTCAATAGTGTATCAACTATGATATGTTTCAATAGTGTATCAACCATGTTTTAATAGTGTATCAACCACGTTTCAATAGTGTATCAACCATGTTTCAAAAATGAATCAACCACGTTTTAATAGTGTATCAACCATGTTTCAATAGTGTATCAACCACGTTTCAATAGTGTATCAACCATGTTTCAAAAATGAATCAACCACGTTTTAATAGTGTATCAACCATGTTTCAATAGTGTATCAACCATGTTTCAATAGTGTATCAACCACGTTTCAATAGTGTATCAACCATGTTTCAAAAATGAATCAACCACGTTTTAATAGTGTATCAACCATGTTTCAATAGTGTATCAACCATGTTTTAATAGTGTATCAACCACGTTTCAATAGTGTATCAACCATGTTTCAAAAATGAATCAACCACGTTTTAATAGTGTATCAACCATGTTTCAATAGTGTATCAACCACGTTTCAATAGTGTATCAACCACGTTTCAATAGTGTATCAACCATGTTTCAATAGTGTATCAACCACGTTTCAATAGTGTATCAACCATGTTTCAATAGTGTATCAACCACGTTTCAATAGTGTATCAACCATGTTCAATAGTGTCTCAACCAGGTTTGCTAATTACTTGCTAGTTTCACAGCTGTGCTCTGCATTCCCGAGCTGCTTTCACTGCTGCTCATATTTTCTTCATCATCCGATAGTTCCGTGTTAAAAGGAGTTATTAATTCTTCAAGGAGCTCGTTAAAAGTGTACATGCTGCCACCATTTTCCAATTTTCTGACACAAAAAATCCAATAAGTTTTTTTTTTAAGACACTTGATGAGTTACTTTAACGGAAATTAATGTAATGTTTCAGAAATATTATATTTGCCACATACAGTTTTAAAGCAACAAATAACATACAGCAAACAACCAAAATGATGGCAAGACAACATCCAGACATGGACCGGACTCAATTTGGCGACACTGGGCGAGTTAGCTGAAAATTGCCACTCTTGGAAACATATCAGCCATGTTGATGCACAATCTGCTGCTAGCGGAGATGGCGATTGATGATGATTACAAATTTTATTGAACAAACCCAGTAAACATTTTTCTTTGGCCCAACGTTGGCTGACGGTTGTTCGGGTTGGCTGAGGGTAGTGTTTTGCCAACTTTGCCAACTTTGGAAATATTTTAATTGATAATACCTACGAAGAATTATTTAAGTTTGCTTTATTGTATTCCTTTTACAATAATTGTAATGGGACAATGAAAATGCAAAAAAACTTAGAATTAGAAAGTCGGTCTTGCTAATGTTGGTGTGCAGTTGTACAAAACGTTGGGCCAACGTCATTATTTGCGGATGTACTACGGTAATATCTCAATTTTTTTACATTATTGTTTTATGGAAAAAAAAAAATTGAAATGTTTTTCTAAATCATGCATCACTATGAGGATCACTAATTCTGAACAAAAACACTAATTCGCAAATCAAGGCTGTAGTTTCATCTCGCAATTTTTGCGTGCTCGTTTCATTTTTGTTTTCGTTTTTTTCATTTTATTTTTGAAACAAAATATGACAACACTGAGCTGAATAATTGTACCACAGTTCCCTTTACCATGTGTTCGTAGGTAAGCACTTTAACCATAGACATCTTATAACAACTAGATTGCGCTTGTTGCATCTCGATTGAGAAAATTAAAAAAAATGTCAGCCATTGTTAGTGTCTCGAGCCAATCAGAAGCTGCTTTGTCTGTGACGTGCGATAGTAAAAAACGCGCGAAAACCCCAATGGAGGACATTTGCATTAATTAGCTTCAAAGCTGACGGCGTGACGACATTTGTATTGGCTGACATTTGCAGTTTTGCACATTGCATTAGCTTCATAGCTGGCAGCTTAGTGCAGGAGAACGCAAGTAGCGCACATCATGAAACTCAGGTAAGGTTTGTACAGTTGACTCAGATATATTCTTCAGGGTAAACTATTAATACTACAAAAAGTGCTTATATTTGATTTAGATCTTAAGAGCATATATTTTAACAAAAAGTAGTGATATTTGAAGTTCAACAGTTGTCAGCTACATGGCGTGTGTTTGCACTGTGTTTACTTGCCAGTGCATACAATTATTACACTGGACAACATCAAGTTTTTTCCTCAAATAAAAATATATGACTTAGATCTTTGCTTTCTCAAACTCCGGTTCTGGCAAATTTCTATTGCAGGCTTTGACTATCCTGGAACTTCAAATTTATCTAATTCTAGATTTTCGTCACCAACGACTTTGAAATTTTTCAAAATCAAGGACAAAATTCCCCATTTGGTTATGTATTTCTGTGTTGCAAAATTTTTTGAAAACTTTGCACAATTTGTCACAAAAATATCATTAACAGCACAGAATTAGGTCATCAAAAAGTTCACCTATATTATCAAACAATTTTACATAGAGACATGTCAGTTTTACAGCTGTGCATGTTTCACAGTACGATCACAATTTGACAATATGCTAATGACTCCATATTAAAATAAGCTTTGCAGAAAGTAAGATCTTCTGCGGACCGGCTTTTGACAACCACTTCTTTACATCATATTGTGTTTCAGTTTATATCAGAACTTTCTGTAGGTGTTAGTTATATAATTACTAATGCAATGTACCGGTACCAAGTTGTGCAATTTTGTAAAGAGCGGAACATGCCTGTGGAAGTAATATGTTCACTTTGGTCAAACCGTAAAAAACGTTTGTCAAAATGGCCACCTTGTGCATCGAAATTGCGCTACAAAGGTTTGTTGGAATCAATGGCCACCCTTAAAAGTGGTTGAGCAGAATACAGTGTAACTATTCTTTATGAAACAGGTGGGCTACATCTCAATATATTACCGGTACATGTTATATGACTGAAGTTTAATTTTCGAACTCTATGTTCTGATGCTTTCTATAAAATAGCAAATTGTGTTAAAATGCTTAACTTTTGCACATTCTCCAGTGTCCACTGCTGTTCAGTTGAATTATCTGCATTTTTATACCGATTGTCTGGCCTAGTGGTTAGCATGTGCACCCTCTGTTTGTAGGTATCGGGTTCAAGTGAACTGAGTCACACCAAGATGATAAATTGGTACTTCATTCTTGCTAGCTGTGTTGTGTTAGAATGAAGTAAGGGTAAGTTTCACACATCGTGCTGCCAGTGACTCGCTACTGCTGCAGTAATCTTACTCGAGTAGCTGTGCGGCCCGGATACAAAGCATGCGGCGATGGGCTTTACTGACCACTCACGACACCTGAACTTAGTACTTATAATGAGACTTAGTTTTATGGCAGTGGCTATTTGACCGGCGCCGGTCTTTGAATCTGAAACACTATTTGACCGTCATTACGTCACTATACAGTCACTTTTTTTCTTTTTCTCTTTCAAATCAAAGAACGAGAAACGCGTATATAAGTTCTAAATCCGACCATGTTTTTCAACTCGTTACGTGGCGCGTGCGATACGTCGCCGGCTCCTATTCTAGAGGGACTGAGTTCGTTACTACCCGGAAGCGTCCCTTTTTTTTTATTTATTTTTTTTTTAACTAAACTTTGACCCAAAGTGCATTTTTGTTTAAAACGTTTGAAACGTGCCTGAATGAAAAATTATGTAGTAGGCTATAGTTAGCACGGCCACAAACGGAAAATTACCCAGAGAAATTCTCAAATTCCAGCAAATTAAAAAACTCTAACTTCATTACTCACATTTGAAAAGACATAAAAAATTGGGTTGTAGAAAACTCAAATTAAAAATTGACTACAAAAATGCACTTCGGGTCAAAATTTATTTAAAAATAAAATAAATAAAAAAAGGGGCGCTTCCGCGTAGTATCGAACTCAGTCCCTCTAGACTAGGAGCCGGCGACGTATCGCATGCGCCACGTAACATGTTGAATAAACATGGTCGGATTTAGAACTTATATACGCGCTACTCGTCTTTTGCTTTGAAAGAGAAAAAGAAAAGAAGTGACTGTATAGTGACGTAATGACGGTCAAATAGTGTTTCAGATTCAAAGACCGGCGCCGGTCAAATAGCCACTGCCTAGTTTTATCTATGAAAGCTTTAACATATATTTTGATATATACATATTAGATGACTTGCGAAGGGCTGAAAGATGGTGTAAAGAATACACATTACGAAGTGATGTTGAATTGTCATCAACAGATGACAATGAATCACAATCTTCATCCAAAGGTGTTTTGCACGAAAAGAGAAAACACAGGTATGTCTATCTAATGTTTGACATAATTGTTAACATGAAACAGCGATTAACTGTTGTAATACTTCCTATAGGGTTTTACGATACGACACAAGTTAGACCATAATCAGATTAGTACACTTAGTACAGATTACGTTGTTGCATTTTTTCATTGCCCTCCTAAAAAACAAAGTGCTTTTCCCCCCACAGTCTGCAGTCCTGAAGAAAACGGCTGACCCGGATAAATCGGATATAAAGAATTATCTGCTTCTGTAAAAATTTCTTCCTTGTTTGTTGATTGTCGCTAGTTTTTCTGTCCTCTTTTCTGAAAACTTTAAAGTGTTTTTGTCCATTTTAAATATATATCCTAATTGTCATGTGTGGCACCTTGAAAAAGATTCTCACCCGGATCTAGTCTCCCTTCCTATTGTCATCTCCCGAGTAACTGACGAAACTTGGTAACGGAGTGGAATCCATGATTGTCCTCACAGCGGTTGTGTTGCAAAAGTAAGAACAGTGCTTTTTATTGGAAAGCAAGCTTTAGCCAACCAGACATTGTGGTTAAGGTTATCAATATTGGGTTACAAGCACAAATCTAAGCCCAACTACTAGTAGATATTAAGTATACAGATGCTCACTGTAACAGGATTTACGTTTGCTTACAGAAGGAAAAGTGTTCACTTATCTTCAAACAATTCTGACAGAGCAACGTCAAATGAGGATGTTCCTCTTCCTGCTACAACCATAGCGGAATTAAAAACCGTAAACAGCATGCTGGAGAATGAGGAGACCTATCAGATTGTGGTTAGTGAACACGATATGTTCTTAGTTCTTACTGCGCATTACCTATCTAAAGTCACCCACATTTTTGGCAATACATGAGTTGTATGTGTGGGGAGTTAGTTTTTCTATTTAGCCTAAAATGAGTTTAAACTTGAATGAATAAATTTTAAACCATTTAATGTCTGCCTCAACAGGCTAATTGCACAATTCATCGCACATAATCACATGGTACACACCAATATACAAAAAAATTCATGCTATAGTACGCTGGTAGCCTGGTACGCACCGCGACTGTTTGATGGGGCTATTTTAACAATCTCGGCTTATGCATTTCCACATCCATCTGTTCTATTGCAGTTCAAACAACTGTGTCGTATAGGAGGAAGAAGCCTATACGACACGGTTAATCGATTGATGCCTCAGGTGCTGTTAAACGAAGTCGCAAGTTACGTCTCGCAGACCGGGAAGGGGAAAAATAAATTAAGTGGAGAGAAAAAGTTTTCTTTTGATTCCATGCAAAACTTAAAGAACATGGTTAAGGTAAGTAGTTTGTTTAAGTTTTGTATTCACCTTTTGTTGGTATGATATCGTCTCCAGAAAGAATACTTACTGTTCATGATTAGTTTTCAATGAAATAACAACCTTGGATATAAGTTTTACAGCATCTGAAGTTTAATTTTTTCGTAATCTTTTTTGTCAATTTGCTGTTTACTATCCCTGATTAATGCCTCAGTCTAGATCCAGTTGAAAAACACCTGCTGTTTACTCGAATGCAATAAAAAAGATGAGATTAAAAAATCGATCTGGCCGATTTCGCAGGGAAGGGTGGCCTTCTCTGCGAAAAGCTCCGGAAGGCCGACCTTCCCGAGTTCGGCGGCTATGCTTATGGTGATGTCCTCGCTTTTATTTTCATTACAGCTGATGTTCGTGCCACGCACGTGAAACAGACTGTAGAGCAACGTTCTTAACCTTTTCTGACCCGTTACCCCACTTAAGCATGGTGGGCATCTTAAATCTATTATTTGTCTATTAAATCCCATAACCTTGTCCATTTGCCCTGCAAGCAGTTCAAGGCGTTTATGTCAGAGAAAAAGTCGCACAAATAAGCAACCTTCGATAAGAACACGCTGTTCTGCATCTTCTCGTGAAGACTTCCAAACAGCAGCATAAAATTAATTCCATTCGTACCAATTTTATTAGTCTTTGGCAATCAATTGAATGGAATAGCCAAACCCAACAATGATTTAAGTTTGATTAAAAATTGGTAATAATTTGCACTGTCCTGCTCATTGCCCTCTGGAAGACCTCAAACTTCCCCAGATTGAGTAATTACCACAGGTTAAGAGCCGCTGGCCACTGCTGTAGATGATTGTGTCAAAATAAAAATCGATGTAACATTATTTGTTTACAAAACTGCTTTACTTATAGATGTTGTCCAGAGCAATACGAAATCATGCACTCTACAAGAAATCGACCACAAACTGGGCGACTGGTTTAAGATGTGGGAAGACCGCGATGGGGGCCGGCTTAAACGTCTTGCTAAAAAAAGTACTGCGGGTATGTTCATTTGTTCTCTCCGTCACTGACAAATCGTTACTATTCTCTCAATAAGGGCAATAAAAGCATTTTTATTTACTAAACCAGCGATTAGTTTAATACTGGAGCAGAACTTCAAGAAATATGCACACATTTTAAGACTTGACTTCGAAGATCTATCAAACGATAACAATAATAATTTGCACTGGTTAGAGAAGGCAAACTACATTAACACGATTAACGAATGTGCATTAATGTTAGAGGTTAATAGAACATAACGGTATACCCATTCCCCACCCCATCGTATAGGCTACGAATTACAGAATTAAAACATACTGAGGAATGTTAGGATGTATTAAAAAAATGCTTGTTATTGTAAAATAACCGGGTGTTGCATACACATATCCATGAGATATGTAGCAATTAGAGTCTGTTCTTTCACGGTGCTGTAAACACGATCTAATTTGCACTGTACAGTATATTTTCTTTACATATGTTGCATATTGTTTTATAGGTACTTGCGTTTGAGGCCGCCACAGATCACGTTGTTACATCCAGGCGCAGTCTTCTGATGAGGCATGAAGTACCTCAGTCCACTGTGTTTTTAGACTTTTGTGCATGTCTTGTCGTAGCTGTGAATTGTGCATGGGTGGTGCATTTTACCATTCGAATAAATGTATTTTTCAACAACTTTACGTTTGTTTACATCATTGACTTAAATTTGCTCAGTATAAGAAGATGGTCATCGTATTGGCATATGGATCATCGGGACAGTGTCAACTTTAAATTGCAGGTTAAGTTTAACCAACGTTGCTCAACTACAACGATTAGTGCAAAATATATATGGCCAACTGCGACGAATGGTGCAAAGTGCGTTTGGCCAGCGTAGGTACCAACGATGAACTACGTTGGCAGTAGAGTTGGGATTACGTAGGCCCAAAGATTTTAAAATAAGTCCGCTCAACTGCGACGAATGGTGCAAAATACGTTGGGCCATCGTAGGGTACCAACGATGAACTACGTTGGCCCAAAGATTTTAAAATAAGTCGGCCCAACTGCGATGAATGGTGCAAAATACGTTGGGCCATCGTAGGGTACCAACGATTAACTACGTTGGGTGTAGAGTTGGGATAACGTTGGCCCAAATATTTTAAAGAAGTTGTCCCAACTGCGACGAATGGTGCAAAATACGTTGGGCCATCGTAGGGTACCAACGATTAACTACGTTGGGTGCAGAGTTGGGATAACGTTGGCCCAAATATTTTAAAGAAGTTGTCCCAACTGCGACGAATGGTGCAAGATACGTTGGGTCAACTTCGGCCACAACGTAGTGCCAACGGAGGAGCATTATTTTACCAACTGTCACACTACGTTGGGCCGAAGTACAATGTTTGCTGGGAACGCTTCCATTGCTTTTCCACAAATAAGGAAAGCAAGTAGCTGCAACTAACTATTTTGGATCTGTGCGGATGAAAATTTTGCGAAATGAAAACGTGCGTGCCGTTAATTTAAAGATTGAAAAGTACTGGTCTGGATGTTGATGAATGGCGGTATTCATGAATGCCACACAGACTAGAGCCTAAAAGATTCTAAAGTTTTCATGAAAAGCCGGTGTTGTAATGTTTCGAATAGAACTCATAAACTACAATAGTTAGTCCACATACAACCTTTTGACAACTCTTTCTATTTGCGATCGACTGAACCCCATTTCTTGCGCGGTTGTCGCCCAGTTTGAAGACATGGCTGTAGCAAGCTGTTCTTGGATGCGTTGCAATTCAGCCTGGAATTTCACAAAAGTTTGTTTACATATATGCGTTAGTGTAAAGTTACTTCACTTACAAGGCTGTAATTACTTTGACTTTATGCTATAGATAGTTGACTTTCAACCATTTGATGTGTGACGTTACAATTTTCATAAAGATGTAGGGAATTTGAACTTTGACATACTTTTCTAAAGGACTGAGACGATTTTTAAAGCCAAGGCGCTGCTTGAAAAACACAGTATGTACAACATCCCGCGGTTACGGGAAAGCCAAATATCACTAACTGTCCAACCTCCATGGAGCATGACTACTGGTCTAAGGATCTTACTGGTGGTCTTTTGCTGATGCGATATATACATTGTCAAAAGCGTCACTTGATTAAGGCGAAAAGTACCATCGATATTTCCATTATATTAACAAATGTACCATCTTATGGACTTAAAATGGAGTAAAAAAGATTGTGATAGATAAAGCATCACAAATATAAGGGTTCAGTGCTAGCCGTGCTATGTTGTCCGAGTAACTTTTGTTTTGGAGCTATGATGAGGACCTCTTCTATCCTAGAATGAAGCAAGCGAAACTGAAATGATACCCTTGGGTCGATGATGGGCGGTGGGGGAGATAGACGGCGCTGTTGGCCAGAACTAGATCTTCCAAGTGAGGGGGGCACATCAAACGGTCCACGAAGCATGGGGCGTGGAAGACGTGGAAACATGGATACCATCCGATGGACAAAATCTGGTCCTTTGCGTTGAAGCAAAAACTCACATCTGAGAGAAGACGGACATTTTGAAAACAATGCAGATCGAAAAAGTATCTGAGAATGTCGCAAAGAAAATATGCAGTTTAAGATTTATTGAATTGGAAATTAGTGTTTCTGTAGACAATTTTGTGACAAAACTATTTTCAGCCACTATTCATTCGAATAGCATATATCCTTTAAATATCTTTGAGATGGAGCACTTGTAAATTTTCTACCTTCGTGTAGCTTCTCACTCACGTTGGAAAGCATTTAGCATGCTCTGTCCAAGGCTCGTCTTCAGGGTCCCAGTTTTGCAGGCCTCCGTTACAGTACCAGCACTTGACTCGGTCGCGATCGCCAAGGAAAAAAAAGCCGGCTTTACAGATTTGTCGTGACGTCGCCCGTACTCGATTGGACGGCCACCGGTTGTCAAACGTTTCATATCTGCTTTCTTCACTTCTCATGTGAGGGTTGACCGGGTAGAGGCACGGGAACAAGTCACGGAGGCTTCTCTGTGAACGTAACGCATAATCAATAACACTCCTTAATCAAACGCACTTCACCTTTATCAAATGTCTACTATTTCACACCAGTTAGATGAAAGACATTTCAAAATGTGTGGAATACATTTCAAAGGTAAAAGGTACTGTACGTGTGACATGAAGACAAAAAAAATGAAATGGCAACAAAGTCAGAATATAAGGTGAAAGCGGCAAAGGCAACAGGCATTTCCAACTATTCTAGACAATCCAATATTAATGTAGGCTATTACAGCAGCATATATTTCTACACGCCATAAATTGCAGATGAACAACTTTATTCAAACTACATCAAGACGTCATGATCGTACTAGCTCGTCTTCGCTTGGATCTGGTGGCTCTTGCATTCTCTCACGTCTTGGAGGAATCGGTACATTCTCGTTTGGTTGAAGAACCACATTCCTGTCCTCATTGCCACGGGCCATCCTGTAAGCCGTAACCAGGCCATCACCATTAGCAATTAGCATGTTAGAGAAAACCCGAACTTTCAACAAATAACAAAAATCTTAAGAATTGTTACTTCATACAAAATATTATTAAGGTCTTAACAGATAGGTTCACACAAGGCTGGCCATGTTTTTACAAATACGAACAAACCTGCAATTAGGATAATGCCGCTGATGTTCCACATGGACTTCATCGCCGTAGTTCCAATTCCTTAAGACGCCACCGCAAGAGAAGCACTGCACTCGACCCAGGTTTCCTAGATAGAAGAAGCCTGAACGTGCTAGGTCCGAAGGATGCACAGAGATGTTTTCCTCCGGCCATGTGGCAAACGTTCTCCTGAAGCAGAAAAATCGTTGCTTAGATTTGCAAGATTTCAGTGATCGTTCGCAACTAGATTAGCATGCAATGCAACATACAAAAGGAGTCCATAGTATCTATTCTATATACATTGTATGATTGATAAATTAGGTGATATGATATGTTTAAGGCTGTTTGAGTATGAAACTCTTTCGCATTGAACTTTACCGATGGTTCACGTCATTTAGGTGCAGACAGTTAGGTGCCTGCCAAATTAGTGCGCGCACAGTGGCGTCAGGATATTTAAGTGTGCGGCGCCACATCATTCAGGTTCTATGACACTCATAATCATTTATCAGAATACTTGATTATGGGACAGCTCTCCCCGCTGTGTTACAATGTAAATTTCAGTTTAAAACATATCAGTGTGCAGAGCCTGACTATGCAAGTACAGCCAAAAACCCACTTAGCAAGCCCTTTTGTTTAAACAGGAGCACGAGATTCTAAGGATGAAGATTTTAATTAGGCAATAACAGAAATACGGAAAATGCACAATTAAACACCACAAATAATAAAAAAAGCAAAAACATGCCATAAACATACAAAAGGTATATAAGTCAAAAAATTAAGATCCCATGTGGAAGTTGTGGCTTACTCCTCGAAGAAACTTCAGACATACAGGATGCGGTGCTTTAAACTTCCACAGAGAAATTCAACTTATGCTTCAATTAAGCTCATGACATTGCCCTGTCATGCTTTTGATACTCACATACAGTGTTTTTTAAGGTGTTTTGGGGGACCGAAACGGTCCCCCAAATTTCTCCAGCGGTTTCCAAAAATTTGGACTTGCAACTACAGTAGCCTAATAAATAATTCGTTTAAGCAAATATGGCTATTTTTTGGTATTTAAATGAAACACTTGCGGTCACCCAAACCAAACCTTAAAAAAAACCTGCTCACATATCTAATAATTCAATGTGTAAATGCAGTGACATACGCAAAGAGCGTGAGAGTTTATATTTCACTAACAGATAAGCTAGGCTGCCCTAATCCTTGGTCAGACTATAAGAAACATTAGGCTACTCTTGATCAAAAATGTCAAATTATATCGAATGCCCCCTCCCCTCCAGTAACAAAACCCTGCGTACGCTTCTGAACGTGCCCTCAATACGCGTGGCTCTGGGTTGAGTAAACCAATTACGTCGTCTACGTAAATCATTATAATCGAGACGTCAAGAATGTTCTATCATATTGTTTGTTTTAAATACAAAATCTATCCAAAAGAGTAACTTAGCTGTTGCAAACTAACAAAATATCGACAATGCATGCTGAATATGGTAGGTTTATTTATACAATATAACTTGCTGGTTATAATTAAAAATGGGCATTTGTTTTAATTCGTGTTCATTTCGATTCGAAAAGTATTTCGAATGCTCCCCCTCCACTCTTGAGACAATTCTGCGTACGCCACTGTCTGCAGTATCAATATTAAGCACCGAATGACATAAACTTTACTGGGAACAGCACCTAAATGATCGAGCGCCACACCTAAGTATCCTGACACAGTGTGCGCATCTATTTGGCAGGCACCTTACTGTCTGCACCTAAAAGACGTGCTCCCTTACCGAGTGCCACCATAAGCCACTCATCAATTACGCAGGTAATGTACACATTGCACAAGCATACCCACAGAGAATAGACCTTTCCCGCAGCCAACCAATGAAGCATGACGTTGAAAACAAACCACTTCAAGAACTGGAATTGTAGTAGTGAAGCACAGTTTTTGAACGTTTTGACGGAACAATCGCTCATTTTAGACGTACATTTTGTACTAAGAGTACTTTTTTGACTGAGTATTACAATTAAGTTATTTATTTTCAGAAAAAAATTGAATTTACTACAGGGCCTTAGCCCATGGGCCTAACTACCACCGGTACAGAACTATAGCTTACTCCACGGGACCACTGAACGAAAGTAACTCGCGTTGATAAATTGTATTTCAAAAATATTTGAGTTAACAACCAAAGTAGATACTAGTCTAAACATGTTATCATTTCATTTGGAATCTACACTTCTATTTTTTTCATGTAGCATTTCCGTTTATTACCACTTGATGTTTTTGTCCTAGCTTACCAGTTACCCCTACGCTTTTGGTCACTCCAGGTTTCTAGCCACTTAATGTTTGTGTTTGGTTCGACTTCTTTTATTATGAAACTAATATATTGACACAGAATGAGACTGCATAGGCCTATGTATTTTTGGCAATTATTACTTTCTGTCGAAATAGGAATAATCCAGGGTTGGAAAAAATCATGATTTTTTTAAAAAAATCAAAAAAATCGGATTTTTTTGATTTAAATCAGATTTTTTTGATTTTTTTTAGATAAAAAAGCGTCGAGTCTACTTGGGGGAAGAGCTCATTTTAGTAAGATAGCAGAATCATTTTTAACCCCTTGATTGATTGAAAGGCTTTGCTTTGCAAGTGTTTAATCATTTTTATTATCATATTGTAGGCTAGCCTGTCTATTGCACATATTTTTAAGTAGGCGTGATATGTTGCTTTATACTAAATCACAATGTGCATATCGAGATTGAGGTGCGTCTCAGACTGTCATCTCACTACACTAAGATCTTTCCTTACGTTTGAGCGCAAAACTCCCATCGTGACGTCACATTGCATGACAACATCTGTGTTGAATGGAAAGGAAAAATTCGCGCTAAAGTTTATGGCTCTACAAAATATCAATAGCTGTGGAATGGTAACATGTTTTTGAAAAAAGAAACACATTTTGCAAAATACTTCTATGATCTAAAACAGCGTTTCTTAACCGGGGGTGCTAGCACCCCTTGGGGGTGCTGGAATAGACTGTAAGGGGTGCTAAATGCATGCAGTATAATATCAAAAAATGCCATTTTAATTTTCTGCATTTTTTTGTTATTCTGCCAGTATCAGCAGTTGTCATATCAATGATTGCTGTTTCGAAGTAGCCTACATGATTTGCTGTCATTGTAGTCATCTCCCAGTCAAATACTCAAATTGATCCTGAGTAGATTGTGCGAACTTATCTGGTGGGTGTTTTGTTGTAATATTGTTGCTCACCTCTCGCTTCTAGAAACCACCATGGCAAAGTATCCAGAGTGGATACAGCAGCCATCTTGGCAGACATGAGTGATCATAGGCTAATAGACTAAAGGAGGAGCTATGATTGACATGCAGGTGAATCAGAGTTGTGGGACAAACTTTCGTCCTTCCGCTTGCTGATTTCTGGTGTGACCAGTTGACAGCACATCCTGCATTGGCACGAGCAGCAATGGAATTGATCGTCCCATTTCCGACTAACTACCTGTGTGAAAAGGCGTTCTGCACCATGCTCCAAATGAAAACAATTGGCCGGAGCCGCCTTCAACATGGGTTGCTCCACGATATGAGAGTGGCTTTGACAAACACGAAGCCTCGAATAGAGAAATTGGTCACACATAAGCAACAACAGAAATCACATTGATACATGTGTAACTAGATACCCAGCTGGGTAACTTAAATATGCTTAAGTTTGTCCATGTTCTTTTACTATTCTCGGGTTTTCCTATTTCTTTTATCACCAATGACGACAGTAGTTTTGAAGAATAAACAAAATGATCAATTTGTACTTCGCTTTCCTTTCAATAGTGCAGGCCAAAGTTTAATGGCGGCGTCGAAATTTTGACATGCTATTTGATCACTGGCGGTATATTTTGTATATTTTTGTCGCCTAACAAACGGTGCTGTTGTTTTAAGAGAGTTGATTCACCTACATATGGTTATAATTGAATTTCTGTTGGTGAATGAAAGCCAAACACCAAATCCTGAATCAACTTCGTTAAAACAACTGCTCAGTTTGTTAAACAACAAGAGACTTCATTACAAAATATATCTCCAGCGATCTGAAGGCATGTTAAAATTTCGGCCTGTACTAAACTTTTGGTCGGTACTGTAGTAGTCTAATGTCAATAATAGTTAGGGGGTGCTAGACTGGTCGGGCCTGTTTACAGGGGTGCTAAAATCAGAAAAGGTTAAGAAACGCTGATCTAAAAAGTACCAAACTTCTAAAACGGTTTTTAACCTGGACAGGCATTTTAAAGGTCTAATAAAAATTAATCTGTGCCGTGTCTTTTAGCTCAAACTCTCACATTTGAAAACCCTGAGCCTCAATGCAGCTTACCCTCTTTTGTATTAAAATGCTGAAACAATTTTTTTGTCTGAGTTGAAATGCACAACTCAAACTCCGTATTATACTTGATTATCAGTATCTTAAATCACAGCTATACTTTGAGCTATTACATTGCTGCAACCTCAGACCAAGGCTCATCCTTTCTCATGAATGACAAGAGCAGTCACCCTGGCCATGTGCAATTGTTCCCACCTACTAACGTTATGGTCCTTAACATCACAGATATATTATGATAGTATCATCCTTACTAAATCACAGATCATTTTTCTGAATCGTTGATTGTATTTTTTTTTACCTAAAAAGCTCTAGCCTAGTATACTATGTTTGAGCTGGTATACAAGTCCCCCTCCCTAGGCAACTCATGACAAAGAGGAATTGACCAAAACATGTGAATTGAAGTGTGTGGACAGTAAAGCAAAGGTAAAGTAGTTTCACCTTATATGTTTGGTTGAGTCCTGTCTTTGTCATGAGTTACTAAGGGGGGGAGGGGGGACTTGTATACCAGCTCCACTATGTTTAGTGAACAACACTGTTTGTGAACTACCAAGTAAACTAAGTTGCCTTTCAAAACATGCATAGCCTATAGCCTTATGTATTTAAATATAACTTTTGTATTACAGAGAAGCAGTGAAACGTTTGTTGATGTATTTATTTTTATTTTAGCAAATAAAAAATCATTTGATTTTTTTAATTGATTTTTATTGTTTGATTTAAATCAATGATTTAAATCATTTGATTTAAATCAGCCAACCCTGGAATAATCACATCACAAGTTTGCAACACACACGCATTCATTTTAAATTGGGCTACAGCGCAAGTGGAATCCCCAATACCATACGTTTTGGTTAGGCAAATACAATTTTATTAAATTATTAGCCCACTAACTGTTGTCTAAAATTTTACTAAACTTTATAACATTATAAAACTCTAATTAACTACAAACAATTTATAGTACGGTAACGTATAGCGACTTTATAGCTTAGGCTAATGCAGCGACTGCATGATTGAGTGGTGAAAACGTTTGCGCGACGTTCGCAAAGGACTTCGGTTCGACACCGCTCCAAAGTTTGCGGCTGTGTCTCGGCAAAGACACTTCCTGGCATGCTAAAATAAGGATAGCACCTGATTCGACAACTAGGCTATATATCTCTTCGCTGCTTCTTATTGTGTTGCATTTGTGATCGCAGTGAAGGCTACGTAATACTCTATATGTTGTTGCAATGGGAGCAAAACAACGTGATTAGGCTAGCCCAGGGGTTCTTAACCTTTTTTGTCTCGTTTACCCCTTGCCGAATTAAAAAAGGAAAATTTACCCCCACAGTTTTGGTGGCCCCTTGTGATGTCATCGTGTCCAGTCAACCATGCGAAGAAATGCAAAACATACTTTTTTGTCTGAATTTACCTTGGCAAATATCAAAAACAAGCTGTTTATTTGCCGAAGACACGATTGTTTTTGACGGGGGTTCTGTGATTGTGAACAATAATGTCTTGGAACAGTCGTTGAAAGAGCTACCGTACTCGCATGTCGTCTTTGGGAAGTAAGTGAGATCGATGTTTTGTTTTAATAGTCAACAATGAAGAGAACTCTTGCTTCATACAGATAAGTAGTTGGAAAAGGTATAATAACTTCAAATGCACGCTTAGTCATCGTAGGAAACTCTTTGACTATTCCACACCAAAACTTCGAAAAGTCACCATGGCACGATAAGAATTTAGAACAAAGCGTTGTTGAACATTGAAGATCAATCAATTCATCTTTACAAAGATCATCGTCAGCAGTACTTTCTAACTTGGCTTCGAAGGGATGAGTTATGTAAAGAGCCGTACTGTTAAAACTTTCACCTTCGAAGTAACCGTCTAAGTTCTTTTTTAAGGCGTCAAGGTGCTGGCATATTTCGACTTCGAGGTCAGAAATTTCGTTGCGACTTGTAGCCTACTGACTTTCCAATCATCAAATGTAGAAAAATTTGTCTAAATTCCTTTTTGAACTCTTCTACTCCACAAATCTAATTTTGTATGAAAGCCTTAATTTATGATTCAGTAAATTTACCCCCTCGGTAGGTGAAATTTACCCCCAGGGGGTAAATTTACCCCTGGTTAAGAACCCCTGGGCTAGCCTATTACTGGACTTCATGTCAACTTTACTGGGTGGCATATATGAAACTGGGTAGGCTAAACAAACAAATAATTGAAATCCTTCTGTGGTCGGAAAAAAAGATTAAAACGTAGCTTCAATTTCATATCTAAAGTGATCACCAAACTTCTGCGGAAATGCAGTTTTTATTGGATGAGTTTGGGCAAATGCGAAGTGTGTGCCCATACGTCTTCATCAATAGGTTGACCCGTTGGGCAATTGAGCCAAAAAGCGGCCAAAACAAGTTATAAGCTTATAGTAACAATGAATGTTTGTCAACAGCTGATTGTAGCAAGAATTAACAGCAATGGACACCGGCGTTTCGTGGTCTGCAGCTCCTGCAAGCTATATTACATATTTCATTTCTACGTTCTATAATAAGCACAGAAACAAATGGAGGCCTCATAATTGTATCGGAGCCCCAACTGACGAAGTTAGGCTACGGCCCTGATTGAATGGCAGTCCAGCTTATTAGCCTACTTTAACAGTTGATTCATATTCAGTGCAAGTAGGCCATAAGTGATAGGCTGCATTGCTTTCACAAGTAAAGAAGCAAAAAAGGCTACAAACTGAAACCCACTTAGCCTACAGTACTTATTGTAGCAAATAAGACAATAATTCTCACTTATTATTATAAAGACATAGTAGCTAAAGCAGAAAGAAATTTTAAGTCTATCAGAATTGCAGACCAACAGCGTTTTGCTTAGACATTAACACACTACCAGCAGTTCCTTCAAGCGCCATAGCTTATGCGTAGTTACTAAAGCCCATTAAATAAGTGGCTTATCATTGTATCACTTGAGTTGTTTTTTCATATAAAAGTAACTTGAATAAAATTTAACAGTCAGATCCTTGGTTTTTAACGTTGATTCCATGTTTTACGAAGATTCTACTAACTACTCAACAAGTTATCAAGTATTCACAAGCAATTTGGTGCTTGCCAATGAAGCAGCCAGCGTGATTGTTTTCAACGTCACGCTTCATTGCACAGAGCAGGGGGAAAGGTCTTAATGTAATATCATTCTTTCGCCGTCTAGCGAAATGGTCAAGTGGATAAAGCACCTGATTTTCCACTGTGCGAACTTAGTTTGACACTTAACCATCCTGGATGTTAAAAAGCACGGCTTTCCTCTTTCCAAGGTGTGATAAGACGGAAAAAACGTAGGTGGCCACCCTACTCTCATTTGCGTCATAGGCCTGGCACAACGAGAACCTTCTTATACTTGACAGTGCAACGCAAAATCGAAAATATTATTTGAAAGTTGATTCTTACCTCTGCCGCGCAAGCACAAGATATGTTAAATTCCCTACTTCGTTCAGCTGGTACTAACCGGATGGACTGGCCGATGACGCTTAACATTATAAAGTTTATTTGTGATTGTGAAAAACGATGAATGTCTTAAGGATATCTCCGGTCCGTATCCGGTCAATGGAGCGCTTCTCCTTAGCGCGAGACCTATCGGCGCGACATCAGCCACGGTTTTATTCCATTAGAAGCACAAAAGCGAAAATTGTGCACTTACCGGATTACAAATACTTAAAAAATACGACTTTAAATTTTGATTACTTTTGCTCAGAACAAGCGTCCACTTAACGATCCTTCTCAAAGTAGGTCTTTAAACAAAGCAAAAAAAAATTGAAACAAACCAGCAGAATAAAACAAGATAACATGAGACATGAACACAGACCTGATGAATGCTGACTTCAAAAGTTTGGTGTAAAAAAGTAATGTAGCGCTTTTGCTTTTACTTTTACTTACATTCTATCGTATTCCCGATGTAAATTCATACTCAGCAACAACTGCTCGTGGCCTGGCGCGGTTATAGTTGCCAGTTCCAATCTCTGAAAAAGTGTTTTGATAAGTAGTTACATCAGCAGGTTCAATGGCGTAGTGGTTTGAGTACCCGACTCTGCGTCAATAGAAGTGGGGTTCATTCCTCATCGGGTCATACCAAAGACCTTTTAAAAATGTTTCTAAACTTCATGTCTGCTTGGCACTCAGCAGAAGAACTCGCAACCATTGAGCACTCTGCTATCGGTGTTGCCAGATATGCCAGCTCCTTTGCGGGTTGAAGGGATTGCGAAAAGGGATTCAAAAACCCGGCAGTTGATTGTGATTCAAGACGCCCTCAACGTTAGTTTTGGAAAGAACCCAAATTGCTTAAAACAACAAAGAAAATCAGCAACATGTCCCTCTATAAAAACAACAACTGCAATTCACGTACCGGGTAATTCTGTCGCACTTGCTGAGACGTGTTTACTGGTCTTGCAGTTTGAGGATAGGCCGTACCACTGCTGCCAGGACCTAAATTATTTGTAAATTATATAAAATGTACGTAAATCTGGTAAAATGTAGATTAAATGGGTTTGCTAATGCGTAAGTAGACTTTATGTATTTTCACTTAACATTCCTATTTTCATGATCAATGTTCTGTACTCTGTAGCCGTCATGGTAATTGTACCATCCGTTCAACATGACATATCATTTTTGCACAATGAACGTATACACCTAGCGCCATACAAAAGGTTGTTAGGAAGTAAGACAAAATGGAGTGACATCACCACGCATCTTTCAACACCTATTTCTGAAAAATATCGTTCAATTTGTGCCTTGCTAGCTAACAAGACCGACTTGTAGATGTAGCTACACATTTTTCTAGAACGAGTAATGATAGAAGCTATCCATGATAAAAAATAAAAAAAAGTCCGCTATACATGTTGAGTTACACATCAGCATACCCGTGGCGTGTTTCAGTAGCAGGCCAGCAGAAACAGAAGACAAGGAAAGGTTTTCTTGCGATGGCGGAGGTGCACGATTCGTTGTGGCTGAAGCCGATGCCTGCAAAGTCACTTCAGCAACTTACTTTATGACAACAAGAGCCTCATGCCCAATTCAAAACATCGAATGAACATACAATTACGTAAACTATACTACTGTATTTACTCTTGGTGCTTAAGCAGCAGGCTGTCCTCCAGTCCTATTATTACGCGTACCAAACTGCCTGAAGAAGCTTTCTAAAAAACAAGACAAAAATAAAGATACAAAACAGATATACTTCACTGAAGGCCGTTGCAGACGAAGCACAACGGTGATACAACGTTGCTGATGAAATATCTCGGCTTGGCTTCAGGATAGGAGTCGGCAAAGCAGAGTATTTCACCACATAAGTGATGAATTATTGTTTCCTTGTCAATGTTCAATAAAATCCACTTTAAGTTTGAAAGAACAAAATCTCCGCGTGGAGATAGTGCGAGGTTTAACCCAAGAAACAGTGATGTGCTTGGTAACATAAGTGACAACGGCAACAATTAACTTTGTTGGATTCCGGCTGACAAGTGCAATATAGGGTGTACGGTTTCAAAACTTTTTTTCAAATTTTCCAACGAAACCAATTTTTTTTGTCGGGAAATAAGCTCAAGCTGAAAACTCATTATCTCAAATATTTTTTTCCTACTCGAACAATTCAAGGTCCCAACTCAAGAAAGAAATTTGGTGTAAAATCATGGTACCGGCGATGGGAATTTTAACCACTAAAAAGGACTTTGAAGCTTTTTGCAGTTAGTATGAGTAACATTAAGAGTTAGAGTTATTTTGGCAACCGATTGTAGCATCGAATAGACAGCGATAGACACGTGTTTCGCCCATGAGGCTGGGCTCATCAGTATCGCACCGTATTCTTGCCACTTGAGTAATCGACCGCCACTTTACCAGTCAGTTTAACTCTTATCTTTGTGGAAAGAAAGAGCCAACAAAACCAGCAGGTGCCAGGGGTAGGTCAATGTGAAGAAAGGCGTTCTTCCCGGCTATCAGCACAAGGCTGATTACTCACTAGCACAGCGAGCAGCAGTAACGCTTCGCTAACCAGAACGGTGTAGCTTCCACGCTAGCCATAGAGACCTCCAATTAAACGTTTAAGTTATTTTGGCAGCCAATTGTAGCATCGAATAGACAGCGATAGACACGTGTTTCGCCCATGAGGCTGGGCTCATCAGTATCGCACCGTATTCTTGCCACTTGAGTAATCGACCGATTACTCAGACCGTATTACTCATTACATCGACCGATTACTTGAGTAATCGACCGCCACTTGAGTAATCGACCGATTACTCAAGTGGCAAGAATACTGTGCGATACTGATGAGCCCAGCCTCATGGGCGAAACACGTGTCTATCGCTGTCTATTCGATGCTACAATCGGCTGCCAAAATAACTTAAACGTTTAATTGGAGGTCTCAATGGCTAGCGTGGAGGCTACACTGTTCTGGTTAGCGAAGCGTTACTGCTGCTCGCTGTGCTAGTGAGTAATCAGCCTTGTGCTGATAGCCGGGAAGAACGCCTTTCTTCACATTAAGAGTTAGATATAAAAAAGTGTGCCACAGTGGTCACTAGCCTGGGGTTCAAAGAGCTACGGGGTTGGAAGGGCCCCAAACGGTGTCTGCAAGGGCTAGGGTGTACCAAAAAAAACTTACTTTCACTGATCTTGCTGTTGGCTGGCAAAAAGTTGTGTTTGGGATCAAAACTAATGCTAATATAAAATTTTTAAATTTTATTGATGTTTGACGCTTATTTTCTTTACGTTTCCATGGAAACAACCCAAATTTTAAAAAAATGGCGTAACTTGAAAACCACTATAGTTAGAAAGCTCTAATAAACACCAAAAGTTCCAGAACACCAATATTCCTATGTGTGTTTAATACATTTTATGGGTCTAGGTAATGTAGTTTTTTAGATATTTCCTAAAATAGCGTTTTTGTAAAAAATCTTGTTAATTTACTCTAAAAATTATTTTATACAAATTTTGCTATAGCTGGCTGAAGTGGCAATGTAACAATCACACAATAGTCTGGCAATGTAAACAAAAAATTAAAGTACTTGACTAAAAACTTAAATTACCGGTATACATACAGTATATGCAGTAAGCAATACTATTTTACTTCCTTTGACAATGCTCAAGACAAAAGGTATACCAGTGGTCAGGTACCTGTGTAGCCGTAATGTGATATGCATTGTTTTACGCATCATACCAATGGAAATCAATGTTGCTTGATTTGTAGTTTTTACAAGTACAGTTTCATTCCTTTTTTAGTAACTCTTTCTGATGATGTAGCAACTGTGGCTTGTTTTTCTCTCAATCCTTTAATATGATCTTTAAAATGTTTTGTTTTGCTGTAGAATTTCAGGTGAGTTTGTCATAAATTCAGTAAGAAGACCTATTGCTCGTTCATATGCATCATTGACAACTGGGATTGCTTTGATTATATTTCTTACCTTTAATTAAGTACAGTAGATTTTTGTGCCAAAACTTGGGATTAGCTGTTAAAAAACTTGTATCTAATTTGAGCAAATTGAACCAAGTCCATGAGTCTTTTCCTATAAGGTTGTGGAGTTGAGTTTGTTGTTGAAGAACTGGCATTTGTTGGATTATGGTTTTTGGAAGTTTACTTGATTTAAATACTCCATCATACTTTAAAAGTTCTCTAGCCATTTTCTGTTTCTGAGTGAAGGAAACATGATCACTGAATAGCGCAAAAATAACTAGGCGCTCAGAAAGGTACCACAAATGTTTACCAAACTTTGTCAAATATGCTGAAGGTATTTCAATAAAAAGTGGAGGTATAGTTGCAGAATATTTTTGCATCTCTTTCATATCATTTCTCAACTGGCAATGTAGTTTTAAACCACCATTGATTGGAGAATCAAGAAAATTGGGTGTAGTAAACCAGGGCTCTACAGGGTGCGGCGAAAGTCCTTGGACATATTTTGTAAATTAATTTAAAGTAGGTTTTAATCTGTTTACCTCATTGCTATTATTCAATATGGAGTGTAATAAACCCTATTTTTAAGATTTCAGTACTTGGGTGATAAAATTTAATTGAACTTAATAGTATGAAGGCTAAACGTGAAGCCATTATTGAACTCCACCGCGCGGGAAAGACAAACTCTGAGATTGTAAAGCTGATTAAAGCTCCCAGATCAACAGTTTATCACACTGTGAAGAGATTTGAGGAACTTGGATATGCTGCAGATCGACCTCGCAGTGGAAGACCACGAACTGCTAGGACTCCAAAGCTCATCAAAGCTGTCAAAGCTAATGTTAGGCGCAACCCAAACAGATCCATGAGGAGAATCGCTCATGACATGGATGTGAGTGAAAAAACCATGAGAAGTATGTTAAAAGTGAATTGAAGTTGTCGCCTCTCAAAATGCAAACCTGCCAGCACCTCACGGATCTCCAAAAAGAAAAACGATTGACTCGAGCGAAGATTCTCCTCAACAAACTGAAAGATGGTACACACACAGATGAAATCATTTTTTCTGATGAGAAATTGTTCACAGTTGAGGCAATTTGCAATCGACAAAATGATCGAATTCTTGCAAAATCATCAGCAGACATTCATGATTCCATAAAGCGGGTTTTCAGACGTCAAAAGCCCTCATCCGTCATGGTTTGGGCCGCCATATCCAAGACATGGAAATCTCCTCTCATTTTTGTCCCTCAAGGTGCAAAAGTGAATACAAATTCTTACATTGAGTTGATTTTGACTCCGGCACTTCAAGGGGCCAAGAAACACTTCAAAGAAAGACCATTCACGTTCCAGCAAGATGGAGCGCCGTCACACACGTCAAACAAAACCCAGAAATGGTGTCAGGACAATTTTTCAAGTTTCTGGAGCAAGGAACTTTGGCCACCCTCATCACCAGATCTCAACCCCATGGATTATTCTGTTTGGTCCATTTTGGAGGCAAATGCTTGTGCTTCGTCTCATGGGTCAGTGGATGCTCTGAAGCGCTCCTTGGAAAAAGCATTACTCAAAATACCCCAGGAAACCCTGTGTAACGCTGCTAAGAGTTTCCGTAAGAGACTTGAACTTGTTATTCAGGCGAGAGGACGTCATATTGAATGAAATTTTGTAAATATGTTGCAAACTGTCTTCTCTAATGCATCTTAAAATTTTATCTTGTTTCATTAACTTTTAAAAGAATTATTCAATTTTTAAGTTGTCCAAGGACTTTTGCCGCACCCTGTATATGATATAACACTAGAAAAACTGCCAAAATCTAAAACTTAGGATTCTTTCGTTTGGTAACCTATGGCAGTGGTTCCCAACTCGTTTTTAAGGCGACCCATTTAAACAAAAAATTCAGTTCGGTAAAATCTTGCGACCCAAGCAAATTGTCGTAATATTTTATAAGCCATACAAGATTGTGTTGCAAACAAACAGCACTACAAAAGCAGTAACTTTTTCCGAAAATAATATGTTTATCAAATCACTAATGAGATAGCTGTGCTGGCTTGCTGTCAGTGAGTTTTTGAAATCGAGGCGTTATTTTGCTTAGGCATAGCAGCATGTCGGCTTTAACTTCCAGCCGGTTTCGCTGTTCAGTTTTCAATACACTCATGGCGCTAAATCCAATCTTACAAAGCCAAGTTGTTGCAAATGGAATCTGTTTTTGAATCCCTAATTGTGAAACTGTGGGATACACTGTGTACATGGAAGCCCAAAAGTGGATGTTTGCAGAATCTTTGGGGTATTTGTCTTTGAAGGACGCAAAAGAAATACGGTTTGCTACTTCTGTCGTTATGTCCATAAACTGTTCTGCAACATGGATGGAAAGTTGAGGCAGATCTTTTCCAACAAATGGATCAATTATCCAATCATTTTGGTTATTAAGTGTTAGAGATTCTTCATAGTAGTGCACAAGCTTTTTGGCAAACTGTTCCAGGTGTCTAATTATCGTTTGCTTAATATCAACTTTATTGCCACAGATACCGTAAAACCTCTATTTCACCGCCATGGCGCTCTATTTTTCCACTCTTGTTTAGAAGTGGCGTTCTATTAGAGGTGACGTTCAATTAGAGGTTGGCGCTCTACTTTTCGACTAGCTGGTCAGAATTTTGAAATAAAGTTTATTAATGAAAAGAAAAAACACCAAACACATTTACCGGTATATACAGGTAATTTTTAGTTTAAAATTCGTTTGTTTTTAGTTTAAAATTGAAGCAACCTGTCAGGCCCCAGGATTGGCAACACGGCAAAGTGGTGTTCTATTGGAGGTGGCGTTCAATTAGAGGGAGGCGCTCTATTTTTCAACCCTTCTTTAAAAGTGGCGTTCTATTAGAGGTGGCGTTCAAATAGAGGTGGCGGTGAAATAGAGGTTTTACGGTATATTGCGTTAGCTGAGGAAATATATCGTACTCATCTCTGGTGACATAACTTTTCCAGAATATGAGTTTTTGTGTTAAGCAGAAACTTTTGCGGCGCAATCAATCACCGTAAAACCGTTGCCTTGCATATATCAATTTAGAGAATTCAGAGTCAAATATATCGGCAAGGTAAGCAACTTTTGCCTTGAAATCTTCTTCCAAAAACTTCTCGGCTAATCTCACACAGTTCTGTTGCCTCATGAAGATGGCAATCTCCTCTCGCAAATTACAAACTCGCTTCAGGACACGACCTCGTGACAACTATCGCACTTCTGTGTGCAACAGCAATGCTTGATAATAATCAGAATCCACAAAGACGAAAACAAATGCCGATTTAGTGGACTTGTTTTGATGAAGTTTACACACTTCACATCATTCAACACTTCGTGCAGCTCTTGAGACAGCTTTTTTGCAGCAAAGGCCTCTCTGTGAAGAAAGCAATGAGTCCATACAGCACTTGGGACTTTGTCTTTGATGCGTTTTACCACACCAGACTATGCGATGCGTGGTCCAACGTGTGGAAAACTTTGTCATAGTTGGTCCGACATAGCGTTCGTGACATATAGTGCACGTTACAATATAGCCTATATCCCGTAACTTTGTCAAGTTAATTTATGTTTGAGACTGAAATTTTTGTTGGGTTTACATTTAATAATAATAATAACAATAATAAAAGCGAAAATTGTTAAAACTTCTTGCACTACGATCATGCTACAAAGCTTTCCGATGTCTCGACATGAAACGCTTCATGACTTGTGTTTATATTTTCCAGTTTTGTGATCGATCTCTTCACGTTTTAAATTTTTTTTTATTGTTATTTTTTTCGCCCAAGATACAATATGCCTGAAAAACAAGCGACCCAAAAAAATTATCAGGCGACCCAACTTTGGGTCGCGACCCATGAGTTGGGAACCACTGGCCTATGGCATAGTATGACAACTTTTTAGTAAAATCTGAGAGGTACCATACTACCATATACAAGATATCTTCATATTGGCTGTTTTGATATGGAATGACCCTATTTGAAATCAGCGCCCCAAATTCAGCTAAGAACACCTGTTTTCATGTTCTGTATCAACAAAAAAAAAAATTTTTGTTGACCAGTGTAATTAATCGAGAAATAAAGGGTTATAGTCGTAGGGGTGCCACTCCCAATCAACGGTACGCTTTCAAGTGTTCGATCGGTGTCGAACCGGTGCCCTATCGAACCAGGGCTTTCACCACTCTGCTATGCAGCCGACCAGATGAGCGGAAAAACAATCTTGCAATTGCACTTATCAAGCTAATCAGCGAGATTTTTAAAAGTAAATAACATGATACGTTTTACTGGTGCAAACTAAGCTAAACTATCACAAGATGTAGAAGATAAGCTCATAACAAAACGTTGAATAAAAGCACATTATCCCCTTACACAATACACATCTTGTGATAGTTAAGCGTAGTTTGCACCAGTACAACGTAACATGTTATTTGACATGCCAAATGTTGAATTACGACACTAACAGACCTGGCTGAGAACTCTATTCGTTGCAGATGTATAGTACCGATGAGCAGTGGATTACGGATATGATCACTAACTCCAGCAATTCGTATTTTATGTTGTAAAAAAAGAATCTTTTACTACTTGCCTTCCTAGTGCTGTTGAGCTCCGCCATCTTTGAGGGATTTAGAGCTTCGAGCTTCGCTATCTGTGCTTGCATTTGAGCCAAGTGCTTCGCCATCTTTGCTTCGAGCTCCGCTATCTCTGGGGAAAGCGTTTCAAGCGAGTTTCTATCGTTACTTCTTTCCTGGATGAGATCAGCTTCTGGAACTGGCAACAGAGTTACCATCTCCGCCATAGGTGGTAGAGGTATTCTGGTACTTCTTTCTCTTTTCGGTTTCTTTGGTGTTTCCACTTTCTTCTTCTAAAACATATTGAACAGCTTGGTTTAAAAATAACTAATTAAATATTTTAATGTTAGGCAACATAGCTGAGTGGTGAGCTCTGGTTCGACACCGCTCAAGAGCATGGTTGTGTATTTGGCAAGACACTTATAGGCTTGCCATGGATTACGAAGGGGCGCTTGTTCAACTATTGCAATTTTTTTCATGTTTCATGCCAACCAAAACATCCACGTTGATGCATCCATTTGAAGGACTCTGTTCCTCCGTAGGTTGACCTGGTGTCTGTAATCAATGATAAAATGAAAGATTTGCAGTAAATGCTGAGTTCATATGCATACCAGAGTTACAGTCACGTGATGGAGACATGGACACTGCCTGGCTATAAAACTACTGTCGGTACCAGTCACCCCACACGGTGGGCCGATTTTTTTGCATTTGAGGAACTAACCTTGTTACTCTGGCCCACGCCGCCATTCTAAATTTTGGGGATGAGTCGCATAAAATTTTTCGATTTACACTTTCCTTCCACATGCACATAGACTCCCCAGCCTGGCCCCCGCGACCTAAGCTGGTTGACTTTCGTTCCGGGTTCATTACCACCTTCAAATCAAACAACACTGGTATGTGTACCAGCGGCGCTGGTTCGACTCTCGGGGTAAGCGCTTGAGCAATGCATTTCAGGACTGCTCTCCATTCAGCTGCACCCAGTGGATGGAATAATTCATACTAGACAACAATCGGAAACTTCACTCTGTCAATCTCAGTGACCGGGCCTGCATCAGTGGTTCAAAGCTGTTTTTTTTTCGGTCCTTGACCGATTTTTTAGCAAAATGTCCGAAAAAATACATAGTCAATTCGGTCAAAATGTCCGAAAAAAACAACGTTTCTCAGCGAAACTATATGTTGTAGCTAGTCAGGAAGTGCAAATTTTGGTTTGTATCAGCTATTTGAAAGGAAATATTTTCATCACAAAAAATGACTGAATTTTTTCAAGTCATTTCGGACAAATGACCGAAAAGTCTCAGCGAAAAAAACCCAGGTTCAAAGCCTCTAAAAGTATGCGAAACTGCCAGGATTATGCTCTCAAGGAAGCTTTCCCAGTCCGAGGATAAAGATTCAATCAATCATTATGTTAGCATGTGACCACGAATTTGATATAGCATTCTATTCGCCGTTTGCAATGAGGCTTGTAGTAGGAGAGAAAAGTTGGTTTGTAAATTTAGCATTACAAATACTAAAAAAAACAAAAAACCTTAAAGTCCTACACTGGTACTATAACTGTAACATATCGGTATCGGCAAAATTTGGCCGATACCAAACATGTAACAAAAATGCGTTTGCTGCGGATTTTCTGCAGAAGCAAAGATATAGATTTTTTAAAGTAGTAACTAACGTCACATTGATGTAGAAAAATAACAACCTGTTCAAATTTTTGATAGCTCACACTCCCATGACTTCATGCGCGCACCTTTTGGCATTGTTTGCTTAGTGATTCTTTCACTCAAACAAAACGTTTTGTTTCAGCAGTTTTACGTTGTTCGATTCTTAAGTTGTGAAGGAGACTCAATTTCTCCAATATTTATCATTTGTGTTTCTTTTTTACTCTCAGCAGAGGATAAAACCAGGCCAAGACTACCCAGGTGGCGGGAATGAGTAGTTTTTGCGTTGCTGGACGTTTGAGGGACCTGTGTGGCTTGGTTGTTTTTTGTTGGCTGGTTCTGTCAGTTTGTGATTTGGTTTCCGCCTTTCGTTGTGGTGGACTCACCAGGCTTGAACAATGATGTGGCGGAGTGGGTGGGCTCGGGGTGGGGGCGGTGGGACTGCGAATCCTCACTGATCGATAAGTGGTCTTGTTGCGCCTGGGATGGCGGCCTCATTGTGGGGGGAAGTGTCCTTCCCTGCTGTTAGCACGGGGCTGGGCGCTCACTGGTGCGGCGGGCTGTTGCGATTCGCTGACCATAACGGTGTAGCTTCCACGCTAGCCATTTATTAGACCATCCAATCAACTATGTTTCTCGGCAGCCGTTTTGTAGCAAGAATTGACATCGACCAGAATTGAAATGGCTAGTGTGGAAGCTGCACCGTTGTGGTTGGCGGGTCGCGGCAGCTTGCTGTGCTGGTGAGTGCTCAGCCTTGTGCTGGTGGCCGGGGGGGACGCTCCTTTTCTTGCAATGAGGTTGTCATCTTGGGCGCAACGGGACCATTTTGATTGGTTTAGTGAGGATTCGTGGTCCCATTGCTTTCTTTTTGGGTCTACTTATTCTGCCGTGACGTTGTTTGGGCTTGGTGATTTTGTTGCGGCTAAGGGTGGAAGTTGTATCGCAGTCTGGTGGAGCCGGCTTGCTGGGGGCAGCCGAGTTGCAAGGTTTTTTTGAGCGTTTGGCGGGGTGGGAGCGATGCAGAATTGTGCATTTTTGCTACCTGGGTAGTCTTGGCTGGCAAAAGCTTTTCAACCAAATGACAAGCGCCCTTAGGTTGCACAATACTTGTGGAATAGTTTTTGTACGACTACACAAATCACTTGGTTTACATTTTACATCGTATTATCAATTATGATAACCTATTTGGAGAGTTTGCGCAAACACTTTATTAATTTTTCAGAAACCCCAATTGTGATGTAATGTTTCTTCCCTCATACCCCAATCCTCAATTACGGTGGCCTTTCATTACTAAAACCTACTATTATGACACAACAATGCGGTTGAGATTGGATTCTTGAATCTTTAATAAATTATGCCAATTGAAAGCTTTTTTTAATAGTTTTATGTAAATAAGGTAAAACTTAGCATTTGATATAATTCCTTGCAAATACCAAAATTGCTTCTTTTTGTAACACCAAAGTATCGGCCAAAATATCGGTATCAGTAGCGGTATTGGCCTCATCATCATCATCATAATCCATCGTCGGTTTGTTCCCCACTAGTGGGAGTGGCCGATTGTTTCCGCGCAGCAATTGTTTTAATCCCTTTTCTCCATTTCACCCTGTCCCTTGCATCTTCCTCCTTCAGTCCGACTTTTTTTAATTCATCCTTCACTTGTTGTTTCCACGTTCTTCTTGGACGAACGCGTTTCCTCTTCCCATCCACCTTTAGATCTAGTGCCTTTCTAAGAAAACTTCCTTCCTCCCTCCTTATCACATGTCCATACCATCTTACTCCATTTGCCCTTGCCAGTTGGTCAATGGTCTCTCTCATCTCTAGCATATCCAACAATTCTTCAGTCCTTTTTTCCCTTCTCGTTTTCACCCCACACATTGCTCTCACCATTGACCTTTCCGTTCTTCTCAGGATTGCCAGTTCACTCTCTCTCAATACCCATGTCTCGCTACCATATAGCATTGCAGACCGCACACAGCTACGATATACTTTCCCTTTCATCCTTAGTGAAAATTTTCTGCCATACAACATTTCCCCACATTCCCTGAACTTTGCCCAGCCCAATCTTGCCCTTGTTGTCACCGCTGCTTCACATCCACCACTTCCATTTATCCGATCACCCAGATAACAGAAGTCTGTCACTGTTTCGATGCCATGGCAGAACTCATCATCATCGCCTTCCATTTCATTCCTTCCTTTACTGCATTTCCCACAAACAAAACACTTCGCCAATCTTGTTGCGGTTCTCTTGACATTAGCACATCTTGCATGTACCCACTTTCCACATTCCTTGCATTGCATTGAATTTCTCATCACTCTCTTGCCACATATTCCACAGGGATCTACTTTGCTCTCAACAACTGTTCCTTCTGCTCCACTCACCATCACTTTTGTTTTTTCAAGATTCACCTATTCACCTTCATACCCTTGGTTTCAAATGCTTCTTTCCATTTCTCAAACTTTCTCTCCAGTCCCTCCATACTATTACTTGTCAGGACCAGGTCGTCTGCATACAAGATTTCACTCAATAAGCCCTCCCTCACTCCTTCAGTTACAACGTCAACCACAATAGCAAATATCAGAGGTGACAAAACTGATCCTTGGTGTACAACAACCTTCACAAAAAACTCGTTTGAATAATTTGATCCAACTCTCACTTTTGTTCTTGCATCCTCATACATAGACATCAACATAGGCGTCGATTTTTTCTTAGAATAGAGGAATTTTGGGTGGGCGAGAGTTTTCAAACAGATTTCATTGAATATGTCAGCATTATCATCATCATAATGATGATGACATAAATATTTTGGAGCATAGATTTTCCAGCCGGATGCCCTTCCTGACGCTAACCACAGTTATTGGCGGTGGGCCTAGCCTTTACTTAAAAAAGTATTTCCTGCAAGGCAGCAGGATTTCTAACAAGTCTTAGCCAACCAGTCGAGGTTGTTGCCCATGAGGTGGGACGTGGACCCACTTGTTAGTTTGGTGTGTGATCCAGACCAGTGTTCCCTGAGACCCATGGTGTAACAATCCATGGCAACTGCCCAGGGTTCAAAGATGCTACTTGTACCACACACCTACCTATGTATGTTCGCAAATTCACAACTTGGTTAGTCTTTCTCACAAAGATTGCGTTTAGCGTCGCTGCAGCAATTAAGCTTTAATAGGTTTGATGTTTGCTTTCTTGCGCCTTGCGATCTTATGAGCGCTGCTAAACTAAACAAACTTATTTTATGTTTTCCTTTGCGACCTAAAAAGCGCGTGGCTCGTGACCTGTTATCTTTAAAGTGGCGCCTTCGGATTTGCCGCAAAATGTTCGGACAGGTGACTGCTGACTGTGCGGATATTGCCGCTGTATAACTTCCATTGGTCTGCGGCAGATAACCGATTGTTTTCCGAGGCCCACAAACAGCAGCTACAGTAACAAGTACCATCAGGGTTAAGACGCATCTACTGGAATTCGGAAAAAAAGCTTCCTTTGCAACACACGACCTTCCCGAACCGGAAGCTGATCCGGCAGCATGCTAACGTCAAATGGAGCAGGTAAAGATCCATGGCTCATGCTGTCTTCTGCAACTACCGGTGCATTGCCTGAGACATTGACTTCACCACTGTCCATCCTTGAAGCACTGCTTTCTTCATCCTGTTTTTTTTTCGGTCATTGACCGATTTTTTAGCAAAATGTCCGAAAAAAATAGGCTATAGTCAATTCGGTCTAAATGTCCGAAAAAATATATAGTCAATTCGGTCAAAATGTCCGAAAAAATATATAGTCAATTCGTTCAAAATGTCCGAAAAAATATATAGTCAATTCGGTCAAAATATCCGATAAAAACAACCTTTCTCAGCGAAAATTCACGTTGTAGCTAGTTAGAAAGTGCAAATTTTGGTTTGTATCAGCTACTTGAAAGGAAATATTTTCATCAGAAAAAATGACCAAAATAAATAAAAAATGACTAAATTTTTTCAAGTCATTTCAGACAAATGTCCGAAAAGTCTCAGCGTAAAAAAAACAGTCTTCATCAATGTCATCTCTACGTTCATTCGTGCTGGACGTGATCATCTCGACGCCTTTTGAAATTTTAAGAATGTACGAATAGATGTTTGACTTTGCTTCATGTTTAACTTTTCAATAATGAAATGACAACATCGCACGGTGCCCCAATTCGTACCAAGCAACAAGTTTGTGAGGAAAGATTTTATTTGTAAAAAGCGAATGTTTCAGACGTCTATCGGTTATTTTATTGTTATGTTCATTATGATGTCATATTCATATTTTCTTACGCTGACCCCGAACTGAAGTTTAATTGTGACGCAACCAAAGTGAGACCATTTGGAGAAAAGATCAAACGTGGCTTTCTCTCACTAGGAATTGCCAGCGTGTGACAGTTGCCGTAGCAACAACAATGCAGTGAGTACCGCCTTTTTTTCAACGCAGCGTTGTCGTGGAAATGCTTTGTTCTGTCGGGTGCCTGGCGAGAGACATAACGTAAAACAAGAAGTTGCGCTGCAATTGGTTGGATAATTCAGCGTTTAACAAAAAACGGAAATAATTGTAACGGCCACTTCGTAAGTGTCATGAAAACAGGGTGGGCAAAACATATTTTGCCCACCCTCGTTTCACGGCAGGGTGGGTGCCGCCCACTCTGCCCACCCTATTTCGATGCCTATGGACATCACAGCTCTCACTAATACCTCCGGTATACCTCTTTTCCTCATTGCCCACTCCATCACTTTCCTTGGTACTCTGTCAAATGCCTTTTCTAAGTCGACGAAACACATATATAGTTTTCTCTGCTTCTCTCGGTATTCCTCCTGCATTCTTCTCAATATAAACAGAGCATCCACTGTACCTTTTCCTGGCATAAATCCAAACTGCATATCATTTAATTTCACCAATGTTCTCAACCTCTTTTCTAGTATTCGCTCCACAATTTTCATTCCATGCTCTAGTAGTTTTACACCTCTATATGCACTGCAACTTCTCACATCCCCTTTTCTCTTGAACAGTGGAACAACAGTACTATGCTTCCACTCCTTCGGCATTCCCTCTCCATCTAATACCCTTTGGCTAAGTTGTAGCACTACTTCAATTCCCAACTCTCCACTTGCTTTTATCATCTCTATGCTCACTTCTGATGGACCGGCTGCTTTATGCAGTTTCATTTGCCCCATTGCCTCCACCACTTCATCACGAGTAACCTTTCCCACTGGACCCTCCACCAGATCAACCTCTGTCATATGATCCCATACATTCTCCTTATTCATAACATTTTCCATATGTTCCTTCCACACTTCTCCTCTGCTTTCCGGGCTGAAATGCAACTTCCCATCTCCACTCCTTATACATCTTCCCCCTACAATATCTTTCCCATCCTTTTTCATTTGCTTTATGAGTCTGAATACTTTGTTTTGGCTTTCCCCCATTTTATTAAGTTCCTCCTCAGCACCATTCTTCATAGCTCTTGCAACAACCCTCTTTGCCTTCTTTTTCATACTCTTATACTTCTTTTTATTCTCTTCTGACCCATTTTTGCGCCACTGCTTGTATGCACCTCTTTTCTGTGAAATCGCATGCTTCACCTCTTCATCCCACCACCATGTGTCTCCACGATCCCTCCTCACTTTCTTTTTCCCACATACTTCATCACATGCTGCTAGGACACCTTTCTGAAATGAAGCCCACAAGTCCTGCGCACTCATGTTTACCAGCTCTTTTCACAAACTTAATTCTCGTTTCTTTTTTCTCTAGTTTCCACACATTTCTCACAAAAACTCGTTCTTTCCTCACAATTTTCTTCACTTTTTTCATATTCAAGTCTCCTATTACTAGTCTATGCTGCAACTCCCACGGAATTACTTTCACATTCTTCAAGTACTTTCTCTGTTCCTGCCCAACCACAATAAAATCAATTTCCGACTCATGTCCTCCTGAGCTGTAAGTCACCTTCCTTTTCTCTTTCTTTTTAAACCATGTGTTGGCAATACAAGTTTCCTTTCATCACAAAATTCAAGTAGCATTCTTCCTTCCATGTTTCTCTCCCCAAAACCATACCCTCCATGAATGTCCTCGAACCCATTTTCCAACATGTCCATTAAAATCTCCTAATCCAAACACCAACTCTTTTGAACTCCGTAAATCCCATTCCTCTGCCAAAACATCATAAAAACTTTCCTTTTCTAAGTAATCCCTACCACTTTGAGGTGCATATGCACAGATTAGCCTCACTACCTCCTCTTCAAAAGCAAGTACCATTGTCATCACTCTTTCACTCCTTCTTCTAACTTCTATTACTTTCTCACATAACTCCTCTTTTACCAAGAAACCAACACCACCGATTCCTGTGTTATTTCCTGACCACCACAACTTATATCTCCTCCCATTGGCACCTAAAAACCGCGCTGACTGTCCCCTCCATCTTACTTCCTCTAGGCAACATATATCCACCCTTCTTTTTCTTAGTTCTTCACATACTTCAGTTCCTTTACCACACAAACTTCCCACATTCCAGCATCTGATTCTAACACCATAATGTTTTTTCAATGTTTTTTTGTTTTCTCGGAACCCAGAGATTCTTCGCACCCCTTGCCCATCTAAGGGCTGCTGGGGACTAGGGGCCATTTTTAGCTTTTGCTGCATTTAAATAATATTTTGGAGCATAGATTTTCCAGCCGGATGCCCTTCCTGACGCTAACCACAGTTATTGGCGGTGGGCCTAGCCTTTACTTAAAAAAGTATTTTCCTGCAAGGCAGCAGGATTTCTAACAATTTTTAGCCAACTAGTCGAGGTTGTTGACCATGAACCATGAGGTGGGACGTGGACCCACTTGTTAGTTTGGTGTGTGATCAAGACCAGTGTTCCCCGAGACCCATGGTGTAACAATCCATGGCGGGTCTGGTACTATTCGGTGAGTCCGATTCGGTTAGTCCGATTCGGTGAGTTCCTAACCCTTAACCTTAACTCCTAACCCCTAACCCTAAAACGTCAATGATAATTAGGCTACGGTACCCAATAATTTAAAAAAAAAATTCAAAAAATCACCGAATAAGGTATCGGACTCACCGAATTGGACTCACCGAATCGGACTCACCGAAACGGGCCATTCCGTGGTGTAACAATCCATGGCGACTGCCCAGGGTTCAAAGGTGCTACTTGTACCACACACCTACCTCACATTGGCCTAAAAAAGTGATGTCGGTATCGGGATCGGTATCGGCCAAAATATTGGTATCGGTACATCTCTACTCGGGAGATAATTTTAAATTGGTCAATTGAGACTTTATGAGTGCACGTTTCACAAGAGGCGATGGGTTCTTTAATTGCACTTTAAGTGTGGGTGTAAGTGCTCCCCGGCCCTTCTCAACAAATGTCTGGTTGACATACCAATGCATCATTTCTAGCACTAGTTGCAACGTTCATGTGATGAAAGTGAAAGTAACACCAATGTATGTCTATTAAGGCGATGTGAAATTTGAATGGACAAAATCGAATTATCACACAGGGTGACTACTACTGTTGTGTAGAGTATTTTTGTGAAGTTTTATGCAATAAAATCCAGTATCCGTATTCCGTAAACATGTAAGGGGTAAGCGTTTTAAGGTTAGTATTTTCTAATTCTTGCAAGGTGATTCCACAAAAAATGCTATCACAACGCATCAATCCACGTGATCCAGATAGCGCGCTTTGAATGGCTAGTTAGGGAAAACGCGTTGTGTGGCGCACACACGCGCGCACGAGCGATTGCTGTCTGCTGCTGAGAGATTTATAGCTTGAGATGCTGATTATTATTGAAGATAAGGCTGCAAAATTCAGATAAGTTGTGTTCAGCGGAAATGTTTGCTATGATTTTATGCTTGGTTGTTAAATAATCATTCAGGCTTTGGTTCAAAGTTAGTTTAGGCTAGGTTTTCCAAATTGTGTAAAGTAGGCCTAAGAGGCAGTGTCTGTAATTATCAGGTCTTCTGGAATAAGAACTGCTTATTCAGGTGAAGCTGCTGTTTATGGTTCTGTATTTTTTATATGTAGCTTTGAGAATGACACTAATAAAGCTCATAGTATTACGGAAGGCTCAGACAACTAAGTTTTCAGCACTTAAATTCTTAGTTCTGTGTACTGTAAGTGGGCTATGTTTATTTTTCAAAAAATACATTAATCTCTTCACATGTTATCTTTAGTTCATAAAGCTGACCTTGTTGTGGGTAGCATTGTTAACTGTTAAATCATGCCTAAAAGTTCTAAAAAGAGAGTAAGAAGCATGGAAAGCTCTTCTGTCATTGGACTCTACAAGGAGCTTCCCACTGCTGATTTACCAACACTACGATATGTTCTTGCATTCTGTACTTTGTTAAAGGTGATACTCAAGTACTTTATTACTGCAACTTTTCCTCTGACTGGTTTTAATTAACCTTGGTAGTGACATAAAACATAGACCAACTCGTATATCTTCGTATGGATGAAGGGTAGTTGTTAAAAATACTAACATATAGCTTGCATGAATGAACAGTACACGTAGGCTACAATAACCAACTAGCAGACACTTTTCAAAACCTTAATGTGTGGAAATAATTAATTGCACGTTTGCAGAGACAGAGCACTCATAAAGAATTAATTTTTCAGGAATCTGGAAAAAAGCTAACTATTCTCTTTTCAAATGAAGATCGCATTCCTAAAACAACTGAGGTTTCTCCTCTCCCAACGTTATCATGGGGTAGAAGCACCGTTATACCAAATTGGGCCTCTTGACAAAAGGACAACGAAAACGCTTCAAAAGAGATTTAACAAAGGTAAGTTCTTACATACGGTATCTTTTCAAACTTTTTTGTCTAGTAATTTTCTATGAAATGTAAGGCTTTTATAAGTATATTCTTTGATAACAGGGGCAATGGGTCATGCATAGACATCCCATAGTTGTGTACTGGGGTTGGTCAGTTGTTGTCATTGACATGGCTCTTCTAACAACATTTGTTGAATGGAGCCATATGTGAAGGAGAATGGGTTACTGCCAATTCTACAACCCCACTTCACCATTGCAGATGTAGTGCAACCAATTCTAGATAGTAGGTGGTTTAAGGATTTTTCGCTTTCCTAAAGCATTTCCTCGTGGAAAAGTGATTCAGATGTTCTGATTTCTATGTCTGTAAAGGCAGGCAGCTTGTGCTTTCACTAAAGCTAGTCGTGCTGTGGCGAGAAGATTTTTCTTGACTATCACTGATTTTACTGCCATTTTTCCGAAAGAATATTATTTGTTATGTTTGGCATATATTGTTTTTCGTTGTGATAGTCAGAAATAAAAATAAACTGAACTGATTTACATGGATTATTTTGTGTTCTGTATATTTATCATTCACACAAAAAACTTGTTTTTCAAGAGCCTCAAACAACAGCGAGGAGATGATTTCGCTGCAGCAAAGAAGTCACAAGTGATAGAGGAAGAGAACTGGAAAAAAAGAGCAGTTTTCTGCAGCAATTGATGAAGAAATTGACTCTCCTTTCAAACCAGCTGCACCTGGTACATCTGAATGTGACAATGCCCCGGTATCCAGTGATGATCCTGCTCTGCGATCTTTTTCTGTGAACATGTTAGAAAACATTCGCAAAGCAGTAACTCTTGTGATGTTTTTGTCCGCACTTTTACCCAACCAAAATTAAATTTGGATGCCAACTCACTGTTCTCTTTGATTGGGACCATGCCACGCTTACTGAGTCTATCCTTACTTCACACTTGACCATACATGAACTAAAGGGTTTGATAAACACAAAGTTTGAATGCCCTCATTTTCCTGCCCATACTCAGGCTGTGCAGCGTATCATTTGGGAAGTCACTAACGACTGTGGAAGTGTTGCTGGCCATCAACGACGGTATGGTTTCATTCGGGCGAGAATTGCTTCGCGTAGGGTCTGGCCGAAAGCAGACACGAAATCTGACTTTCTTTCATTGGCTGCAGTACAATGTTTTGATATTCACCACTGTTTCTTGTTCATTGTCTTTATTCTTCATTCGTTTGTGTACGTTTTACAAGCACATATAAAGTTGGTTGGTTGATGTGTAAGCTACCATTGGAGAGTTGCAGTTACTATATCTGTCAAAAAAACAAATGTAAATCGGCGAAAACAATCGAATATTAAAGCAGTGCGTTGTGTGATTATGTAATACATATTACTACAACAAAACCAAAGTGTCATCTTATGCACAGTGCATTCCTACTCTTGCCATAGAAGTGAAAAAGACTTTAATATCATCAGTTTTTGCTGACCAAGCAAAAATAGGGTTGCCAGGTGATTGTTTAATATCTTACCGTACACCGCCAGCCTTTACCTAAAAGGGCAACTAGCAGTCGCATCATATGTGATTGTTGTTGTGGTTGTTAAAGTTGGAAATTTTTACAATTTAAAAAAGATAAACAAAGTTTTTTCTTCAAAAAATTTGTACCTGGCAACTCTGTGCTGGCAACAAATGCCAAAGACAAAACGACTACATGTTTAAGGTTACTGAATATTTTTGCGAGAAATTTTACAGAAATACTCTACATAGCAATAGTCACCCTGTGTGATAATTCGATTTTTGATTTTTTTTTTTTTTTCACATCGCCTTAATGTCTATTTTTTTTTAATTATGCTATATCTCTGTGTAATAAAACATGTTAAACCCGCTAAGGTTACTTTGTTTTGTTTGTCTATGGTTCAACAAAGCAAACTCTCTACCAAAGCTTTAAAATTCTGAAACCATTAAGAACCAATGAAAGTACAACACATTATTTCTATAACTTTTTTATCATTGAATCAGGTGAAGAAGTTACATGGCTGTACCTGGTCAACTGGCTGACTGGCCCTTCTCCAACCACGTTTCTTACTCCGAACATCTACGGAATCTTTCTCTTTCAAATCTTCACAATCGTTTGTTTTCTTTGTTGGCTTACGGGAATTACGAAACCTACATTATATTACAGGTTCCACATTAACAAGGAAATAGTGAGTAAAAGTTGTGGGGGTATCTTCTGGGCACTCAAAGGGATACCGGTTCGACAACTGCGATAAGCACATAGCTGTTGCTTGTGAGACAATTAATGACATGCTTAAATGCGAATATAAAGTTTGGCCGCCTGAATAGGGTTATGCCACTTTGGAAATACCGTTTCAATGAGAACTGTTTTAAAAATGACCATAGGGAACGTTCAAATACTACGTAACGCCTTCGAGGGGGAGGGGGGGGGTTATGCAAAGCGTTACGTTAGCGTCACATCAAGGGGGAGGGGGTTCAAGCAAAACGTTACATAACGTTTTTGAGTACGGAATGGTAGCTTTTTGTGCTGAATTCGTAGTGAAAAAGCGTTACATGGGGGAGGGGGGGATTGAAAAAAGCGTTACGTTGGCGTTACATGGGGGAGGGGGGGTCAAAAATTCAGAAAAAAAGCGCTACGTAATATTTGAACGTTCCCATACCGGTTTGGATGTATGTGAAAATCACATTTCTGTACTGCTTCTGTTTATTTAAAAAAATTGCAGGAGTCATTTAGCGTATCAGAAAACCTGCCATTAAATTCAATGAGAATGACAATGTTCAGGCCTCTAAGCTACTGGCGGCCATCGCCGCCGAGAAGTCGTTAAATGGCTTCCGAAACTACAGTGCCAGTAAGCCATGTTTGATCGCCGGCTCCTTCAATAATTGACTGAATCAGGCACAATCCAATTATCTGATAATACAAGCAATAAAAATAATTCTACATCTTACCTCAAATACTTAACAGACCCGTTGCTAACTTGGTCCTGTGCAGTGATCTCTGTGACCTCTTTATTTGGCAACAAAGTTTGTCCCATAAATTGAGCATAGCTTGAGGTGTACCAAACCTACATGAAATATAATTGAGAAACAAAATACTAAAAATGATGTATTCTTCTAATGAAGTTAATTTCAAAGTGACCAAAAATGTGTTACAACTTTACAGTCCAGATCCTAAACTTAAAATTTTAAAATATAAAGAGTTAAAACTATTTTCAAAAGAATAAGTAACACACCCTAAACTCTTCGTCAGATGGAACAAATCTGGTAGTGGTGAAGTAGACATCATGTCTCACAAAATGTGCAACCATGTTTTGTTCCTCAGCGCAAGATGCTGGTCTAACCAAACACATCCAGTTGCATTGTTTATCTTGGGAAGTCTGCAATGATAAAATGATCACAAAAAATAAACAAAAGATCATTTGTAAAAGCACAGATTGCAATTCAAGCAAGCATTCCAGCAAATCGCAAAGTTGTATAATATATATAAACTTCCTTAGTCACTTTAATGCAATTGCATATTAAGTTACTACAGTTGATATAACATTCTTCAAAAATTGTGTAGGAAAGAGTGTTCTTCCTTGGAGCCAGCAAAAGGTACTCAGCAACTGAGTCCTTGCTGGAACAGTGAGTAATGGCAATTGGATAACCTTCAAACATTCCAAAGATGCAATTTATTCTCAAGTAACCTGTGTCACAAACAAGAGACAGCTCACTATTATTATTAATTATACCAAGGGATGCATGTTAAAGCAAGCTGTGTAATCTCACATCATAATACAGGTTGCTGTCTGGTTCATCAGTATCCTCAATAGTGGCTATCTTTTGAACCTAAATTTTAATAAAAATAATATTTGTTAAAAAATAGACTTATCCACATAACCAAATTAAGACAATAACAATAAGCAGTACTGCAACATCACTTTTCACTGACCATGACTTGGAATATGACAAACAGATAATGATGATTAACATATCTCGGATATGTCCTCAAAATGTTTTGAATATCATAATTTTAAAATGATACACATAGATGGCAAGTAAGAAAGGCAATTAAAGTAAATTGAATCACTATCATTAAAAGTAACCTTTACAGCCTGTTTCACCCTTTGCGGTATCAATGTTAAGCTGCTGAAGAAGTTATGCATTCAGTAAAAGGTTACCTGAGCTTTTAAGAGAAAGGGAGATGATTTAGCAACAGAATATGGTGCCAATGGAGCATTTAGTGGACCGAATTGTGTTTGGCCAAGAATGTCACATTTTGCAAATACTCCAAACTGCTTTACATCGTCACTTGTAATTCCTGAGTGTTAATACAAATAATAGAACGTCATGGTTGATTTTTGCAATAAAAATCACTAACACTCTAAATGCTGACACTGCTTCTAAAAGCTTTCCAAATGCAGACCTATTTTAAATTTAATAAAAACAACTAGGTAAATGACATTAGCATTGCCAGAGAATTCAAACTACAATATCAGAGACATTTGCCACGTAAGTTAAACAACATTTTGGTTTAAATGACAGGATTTTCGGCTTACCTATAAAAAGGATATCTGGCAGTGTAGATCTAGCTTTATTTTCATTTATCACCTTATCAGTGACAATGTACACTGGAAGCTTAGCACTACCTTCATCAGCAATGTTAAAGTGACCATCCATTACACATTTAAGATCTAATCAAAGAGAAAATTATTAGTAACATTTAGGCTAACTACAAGTGAATAGACACCATTGTCATAAAATTAAAAATTTAAGGAATGACCAGGACACGATAGTCTTCTTCACTGCCTATTTTATTGACTAGTTGACAGAATAGTACTTGACCACAAGATAGAATCCTTTAAGACTGCATTGTTTATTAACTTGACTGTTAGTTTCAGAACAACAGAATCCAAACATAGCAAAATGAGAACACCGAACTATTGACAATTCCACTACCGAAATACTAGCACAGGTAGGGGTGTTCAATTTCGATTAAGGTGATATTCGAAATTCGTTTTTCGTATCGGACATATTCGAAATTAAAGCCGCCCTTTCGGCTGAAAGTAACGCGAGTGGCGCGAAATCTGTCTTGTCGCATTTTGCAAGCGAAAAAAGACTTCTGCATGCGCATCGTCGATCACGTGACTATCACACGCTCTCGCGGGTCTTGCACCAGGGATGCCAGGTTGGCATTTTTAATGCCAAATTTCACAAATTTCTCTCAAGAATGAAGATAGCTAGGTTGTGCAATAGCAGAAAGTGTAGACTGAGCTTTGTCGCATTTTTATCCATTTTTTACCGAACTCATACGCGCCTAAGCCGTGGGGGCAGGGCCGTAGCCAGACCGCAGAGCAAGGGGGGGGGAACTTTTTTTTGGGGGGGGGCGAAAAAATTTAAATGGGCAAAATCATTATAATTGTAGCTGTTGCTCGAGAATGTTGAGATTTTGCCAAGGGGGGCGAAATTTTTTTCAAGGGGGGGCGATGCTCCCCTGGCCTCCGGCTGGCTACGAGCCTGCGTGGAGGCCTGGCCCCCACGCATATTTCTGTGTGGGGGAAATTTTTTATGCTGTATTGATACATAAAACAATAGATAAACTAGCGATCGGCAGCAGGAAAACAATTTTTGAATGCAAACCGCAACCGCAATTTTCATGTCGTTTCTTTCAATAAAATCACATTTTGCAGTGTGGTGAATAGTTGTGATATTCGAAATCGAAAGTCGGAAATCGAAAATAAATTGAATTTCGAATATTCAAATAATCGAAATTGAACACCCCTAAGCACAGGCCTCGAAATTCACGGCGGTCATGTTCGCCGTCACAGCATGTGATGTCCGCGGGAAGTACCATCTAGATCGGTCATATTTGTCCGCCGAGAAATAACACAGGAACTAGCGATACAAATCGTCATTGTATAGCACGAACAATTGTTGCAAGAATATAATTTCCCGCATCTAAAAAATGTAAATAATGTATCCCTTAGCTTCCATTCAAGCAGGAAAACTTTCGATTTTTACGTTGCTTCAACGATTGATGACATTGTATCAGCGTAACAAAGGTGAATTCTTCGCTAAGAATCGATGGGAGTACCGGTACTTCTACACTAATTACGCGCAACTTAGTTCAAGTTTTACGTCACAATGTCTGGCTTTGATCTCCGAGTAATATTGATAAGGCAAGGTTGTTTACAAAATTAGATTCTACGAGTACGCTATTACAGCAAGATGCAGCAAAATTTGTTAAGTTTTGGTATTACCGTGAGAAAGAAAAGGCCAGAGAAAATTCACTTTCGCTAACATGATACGCAAAAATAAACCTAAAGAAAAAAGCCTAGTGAAACTTTGCACATCAGAAAAAAAGTAGCGTTGGTGTAAAGCAGGGGTCGGCAAACTGCGGCCCGCGGGCCAAATGCGGCCCGCGGACAAACTTTTTGTGGCCCTCGAACGATCTTACTTTTAGTGCATAAACTAAAGTTTCATCATTATGTAGGCTACGCATGAATTTATTTTATATGATAACACAAAGCCCTTTAACATGTGTCCCGACATTACTTGGTAATCCCATGTACGCTACAAAATTTCTCAAAATTGAAAAATGAATTACGCAAAGAATAAACTTCGCTCTCGCCTGTCAGATCGTCATTTGAATGACGTATTGCAAATATCATCAACAAAGTTGCCAGTTGATTTAAACACCTTGGCCATGACACAGAAACAACATCATGCTTCACATTGATAAATGATAAGTAAATAAAAACAATGCATTGCGTTTTAATACGTGTTTGTGAAACGGCAACAAACACGTCTTATTGTGCAATAGACGCAGAAATAGGAGTTGCAGGTGCGCTATGATTTTAAGGATAATGTGGCGATTGTTTATAGGTTGAAATTTATGCGGCCCGCACGTTACCGGAAGTTTGCAGATTTGGCCCAGTAGTACAGAAAGTTTGCCGACCCCTGGGTAAAGGTTTTCCGACTCGTGCCCAGAGCATTATGACGCAAGAAGCCACACGACCTCGTTCGGTGGAAGTTAATCAGTTATGCAGCGTATTAAGCAGCTACGCGGCGCTTGGTCTGATGAAAGCCTTTCGGATTGACTTCTCTGAAAATTTAAAACACTCTGTGTAAAATATGAAAAAAATATACGGTACATAGGCTATATCTAGAGGTTGCCCAGAGCCGTGTAAATTTGGAATTTATAGCGAAAAATGTGCATATTATACTAGATGTCAAAGAAATAGAGTACAAGTGTTTTTTACATCATTCCATGATTGTATAGCAGTCATCAGTCCATGCTATCTGTGCTAACGATGAACAGCAAGCAGCAAATTCTGGGAAATGAGTATGCCTGGCTAGTCACATCACCTGTTCTGATTCAACATTTTGAACATTAGCATCTCTTTATTTACTGTGAGGGGACCAAGCTAACTGCTTGACGAAGGACCATTAATAAATTGATGCTTTAAAGTCCTAGCGTCATAGATTTTCATCAGAAGAACATCAACCATCACAGAGTAACACAAAATATTTATTGATTGTTCAACAAGTTTTTGTTCAGTTTTGAAATCGTACTGATAACACAGTAAATAATATATATATATAGTTATATACCGATATTCTATTTAGGATATTATACTGTAGGCCTACAATGTCCATGTCCTTAGTTAGACAGTATATTCAATATGTCAACCTAGAGTGCTATGGACTCATCGCTCATGGCTGCGATTGGACGGTTATTAAGAATGTGCTCCACTTCTACTATGAACGTGTGCAGAGCTTCATCTTTAAGCAGTCTGTCTTGTACAAGAGCGTACAGAACCTTACAGACAGTTCGGATGATACGCTCCCATATCCCACCTTGATGACTTGCCGCAGGTGGGTTGAAATGCCATGCTATTTCCTGTTTCAACATAGCATTGTGCACAGTACGGTACTTTGGTTCCAGTCTTGAAGAGCTTTACGAAGCTCTCTTTCTGCAACCACAAAGTTGGTGCCATTGTCACTGTAAACATGTGAGGGTTTACATCAGGGATCGGCAAACTTTCTGTACTACTGGGCCAAATCTACAAACTTCCGGTAACGTGCGGGCCGCATCAATTTCAACCTATAAACCAAGGGTCACCAAATGGCGGCCCGCGGGCCGCATGCGGCCCGCCACGCTGTATCGCTGCGGCCCGCGGAAGGTATCAGCGTACAAGTATAACCAAAAATACTTTTCTTGAGGAGTTAAAGAGCACGAAGGCAAAAAATACTTTCCGGGAAGCGTATTTTCGCTTTGCATACGATTCCACCGACCGACCAATCAGATTATAGTTCTAGGTGGGGGTTGCTTAAAGCTATTCCAATGCGATGTCCAGCCACACTGTAACAGTGGTTGATTAAAACGTCTGTTTTCGAATTTCGAAAATGTCTGTAAGCATAGGGTTGCTTATTTTAAGTTTGCAAATGTCATGTAAACACTAATGTGGGTTTCACCGTTATGATGTTTCACGACCAGTGTTCTCTTTATGCAAGCTTTTGTTGGCAAAATAGTTCGGTGTGCCAACTCAATTTATAATAAATTGGCAAAATATTATATATAAATTTAAAGACTTTTTCTGATTGTATTATGAAAATATCTAGCTTAGTACTGCAAAATGTTTTTTTTTTCTTTTTTTAAAGAAATATGGAACGCTTCACGATTTCGCGTGTCATCCTTGCGCAGGGCCATGCTAATCTTCTCTGTATCGTTCCAATTTTAGTATATGTAGGCTACTGCCGAAGCAAGTTCTGCAAAATGTTGTTAATCAACAAATTCTTGCCACGCTGATAGGCTAAGTATCGCAAGTGTCAGTTGTATACAACAAAAGAAAGACGGTTTTATAGACTTTCACAACAAGGATGAAAAACCAACTCATTGCTTTTTTAAAGGGAAGACTGTTCATGAATTACGATAGAATTACGATTTTTGGGTGATTTCTACAAGCATTTGTTTCATGGTGCCTGATTTCTTTTTCCCTGTTATTGGAGCCTATTTTTCACTGATATGTTTGTAGGTCACTATTGTTGCCTGTATTGCGATGTGTCAAACATTTCCTTGTTTACTAAAATTGTTAATTGCAAGATATCTTTTGTGAAGCGAAGTGACAACACCACTCTTGCTTGGCGATGCACATTCCGATGAAACCGCTCGCCTCGCTATAAGTGCGCAAAACAAGTGGCCTGGTTTATCAGGCATTGTTTAAAAAAAGTCAAAAGTGTTGTAAAAGGAGCTTGGCCTGGCAGTAGCGTTGTTCGATTAATTTTGTTGCTGCGGTATTCTAACATAAGTATGAACAACATGTAACGCTGGATACTGGGTACGAAATGCGTTCTTTTTTAGCATAAGAGTCAACCTACCTAACATTTTATTAGTGCGGCCCGCCACAGCTCTTCTTAGTGCCAAAGTGACCCGCATGCAAAAAAGGTTGGTGACCCCTGCTATAAACAATCGCCACATTATCCTTAAAATCATAGCGCACCTGCAACTCCTATTTCTGTGTCTATTGCACAATGAGACGTGTTTGTTGCCGTTTCATATCTATTATCAAACACCTATTAAAACGCAATGCATTGTTTTTATTTACTTATCATTTATCAATGTGAAGGGTGATGTTGTTTCTGTGTCATGGCCAAGGTGTTTAAATCAACTGGCAACTTTGTTGATGATATTTGCAATACGTCATTCAAATGACGATCTGACAGGCGAGAGCGAAGTTTATTCTTTGCGTAATTTATTTTTCAATTTTGAGAAATTTTGTAGCGTACATGGGAGCATAGCCGTAGGAGATGGGGGGGCAGGGGGGGCGGTCGCTCCCCCGCTGAAAAAAAAACGCCGCGAATTTGGGCAAAAATCTGCACTTATTTGGGCAAATCAATCTTATCATGATATTTCGACATTTTACCAGTTTAGAAACTTTACGTAATTGTTATAATTTATGAGATATATACATTAATATTTTCCAATCAATGTAAAATGCATTTTCATCGATTTTGAAAATTGTTGCATGTGGTATTGCAATTTGGGCACAATGATAAGTTTCGATTCAACACCACCTGCAAAAAGTAAAGTGTAAAAGAACATAATTGGCAAGCAAAGTTAAGCTTATTAGTACCGATATTCACCAGCATGTACATAGGCTGCATTTCTTCACAGGTGAGATTTCTAAGCTTGCTGGGTAGCCTGCTAATAACCTTATGAGGTTTTTGCTTATTACTTTATGTGCATTTTGTATGTAATATATACATTAACATTTTTCTTTAAATGTTAAATGTAGTGTCATCAATTTTGGAACTTTTGTATTTGTTATATTGCAATTTGGGCAGAATGTTAAGCTTCGATTCACGATTCAGTATATATCTGCAGAGTGTCAATGTAAAAAAATGCAATTAGCAAGCAGAGGTACCGGTAAGCTTATCACTGAAGTTCATTTGGAATTAGGATATACACTACATTTTTTCGCTGGTGGAATTTTGAAACCCTGCTTTGTACTGGTAATCTTATGAGGTTTTTTGCTTCTTTCTCTATATTCTACTAATGTATGATAGCCTATTTATTTGTAAAAATATTTGGGCAAAAATGTTTAGTTATTGGGCAAATCAATCTTACCATGAGTTTTCAAAATCTTTCTAGTTTAGGAATTTGTTTATAGTGTTGCATTTTGTATGAAATACATTAACATTTTTTTTAAATGTTAAATGTAGTGTCATCAATTTTAAAACTTTTGTATTTGGTATATTGCAATTTGGGCAGAATATTAAGCTTCGATTTAGTATATATATATATGATATATCATATCTGCAAAATGTAAAATAATGCAATAAGAAGGCAGAGGTAAGCTATTACTAATAATCATTAGGATATACACATTTCTTCATTGGTGGAATTTTGAAACCCTGCTTTGTACTGGTAATCTTATGAGGTTTTTTGCTTCTTTATCTATATTCTACTAATAAATTTATTTGTAAAAATGTCCAGTTATTGAGAGAATCAATCTTACCATGAGTTTTGAACATCTTACCAGTTTAAAAACTTTGTATATTGTTATAGTGTAATATTTTGTATGACATACATTAAAATTTTCCCATGAATGTAAACAGTGTCATCTTCAATTTTGGAAAATATTGTATTTGGATGTTGCAATTTGTGGAGAATATTAAGCTTCGTTTTAGTACCTGTGAATTTTCCAGTGTTTGATTTCATGTTTTTGTGGGCTACAGTTGAATTGTTTTCTATAAAAAGAATTTTTTGTATTAACTGCTGTTTGTGTTTACTGGTCCTAGGGTTGATATGCTCAGCTATTTACCATGCATGACACAGTATTATAGCAATCAATGATCAAATATACAGGCAAGTGTTATGTTGTTTTGGCATCCAATTCATGCAGTTAATATATCGGGCAATGTAGATAGTATGATATTGATGATGTTGTCTGTATTTTCTGGCAAGGATTGAGTTTGAAACTATTACCTATAGGATACTAGGATAGGCCTATGAGTTGTTTTAGTTCAGTGCCTGCGATTTCAGTAGTTGCTTCATCATGAACTTAAAATATCTTGGTAATGATGTTAATGAAAAAACATTGGCTACAACTTCACTGTAATGAGATCAATATTCATACTAATTAATAGCAACTTAGCTTTCTTCAAAGGTGCAAATTTGATGCTCATAGTATGATAAACTGTCGAATTCTTTTCAGGTTGCAAGGTTTTAAGTAGCATGGAGTAAGTAATGTTACTTTAGTTTGATGAGTAAATAGGTTGTCATTTTAGATTTTTTCAATGCAAATTTACGAACCTTGAGATTTTGAAATGATCTGAGGGCATGGATATTTAGCCACTGCTGTCCAGTTATTGTTGAATTCTCAGTTTAATTTGTTGTTGAATCCAGTTAGGCCTGTATATATATATACATATTTTTGTGCCACAAGAAAATTATTTCAATTTGATGGTTTATTAAGTTTAAAATTAATTCAGCCTTGTTTTGCTGCCTGTGTTTTTATAGTACACTGCCAAGTTGATCAATGTTTTTTGAATTTGATGACTTATTTCAATTTGATGGTTTATTTAGTTTAAAGTTAATTCAGCCTTGTTTTGCTGCCTGTGTTTTTGTACACTGCCAAGTTGATGAATTTGTGGAGTTCTTAGACTACACTATCTCAGAGGTTGTGAGTAATATTGCGTTTTTCACAATATGTTTGCAAAGGCAAAATTTGGGCAAGGTTTGGAAAATTTGGGCAAATTTTGTTCGCCCCCCCAAAATTTTTTACTCTCCTACGGCTATGCATGGGAGTACCGAGTAATGTCGGGACACATGTTAAGGGCTTTGTTTTATGATATAAAATAAATTCATGCGTAGCCTACATAATGATGAAACTTTAGTTTATGCACTAAAAGTAAGATCGTTCGAGGGCCACAAAAAGTTTGTCCGAGGGCCGCATTTGGCCCGCGGGCCGCAGTTTTCCGACCCCTGGTTTACATCGTCTGCCTATAAACCTTCGAAAGGCTTGCAAAAATGAATTTGTATCCATGGAATGGCAAACTTCAAGATGTACAGCTCTTGTGCTCAAACAGGTAAAAACACAGATATAACGTTTTGGAGTACTTCTTCCGGACTTGACATACACCGGCCCCATGTAATCAATGCCTGTCCAGTTAAAGGGAGGATAGTTGGGTGTGCCACGAAATTCTGGTAGAGGTGCCATAATCTGTTCACCAACCTTAGCATGCTGAAAGCGACATCGTATGCAGTGACGTAATGTTGATCGAACAGCAGACTGTCAGCGAATGAGAGTTTCACTGTGCCCTTCCAGCTCATGATAATGTTGGATCAGCAATCTTGTAATGTGGTGATCTGGTGGCATGATAATGGGATGTTTTGCATTGAATGGCAAGGAAGTGCGCTGTAGACGACCACCCACCTGAAGAATACCACAAACCAAGATAGGACACAAACGTTGCAACGGCTGCCACGTCGAACTGCGAAGTATTTTTTTATCCAATCTTGTGAAGACATTGGTTTTGTCGCTGTGATTATGCAATAGTTTGAATTGTGGGTTGAATCGCTGGTCTTGAACGAACTTGACAAGTTCTGATTCAGCAGTTTCAATCTCAGCAGAGGTGATCCGTGGTTCATGCTGCAACGGCTGTTTAAGTATAAACTTCGACTTAATATATTCCTGAAACCTCAGCAACCAAGCAACAGCTTTGCACAATTTGAACCAACTTGAGTACCGTAGCGAGTACACATTTCTTCAAGCAATTTGAAATCCTTCTTCACGTTTACAGCAAGTACCTTTACCTTGACTTCTGGATCATTGTTTGAGATTGGGTTCATTTCCGCAATTTGGTTTGGCCACTCACTGATTCCTTTGGTAAGAAATTGTGGCCCCGCTAACCAAACCATGGCCTTTTTATAGGCGCCTGGGCTTACACCACGTGAACCGATGTCAGCTGGATTGAGGTGTGTGTTGACATACCTCCATTGGCTTGTAGATGTGCAACCATGGATGAACTGTAAACGGTTTGCGACAAATGTGTGAAACCTTCTTGATGTGCAGGCAATGTAGCGTAGAACTGCTGCTGAATCAGTCCAGAAATACTCAGAGTTGATTGTGTATTCCAATTCACGTTTGATGAACTTATTCAACTTTACAGCCAGCACAGCTGCGGACAATTCAAGTCGCGGGATTGTTGTCGGCTTCAAGGGAGCTACTCTCGACTTCCCCTTCACAAAGGAACAGTGGACACGGCCATCTCCTGCTTGGAGTCGTAGATAGCCTACAGCCCCAAATCCACTTTGGCTAGCATCACAAAAGCAATGCAACTGAATGTCTGTTGGCGTGAAACCCATTGGTTTGTAGCATCGAGGCACAGATAGCTCCTGCAGCTTGGGTAAATGATTTAGCCATGACTGCCATTTGACTTGCACATCTGGAGGCACTAGCGTACGCAGGGGGGGGCATTGGGCCATGCCCCCCCTCCCCCCTTAAAAATGTTTTAGTAGTTAACGATGTAGATTAAGGCATTTAATATGTTTTGCATTGCTCTGTCAAAGCAATTAACAATTTTGTTTTATAGACTAAGCCAATACGGGATACATGGCCCAATCCACCTACCCCACCCCAGGTATGCCAATGTAGCACAATGTTCTGTAAGCCTATTATAGTGAGAGAGAAATGGGTAAAGTCTAAACTAAAACCATACTGGGATATCATGAAGACGTCTGGGATATCAATGGCCAGTGGTGTAGCCAAGGGGGGGAGGGTTACAACCCCCCTTTGGCACGCGTGTGACATCACGATATTGAGAATGATGCTTTCAGTCTCTTTATGCTTGGGAATGCGGAATGGCCCGTTTCCGCGAGTCCGATTCGGCTAATCCGATTCGGCTAGTCCGATTCGGCGAGTTCTCTATTCGGTGAGAGCCTGTTTCGGCGAGTGCCCTATTCGGCGAGTTTTTGAAATTTTATTTTTGAAACAAAGGGAATTATCGGGTACCGTAGCCTAACTGTTTTCACATCGTTTTAACGTCGCTAAACGTTGAAAACGTGCAGAAAGGAATAAAAATAAAATGTTTGAACTATTAAATTAAAATTCGTCATGTCAGTTCAGTTCAGTTGTTTTTATTTCTGACCATCATATCAATAACAATGCACGTCAACATAGCAAAGGTAGAAGCGACAAAACGCGAACGCTAAAACGTGCTTGAATTCGTTATGTCAGTTCAATTGTTTTTAAGGTAGAAGCGACAAAACGCGAACGTTAAAACGTGCTTGTGACCGAAGTAAGTTATTGAGTTGAAAGAAATTTGGCACGGTCGCAACACCTTCAGAAAAATTTAAGATATGAAGGGAAAATAAAAAAAAGAAAATGTTACAAACAAACAAAAAAATCATGTTTATATCTATAAGTTAGTACTTTTGAATAGTTAAAATGATTAGTTTGGATCAACAAATGAGTGGCCTACAGCTTGGATTGAAAGGAAATTATCGGGTACCGTAGCCTAGTTATCTCTACCAGCAAAACTTTGTTCCAAGAACCCAGTTAGCCTAGCTAACAGTTTATTTTTACATTGTAGTAACAGAATGAAAAGGCTAACCAAATGTGTGGCCTATCGTTTTAACGTAGCGAATCGTTGAAATCGTGTAGAAAAGGTAGCTTTTGCTGACTAGGATACGTTGAAACTGCGAAGCCCTTGGATACGTTGCATTTTTAAGATTATGCATTTTCAAGATAATGTATTCAGACGTTGAATCAATGTACAAATGAATTGTTAGGCTAAATGGGTTCTTGGAACAAATCGAAAGGCTTCCATGAATGTTTCTCAGTTTCAACGTATCCTAGTCAGCAAAAGCTACCTTTTCTACATGATTTTAACGTTTAGCGACGTTAAAACGATAGGCCACACTGCCACACACATACGCATCGACTTCCGGCGGGCGCCCCCCGTAAATTTATGGTTGAGGGGCAAAAAATGGCTAGTCACAAGTGATGTTTCAAAGATAAAATACTTTGCGAAAGAGATTTAGATCATTTAAACGGACTTAATGAATGCCGAAAGCGAAAAACAGCCTACGTTGCTCTTTCCCGCAAAACAGCAGCTGATCGCGAGTTCAGTGTTGCCAGATTTTTTGAAAAAAAAGAGCCCAAAAATGTGCCAAAGTGATTTAAAAGTAGCCCAATTTGCCGTCGCGACGTCGACGATCGAGCGACGAAGGCGCAAGCTTTCTAGGGGGGTTTTGGAGCATGCCCCCAAGAGTCATGGACAAAGCAACATCTTTGTCCATCATGCTGATTTTTTTGCGATTGCTGATTGTGTAGATACAAAATGCATACACTGTTACAACATACAAGAAGTAGAATGTTCAATATTGAATCAAGCATTGTTCAATAGAAAAAAACTTAGACGTGACAATGCTATACAAACTTCGAACAAATTCCTATTTTCAAATTGAAAATACAAATGGTTCCATAGTAGATGCTAACGCATAGCATAAGACCGTCAACTTAGATGAACTACTAAGAACCAAGACCCGACAAAATTCTATCATCAACTGCTGAAGCTTCATTTTCATAAATAGAGCTGTCATACTTCAGCACTGATGACCGGGGATCAAACAGCATTTTTCCAATATTGTTGCAGCAGAGTTCTGATCCTCAAAATCGCTGACAAAAGTTAAAGTCCCATACGATTTCGTAGTTTGGTTTTGATTGCACAAGCTCTCGAAAAGGATCGCTCAACCAATGCATTGCTGATTGGTATACATTGTTAGTGCCAATTGAGCAACTTCTCTAAATTTATACTACCCTGCACTGCAGCATTTCTAAACTCGTACACCTTGGTACAAAAAGTACCCTACAAGCTACAACAATCTATCATTGTTTTTTCATCATACAAGGAAGACCAGTTTACATTCATTAAATTTCTCCACTGACATTCAATTTTTCCAACTTTAATTTATAGCTTAGACACCAATAAAAGCTTCAAAAATTATGGCACTAAACCAAGATCATAACTATAATTTCCGATATTCGATACAAGTGCAATTTCGCTTTCGCCACTCGCCAGTCAGTCCTTCCATTTTCCCGGATGAAAATGAAAACATCATTAATGTAACAACAGTCAAAGCTGCTCATGGTCAGCGGTAAAATCAATCCTCATGCCGAATCATAAAAATAACGTCATTTTTTCCGTAATAAACCGAAACTTTACCAACATTTTCAAAGGCTCGTCGGATTCTACCAATTATACATTTCTGCCAACTCAAACTTCACTGCCAAACAACTTAAAATTCTGCCAAATTTAAGCGCCATATCGCGCCAAATAAGAGACTGAAAGTAGCCCAAAAAAGCGCAAGTCGCAAACCAACATTTTTTGGCGCCAAGCCCAACTAAAAGTAGCCCAATTGCAGATAAATCGCCCAATCTGACAACACTGATCGCAAGGCTTGTTCTGGAACATGAATTAGGCTACTACTGAGATGCGCACGGCACGCACGCTCACCCACGCGTGAGAAGCAACTTCAAAGTCAAAACGCGTGATAGCGAAAAAGCGAATGCGTGGTTGAATGTTTATTCTCATTTCACGAGTTATCCAAACGTCCGTTAGATTTTTTGTGACTTCAAACATTAAATCGATTTTAGCAAACTTTATCGAGTTGAAACCACGACACAACGAACAGTTACGTGAAATAGCTTAAAGAAAAATTGCATTTTTCAAAACTGTCATCCGTGTTTTGCTTCAATAAGCAGTGTATTATGAGATGTATATATTTTCACAATATATACATTTCCAGTCTTCGAAATTAGCCTCGGCAATTGAGAGGCAGATGCATGAATGGCACATTAGCCTCAGCAATAAAAATGCCGAGGCCACACGAGCGCTTGTAAGGACCACAAGATTACAAAAATAACCCTAATTTTCTTAGACCACACCAGACTAGGAGGTTGATTCAATCTTACTATTGCTGGATGTTTTATTTGGGTAACTTTCTACTTCGCCGGCGCTTAGACACGTGCCCAGCTGGAAGAATTGAATCTTTTAAAGAAATATCACCCTATTTGCATTGATTCAACGCCTGTAGACGTCAAATTATTGTAAGCATTTACTCCTTATCGCGCTTCGCCTTCCGTTATCTCGTCCAGCTGTATCAGAAACGATCGCCGCTTTCAAAACATCAACAGACGTCGAATACATGTAAGTAATAGGTTAACGCGTTAACCTTTAGAGTGAGCTTTGTTAATTGCGGTTTGTGATAGATGTCTGGTTGCATGACGACAACAGGTGCAATTTTATGCGCTGCCAATGCTCATGTGAATTATAAAAAAAGTTTGTAACCTTATAAATACTGGCTTAATTGTTACGCAAAAGTTATTCTTTTTTCTTTCATCAAATGCTTGTTCTTTACCAGTGTCATTGCCAATATAAATCATGGTAAAGGAAAATACAGTTAAAAAGTGGAATTTACCTGCATAGGTTATGAAACAGAGGGGACCGAAGGAAAAGTTAGTGTAGTATTTTGCAAAATTTGTAAAGAATTTTATGACGGAAACAAATCGGAATTAGAAAAGCTACGGGGCCCAGTTAAAAAAAGTAGTACAAAATTTGCAGCAACGGGACCAACTCATGAAAAAGTTCCAAATGGCCCATTTTTTGGCTTTGAACATTTGAACAATAAATCTTTCAAACTTTACGAAGAACTATATAAATTTGAAAAAGACGTTTTTAATGCTGACTTGGGTATTGGATACTCTACTGATAAGGCTTGTAGAGAAATGATTCATTTTTTATCCAACGCATTAATACAAGACGGGGTTACTGTGCCTTTAAACAGTAAAAGCAAGCAATCTTTCTGTATTTTGTACGATGGGTCGTCAAGTGCCAAAACTATAAGACGTGTTCTTTGGGAAAACCTACCTTTCACATGCTATCTGTCGAGGAACCAGAGCACCGTAATGCGAAAGGTTTGAAGGATGCATTCGACGAAGCGTATTCAAAGGGGAACTTCGAATTTACGAAAAACAGCCGACTGATAGGCATTGGGTCCAATGGAGCCAGCGTGAACAAGGCCGCGTTCAACTTGCAAAAGGCAGAAGTAGGCGATCATTTGCTTTTAATGTTATGCATTGACGAGACAACCTCATCCTTCGATGCAGCATCTGATGATTCCGATTCTGACTAGTTCTTTATCAAACAGTGTTAGTGTAAACGTAAATCGAGGCAATCTTCTTGCAGGGACCTATTAATTTGTTACCGGTACCTGATTGAGCAATTAACGCTAGTTTATGATAATTCAACGTCGCTAGATGTCGAATTAATGTAAAACTAATGTAAATTTCTTATTGGGCATTGTTGTTACGCAATACAACCGGCCGGGAAAATTAAATCGATTTGTGCTGACTCGAACGTTGAATCAACCCAAAATTAACATACTCCCCCCCCCCCCCCCCCCGTGAGTTATTTAACATGAATTATTGTAACAGCGTGCATATCGCGTTGCTCGCTTTATCGCTACTTTTGGTATTATTACATCACAACAAATCAAACAATGCGGTCTTGATAGACTACTCTATTATATTTTTCGCTTCTCGTTTTACAAGTTGTGGTAGCCTACAATTTTTTCGTAATAAACGTTCACAGCAATTGCCGAGGCAATTTCAACTTTTGCCGTTTGGCCTCGGCAACGTTTTTGCCGAAGTAAAAATTTGCTGATTTCGAAGACTACATTTCATACACTCATCAATATAAACTTATCTATATACACTTCTGGTATTCGATAAAAGACTTTCGATAAAAAACAGAAGAGAAAACACTTCGCCGTTGTAAACGCTTTGAAGGTAAGTAATAATTAACAAAACGAGGTAAAACTGATCGCGGGTTTCCACTCTGCTTGAGATCATGATTTTTTACGTTTTATTTCAATAACTTCACTGTCTTGATCGTTGTTGTTCACTCACACGAAAAGGAAATGAAACCGCTTGTTTTCCAACTGTTCCAATTATGAGCTAACAATATCAAAATTTTTCCGACTAGGCGTACTGCATTCGTAAAACTAATCGTTTCAAGCAGCGGTTCTAATAAATTCGGTTTGCAACCTAGGTGTCAATATAAACAAGACGGTAAGCTTAATCAAAGACTATTTTAATTGAGTAAAATAGCGTTATGGTTATGACGCCATCACCTTTCTCGCCCCCCAAGGTTGTTTGAAAAGTCGGCGCCTATGGCCACACATTTGGTTAGCCTTTTCATTCTGTTACTACAATGTAAAAATAAACTGTTAGCTAGGCTAACTGGGTTCTTGGAACAAAGTTTTGCTGGTAGAGATAACTAGGCTACGGTACCCGATAATTTCCTTTCAATCCAAGCTGTAGGCCACACATTTGTTGATCCAAACTAATCATTTTAACTATTCAAAAGTACTAACTTATAGATATAAACATGATTTTTTTGTTTGTTTGTAACATTTTCTTTTTTTTATTTTCCCTTCATATCTTAAATTATTCTGCAGGTGTTGCGACCGTGCCAAATTTCTTTCAACTCAATAACTTACTTCGGTCACAAGCACGTTTTAGCGTTCGCGTTTTGTCGCTTCTACCTTTGCTATGTTGACGTGCATTGTTTTTGATATGATGGTCAGAAATAAAAACAACTCAACTGAACTGACATAACGAATTTTAATTTAATAGTTCAAACATTTTATTTTTATTCCTTATTGCACGATTTCAACGTTTAGCGACGTTAAAACGATGTAAAAACGGCAATTATAATTAGGCTACAGTACCCCATAATTTCCTTTCAAAAATTTCAAAAACTCGCTGTGGTATTTACGTCTAGACAACGTCTGCAACTTGTGTTTGGTAGTTATGCCTGCTGCTTGATTAAGAAGCGCGATGCCTCTGGCACCGCAAGCAATCTTTCCTTTCAACTGCTTTTAGGCGAGTAAGAAGTGACATTGGACCCGGACATTTTTGATAACAACCATTTTTTGGTTGCAGGAGGCTTGTCTGGTAATCAGACCGACGATTTCAAAATTCGGTAAAAATCGGATTTGGGGAACTGCCCCAAAACGGCATTTTAAATTTTCATAGTGCGCCGTCTAGCGGTTGTAAATATTTGCTCTAAGTAAAATGCAACTTAGTAAGCATATACACGTAATTAACACTCACAAAAAGATAAGTGTAATTATATTTTTTTAAAAAGGTTGTGATCATGGGTGTCTGCAGGGAAGGGGCACTTACCCCCCTCCCCCAAGATTATGATATACGAGTAATTTGCTCGAGAATGCAATTTTCAAAAATTGTATTAGCCTTCCACGCAAACACTTTCTCATCAGGTTTTCAACCAAGTCTACTTCCGTTTTTTGATTTCTCTAAATAGTTATGCGCCGTAGGCGCAACAACCACTTACATCATACGTTAATAGTAATTTTTTTCATACTTTTTGCACCTCACCACTCAAATGTTACTTTAAATTTAGAACGTTTCTTACCTATGTTGCAGCTTAAAAGTTGTGTGTTTTCTTACAAGTAGAATTTGGCTTCAAAAATTGTGCCCTCCCAACCCCCGCTTTTCCCCCACCCCTGCATTTTTTCTGCCGACGCCCATATTTGCGAGGTATTTGGCCATTTATTACAGTTTAATTATTGCCACGCAATTATAATTGCCTACGTTAAAGTGTAATTCAATGTAGGCTTTATGACACTTCAACAACATTAGCAACTGAAACAAGTGGTGATACAACGTTGGCAGATCTATAATCAACGTATAATAGAAAGATAAACATCAGTGATTTGAGCAATTAATGCTTATCTGGAGACCATTTAATGTTTATTCAGTACTATTGCTTTGCTTCAACAGAAAATGCAGCGTACATTTAATATATGCGTTCACTTTCATTTACAAATCATTCATTGCAAAAATATATTACTTGCAAAAACTACCACAGTAACAATTTGAGGTCCCGTTCTAGGGATGCAACTATTTTTATTAAAGTAAATATACTTCTACACTCACAACTCTTGGGTATCTAACACTCTAAAAGTGATGAATTTTCACACTGAGCTTCACAAGCACAGTGAATACTGCATTTAAAGCCTTTCTTGGAGCAACACAAGATGTGCGTAAACGCTTAGCGCTCCTGCAATTGCACCTAATTTCTTTCAAAAAGGTTTTCGGTGCACACTGCACGTTCATTATCTGTCATTATTGGGACCAGACCAGAAGTTGTTTCCTTGTATCCATAGAAAGTAAGATTCAGCACAGTTTTTAAATGACGCCATGTTGACACTTGATGATGCACACGAAGGCTGTGAAAGTAGCATGCCCTATCTTGTTGGAGGCATTCTTTCAACTGATATATATTTTGGGGATACAGCGTAATGGTAGCGCAATAAATTCAAAGTACGGTATTGATGGAAAACACTCTCTTGTACAGAATTTGGGATAATTCTTCTCCAATTCTGGAAATGTCTTTTCTTTTAAAGCTTCTTTGTTTCTGAAGTCGGCACATTTACGTAGCACTTTGTCCAGGCCTTTCAAGATTTTAAAAACTTTTACTTTTCCCGTTTCGTAAAAGCCAAAAGCAGGATGTTGTATTGCATCCAGAGAACGCGTGGCAAAATAGTAAAGATAGGCACATATTTTCTCCAAATTCAAGCTGAGCTCGACGAATGGAAATTTTCGCGTTAGACGTTTTCATTTAGCCTAAATGCTGTTTCCACGTGGTGCGTGATAAAGCAAAAGGATGAGTACATCAGTATCGTCAGTCATCACAGTTAGCCTATACTTGACCATAGGTTTCATGTTCTTCCAGAACCTTACGAACGATAGCAACATCAGCGTCTCTTTCTCCTTTGGCCTTGTCCACAGTAATGCCATTACTACTAAGATTATTTCGGAGTAAGTTTATAAATTGTTACGTTTATTTGATAAAAACGCGGTTTTATTTGCCGGGATGGGTGTGTCTAAGCGAATTGCTACGTCGGAACAAAAATGATGTGGTCAGCTTTATACACTTTTGCTATGCTCCTTTGGTAGTTTTTACCACAACTGTTAAAAACAATTCTGATATTGGTATTTTCCCCTCGTAGAAGATTTTGAATGAACATTTCAAGCAAATTTTTCATATTCCCAACTTTTGGCCAGGGAAGTCAGTGAATGAAAGCACAGCCATCGAATACTATCGAAATACAAGATAATCGAGAATTAGTGCACAAAATATTCTCATTTTGCTACCTATGTATTTGAACAATGCAAATTTCTGAGATTTCCGCATCCATCCGTCATCTGACAAAAGTGATGGTGGAACATTGGCAAGTTCATATGAAAATTTGTCCGGTTCCAGTGACCCCTGCAAACAGGCTATAGACAGTAATCTGTGACAGATTTCGGTGGATGACATGTGTATCTCTTTATCTCCATATTTTAAGGCTTTTCGCATAACGGCAAAGGTACTTGCTTGGTCAGATCTAAATCTCTTTCAGTTTCTTTCCACATATTTTGCGAATAATATCGTTACCAATAATTAAGACGTTATCCACATTTACACGAGTATCAGCAATAATGCCCTGCTGAAACGTTGTAGCCTACAAATCTTCTCCATTATTTTTGGCAAAGATTTCGATGCATACACAGTTTTCCATAAATCATCTAAACCACTTCTTTCCATCAGTTTGCACCCTGCTCCGAGAAAGGACATCAGTTGATGAAAACCACCAAGTCGTAAGTGAACATTTTTGAAAATATCAAAATTGTCCTGTTTAATTTTGAATGCTCTGAAGTAGAGGGGTTGGTCAAACGTTAGCGGTGCACAAAGCATGCTCATTGCTCATTTTTCTCGCTTGGTCTTGAACGAATATCATTGTATTGTAAACAGCTTCATCTGTTGTGGGACTAAGCGGTATCATAGGATTAAATGATACTGACGAAACCTGAAACTCACCTTTAACTACATTAGCCATGAACCCTTGCCATTGTACTGGCTTAGAATTGAATATGTTTGAATACAGCCATAGAGTGTCAAGCAATTCATGGTGCGTAAATAACACGGAAGATACGTTCAGCTGCTTGATTCGCACGTCTTTCCAAGTACCTGTCTTTGCAGCAGTATACGACTTGACTAAATTGCCAAAATTGCCTGATTCCAGTAGTTCATTTGCGCTGACGTGTTGTTTTTCAATAACTAGTGGTCGAGTTGCCATTCTTGGTGTTTGACAATTTATAATGCTCATCACATGCGTTGTATCATGAATTCATGACCTGTCAGAGTATCTTCGTTAAAATTGAAGTTATCTGCTACCCACTGACAGAAAGAGCCGGGATGACTTGTAGAGTCCATTACCTCATCCGTATTATCACCATTCGCTTGGCTTACAGTAGCTGATCGTTTAAACGCTATTACTTGAGACCTTAACTTGCACAAAGACCAAGGGATGATAGTACATCCAAGAGAATACTCGATCTTGTGACCTGATGTATAAAAATGCCAATTGACAACAAAAGTCTGGCGACATTGCATCGACGTAAAAATGGCTACCTATGTAACAACCTATTTCTTCAGGTAGGCTAAGTATTTTTGTGCAGCTTTGGCGATGATGTAATGGATTTAATGACTTGGCTGGTATGACGTTATAGTTGTTATCCAACTCCTTAATTATGCTTTTTCTGAAATCTTTTCCTTGTGAAAGTTCAAAATATAAATCATTACCGAATTGTATGAGTCTATAATTTTCATGTTCATCAGATACGTTGTAACAGACGAAATTACATTTTCCGAAATCCATCTTAGTTAATTAGCATTTTGTAAAATTTTACAACCACTACACTGTGGAATGGCACAACGGGTAAGGCGTTGGCTTTCCAATTATGCAAATCTGGTTCGACTTCCGGCTTGGTTGTTGATAAACACCGCTCACTTCTACCTAGGGTGTAACAAATTGGGTGGGCATAACTGCTGCAGGAAAGACGGCCGAGAGAAAGGAACTGGCCACCCTACTATCTTTAGTGCCGAAGGCTTAATACAAGGAGGACCTTATCTTCTCATACCCAACACTTGAATCAAGTATGGGATCACCTTTAACACTATCATTGGAGCCTAATTTCTGTTACATGAGGCACTCAGCAAACAAAATATGTTATTTTGCGTCGATTCAACGTCTGGCAACGTTGAATCAACGTAAAATAGCAAATTTTGCTGAAGGGTAATTCTAGATACAATGTTAATCATCCCTGTTTCACTTAAAATTCGGGAATTAGCACGACAGAAAATACATAAATTTTTCTTCCGCTGGATGGCGCGCCGATCAATAAATGCCCCAGTGAAAAAGGCCTTTCCCCACGTCCGAATTTTGCCGAATTTTAGATTTGGGATGTGAAACAGGTAACCCATCTTTTTATGAAGAAAAACGGTTGTTATCAAAAATGTCCGGGTCCGGCTATTTTTATGTCAATTCTTACTCGCCTAAATAATAATGTTATGATTTATTTATTACAATTTAGGTAAAGAGGCGATTTTCTTGAACAGTAGACAGATACAATCTAGCAATCACACGGCATTTAACATAATAAAGTGAAAATAAACTATAAATTACGAACGTTTTCGGCCATACACATGTTAGCCCTTTTCAAGTAACCAACTGACTGATCCTATACATAAATTTTAAACACATATAACTGGTCTACATACAATAAATCGAAAACAGAAATGCACAAAAATGAACGGGCAAGGCAGAGGAAAGGCACATCACATGGCAGTTAATTACTCAAGGAGAAAACACTTCATATGACGCGTAATTAAGTAAAGACGTTTAGCAGATAGGAGGCGCCTGCGACGAACAACTGCCTATTGAGGCGAGGATTGCAGGATTTTATGAGCAAAGCTGCCTGGATTTTAGTATCAAATTCGGTGAAGCATTTAAGTGCAGGGATGGTTTATTGTTTAAACAAATTTGCAATCGAGTAGGCTATATAATCTTTAACGGCACTTTTTCTGAGAGTCTTTTAAAGTTGTAGCCTACGTCGCTGTATGGAAGGGTCACAATCGAACGGTAGGTAGCCTCTTATAACATGTTCTGATTGTCTGGCGTTGTCATTGCAGTGATTGGGGTCTTGAAAATTTTCTTCATGTCAATGGCTTCCATTTTACATTCTCTGCGTCTCTTTACAACTGATGTATATTGGATTGCTTTTATTGTTGCAATTCTTCTTCGTCGTATGAGCTGTTCTTTGGGACTATATGTTTGGGCATGATGTCATCAGCCACTCGACAGTCTCGTCATCCAGGGTCTTCAGTCCAAGCGTTCCATGTGGTGGTTGATGGATTGGGCAGTCATGGACGACATGATCTACTGTCTGGTCTGTGGCGCCACACTCGCATCCCGGTGAGGGAGCCAGGCCCCATCTGCACATGTCTGAAGGAAAGCGACCGACGCCGGTTCGTAGGCGGTTAAGCCGGACCCACGCAAGTCTTGCGAGGGACATTCCCGGAATGTGGGGATCGACGTCGGGTAGGAAATCATGGAGTCGGGAGGTGTTGTTTTGCCACTCCATGTTCCATGTGTAGTTCGTCCAGTGTGCCGCACTTATTCCAAGATCTTCAACGTTGTTCAGAAGCTGTTGTGCGGCGGGCACAAATGGGCGTCTTGATTTCAGTCGCTGCTGTCCTCCAGGTAGGCGCTGAAGTGTACTGTGGAGGAGGTGGTCGGGGTCCAGTGCGCGACGTGCAAGGGAAATCATGGCTCCTTTACGGCGAAGCTCAGCAGGTTGGATGCCTGCAAGGATGGGAAGGCATTCCGTTGGAGTGGGACGCAGGCATCGTCATTGATGGCGGTGTCAATGTGGCGGGTGTGAGAGCTGCGGCACCACACTGGTGCGCAGTATTCAGCGGTAGAATGGACGAGGGCCAAGGTAGCTGTGCGAAGGGTTTTCGCATCAGCTCCCCAGCCGGAACCCGCCAGCCGCCTCAAAAGTGAAACGCGCGCTGATAGTTTTTTGCGCAGTGACTCCAGGTGTCGTCGGTACGTGAGTGACCTGTCCAGGGTTACGCCGAGGTAGGTGGGTTCGGCGCAGTAGGGGAGGTGTTCGTCATCGGTGGTAATGTTGATCTCACGTTTTGCTTCTTTGTTGTTTAGATGGAAGGCCGCCGACACTGTCTTTGCCTTGCTGAGCTGTAGCTTCCATTTCTGGAGATATGTTGATATAGTTGACATGTCCTGGCTTAGGTTCCTCTCCATTGACTGCCAGTCTCCGGCTGGATGCAGGAGAGCCAGATCGTCTGCGTAAGCATACTTCCTGGAGATGGTGTCAGGCAGGTCATAGATGTAAGTGTTAAAGAGGAGGGGAGCCAGGACAGAGCCCTGTGGGACGCCGTTCCTGAGTCGACGTAGTCTACTTCGTCGGCCGCTACCGGTGGAAAGGGTAAAGCTGCGGTTTTGCACAAGTTCCATAATCATATGGACCATGTGCCTGTCAGGAAGGAGACGAAGTAGTTTGCAGGTAAGGCCGCTGTGCCATACAGTGTCGTAGGCAGCCGTGAGATCGACAAACACGGCGCCAGCCTTCTTTTTTGCCGAGAAGCTGTCCTCGATGTCTTGGGTCATCAGAGTGACCTGGTCTACAGTTGATCTACCGTGGCGAAAGCCAGCTTGTTCCCGAGGGAGCTGAGGATCTATTATCGGTTCGACACGGGCGTAGATAAGTCTTTCGAGTATCTTGAAGGGGATACAGAGCAGAGAGATGGGACGGTAGCTCTTCGGATCCCCTGGGGGCTTCTTCGGCTTTGGGACTGCAACCACTAGGGCTCTTCTCCAGATTCTTGGGATGCGCAGGTGACGCAAGCAGCAGGAAAGGAAGTCTTTTAACCAGGACCTCATAGAGGGGGCAGCTTGGAGTATTAGTTCCGGGCATAGGTGGTCAAGGCCCGGGGATTTGCCTGGCTTTAGGTGCTGGAGGGCGGAGGCAAATTCTTCTGGGGTAAACTCACCAGAGATGTTGCCCTCGACAGGTGTTGGGACCTTCCAGAGGTCCGTCATTTCCTTGAGGACGGACTTGTCTGATTCACGGTCTCTCGTTCTGTGCACTCCATGTTTCACAAGTTGTGAGGCGATGGCATTTGCTGAAATGAGGCATTGGCGACGAGAGGCACGTGATCTGCCAGTGAGGTTGTTGAGTGTACTCCATGCTGTGCGGCTGGAGTGCGTGAAGTCGATTGAGTCTATGGCTTCTGTCCAGCGCTTCTTCCTCTTTGAATCCAATCTTGCCAGCAGGGCTGTTGCTGAGTTGGTGGTGGCGGTGCCCTGGGGGGAACGGAGGAAGTCGCGGTAGAGCCTGTCGCACTCCACATCCCAGCAAGGTATGTAGTTTTTCCGTCGACCTCGCGGGATGGAGTCTTTTGCCGCAGATATGATTGCATCACAGAAGTCCTGGTAGGCTTCATCCACTTTGATGGTGTGTGGGGATGGGAGGTACTGCGTAGCTTCGTTTGTGAGGAAGCTGTAGTATTCCCAATCGGCCTTTCTGAAGTTCCATCGCTTGACAGGCTTGCTCGGAATAGGTGTGGCAAGCAAGGGGGCCGTGATTAGCGAGGGTCGGTGTTGAGACCTTGGGAACTTCTCTAGCACACGTCTGTCCGGCTGGCGATCATCGGGTTTATTACTTGTGAAAGCCAGGTCTGGGTTCGTGCCAGTGTTCCAACGACCGGAGTGGAAGCTCGGTGCGCCCTTAGGATCGTATAAGAGGGCGAGGTTGTTGTTGGTTGCCCAAGCGGCCAGACTTTCTCCGTCGTTGTTGATGGAGTTGTAGCCCCAGTCAGTGTGGTGGCAGTTAAAATCGCCAGCGTAGAGGCTGGGGTGGGGGAACACTGGGATGGCTGTTGATGTTATCCGCGAAGGTGGAGGCTTGTAGACATTGACGATGTTGTAGCCTGCTACATCTACACAAAGCCACTCGATCTCCGATTGAGCTTGGGATTGGTCAACCAAGGACCAGCTCAGCCGGTCATGGACAAACGTGGCGAGGCCGTGTTTCCTGCTGCAGGTTGCGCCTGCGAGTGTGAAGTTGGTTATTACCAACTTATCCACAGATGTACAGTGAGTCTCCTGGAGGAGGATGATGAGGGCTTGATGCTTGGTGGCCAGTTGCTCGATGATGTTGAGCTTGTTGGCCGTGATGCCCTCGGTGTTCAGCTGCAGTACGGTGGGTCGTCGGTACTTTTCGACAGTTCGAGCACTGCCGTGCCCTGAAAAGGGCATTTCCCTACCCACCCTGCACTGAACAGTCTCATTAGCTCTTGTTTGACAAGTTTCGTTTCGCATACGTATTTTGTATAATTTCGTATGTTACTGACGGGGAGGACCACGTGAAGGTACTTGTTCTTCCCCCCCATTGTTGCAATTGAGTAAGCAGGAAAGGTCAGTACGTTCTAGTTTGTTTGCTAGTGTAGGCTACTGTGTTGTACATTATTACCCCAGCTCAGTAGCAGAGTGGTTTCGCCTTCGGCTCTGGAGCTGGTAGATCTGAGATCGATTCCAGGTTGGGTCCAACCGAAGATTTTAATAACGGTAGCCTACCGACTGTATTTTTGCTTGCATAACGCAGTGAGAATAAGTCTGGTAATAATGTGACAACATCGTAAACCTGATAAAAAACTAAACATATGAGCCCTGCTGTTGCTAAAAGGCCTTAGCAGTTGTAGTCTTGTAGAGCGACAATAAATAAAACCATAGCATTATTATTAGTTGGAATTGAGTAGGCAAAGTAAAAAAGGTCAGTACGTTTTAATTTGTTTGCTGCTATACTGCGTTGTACATTACGAGTTACGACAGTCCGTCTGTCTGTGCTCCCTAAACTTTTTGCATTTCTTTTATGTGTTAAGAAGCTTTCTTAGTTTGAGAATGAATAAAGAAATGTGCGTAGTCTTACAACATTTGTTTTTGTTGCTACGAGTGGATGCACTTTCAGTCTCTTCCATTAGCGCAAATCATTTGATGGTTCTGAGTTTTGTAATGTGAAATGAAAACTTATGTTGTCTTCGGCTCATTCTGCGCATCACAAAGAAAGCCGTAGTGCAAGGACTAGCAATAATGATGTCATAGTTTATTTTCGCTTCACAACTGTTAAGGTGTTTAAGCGACTGTAGAACTTGTCATCGGAGCTTTTATTTTCTTGTAGATAATCCAAGTTTTCGCCAGAAGTGGACGGGAAGGCAAGGAAACCAATCTTCGTCTTCACCTTCAGGTATGGCATAAAGTACCCTGCCAAAGACATATTCGCATGCTCATGAGCGGTGTCGAGCAGGCGCCTTTCGAGTACCGTAGGCCTACCAGTGTTCTCACCACTCGGCCATGCCAGCAGACATTTTTTTCATTATTCCATTATAGGCATGCCATAGATCAGGGTGGTCCAAACCCTGGCACGCGGGCCGCATGAGGCCGGCGTGAAGCTTTTGTGCGGCCCGCGAACACTTTGTGCATGCCGGAGTTATCAGTGCTAAATCCAAGGTTTAAAAATACACCTACGTTTTATAAATACATTACATTCGCCACAACCCTAAATAAGTCGCGCATAATAGGGTCAATAGGCAACTATGAGGGAACAATGTCGGTTTGTGACGACACAAACGTGCGTTGATATTTTGCTTTTGTTGCTAGCACTTTCTCCGTTATGAAGGCACTTTCTCCGTTATGAAGCGCTTAAAAAGCGACACACGGAACAGAATGCCTGATGAAACCCTGGATGCCTGCTTATGTCTGTCGACCACTGAATTTAAACCAGAGATCGCCACTATATGCAAAAGCAAAAAACAATAAATTAATTTGGTTTGCTAATTTGTTGACGTGTTATGTATCGTATCTTTTTTACTAGCTGAAAATCACTTTTTGGGTCGCAAGCAGAGATTAAAAAGTGAGTTAGGCGAGCAGCAAAACACTAGGTCGATTAGAATAGCAAACTCAGTCCTTTCATTGCAACTGTATTTTGTCAGCGACAAGATTTGTTAATGTTCATAGCCTGCGAACAGTAAGAATGTAGCTAAAGCAGATCGAAATCTATAGAAAAGAAGTTCAAAATCACAACCTAGTTAAGTTTTTATTTAACAACGTTTCTACTTTCAGCAACGCGTTATCATTTCTCACTATGCGGCCTGTGAAGTTTTTCTCAGACCCTAATGTGGCCCTTCATGTTCGCAGTCTTGGACCACCCTGCCATAGATTATAGCAGACAACTGACTTATTCTCACTAAAGCCGAGATATTAGCGCTTAGGATTCTACGCATTGTAGTGGGTACCTACTGGTTGTGTTTTTATTTAAGCTGAAAGCGGTGAGCGTGCTGGCAATGACGTTGACAGGGGTCTAGAAGGTTCTTTTTGACCAGGCCCAAGGTAATTTCATGGACCCAAATTTTTTTAAGAGGCCTGGAAACTCTAGAAACAGGTGAAAAAAACGAAAAGTAACAGTTTGTGCATAGTTAAGGATCAACGGCATTGAAAGAGAGGTCTAAGTTTTACTTGTGGACCTAGGCTTGGGGTAATTTTATTGGTCTGTACAAGGAAATCCAGGATGTTAAAAAAAAAGTTTATTTTTGGTGAATTTACATAAAGTTTGTTATAGTTTGGAGACAACTCCACTTTTCAGGCCAAAAAACAAAGTAAGATTAGGCCTACTCGGTAAGGTGGGATCTGAAATATCGTTCTGTAACTTTTTCTTGGGGTTAATTTTCAATGAGCAACGCTTACTGTAATTTTGAGTTGGCATAAAAGGTAGTGTAATATTGATATATTTCCACTTTTGAAAAAAATTTCACTAAATTGTAATGCTAAAGTGTCGATGTACTTAATTGATTTGATTGAATATACTAAACAGTTTGGTTGTTCATCAAAATTTTAAACTTAATCTTCTTTTGTTTCTGAGAGGCGCATGTGACCAAGCACCAATTCCTTAATCCGCTCATCAAACCTAAGTACCCTGACTTGCCATACATGACTGCTTTACAAGCAACAATAATTCAATCCGGTTCTTGCAGTTAAGCAACATATTTTATGGAAGTCTTGTAGATTGCTGTTCAGGGGCTTTCAGTGGATGGCCTAAAATAGGTTAACCTCGGTGACTGGGTCGTTCAAATCTTAGCAAACCAGGCAGTAGTTTGAAGTCTCTGCAAGCATGCGACAAAGGCTTTCTTGAACAAATCGTTGGCAATGCATTTGATAAACGAATACCCAAAAAGAACATTTCATACACGAATGTTCAAACGATTCTTCCGTTTATTGAAAATTTTATTATTTCTTCGTTCCTTGCTAATAACTTGGTTATCACCAATCAGCAGCACAAATACAGTACAATAAAGCATTCCTGGAAGATACATTTCCAGCATCACATCGCCAACAATCCTATGGTTAGACAAAATAAAAAAAATATCACCACAATACAATACGACTATGCAACGAATAGACACAAGCCACCAAATGTGAAATCACAAAGCACAGTTGCCAACTGGGTAGAAAGATTTGAGGCGGCTTGGGTCTAAGGTTACAAACAAATGGCGCTACTATTTAATGCACTTGGTAGATTAATATATTGACCAACATTGAAACTTATTTCATTATGAAAAGTTAAGATTTGAACTTATTTCGTGTTTTCAACACGCTTTCTAATTAAATTGGGTGCTGGTAAGTGACCTAGCTATAGAAAGAAAATTTTAGGGGTGGCGAAGCAACTTTTGGGGAGCAAACGTCATTATTTACCATGGCACAGCGTTAACATGTTGTAATAGTGTCAAAACATTTTTTGTGGAGAGACAAGACAAAATTTTGGAGAGGCGATTGCTCTCCCAAGCCCCCTCCGGTGGCTACATCTCTGGTGCGGCTTAGATTTGCGTAAGCTTTAATTCGGCGCTGGTCTACGATATAGGGCGTGGCCACGACATGATCACAAACCCTTCAAAATATTATGGCCAAGGAATCAATTGCACGCAAAGGGGATGCTCTTCTGACAAAGTATTACAATCTGAAAACACGTTACGCTTGTTCCCGAATCCTTATCTGTCCATGTTTACCATATTTCCTTTTATTGTGTTTTTCAATCAATCAATCAATGTTTTATTTATTTGTCAGTAACAGGAACATAGGTACATGTTTGAAATATGCAATATACACAATAAAAAAGTTACACAAGTTCCCATACCGACAGGGAGACAACGAGACGACCATACGATCTACTAGTCAATTGCCACCCGACGGAAATTACGATTTTGCCATTTAAAATAAGCTTACAAGAGAAAAAATAAAACGTTGAAACGTTCCCGCGCTTCAACAACAACATAGGCTACGCAGAAAAAAAAAACATATTGATGATAACGTAGGCCTAAACCATGCATTTTTCATTCAAGTCATTCAATTATATTAATTATTTGTAAGGTTATGAGACATGGAGTTTCACAAAAGAAATTAGGCGTCACATTGAAGCAGATGATATATTGTTTTTATGAAAGAATGCTCTGGACTTCATATACTAGTCATATTACACATGCAAAAGTTTTAAAGCAGGTACATCAAGATAATGAACTATTGAACAGCATAACTCAAAGGCAATTCAGATTTCTCAGTCACATCACCAGGAAAGTAGAATTGAAAGATCTTTGTCTAAGCGGTCGCTTATTCAGGAGACGTGCTCGTGGCAGACATAACGAATGACATTTTTATCTCATTCCCAACAAAATAAATCAATTATAGCCAACCAAGAACACTTTGGGATACTGCACATTGCACAATATAGGGAACGCTTGAAAAAATTACAAACTGAACATCTAGTTAATCAAACACCGTATCGGGCTATGACACTGTATAGTAGTAGTAGTGGTTTTCTAATCATACAGATCTGGTTTTACAACTCTCAAAAAGGCTCCAATAACACAAGAGTTCCCTGCCACCAGCACTTGAAGATGCTCGGCTGAAGGTCTTGCAGATACTTCAGGGCAACTTCTTGTCATCTCCAATGACTTCTTATATAGTTCAGGTTCTCTATCCTTTGCTAGCCAACAAACGGCATCGGCGACTGTCTCAAACACAAAAGGACTCGGAGCCTCTTGTGGAGGATTTTGATCTTTCCAAAGCTTCAACCAATTGCTCCGAATTGTGGATGCCTGCTCCATTCGCTCTTTTTGAGTGTATTTATTTTGGAATTGATCATGAAAATCTGAGGGCATTAAAGTGACTGTGTTTGGCACAAAAAGAGAACAAGAAAAGTTGCAATTAAGCAACCTGGCCAAGAGGCTGTATACGTTCCTGTCCTTCATGATGTAGAAAGCTAAGATCTTCTTACAATCTTTGTTCAGTTTTGATTGTTCTTCAGCTGATTCTTTGTTGAACCACTTTGCTGCGCATGATAGACTTTCCATTGTATGAGCATTATCTATATAAAAAGTTATGAAATCAAATTTAATTATCTGACATCTCCCATACCATTGGCAGCTTGCTAATCCTTTAATGAAATGCTCATCTAATGAAAGTGGTAAAGTGGGCAGAATTGTTGACTTTTGGTTTAGCCAGCAATAGACCAACTGCACGGCCAAAGAAGCATTTAGCTTCTGATGTGCACCAGGTAGTCCCAGTTTAATTTCGGAACAACTTTTACTAAAGTAGTTATCAAAGCTAGGAACCACTTGTAAGCTTGTTCCAACATCTTTTGCTCTTTGGTGCAAAACTGTCATAGCTTCCGGAGGTTGTTCAACCGTGAAAGCAGGAGCGTTGCTTTTAAATATCCCACCTTTGTGCCAAGCTATGGATTCCAATGTGTTTCCAAGAATGTCCACGTGTTCAATTCCAAGAGAAGTTACTCCACAAACAACAGGATTTTTTATGACATTTGTTGTGTCAAATTCTCCTCCTCTACCGACTTCTAGAATCATCACTTCTACTGGTTCATGTTTGAAAATGAAAAAAGATAAAACAAGAATGAAATCAAAAAAACTTGGATGGTTTGTCTCATCTTCATCACTTGTCTTCTGCAAAATTCCATAAACCTTCCAGAAATATTTTGTGAAAGCTTGATGTGAAATCGGCTTCCCATTGATTTGTATTCGTTCTCTAACCTCAATCAAATGAGGCGAGCAAAATAGTAAAGTGGAAATACCATTGTGTCTCAAAATACTTTCCACAAATGCACAAGTCGACCCTTTTCCTTTAGTGCCGCTAATGTGAATGATTTTCATTTTTGCAATGTCTTCATCTGTGATTTTAAGTTTACAGAGCAGTTGTCTTGTATTAGCTAATCCAAGTCCTTCTAACTTTTGCTTTGCAGGAAGTATATAATTTTTCAACTGGTTCAATGTTTTTATAGCTTCAGAATACTTTTTATCTTGACTTGCCATATTAGGTTAAGAATTGTGCGATGATGGTTTACTATAGTAACTTCTAACAAATGCAAAACCGATTTTGATGCAAATTTTTTTTAATCATTGATCTACATTTCGAGGCCACGTATTTCCTAGTGGAAGAAATTTAGGTAGAAAAATTGTGCCAATAGATTTGTCAATGCTCGCTGTAGTCGTGTGTCATTCATGTTTTAACATATGCCCATACAAATAAAAAAAGATACAAGCTGAGATCAAAGATATAATTTGTTGTGTTATTTTTTTATTTTAGCTTTGCATTCTTTTTTAACCAAGCTATTTTAACTTGCTTATTATTATAAAAGTGTTGAAAGGCAAAAATGTTTGCAACTACATTTTTCAGAACAATATCCCATGGACCACTTTTTTAACCGACATCAAAAAAAGGCCATTTGTCAAAATGGTGTTTCACATAGCCTACGTCCGGGAACTCTGTGTTTAGTCCTTTGTCACTTTAGGATGTTCTCTTAATTTCCACACTCAACCAAACTTCTTGCTGTCGATTTGAACAACTAAAAGCTGAATGGAGACCAGTAGCGGATCTAAAAAAGGAGATTGAAGAATGAAGAAGATATTTGAAAGAATCTAAATTCGCAAGATCAAATAAACAATGAAAATTTCAGGTGTTAGTATGAAACAATTGCAGCAGGAAGCTTGCCCTCAGCAAACAAGACGATACGGTCCTAATAGGACTAATAATGTTTTCTTTTCATCAAGACGCACACCTAGTAGTTGACAAAATTTATCAAACTAAAACTAGACTTCTCTTGAAGTTTGAGTGGCAAGTCTATGTTTAACCCTATATTGCCTGAGTAGCGCTGATTAAGCACTATGGAAGGTACTAAAATCAGCACTAAAAGCACCATGAAACGAACGAATTATCAAGCCTATATGGCCGTTCACGTAATGGCAGCCGAGTAGATTGCAAAAGGCTTACTTCAAACAAGTTTAATGCCTCTATCACGAGCCAAATTAGGCCTAGGCTAAGTCTTAAAAGTTTTTACTCATGTAAAAATACTCCCACACATGATTTTAGCTTAAGGACCACAATACCTATGATTCGGCATTGGCTAACCTTTTTCGAACCATAGGTTATAGCTTATAGTCTAAACAAGCTGTGTTTCGAGCTTGTTGTAGGCTATGCCACTTTATAATTCACACCCATGGTGAGTGGACCAATGTCTCTGCTAAATGAAAAAGAAGTGGACAGTTGCCTAATGGTAGGCTATATAGACGTGTGTTTGGTATAGCCTATAAGGCCTACATAGATATGAAAGTGTGAGCACTCACCAAGTTCGTTATTGTGATGTACCGTAGCCTATAAGACTCTGTTCAATAAATGTTGTTCAACAAAATATGTTTAACAAATACTGCTAAATTAAATGACATTAAAAGTAGCCTACTCTGTCCATCAAATCTTAATAAACTTTTGAAACATTACTGGTATGGCTTGCTTCATCAAAAACTCATTCTAGGATGTTAAAGAACTATTTACGGCATAGCAAGTTAATGCAATACTAACTATTTGATGCTTTATTGAGAAAAAATCTGTTACTTTTTGTATGCTGTATACTTTTATGCTTCTCAGACTCCAAAACAACTTATTTTGTACCCTACTAACTTAGGCCTATAGCCTGCTGATGTCTACTTAAGATCAAAGTGTTATGATGTTGCCTATGAATTGTTGTAGTCTAGGCTACTGTACAAAGAAGGTTGAGGTTTTTGTAGTTTTTCCCTGTAGGCCTATATATTTTTTCTCCTTCATGAAATTCCATACGGATGTGTAACATATATGCATATCTGAAGCAAATAATAAATAAATTTTCATCACAAAAATAAAATAAGTCGAAAACCCTAAACCTTGCAACTCTACTTCCTAGTTGGAGAAATTTCTGGAGATTAAATCTCAAAACTTGAAAACATCCAACGCACATAAACTAGATGTGAAGAAGGTCGTTACGGTAAGAAGATAATTTCTGCCCGATACCAATAAGATCCACAGGTCACAAATCAAGAAGCTTCTAAGAAAAAAAACACTAGCTTAGCCTATAGGCTACCGAATACCGGTACGGTACATCCAAAGAATGCACGCTCGCTTCTTCAATCAATCAGTCATCAATCATTTTATTTTTCGTCATTAACGCGTCCGGGAAGAAAAAGATACTAACTACAAAAATCGATATAGACCTACCAGCACGTCAACGAACGGGAAAAGGTGGCAAAACCTTGAAAGGTTTAAAACGTTCCTGAATGAAAAATCATGTAGTAGGCTATATATCAGTAGTTAGCACGGCCACAAAACCCAAAAAAACAAATGGCAAAAAATAAAACAAAAACAGGTTCAGGTTCACAGGCCTCTAAAATCATCCCGAGCCAGGGTACAAAAGTACTCCTGAAACCCCCCTGTCAAAGTTACAGCCTGTGAGACGTGACAGACATGGTTTTCTGAGGGAATTTGTTTGAATTTGTTTCGGTGGGCAAAACAAATTTAGCGTTTGAAGGGCTTGTTGATTCATTTTGGTTTCGTTTCATTTTGAACCGACATTTGTGAAATAGTCTTCATACAATTTCTGGTTCAATTTTTTTTATGACAATATTTAGAGTAAATAATTGAACTTTATACTACTCTTGGGCTTGTTTTCGCTTGTGACGATTGCGCTGATGTGGACCGTGTGGTGGTAATTTGTCTGGAATGAAAAAATCTGGCAACACGGTTTAAATGGATTTGCATTTGATTTTAATCTTTTTAAAATCTGTAATATCGGGACTGATTTGTGAATTGTGATCTTCTGAGATGCATCAATTGTGAAAACCAATTTGATTTTTTTTGCTAGATTGTATTTTGCCTTCCACACCGAACCAACAACTTAGCTCACTGCATTTGCCATGTCTCAAAGTTCTGCCCTATTTGTTTGTTTAGGTACGCCGGTAGGCAAAGAACACATATTTGATTGATTGATTAAATCTTTATCCTCGGACTGGGAAAGCTTCTTGCAAAGCTTAATCCTTGCAGTTTTGCATACTTGTAGAGGCTTTGAATCACTGACGCAGGCATGGTCACCGAGATTGACAGAGTGAAGTTTCCGTTTGTTGAAGTCTTTTTGCAGGGGAATTAATTTATTCTATCCAGTCTGTGTCTTTGATCCATTTGAAGAGTTGATAACATTTTTGAACGGATAAAATTGCTGACAGTGACATATTTTGTTTGTGCTAGATTTTTTAAAATATATTTGTTTCAGGGATATCTAAAGAAAGGGATACAAAGGCTTTTAATATGTCTGACAGTAGAAGGGCTTCTGTTTATCGTAAATAATCTCTGTTTACCGTAAAATGACAATTGGCACCGATAGTAATTTAATAAATCTTCTTAAGATAACCTGCATTGCGCTATTAGCATCAGGCCTGGATACTCACTGCATGCTCATGGTTACTTGTTAATTCAACTAGGCCTACACGCCTACACATATAGCCTACTTGGTTTACATCTAGCCTACCGCAAAGGCTTGGTGAAGAAAAACAGCTTACTGATAACTTTCCGAATATCTTAACAAGTATTCTTTAAATATGCTCTACATAATATTTGCTAACGGTCTTCTGTAGCTGACTGTGCCAGCTGCACTACAAAATTTTCCGCAATTTTGAAAATAACTGCATGTTTCACGCGCTACAAATTACAGCCCTGGTAGTGTCATTAGAATAAGGTAATCGCTGTGAGCCTTCGCATCCCTTTCTTTAGATATATATCCCTGATTTTTTTAAGTAAATCACATACTTTTATTGTTCAGGAAATATTTGTCGATCTCCGATTGCTGAAGCCTGCTTTAAGCAGTTTCTGCATGAAAGAGGTATCTTGAAAAATGTAAGTCAACTTTAATTTTCAAATCATTGCTTATGGTTTGTTCCATATGTAAAAGTTTATTCCTCACAACCCACTTTGTCAGTCTGAGGGAAAGATCTGTGTTCAAACGCAGTGGCGTAGCTAGGGGGGGGGGGGGGGGCGGCACGTCTGGGGGGCGGCACTTTGGAACAGGACGTTTTGTTTTTTGTTGTTGATAATACAAAAGTACACGGAAAATAAAAGCAAACAGAATGGCAATGTTCAAAATAGTGGCGTAGCCAAGGGGGAGGAGGAGTTTGGGGGTTACAACCCAACCTTTGGCACGCATGTGACGTCACGATATTGAGAATGATGCTTTCAGTCTCTATGTCTCTAAAACAAAGCTTGCCTAATTTTAAACGAAACTCCATTAAAAGAGCGAGTTTTGCCAATACCAAACATTCAAATATCTCAGCCAGGAAGTAGCATCAAGAAAACATAGAGACTTAGCTTTATTAAGTTACCGAAAAATTCCCAAGAAAACATGATCTTATCCTTTTGCTATGCCACCGGACAGCACCATTTTACAGGAATATTTATACTAGGAGATTTATACCCACATTTTTGTTGAAAATGCTCTCAGAATGCACCAAATCCAAAGTAATTTTTAAAAATCCTCCCCCTTTCAAAATTACTGGCTACGCTACTGGTTCAAAACATACAATAATTCCACTTTTAGTCAATTAAAAAAATTTCATTTTCACATGCTTTTTCTTGAGGGGGCGGCAAAATCTGAATCCGCCCCGGGCGGCACATTTCCTAGCTACGCCACTGTTCAAACGTCATCTTGTAATTTGCGGTACGGTAACAAGAAGTGCAGATGTGATGCTGTGACCATTTTCTTTCAATTAAATACACAAACTATGTTGGAGAAGTGATAAAGTTTAAGGAAAATTATTTGTTATGTTGTGATGAGTAACCAGAAAAAAACAACAATGCAAACCTGATTGCACAATCATAAACTTAAGTACTGTACTCAAGCATATACATATGAAGTACAAATTTCATGCTTGAGTGATCCTTGGTTCCATAGCCATAGTATCCTAGGCTATGATTTCTTTATTGTTTGGTATGTTATTTGTCTTTGCATCAGCTGTCAAAAAGAAATTTTGATTGTTTTTCTTTAGTGGAAGGTTGACAGCGCAGCAACCTCCCGGTATGAGATTGGCAGTCCACCCGACCCTCGTGGCCAGGCTTGCATGAAAAGGCACAACACTTACCATCATGTAGAGAAGCATAGAGCTCGTCAGGTCACCACTAATGATTTTGAACATTTTGATTATATATTTGGAATGGATGAAAATAACATGAGGTTTGTCGTGTGACTTCATTATTTTTTACAGAATGTATGAGTTGCGCTGTTTTCTAAATTTGTAGCCTTTGCTTTTTCTTTTAAAAGCATTTTAAACTTTTTGAAGGTAGAGGCTAGTTTCCTGTACGGTACTGTCAAAAATAAAATACTTAAAAAATTGTTTTCAATATTGTGCACAAACTGCTTATTACACATGGGTCATTCCATGCCAAATGAGCAAATTTTTTGGAAAAATTACACCACATGTCATAGATTTTATTGAAATTTGGCATACTTGTAGATGTCGAAGAAATATAAAGAATGCAAAAAAAAATTTCAAACATTGGTGGAGTTATGGGCATTGGAAAAATCACCATTTTTGCCTGTTCCACTTCAGTGATTTTGTCCAATTTCCTATAGTATTTCTAATTTCTTATCCTACGATCATACAATATGGCTGAAAATTGCTAAACAGACATTTTAAGATCCAAGGAATCCAAAAATGTAAACTAAAAAGTTGACAGAGAACTTCTTTATATGATTATAAAGGTTTCAACATGCTACATGCATTTTTCGGAGGCCAAACTTTGGGGGCCTATAAAAAAAATGGGTATAAAAATTAAGAACTGAAATTCACATGTTTTATACGTATACCAATACACTTTTATGTCAAATAAAAAAATTGAATTAATTTTGATAACTACTATGATAAAAGTTAGATTTTCTGACTTGCAAATTTTGACCTTTTTTACACTCATTGTTTAAGATTTTTGTCTATGACATCACAATTTACATTATTGCTTGTTGATGACATCACAATTTACATATTGTTTGTCATGACAATTGTTATGTAGCTCATGAATGAATTGAATACTGGTAATACACTAAGGTTTAGTGCAGTAGGCCATGCACCATAGTAGTGGTAACTTGTAGAGTTATTGAGTTAATTACTCTTTTAACTGTGATTTCAATTTTAGGTTGTCCTATTAGCAATGTATTATTCCTAACATGCTCCACAGATCTTGCAACCAGAAAAGATACTTTTCCCACTGTTCAAATGTTCAAAGCCCGTCTACCTGCTTGAAGCAGAGAAATGTCAAGGTTCATAATAAACATGTTCATCTGTTTCTGCAAGTCCACCAATGTCCAAAAACCCAATGCTTCTAGCAAAGTGAATTTTTATGGTACAATACCTTATTTTTTTCCAATGTCATAATGCTGTGATGAATCCATAACAATTGTGTTATTGTAAAACTAATGTAGTAGCCTACTAATAATATGATAACTACTATAGTGCATGGCCTACAACGTTAAACCTTAGTGTATTACCAGTATTCAATTCATTCATGAGCTGCATTATGACAAACAATATGTACATTGTGATGTCATCCACAAGCAATAATGTAAATTGTGATGTCATAGACAAAAATCTTGAACAATGAGTGTAAAAAAGGTCAAAATTTGCAAGTCAGAAAATCTAGCTTTTATCATAGTAGTTATCAAAATTAATTCAATTTTTTTATTTGACATGAAAGAGTATTGGTATAAGTCCAATACATGTGAATTTCAGTTCTTAATTTTTATACCCATTTTTTTTATAGGCCCTCAAAGTTTGGCCTCCGAAAAATGCATGTAGCAAGTTGAAACCTTTATAATCATATCAAGAAGTTCTCTGTCAACTTTTTAATTTACATTTTTGGTTTCCTTGGATCTTAAAATGTCTGTCTAGCAATTTTCAGCCATTTTGTTTGATCATAGGTTAAGAAATTAGAAATACTATAGGAAATTGGACAACATCACTGAAGCGGAACAGGCAAAAATGGTGATTTTACTAATGACCATAACTCTGTTAATATTTAAACTTTTTCAAAATTTTTTTTTGTATTCTTCATATTTCTTTGACATCTACAAGTATGCCAAATTTCAAAAAAATTTATGACATGTGGTGTAACCCATTTGCTCATTTGGCGTGGAATGACCCACATGTAATAATTGAAAATAATCGTTATCAAAACAGATATATAGATTATATACGTACAGTAAGATGCTGTGGGTTCACTCAATAACTAACTGTACTCCCATTAAATGAGACCAAGATTTCTATGCTCCACATTCAGTGTTATTTTAAATTTCTGTGATGGAACGAGATTTGACGAAAATCATTAATAAATAATAATTTTACTTTTGGACTTAATTGAGCTCGTGAACCATATATACATTGTGTTTTAAGTTTTTGCTACGCCCACAGATGTTGTGTGTTACCATGTCTTACTGTATCTAATTCATTGCAGAGACTTGAAGAGAATGGCTCCTAAACAGAACCATAAAGCAAAGCTCCTCCTCTTGGGATCATTTGATGATGACAAGTCGTTCCAAGGCATTATTGAAGATCCTTATTATGTGAGTCTGTGCATCTGGAAATAATAGGAAATATTTGCAATTATCACGCAATTTGTCACCAAGTTATCTAGTGTGAAGTTTCCACAGTTGAACTTGATGCCTGCAAACTATTTCATTTAGTTGGTTCTATTGAATAGAGATTAGTGTAAGTCAATGGTCGGGAACCTTTTTGAGTAAGAGAGTCATTAAAGCTACATTTTTGGAAATACATTTCCGTGAGAGCCATAGGTTATACTGTAATGCTTTAACACTTAATACAATTAACACGTGGTGGCACTAGTGAAGTTTTGAAAGTGGGAACGCGTCTTAGCAAGAGGAAAAAAACAGCGGGGGGGTTTGGGGGTTCTCCCCAACCAAAAAAAAAATAAAAAATTACAATTAAGTTGGTGCATTCTGAGCACATTTTCAGCTCTAAATTGTAATGAAAAGTTAAGATTTAACTTTTGCGGTTTGCGCTTTAGAAGATTTTTTTTTTTTGTGAGCCAGATACCGTCTTCAAAAGAGCCATATATGGCTCACGAGCCATAGGTTCCCGACCCCTGGTGTAAGTGGAAAATAATGTCACAACTGAACATGAGGCACAATGAGGTTTGTGCAATATTTGTCATTCTTGTCTGGGTTGGTAATTAATACGAGACAAAAGCTTTTCGTTTTTTTGATATCGTTTGCATTCAAATAAATATAGTTGCTTACGCTCATCCGCTTGTTAGGATTTAGCTGAGTGGGGATTGTCTTGTTTGGTTTCCCTATAATTTTGAAAAGTCACTTCCTTGCTGATCATGTAATTCCTTCATATTTTTATTCTTCCTGTTTCTTGGAAGCCGTTGTAATATCAGAAATTAAGTGTGTCACCAAAACGTACTATTATACATTTTGTGATTTCCAGCGGTCTCTTTTCAATTTGTGCCACAAGCCCAATGTATATTTGAGAGCACAAATTACTTAAATTGCACTTTTGAGTACAACCAGCAAGTCCCAGTTGATGTCGATGTTCCTACCACGAAAACTTTTTTTTTATTGTTTTTAACAATAATACTTCAAGGAGCAAAATGACTTGAATGACACTTGCTCTTGCCAGCCTGAAGAAACTTATATTATGACCAGTAACCTACAAACACCAACTTATCTTATATCGATTTTTGTAATTAGTATCTTTTTCGTCCCGGACGCGTTAATGACGAAAAATTAAATGATTGATTGATTATAGAAGAAATGTTTTGTTTCATTTTTATTGAAGAACAAAAATCGATTAAAGGTCCAATCGCTATTTGCTACATTTTGGTATGCAAACAATGAATGAAGGAATATGAATATCGTGCGACATAGTTGCGTTTGTACAGTTGGTGGCGGAGTGATTAAAGGAACCGATCGGAGCATACCATGGGCGTATTTGAAAATACAAGTTCACACAATAGTGCGGTCAGTTGTGTAGTTTCATGCTGTTTTTATGTGTTCTGCTGCTTTTGTCTGTTTTGTTGAATATACATTTAGACAAGTGACAATATTTCTTGGCACCATGAGAAAGAGGTTCCCTTCATAGTCTAGTTGCAATTTATTTGTTGCATGATTTAATGACGACTTCAATCCGTTGACATCAAATGCCGTAAACAAAATATTGTGAGTCCACCCGCTTAATAGACCCAAAATCATCCGGTTCCATGATGGGCTTAATAAGCGGGGACTACTTCAGCGGCATCCGATGTAAACAAGCGATTGCAAATGGATTCGGTGCATTCAATTATGCAATGGATAGGTTGCACCCGAATTAGGATTGAGCTACCATGGCCCCTTTGTCAGGGTATAAAAATTGTTCAAAGGCATTTTTTTACACGAAACTACACAATGGCCGGTTACTATTGTATTCAATTGTTAATCGCGTCTATCATGAAATGCCACAAATACAACGTAGCTCCACATTCCACGCTTTTTGACTCACTCATTTTTGCTTTGCTTTAAAATTGTGGAATCTGTATAAGCCCGCAGGCTCGTAGTTCTTTCCTGCGGTTCTCGCTGCTTTCGTGCCTCTCTTCATAACCTTTAGGATGAAATTCCACAATCCACAGAGTACTTGATCGCCATCTGACATTGCGTTATATACGTGGTTTTGCGTCCTTTTCGTGTGTACAAATACCGCTTTGCAACCTGTGTATCGTGATTGGAACCTCCGAGCGACACACCTTCAATTAAACCAGGGCTTTTAAGCAGCTGCCACCATGGTGTGTGACTTTATACTTCAGTAATATGTGTGGTTGATATTGCTAATTTCGGGCTCCGGGATTGTCAACCTTTAGTTCTGGTGTTATTTAGTTGGTGATCTCACTTTTGTTGTCGGTTGGAAGCGATCATGGATTAAGTTCAACGTTGGATTGGTCCACCTCTGTTTGGTTTCTGTTTAATATTCCGTCTGACATGATGCTTGCTGTGTTTTTCACCTTCACGTATAGACTCAAAATAAATAAGAATGTGGAGCATTGAAGACTGCGTGTCCTGGTTACCCCTCGCCACCATCGTGCCCAGGGGTGTTGTCGTGACGACGGCTACATATAAGCGAGCGTCTCAACATACGACACGCCGCGTCCGCCTCACAACTACAAGAAAAACGGTAAAATAAGTTTCAGAATTCAAATATCTTGGTTCGACGGTTCATGAGAGCGGAACAAGTGAAAAAGAGGTGGCAGGCAGGATGGGAAGCGTGGAAGAAAATAACAGAAGTCATGTGTGACAGAAAGGTGCCAGAAAAGCAGAAGGAGGAATGTCGGTAGTAGCCCTGACGAAAACACAGGAAGGAAAATGCAAGTGGCAGAAATGAAAACGTTGCGATGTTGAGCTGAGAGAGACACAGCTTCAATGGTTGGGTCACGTCGCAACGAGAGACGGAGATTATGTGACAGAAGATATGGAAATAGTGGGAGTGAATGAGGAAGATACTGTTGACAGAGTGATGTGGAGGACTGTTACCTGCATCGGCGACCCCTCTTGAACTGGCTATAAGTTACAGCTAAAATAAAAACATTATGAAAAGCCACAAAACGTCACCTTTGACCTCTGTTTTGCATTGTTACGTTTAATTGTAATTTTTGAAGTTTATGATTCCAAGCCACTGCACAAACACAATTTTTGCCGCACAATAATTTTATTCCTTTATTATTTGAATGGCCAAATGTAGGTCATGGCGATTGGACCTGAACCCTTCTGGTCAGGCTACAACAGCCCAAAAATTCTTCTAAGTTAGTTTGCTAGAGTAGATGAAGGCAACTTGCACTTTAGAATACGAGCGTTGCAGTCTATTCGGTGAAATTTATTCAACTCTGGGCCATTTCAAGGGTCTGACCTTTTAACTACAACCAGGTCCGTTGAGTATAATTCGGGCCCAAGTATAGATTAGATCCTCAGCTCTCTGACCAAGGCACTTCTAAGAAAAATGCCGCACATCCAAATGATACGATATGGCTTCGCCAAGTTTCCAGCCCTTTGGAAAGGGGCCCTAAATTATGCCGGTACTCTTTCAAAAGTACCTTCTGGACTCCCCTATCAACGCTGACTGTGTTGCACTAACCGACGTGTACGTTACAGAGCAATGATGACAAGGAATTTGAAGTGGTATACGAGCAATGTGCTCGATCGTGCAAGAATTTCTTCGCCCAGCTGTGACCACTCTCGGCTTGATACTTCTAGAATTATCTAATGCTGCTGCCACTGCTGGTGTTGCAAATATTTAATTATTTCAACGAAATACAATTTTTCATTTTTGTGCGTATAAGGTAGGCCTACTGTCTTCTGGCACTAACCCCCTTTTTAAACCTTGTAGTTCTGGTGTCGGTGCTACTTTTGTACGAGCCTCTTGATGATTAAATCTTTATCCTGGTAGTTTCGCATACTTGTAGAGGCCTTGAACCACTGACGCAGGCCCGATCACCGAGATTGACAAAAGTGAGATTGAGAATTATTCCATCCATTAGATACTGCTGAATGGAGAGCAGTTCTTGACGTGCGTTGCTCAAGCACCACCACGAGAGTCAAACCAGCGCCGCTTGATCTCAAAGTTTCTTATGCGAACCATCGGGGCCGATCTTCTTGAACCAGACTTTAACACGCCACTAAAGGGCATTTTAACCTCATTTAAAAAGACTTGCAGACATTTTGTGCCAAAATATCGTCCGTTTCCTGAACTTAAAGTAGCGCATCACAATATGTAACAAGCGGCGCTCTAGTTAACAGTCTATAAAAAATGTAACGCGCACTTTGAGCTGACCTTGGAAGGCTCCGTTCAAATCAAAATAACCTTAAATTCAGATGTCTGACTAAAAAAACTGCGAAATAAGTTGTGCGCTGCTACTCGGGACAAAGTATTAAAATGAGTTGCTCATCTCGAAATCAAGCGGCGCTGGTTCAGCCCTCAGGGTGTGCGCTTGAGCGATTCATTTCAAGACTGCTCTCACCGAGTGGATGGAACAATTCACAGAAACTAGCTATGGGAAAAACTTCTCTGTAAATCTCGGTAGGCTATTAAACCGATCCTGCGTCAAAAGTGTCAAGGAGGGAATAAATTATCAAAAGCTTTGTCAGTACGAAGATAAAGATTTCAAAGCAAGGTGATGGGCTTTCCCTTAAAAGGTCAAACGACATGAATGATACGGTTTACGACCAGATGTCCCGCTGAGGGAAAACTTCCATATGGAACGTACATGGGGTAAGCGAGCGGAACAGAGTGGGACGTCTTGTTCATAATGTAAACAGCAGCGCCCCATGTAGGGAACAATGTGCAATACAAAGCGTCATGGAAAGAGCAATTAACATGACAATAATGTCGCTCAATAGCAGGTGGGGTGGGTCTACAAGTGAAATGCAACAAAGTATGCTCGCGAACACGGCCAACGTGAGGTGATAACACACTCAGCAATTCAACGTCCTTTTTAGGAATTCTGTCATTTCTTTATTTTCGTAAACTCCTTTTCGGAATTCCGCCCATGATAATTGACCTGAAAAGACAAAAAAATTAATTTTAAGGTTAGCCTTATGTGGCTTCCGTTCGCTTATTAAAAAGAAGTCGCTCTCCAGTCCACAACACAGTATGTCAGTGCAACATTAGAGGAAGGTAGCCTACAACAGCAGTGCTAAGCCGTGGCCGAGTGGTTAGCGCGTTGGGCTCGCAGTCGAGAGCCTGCATGTTCGACTCCAGCCACCCGCACTTGCTGTTGTTTCTCTGGGCAAGAAACTTTACTATAATTGCCTCTACCTAGTGATCGATTTCGAGTAATGGGTAGTACCAAATTTAAGTCATAAGTACAGTAGACAATCGGAAACAGACATTGCCGTCGGCTGCAGCGTGGGTCAGGTGTATGTCTTTCCCGCAATGCAGGATAAAGATAAACAAACAAACAGCTTACGAATCCGTGTATAAATTAGCTTGACTCCGTGCCAGATTTTCAATTACACTGCAAAGGTTGGGGCCACAAAGTTTAGGGGCTTCAAAATTCATTTGTAACCTACCACTTGGTACATATTTAAAAACGTTTAAACAAAGTGTAGGCTATACCGGTTCTGATCTCCTTTTAGGGCAGGGCTTCCCGATTGGGGGTGCAAAAATTCACCGATGAAGTAGAGCTATACCGTATATAAAGATGGATTTTGTTTAACCAGGGAGGTAGTGATTATCTCTCAGAATATTCTATGTTGGCCTATGCAGCACAACAACAAGAAAATACCACCCAACAAGTTGGTGATGACAATAAGGCTGTGGTCCGAAAGTCACGTGATTGGTGGCGGGATAATGTGATAATATTATGCCAGCACTTTGTTCATTGTTGGCAATTTCTTATCGTACACATTGGGATAGAACGCGTTTTATGCGAGAACGAAGTTTTTCACGTTATAGACTGTGGATTGACTTACGAAAAGGAAAGTGTCAGCTACTAGTCAGGCTAAAAACAGAACTGATATTGGCCTGACTTGCAACTGAATTGGTTTTTCTGTCGATTTGAGTACGGTATGTGAAGTTGGGCTGATTGGCCATTGGCATAACACGCCGGTGGCCCTTGCAATAAAGGAATGGCAGAGACAGGAGAAAAGTCAAAGATCTTGATTAACGCCATTATGTTCTCAGTTTGTGTTATTTCTTTATTCGCTTTTGCATTTTTTGTGATTGCGTTGTTGAAGGTTGCCCTTTTTCCTATTCGTTAGCCATATAAAGGCCGAGCTGCTTTTCTGTGTTGTTTTGTTTTCGTACGTATTTGGAATTTTTTGTCAGAACCATACTCCACTTCAAAACCGGGGGTGCGAGAATGGCTTCATCAATCCCATGGGGTGTGGGGTGATAAACGAATCGGGAAGCCCTGCTTTAGGGTGAAGCAGGCTGTCAAGGGTCTAGACAGCAAGGTTAGTTATTTTTACATTGACTCAACGTCTGTGGACGTTGAATCATTGTAAAAATGACGAATTTTGCTGTCTGGGGAGAGTGATTAACTATATTTGATTTAATTCGCTCTGCTTGGCATTGAGCACTTTTTGTAATATTTATTGTTTATTGAAGCCTATTCTGTACATTTGTGGAAATTTGTCCTGGTAATTCATCAGAAGCAGTAGCGTTGACAGGGGGGGGGGGGGGGGGGGGTACCTTAGGACAATAGTAAACCATCTCATACCAGGATAGAAGTAGCACTAAGTAAATTTTAATTTCTCATTTTCGAAATCTGGGCTACACTTTTTTCCTTTAGTCTACGGCTCATGCTTTTCTTCGATGGTCATGTGTAACCTGGTAATTTACCGAGTTCAACACGGTCGCAACACTTCATTTAAAAGTGAACAAAATCTTTAAACATTTCAAAGATGGATGTTAAAAAATATATATATATATATATAAAAAAACAATGAAAACTATCAATACTACAAAAAAGTGCTCAATGCTAAGCAAAAAAGCAAAGCAGAGCAAATTAAATCAAATATAGTTATTACTATCTGAAGCCTTTACAAATTGTTTCACCTAACGGATCATCAGAAGGTCTTGTATTCAAATAGATTCTATTTGAATACAAGACCTTCTGATGATCCGTTAGGTGAAACAATTTGTAAAGGCTTCAGATAGTAATAACTATATTTGATTTATATATACATATATATATATAATATATATATTTATGTAAATTTACCACCAACCAGGTCTTTGTATTAACTGGGCTAATTGCTAAATTTCAGTTTAAAAACACTGAAGATCAAGACACTCACCGTCCTGGTTCCTATCCAAAGTGTTGAAGATCTCTTTCGATGTGTTCATATCTTTCTGGCGGCAGACGGCGTACATTGCCTGCGTCACAATGCGATGTTTAACAATATTGTGTAGGTACTTGCTTCGGCAGTACATATACTAAAATTGGAACGATACAGAGAAGATTAGCATGGCCCCTGCGCAAGGATGACACGCAAAATCGTGAAGCGTTCCATATTTCTTTAAAAAAAAAAAAAAAAAAACAATATTGTGTAGGAACGATCTACCTGGCGTCAGCTGAAAGCTGCGTAGGCTACTCATTGTAGAGCAACGCGTGGTTCTGCTCGACGTACCAGTGTAGTTTTCACGCATCACGCTAGCCATTAGGCTAATATTACACGTTCAGCAAAATTTTTCTCGGCAGTCTCATGGGCGAAACACGTGTCTATTGCTGTCAGCTCTTGCTGCACTTGACTGTTGAGAAACACGTACTCGACTGTAGTCTATAAAACAATCAATTGGAATTGCTGACAAAATATGCAACTTTGAACATTTAAACAACTAGAACAGGTCTCGTGACTTACTGATAAAATTTCTTGAAGCTCTGATTGGCTGATGAAACCATTTCCATCTACGTCATAGATCTTGAACGACCAATAGAGCTTCTCGTCGAAAGTCCCCTTGAGGGTGAGGGAAAGCCCGATTATGAACTCTCGAAAGTTGAGAACCCCTTTAAGTTACAACCAGAACCTACTGAAGTCAATTCTTTTTCAGGGCTTTGTAAACCCAATAACCTCAAGCATTGTAGGCCTATTAGTTTTTGAAGACTTTTTAAACAAGTTTTTATCACTTTTTTTAGAAAAGCTTGTTCTAGTTATACTGTATACCACAATTTACCCTTAACCGACAATTCTCGTGGTTGGAGCATAACTCACCGTCATGATTGACGTCATAAGTCCTGAACACGTGATCAGAGAATTGCGTTGCGTCACCATCGGGAAAAAAAGATTGGAAAATTTTGATAAAGTCGGATTTTGTGAGTCTCCCATGTTCCGAGTCCTAGGATAAGAAAATAAACAGAAAATATAAAGGCAATAAAATGTCTATGACAAACCTTGAGCTCAGTTTCTGACACAACCGCCCCGTTAGCGCAAAGGTTACGGTCCCGACTTAAGATTATGCGACACTGGTTCGACTCTCGGGGTGTGCGCTTGAGCAACGCATTGCTCTCCATTCAGCGGCACCAAGTGGATGGAATAATTTTCCACCAACAACACTTCAACAATCAGAAAGCTTCACTCTGTCAATCTCGGTGACAGGCCCTGCGTCAAAAGCCTCTACAAGAATGAGAGATTGCCAATAAGCTCTAAACAGGATTAAGCTCTCAAAGTAGCTTTCCTAGTCCGAGAATAAAGATCAAATCAATCAATCGCGAGTATCGAACCAGCAACCTTCACTTTTCAACGTCAGCTTAAATCTCAAACTCGCATTTGCATACTTGTAGAGGCTTTGAACCACTGACACAAGGCCGGTAACCGAGTTTGACAAAGTGAAGTTACCGATTGTTGAAGTGTTATTGTCTACAAATTGTGGTGTCGTTGAATCATGAGCAATTCTTGTCTTGCTCGAGATCACACCAAGAGAGCCGAACCATCGCGAGACTTCAAAAACTTTCTTCATTTATAGGCTACTTGTTCGAAGACACGTGCATATCAAGTGAGCTGTATCGGGTCCAACATCTTTGGTTTCAAATCAATTCTTCAAGGCCAATGGAAAGGGTAGTTTTGCCTAAATAGAATGTTTCAAGCATTTTCAACTTGCTTAGTTACCTTTTTGAAGTCACAATACCATTCTTGCAATTCCTTGTCGTTGAAATCAGTCATGCGCATCAGGTCTTCAACAGCTTTCGGTTTTAAATGACTGCCTTTTTGTCCCATTGCTATTTCTACTTCGTAAAAACAATAAATAGAAATCCTGTAATAAAAATTTGTTCAGTGACCGTTTCTCAAGCAGAAAAACAATGCTGTCTTTTCCTTTGACGCAGAAAAAAGTTGCCGCATGCATTTTTTTTACAATTTATTGAAATTTGTCGGTCTGCGGGGAATGGTAAATAGGAAAATTTTGTGTTTTGACTTAGGCATTGTGTAAAAATCCCCTTCATTTGGAAAACCGAGAAACTTGAATGAAGTGGAGACATTGGAAATTATATCAATACGCCAAGATGCTAGGAACAAAGTTAAGATAAATTTTTAAGGGTAAAGTCACTGGTGGATATCAGGCTAACACTGACCAAAGCAATAAAGCAAACATAACTGAGGGCTCACATTGGTAAAAAATGTCGTGTTTTGGAGGCAATGTAATTTCAAAGAGAGAATCCCAATTATTACACTCAACTTGTCGTCTTTACCTATAAGCTGCGACTATAAAAACAACACGCACGGTTACCCAGATGGTAAAATCCATCATTTTTACGTTGATTTGATGTCTGCAAAAGCTGTATCAATGTAAAGTGATGGATTTGCTAGTTTAAGACCAATAAAACAAATTGGCTGCACAATTGTGAAGCCAAAGTTTTTTTGTCTTGCCTAGGCTTACACCCGGTGGTTGAAGATTTAGATCAGTGGTTCTTAACCGGGGGTGCACGCCCCCTTGGGGGGCGTCAACCACTTTTCATGGGAGGCTAATTGTTTTGCAGTGATTTCAATGTTCTAAATTATTTTTTGTCATTTATATGAACTGGAAATAACAGCCAGGGCTATAAACAGACGGAGCTGTTGTCGCCTTTGTTCTGGAATCTGGTTTCGTTATTCAAGAAAACGAAAAGAACAAAAGTTTTAAGTGTTGACACTCATTGCGTAATTTATCGAAGAGCAGGGGCTCTATCCACTTTTAGAATTTGGGGGGGGGAGGTGATTTTACGACTGTGGGCTAAAATCGTCTTAGTCATTTCAACTACAGTAGGCTACTCCAATGAGTGATCACCCCCTCACCCCCCTTGGATAGAGCCCACATCGAAGAGCCTCAGCATCCGAAACTTTACCTCCACTGAACAACAAAGGGTGTCCAGAACTTAATTATGAAGGTAATTAACTTTGCAAAAGCTGATTGGTTTATAAAAAGTTGGAGCTCTTGCAGTTACTTCTCAAGTCAAAATAGCGCCTGATTGCAAATAATGTTTATTTTGGCTTATTTATTTTTCACACAAATGATTGATGGCTGTTCAAAACATGCAAACATACTTAGAAGGTTCATATCAAAACTACAATCTACATCTGGAAAAGTCCAGTCCAGGTAACAAGGAACTTCAGTGAGCGTCAGTAAGTTGGACGCTGCACTAGCAGATGGTAACTTGAGTGGACTAATCAAGCAACGGCTCATGAAAATGCCTTGAAATCAAACAGCATGAAATATTTTTAGATGCAGATGAAAACATGGAAACAAATTAAAAAAATTTTGAAGAAGCAAAAGAGAAATCAATTTCAAGTCGGCTACCTCACCCACAGGTGCCGTGATTAACATAAACAAAAATACTTTTAGTGTTACAAATGTTCGAAACCTGCGGCGGGGGGGCGCAGAACTTGTAATTATTGTTCCTAATAGCGTAGTCCTATTAGTCTACTGGTTCGTTAGAGTGATTAGAACGTTCAAACAGAATATCAAAGTGATGGTTCACACAACGAAAACTAATGTCGTGCCAGGGCATCGAACTGGTAATTATCGATCGATCATATTTCACTCCACTAATACAGTACGTTAAAAAGAAAATAAGATATTTTGTTGCACTGATGCAGAAAATGTCAAGACGAATATTAAATCTTGTTGCAATTTCTTATTCTTTCAACTCTTCTGTTGATCGCGAAATTGAAGCCAAAAAAACGACCAACAACGACCTGCTCGCTACCAAATAAGAGTTTTTCTTTCTTTTTCTTCTCTTATCTCACATTGCTTGCAGATTAAACCAAGGTACCGTAGAATGAAAACTAATTAATATAAACAGACCTGCCCTACTGAGGAACAGCACAAGATTTAACATTGTAAAAGCAAAAGTTGTTCTCAGTAATGTTTGTTTAGGCTATGGTTAAAAAAGTAACTCATCTCAACCCAAATTGTAGTAAAACCTATTAAGTTTGTAGTTTTGTATCAGTGGTCATGAAAAGCTTATTTTTGATGCTGTTGGTGTTCTAAGACTTCACTGCATCTTATGCCTCGCATAACTTAACGGAAAGGCTCTTCACATTGATTTAGTTCTGGCAACACTGAGCCAATTGCCTGACAACATTATTCATTCTATCTCCTATGACACAAACGGCTTGTAATCGCATCCACAACATTAGAAAGTACTTTTTTTTGTTCATTTGAGAACTTCAATCGTTCTTGTCCAAGGCTGGCTGCACTTCATCTCATTTGCCCGGTTCAAGTCTCACGTCCATTCAGCTGAGACGTGCGCAGACGCTGGAAGGCATTCTTTGAAGCCAAATGTTACTTTATTTCATCATAAATGTTGACGTGTTACGTTGATTCAACGTCGGTGAACACTGAACCAACTTAATTAACTTGGTTGGCTGGGAAGATTCAGGTAAGTTGGTTTGATTGGCAGTTTTGCTTCAACGCTTCGCACTAAATCTCTGGCACTTCCTCAGAATGCCTTGGGTGACAAAAACAGAATTTTGAAAATATTTGTCACTACTTTCATTCAATTACGTTGTAACAATGCAGCAAAAACTGTTACATTCAAAAACCAAAGAAATGTTAATGAGACTGCAATCAAACAGGGCTGTTCAAAAATTGTTTTTTTTTGGTGACAAACAACATGTTATGGATATAAATGGGTTTCGTGTGCTACAAAATTACAATTTTCCGTGGGATTTTTTTCATCAGTTTAAAGGTTGATTTTATTCATACAATGTTCCTGTGAAAACTGGTGTCACTAAGCAGCGAGTTGTCCACTAAGTCTACTCAATGAAGCAAGAATTGAATGCAGTTACCAAACAGTAGATTGAATTAGTTGCTAAAAATGAAACCTTGGAGCCTTGACTCAGTTACATTGCTCACACATTTCAGTACATAACCGGTGATGTTTTCTTAGGTTCCTTGCACAAAGTAGCTTATACACTTTACTCTGTCCCTGTGTGAGTTCTGACGTTCGGCTGCGTGGCCGAACGGTAGAGGCGCTTGAAAGGACTCTGATTCGACACCGCTCCAGAGCATGGAAGCACCTGATTCGATGACTAGGCTACACATCCCCTTTCTGCTTCCATCTGTTTGTTGTGCTGTGTTGCAACTGTGGTTACGCACACGGCTCAAGATTACGCGGCGCTGGTTCGACTCGCGGGGTGTGCGCTTGAGCAACGCATTTCAGGACTGCTCTCCATTCAGCGGCACCTAGTGAATGGAATAATTCCTCTGCAACAACATTTCAACAAACGGAAAACTTCACTCTGTCAATCTCGGTAACCGGCAACCGGCTCTGCGTCAAGAGCCTCTACAAGCAGGCCCGGATTAAAGTCAAATGGGGCTCCTGTGCTAATGAATTTTATGGGGGCCCTTACCAGCTTACGTGGAGCGTAATGGAAGTAAGCTGGTTTCGCTTGCAGAGAAAAGCGAGCCTTGCTTATAGGTAAGTTAGATAACTTTGAAATAGCACGTGATCGATGATTAAATAAGCATGTGCAAATTAAGTCAACAATGTTTACGTTATAATGGATGCAAAATCACACACATTAAATCAACGAAACCGTGCAAGGGAAAACATTGTAGCAAGGGACCACTGTTAGTAGGCTACTGCAAATTGCAATGAAAGGTTATTCTGAATTTCTATTCTAAACTGCTCTTTTATTCACTACTAACTACTAATAGGATTTAGAAAACTAACATGAAATTCAGCCGAACGACTTTTTTCTGGCTTTCTTTGCTGTAAAGTCTGTAAGGATAGCATCAAAATTGAGAAGTCGCAGTTTATCACACTCTATGCTGAGAAGGCTCAGATGGGGCTCTCTGTCTGCGGGGCCCCTGTGCTTTAGCACACCCTAGCACAATGGTTAATCTAGGCCTGTCTACAAGTATGCGAAACTACCAGAAACAACCTATCAAAGATTTTGTCAGTCCGAGGATAAAGATTCAAGAACCAACCAGCTGTGATCCGAAGCGCAATTGGGGTAACATGAAACATGATTGTTGTTTCTCACAACAATGTTAAAACCATTTTTGTCGAAACGATACAACAAAAAGTACTTTTTAAGCTGCAAGTTTTAAAACACCCAACCAGCCTATTGCAACCAAGGTATGGTTCATATTGTTAGGGTAGACTGGGGTAAAAAGCCCACCCGGGGTAAAAAGCCTACCTTAATTTTCTCCTTACAGAGTTGTGTAAATAAATAAATACTGCCACCATGTGTATGACTGCATTGTGGGTAATCATTAAACGCATGCTAAAGGAAGCCGACTTGACGCAAGAAAAGTGTAGACTAAAATGGTTGGTTTTGCTTGATTTCTTATAAAAATTTAAATCAGGAAATGAAGTACTGCTCTTCTCAGAAAGACGAACGCACCTTGATATTTTGTTACGGAGTAGTCAGTTGCTAATTCTAGGGATAGCTAACGATAGTTTTATCCAAGTTTTTATGGTAGTAGAAAAACTTTGAAAATTTAAAGCATATGCTATTGGGGTAAAAAGCCTACCATGGAGAATATGCCATTGGGGTAAAACGCCTATGGTGGGCTTTTTACCCCTTAATTATGTGGAACATTGATGAGACTGGCATATCGAATGTTTGTTAGCCAACCAAAATAATTGTGACGAAAAGATCAAGAGGAGTGGGGATAATAACGAGTGGAGAAAGAGGAAGAACTGTCACAGTCATTTGTGCAACTAATGCAGCTGGCTCTTACATACCACCCATGTTCATATTTCCGCGAAAGTGCATGTCAGATTCTCTTATGAATAACAAACCTCCTGGAGCAATTGCACATTGCACTAAGAGTGGATGGACTGTCGAAGATAGCTTCATGACATGGTTGAATCACTTTTTGTGCAATTGCTAAACCATCAAAAGAAGACACATTATTATTCTGGATGGACATCATAGCCATAAAACGCTTAAAGCTGTAAAGTTTTCATAAGAAAATGGCATTGATATCGTTACCCCACCACCACACTGTACACACAAAATGTAGCCATTGCACAGTCTCAAGAAAAGCAGCTAAGTGAAGGTTCCAGGAAAAACAGCACAGTGATGGGTCTCTGATAAACCAACAAAGTGATGAGTCCTCCGAAAAGCAGCAAATTGATGAGTCTCAAGAAAAGCAGCCAAGTTATGGGTCCAGTGCCGGTCTTAGGGTTTTTCGGGCCCTGTGCGGAATATGCTTTTGCGGGCCCCAATGACAATAATCCAATTCAGTGGCGTAGCTAGGTACTTTGAAAGGGGAGGGGCGGCGGTGGCGGCGTGATCGCCAAAGATGACAACCAGCGGCGAGGGGTCTGGGGGGCCTCCCCCAGAAAATTTTGAAAAATTACTTTGAATTTGGGACATTCTAAGAGCATGTTCAACAAAAATTTAGGTATGAATATTACTGTGAAATGGTGCTGTCCGGTGGCATAGCAAAAGGATAAGATCATGCTTTCTTTGGCATTTTTCGGAAATAAAGCTATGTCTCTGCAGTATGTTGAGTCTGGATGCAACCTATTTCGTCCCCTGAAATCGTGTAACAAAATTAAATTTCGACTTATTTCGTCCTCTGAAAAGATCGAGAAATTTTGAAATGTTTGCAGCAACTCCGATCAGCGATTTCGGCTATGTCGTTTTTTTTTCTCGATCTTTTCAGGGTACGAAATATTCAGGCGACGAAATAGGTTGAATTCGTTGAGTCTCTATGTTTTCTTGTTGCGAATTCCTTTGCTGAATTCACTTGTTGAATTTTTCCTTTGAAAATGACAAAATTACTGCATTTTCTGAGTAAATTGCGGGCCCCCTAATTTGCGGGCCCTGTGCGATCGCACGGTTTGCACATCCCAAAGACCGGCACTGATGGGTCCTTGACAAAGCAGCCAAGTGAAGGGTTCCAGGAAAAGCAGCAAAGTGATAAGTCCTTGGGAAGACAGAAAAATGAAGGGTTCTTGGAAAGCCAACATGGTAGGCCTACTGATTCAACCTTTCATCATAATATGCCGTCAACTTCATCAACTGGTCCATGAGAGAAGACATTGTAAGAGCAAAACGTGTTCTTTTTGAGCTGTGCACACCCACGCATGCCACATCGAATGCTAAGCTCAAACGAAAACGTAGCCTACATCAGAGCAAGCACAATTAATCACATCTTCTCCTTACAAAAAGATGTTAAGCTACAGGAAAAGAAACTTGCTACTAGCAAACTTTCAAGAAACCAAAAGAAGACTGTGTCCAATGTCCATGAATAGGGCACCTAAAAGAAAGCAAAAGAGAATCAAGAAAACGTTGTTGCTGATGATTTAGAATTTAGATCATGAGAGATAGCCTTGCTTAGTATATGGGGAGCCGTTTTCTAACAGTAGGCCAGGAGAAAAGTGGATGCAATGCAGCATGTGTAAGCATTGGGCACATGAAGAATGCACCCCTGGTGAACGTGTTTATGTCTGCCAAAACTGCAGCTCAGATGATGAATTCTAGTTCAACAATATTTTTTAAGTTTATTGTAGGCTACATAGCATATTATGTAGACATACAGTGCTGATGTTTGTTAGATTAAGTATCTTTTCAGTACAAATAACTTTCTGCAAAATGTGTAGATAGCCTATGTCGAATTCTGAATGCATTTAAATCATAAAGATATCAGCATAGAAATAAAATATTTTCTTGTTTTTTTTTTAACCTGGAAATAATGAAACATGAGCTCTAAAGTTGGCAAATGTTAGGTTTTGGTAGGGAGCATAATGTGAACATTGTTACCGTATATTAAATTTACTTAAACTGACAACGTCACAACAAACTATTTCTCTGTTTGAGATCATTTCTGGCTCATAAAGCTTGGTGGGGTAAAACGCCTACCCCATAGGCTTTTTGCCCCAGCGCAGGGGTAAAACGCCCCTTTCAATGTTTTTAATTTTGTCATATTGTGTGCTTCGTTCAAAAATTTCATCTTTGCTTTTATGGACAATTGATTTAGTTGCATTATGCCTTTATGTTAACGTGGTGGATGATTCAGTAAATAATAAAGGTGAAGATTGGTGCGTGTTTTTGCTTAAGGGGGGCTTCTTACCCCAGTCTACCCCTACTCCCCTTGCCGCACTGATCCATACAAAATTGACACTAGCATTTTGGTTATGGTACGACTTGACCTGGAATCGAACCTAAACTCCCCAGAACCCATAACAAAATGCGAAGATAATGGCCAGTGTAGCAGCTGCTGGTAACACCTTGGAGGCTTTCCTAGACTGTGGCGACATATTGATATGAACCGTGGCGTTTCACTGATGCAAAGCTGAACAGTTCAGTAACCTAACCAACCTTGTTTAGAGAGCTTCTATTTCTGTTTATGCAAAAGTTCATTTCAAATTTAGACGTTGGTTTAAAAATAACTGAACGTATTCGTTCGTGCGTAAAGGCGAAAAAATACCACACAGAGACATGGTGCTCAGATCACGATTGTGATAATATAATGACACACAACGTCACAAACAGGTTGTTGTGAGAACCAAAATAATGAAGCAGCAACCGGAAATGCGTTGTTTTCCAATGGGTCACTTTAAAAAAACTTTTGCTATAAAATAACAACTGCCTAGAATTGAGGTTCGACAGATGATGACGAAAAGTTAATTTCCACTCCTCTTGTTTTGCAAGAAACATTAAGAATTGTATTTATCTTCTGTTTGTTACATACTACACAAACTTACACTCAAAGCGGATACGTGCTAAGCCGATACCTCAGACACATGGCGACCTTGCTATGGTTAACTTAGCTATAATCTGTTTATAAAAACAACATTTACTTAGCCATCTTCACCATGACTTAGCCTAATTTGAACAGGCGGTTTCTAGCATGTTTGCTAGACAGCATTTTGAATCGAAAACTTTCGGTCCTTCGATATAGGCCGAATATTTCATAATTCATTTCGGCCGTGATAGTAAATAGGCTCCCCACCCCTGATTTAAGACATTACCTCGATTCAAGCTATACGTCTCTTACGAACTATATACGTCTCTTACGAACTAATAAGCTCTTTTGTTCTTAAAAATATACAGCCCTTTTGAGCACTGGAAGTATTATGCAAAAAGGGTTTTTGTAAACATGGTAACACTTCACCGATGACAACGAGATAGATTCTTCAAAACGAAATATTTCGTTTTGGCTCAAATCGTTTGGAAAATCTTAAAAAAATGCTTTTCTATTAGTTTTCATCGCTTCAGATTTAATTTTTAAAAAGTCAAGTTTTCAAAAGGAAAATCTTCTAACCTCGATTCAATTCCGGTGCGTGTGGCGTTTCTTGCTGAACTGAACTGTCAACCCCCTGTCAAGCTGTCAATACTGCCCCTCATCAACCATGCTCCCCATCAACATTGCACTCCATCAATACTGCCCCTCATCAACCATGCTCCCCATCAACATTTCCCCCCATCAACACTGCTCCCCATCAACACTGCTCCCCATCAACAATGCTCCCCATCAACCATGCTCTCCATCAACACTGCTCCCCATCAACACTGCTCCCCATCAACAATGCTTCCCATCAACACTGCCTCCCTTTCAACAGCGTTCCTCATGTCAACCGACTGATCACAAACTTTATTCAATGGCGATGTTGGAAAACAAACTGAAACGGTCAATTATCACAGAAATCATTAAACAATTCGATGGAAACAAAAATGTGATGTAAAGGTTTCCTTTCGTGAAAAAGAGTGGGACTGGGATCAGTGATGCGTGACAGGATAGCTTGATCATATTTACGTCATTTCGTTCAACAAAGGGCAACACTATTTAATTAGAAAATCACTGGCAGATGTTGGAGCTTTAAGAACCTAATTTTTTTTGTTTCAAATATTTTTTCAGACTTTGAGGAATAATTTTCAAACTAGCTAATTTACAAATTCCTCTTAAATCTAACCAATGAACATGTTTGTTTCACATTAACAAACGGTCATTGAAAGACTTTGATAAATCAGATTTATGTAAATTGAGCAATGCATTTGCGTCTTCATTTTTGATGATGCCCGTCTGACGTGGTTTGTTTCTTGCTTGTTTTTTGTTCTTATTTTATTTTATTTTTTCATAAATTGCAAGCAAGATAAAAGTTTACAAGGAAATAAGTGCCACATTGCTGTTGAGAGCTTCACAAACTTGTCATCGCACCGGTACATCGTGCAGCGGCATGAACTGCCGTTACAAGAGTATCATAACATTTTTGACGGAATACAACATCGTTGTGTTGCTATGGTTTGTTGACAAATCTTGTTATTCAATTCATGGAAGCAACTCAGAGGCGATGATTCGGGAATGTTCAACTCATCGCTTTTGGCGAACATCGATATTGGAAAGTCATGATCCAGTGGCTCCAACTTAACTCGGCGATGATGAGGATGCATAGTAGTTAGTGGAGTAGTGGAGTAGTAGCAGAGTAGATTTGGGGTGGTGAAAAGATAGATCTTTGCTCTCAAAGGCTCCCACAACGACGAGAGTAGTTCCGTAATTTCAGTACAAAAATATCTTAACTGGTTGGTAGACAAACTCTGATCTTTTGTTATTGATCTTGTCATCTTAACCAGTGTTTCCCCCCCTACATTTATATAAAAATCATGAAAAAAAATAATTTACAGGACTAACAAAGTCCTTCATTTGTTGGCATTTCTTTATTTCTTTGTAGAAATAGAGTTTCCTGACACTGTTGACTCCAACATCTCTAGGAGTCTTTTGTCTCTTTTTATTCCTTTTACAAACTCGGCGACGGTTATCAAACCTGAACAAGAAAACATAGTAAACATTTCAACAACTAAAAGCATAGAGATATTGTTTGACAATAACAAGTAGAGAGATATTGTTTAGCAATGAGTGGCGGTTCCAGGGAGGGGGAAATGAGGCAAACGCTCCCTAAAAACACAAAAAAAAAATAATTTTATTCATGATGTATTTTCAAGGTCGGCTTGATGTAGACCTACAAATCGTTGTGTTTGGTTGAAAACGCCAAAGCCGAACGCAAATTACTGGATCCGCTCCTGTTGACAATGGACTTCATCTAACGGCGTGTTTTAATTTCAAAGCAACTGCACTTAACTGAAAGGAAAATTTATTGCTTGCTTTCTATTTGAAGTTAACCAGCTCAGTGGCCGAGTGGTTTCATCTTCGGCTCTGGTAGATCTGAGATTGATTCCAGGTCGGGTCAAACCGAAGACTTCAAAAACGGCAGCAATTGTGTTCTTTCTTGCATAAAGCAGTGAGAATTAAGTCGGGTGATAATGTGATAACATCGTAAACCTGATATAAATTAAACGTGAACCCTGTCGCTAAAAAACCTTTGCTGTTGTAGAGCGACAATACAGTACAAGAAAGCATAAGATTATTAGTATCCATTTGAAGTTTCTTAAAATTCATCATGTGATTAGCAACGAACACAGGATCGGTGCAGCCGCCCACTGGTGTGCCCACTGCCCACAGTGCCCACCCTTCATCATGATCCGTCCATGGTGTCCCCATACGTTTTATGGTATACAAGGTCTAATATAACATATAGTACATATTATAATAATATTGTATAATATATATTCCTCCATAATATAGTTTAGGTCTAAACAACTGGTCTTATCCTCTTCCTTCTATAAAAACTGCAATAAGCTAATTTAGTTGTTCATATTGCCAAGTGGTATACTAATATTTTTATTTCGGAATTGGCTCTTAGTGTTTTTTTTCCAGATTTTGAGGGACACACAATCAAATGTCTGCCGTGCTGATGATTTAAAACCATGAACAGTCCAGGCAACTGACTAGCGGCTAAGTGAAAGGAGATTGAACGAGCGAAGCAATCGCGAGATGTTTACAGGAACCAGAAACGGTGCATGTTTTTCTATATTGTTTAGAGATTACGTGACCAAATCCTCTTTTGAATCAGCTGCTATCTTGAAAACTTTAAACAACTAATTGTTGTTATGACGTCAGCTTTTTAAAACTGTTGTGAGTTCGAACAAACGTAATTTAGTTTCAGATTGCGATTGATCGCGACTGGTGCTTTCACCGCGACAGAGCGACGCTATTGTCTTGCCAAAACATTTCAGCGCTGTTTCGATTACAATTGGGACGCAATTAAAGTTTAAAACGATGAAACTGTTTTAAAAGCTCAGATCGCGATTTTGGCAGCTTCGACATGATTAATTATTTATGACAAATTACTTTTGAAGAAAATCGGACTGAGCCGTCTCTGCAACTCCGCTCAAACACAAAAACCCTCTAACAACCACCCAACTGTGAGTTACACCTTTCAAAATATATATATTTTACGTTTAACTCCATGTTATGGCACTTGCTTTCTGCATTTCTTTCAAGAATTGTTGCACAGAAAGTCGAGCCACTGAATTGTCAAGAACACTTTTGCATACGCAACCGCTTCAAACAACAAATCAACCGTTTTTACATTGATTTTACATTGACTAATGTAAAAAATCGGTTAATTTGCTGTCTGGGCGAATAAACCCGACCCAACTCACAATGGATGGAATACAATTTTTGGATCCTTTTATCAACCGCTGGGACATCTGTTTTAATGACAGGTCTCAATTTCGAGCCTGAGGCTTACTATCCGATAGGTAGATTATAAGGTTGCTTGAAGGCCAACGAAGGTGCCACAATGCTCACAAATTTGTGACGAAAATAATTAAACAACAATAAGAAAGAAGTTTTTTGGCAATTGACATTTGTTTGATTGCCAAACTGTAGGGAACCCTCAACGGTAAACAAATAAGTTGATGTTGACCAAGATTACTGAAACTCATTTGGTCGTCTACAGACTCTACAGAGCTCCAATAGGTTCGTTTCATTCATATACATTTTTCATTAGTTAAAAACTTTGAAGTAATGAAATTACGTTTACTAAACACACGCACTCTGGCAGAGGGACTTTCCAAATGTTTAAACTGTCCCAGAAACAATGTTTTGCAAATCAAATGTCTCCAGTGATCTTTGTTTCGCAATCAAAGTGAGTAGGCTACAACTCGCCATAATCTTTTATATATTTAAATTTTAAATTGGTGCATTGTCTATCACAAAATTGAAACTGAGATTACTAGCTTATGTAGCCCACATACATTTCTGTACTGTTGTAGAATGATTGATTCTTGATTGATTGAGACTGGGAAAGCTTCTTTGAGAGCGTAGCCTAATCCTGGCAGCTTCGCATGCTTGTAGAGGCTTTGAACCACAGACGCAGGCCCGGTTATCGAGATTGACAGTGGAGTTCCCGATTGTTGTTGAAGTCTTGTTGGCGGGGAATTATTTCATTCACTAGATGCCGCTGAATGGAGAGCAGTGCTTAACGTGCGCTGCTCAAGCGCACACCCCGAGGGTTGAGGCACCGACGCTTGATCTCGAAGGTTCTTCGTTCACGAAGTGACGCGCTAACCAACTGAGCTATTCTGGCGGACAATAGCCTTCATTTAAGAAGTTTTTGGTTAAGTGGAAATACTTTTCAGGTCATGAATATTAGTTATTTAATAGCGTTTTGTTGTGTGGAGATACTTGATGTCGGCAGCCGTGGCCGAGTGGTTAGCGCGTTGGGCTCGCAGTCGAGAGCCTGCATGTTCGACTCCAGCCACTCGCACTTGCTGTTGTTTCTCTGGGCAAGAAACTTAACGATAATTGCCTCTACCTAGTGATCGATTTCGAGTAATGGGTAGTACCAAATTTAAGTCATAAGTAAAGTAGACAACCGGAAACTGACATTGCCGTTGGCTGCAGCGTGGGTCAGGTGTATGTCGGAAGGCGTACACCGATGCATAGCGCTCAAGTCCGCTTTCCCGCAATGCAGGATAAAGATAAACAAACAAACAAACAACTGTTTCTTTCGCTTCAGGTGCTTTCTTTGTTTGTCTTTTCTATCATCGCGTTTGTCTCTATAGTCTTTACACTTACAGTGTAAATTGCTTTTTCTTGATATGCTGATTAAGATCTTATTCAATCAACAGCTTAGCCCAGGGGTCGACAACTTTTTTTAACAAAAGAGCCATTCTGCTATATCCTTCGGTTGATATGATTAGCAAAAAGTCACCAAACGCAATATGCGTATTTCAAGGTAGTTCTTTGAATATAGATCAGTCAGACCATAGTTTTTCTTCCTACAAATGATTCTTGTATATATGGCAATCTCCATCTGTATACGGCTTTCCGGAATACCGGAAGAGATGATGTCAGCGATGGGAATGAAGGCTGAATGTTTGCTTTGGAAAAGCGTGTATGCAAAAAAGAAAATGACCTAAAGACTTCGATATTCCAAAAAGTTTCATGATACAACAAGAAAGTGAAAGAAGTGAGTTGAGAGTGCAGAATAATTAAGGACCACCATGGGGATGCATGATTTCAAGAGAATATGGAAGATCGTGAATCAACGCTAGCTCTTTCATTGTAGACTAAAGATCAGTTTGGAGTTGGGAAAGAAAGATAAGAAAGTCCATCTTTGTGGCCAGGACAATAAGTTTAACATTTAAGAAGCAATGAGCTACTACATTACTGAAATATTACCGTTATCCTTACATCATGGCCCTAGAAGCACTGGAAGAAAGATGATAGTGCGATCAGTGCTGTGTCAAGGGGGGGGCCAAGGGGGGCCCGGCCCCCGGGCCCACCATCTCAGAGGGCCCACAAGTAATAGACTTTTGCGCGTCAGTGTCATGTTTTTTAGCTGCTAAAGTTTACTGCGTGTACTTCCATTGAGAAGATAATTTAGGTCCAATATCAATGAGATGCCGGGCCTGGGCCCTTGTACCAAAATATCTCAAAAATCACCATATTATCTTGAATCAAAGTTAAAATAGGCTGCGACAACATTAGTAAAATCATTTGTATTTGAAACAAAACAGGTTGGTTGCAATTGAATACTTGAAATCAAGAAGGGCCCAATTCCCACAAAGGTGTGTTTAAAATAAATGTGTTGTAGTTATTTTGTGATGGAATTTCAGGGGGCCCACAGGTAATAGACTTTTGCGTTTCAGTAACAATGTGTTTTTTAGTTGTTAAAGTTTACTGCGTGTAGCCTACTTGTCCATTAAGAAGATAATTTAGGCCCGGTACCAATGAGATGCTGGGCCCTTATACCAAAACATCTCTAAAAACACCACATTATCTTAAAGAAAAGTTAAAATATGACAACATTAGTAAAATTACCTGTATTTGAAATAAAACAGGTTGGTTGCAATTGAATACTTGAAGTCAAGACGGGCCCAATTCCCACAAAGGTGTGTTTAAGATAAATGTGTTTTAATTATTTTGGTTGTTTATTTTTTCGTATTTTGTGGTAGGACTTTGGAATTGGCAACTGTTGAACTGAAACCACTTTATACACTGGTAGGATCACCATACTTTGTAAGCTACTGTTAAACCACGAAGTAGACAGCTCATTTTAAATTGATTGTCATAAATGGGAAAATTATGTAAGACATTTGCATAACTTTATTGCAATGCCTTGTCTAAATTTTGCAAAAGCATAGATTGAAACCTTTCTTTAGCATACCGGGTAAGGTGAAAGCGTTCATGTTTTGTAGGTTAGCTTCTCTTTAGCATAAACTTTAAGAGTGAGGTACGATTGATTTTGAAGTCTGCCAATAACTAAACAAGACACATAAAATACTTTTTGTAATACTGGACTAGCTGAAAGTTTGGTTGGTCTATTGATATCCCTTTTAACAATAAAGTATTTTTCTACATCTACTGGTATAACTTGTAAGGTAAAAGTCTTTTTTAAAGTGTCATAAGCTGCATTAAGGCTGTTGCACTTTTAGCTTAACGTTTTGGTTTTACAGGGTGTTTTGTTTTCTTAAGCTTAACTTCAAAGTGAATGTTACTGGTTTACAACTGGTAGTCTAGTTCTAGAATGGTGTAACATTGCTATGTACCAAGATTTCATTCAGCATTTCATAAAGAAGATGTCTTGTTTGAACTACCGACATTCTTGCTTTGAACATTTCAGATAAACAAAACTCTCAAAGAGGAATTCTTTGAAATGGCTGACCATGGAGGTTTGTCAGAACCAAGCAAACTTTGCTTTGCCATTATTGCCATTGAAGTACATTCGTTTACTATGATTACCAATGGTGCAGACGTGAGACGTGCTGCAAAAGTTTTGCAGATGTTCCAAACAAGGGAATGTTTTTCTCAAAGCTCTTTGCATAGTTTTTTTTTTCAAAAGTTATGTTGAGCCAAATGTTAAACCTTGAATGTACCAGAAACCATGAAGCATTTAATGCGATCTTTACCCATGTCTTTAATTGCTGTGGTAAGAACCAGATAAAGTGACCAGCAGGCCACAAGCTGAAGAACAACCACCAAAAGTAAGGCAAACAATTCAAAAACTGACCTCAAAGGTCAGCAAGTAATAAGCGGACATTGAGTAGTGTAATAATCAATTCACCTGCCTTTAGATGTAGGCCATAAAAATGTTTGTCTTATTTGTAGTCTATTCCATTTCTGCAGTCATATTTTGTTTACTGCTAAAAAATTGTAAACAGTAAACAAAATAGCATTTCTCACAGATTAATTAGCATTTCATTTTTAGCATTTACAATCCCGTAATTATAAATATCCCTGACTTTACAGAGGTAGCTATCGGCAAGTGTAACTAGCATACATTTAGATACCAGTATAATAAGTATTTTATGACAGTTGCCAGGATTTTGTTTGTGATTTCAAATCGTTGCTGCTTTATATTTCATTTCTTTCATTCCAAGCAAAGATGAAGGTATAACTTGATAGACCTGTGTTTACTATAAATTATATTTCTGCTGTGTTCTGTACACTGCTGGGTTGATGGTTGTTTATGAAGTTATAAAAGTTTAACTAGGTAGTAGTTATTGTGCAGTAAGCATTACAACATTTCATTAAGCACCAGTAACCTATGAAGGCTTTCTGAGTACTGCACAGTTGTCAGTGAGTAATGAAGCTGTTAGACCTTACCTATAAACCTCTTAACTAGTGTTGCACTGTAAATATTGCTCCGTTTTGTTAAAGTTCATAGTAATTTTCTTATGTATGCTGTGATTCCTGTGAAGTAGTTGCAACATGTGATAAAGTTATTAAACTTCATCTACATAAGTCAGCATTCATGCTCATGTACCATTCCAATAACAGCTGTTTTTAGCATGACCAATGGTGTTTGCATATGAAAAAAATAATTACATGTAGTAAAGTTAATTCAACAGTTAGATTACAGCAACTGCTGCTCATAATAATTGTGCTTCTTAAATTTAACAATCACAATGTTCCAAAAATAAAGCAATTAATAAAAAAAATGTTTTAGTGAAATATAGCATGATTAACAACAGGTTTCTAATAATAGTGTATCTTGTGTGAGTAGGCCTAGTTAATGAACCATGTACGCCATTCTGTGCTGTTATAAATTACCACTGTTCTGTTGTGAATTGAAAGTATATCACTAGATTGGTAACTACTGTTTTTATCATACTAAAGTTCCTGATTATGCACATTTGAGTTTTGAGTACACTTGAGTTTTCATGTTAGCATTTTGAATGGGTATACTTGGGTAGCTTTTTGAAAGTATTGTAATGGTGAGTGGTTTAATCAATCAATCACTGGTTTATGTTTTTTCACAAAATATTACACCAAATGCACTGGTACATTACATAAAAGTGAGAGAGGAAGGAAGCGGAAGACCTTATGAGGTCACCAAGTCAGCCTCCACCCCAGTGATCCTATAAGGCAAAACATAATTACCACTTGGTGAAAGTGTTAAAATGTTGTTTGTTAAAGCATTTGTGAATTCACTTTATTTTTTGCACTTCTAAACTGTTTTGCTATGTTATGGCTATACATTTAAAAATAATAGGTTAGTGAAATTTCAGATGCCAACTGTAATTTTGGAAAAAATTGCTTTCAACTGTAACTAACCAATTTAAAATTCTCATAATTTTGTCAATTCTTGTCCGATATAAAAACTTGTATGAACTCAATTGTGATAAGCATGTCAAATTTTTATGCTAACTTCTACTGTGTGATATATACTGATATAAGATCTGGGTTGAATGACCACTACGCTTCATGACCGTTGCCAGTATGTTTAGAAATCGTTAACATTTTTGGCTTTCATTGCAAGCAAAGGTGTAGCTATGACTTGATGGACCTGTGTTTGCTCTTATTTACATTTGTATTGTTTTCTCAACTGGTGAGAAAGTCTAGTGAAGTGAACCACCTTTCCATATAAGTGCAGTTAACATACACACTATATTATCATAAGTCTGCTTGCCGATCAGGGGCCCAAAATTATTTTGGCCCCGGGGCCCACCAAGGGCTTAACACAGCACTGAGTGCGATAGTTGGCGCAAGGAAAGATTTGGCTATCAGATTTGCAGACAATCAAGGAGTTGTAACATCTTCAAAGAATGGTTTTTAAAGAACCATGAAAACTGAAAAGAACTAACTTAGTAGCGAGTTCTCGGGTAGCTAAGTTATTCTAAATTTTATCAGCCATCTCACAGGAATTTGTGATGTTGACCGCTACCTTGACTCTAGGAGACTCAACAAACGTAAACAAATACTCAACAAAGTGAGAAAAAAACACCGAATTCTATGGCAATCGAAGTACTTACCATCTCCGTTTATATCTAAGCCTTTGAATGCTTCACTGCCTGACTTGATCTGTTCCGGTTCACTGACCCCATTGATAGCATATATTGCCTGTGAAGTAATAATCACGTGATAATACAACGTATTATTACATAATCACTATGAATCATGGGTGATTGTTTGTTGTATTTTTTCCGACTGTTCTAGAATCTAGGCTACTGATTGTTTGTCATAAGCTGCTTGGACGAATGGGGATCAACTCTCTGCCAAAAGTTCGGCGAGATGTTTGCAAAGCCAAAGTCAAAGTGAATTTCCCGCCCACCAATATAACCCAACAGAGAAAACCTGAACAAAGAAGAGAAGATCAAGGTACGACAGCTCGATTCCAGGCTTGTGTAGTTGACCAGCGCACCGACAACATTTATTTAGTGTTGTCTCATGGCAAGAACAAATTTCACATCGATTAAATTGTGACGGTTAATTTTAAAAGCAGATTGTTAAAATGAACCTTATTTAAAAGAAGCGGTGCGGCTGGGAACCGAACCAAGGACTCATGCACTAAAACACACAATTAAACTAAAAGGGAGATTTATTCACTTTGAATTTTATCAATACATTGTCAAAAATGAATATCAATTGGTCCATAGTCTTCACATGAAGTTGATGTTATTTGAATAGATAAAAAATTGAAAACTATTTCCGGCTACTCTTAGAGCATTTTAGAAAGGATTTTTACTAAACGGAAGCCGAGGAAGACGCAAGCATTAAACCACAAAACTACCACGTTGAAAATAAGAAACATTAAATGGCCACCGGCCCTTGAAGAAAGAACGACATCGATTGGTGAGATAATCATTCTATTAATAATTAATTTAAGATTAAATTTCTATGAACCTAGTTATCCAGATTTGTTTCTGGAAATCTTATGAACTGTGGCATTGCGTTTTAGACCATCCAGAGAAGTTCTTGGATAAATTAAGGCACAAAGGAAAATAACGTGAAATTCATTTTTTTTAATTGTTTGTTAAAAAGCTAAAATATCCAGACCTTTTATTCAGAATATCGTGATTGTAATCGCTGTAATTGCAATCGCTGTAATCGTGATTGTAATCGCTGTAATTGTAATCGCTGTAATTGTAATTTATAGATCTTTTTTATTTTTGGCACCAATCTTCGAGACATTGTGTTGTGCCAATGCCACTGCGTATTTCACGACAATTTAATTCACAGTGTTGCCATACTTACGCGCATGATTTCTCCCATTTCTTCATTTGTGATTGTGCCGTCCTGATTGACGTCATAAACGTTGAAGGTCCATCTCAGCTTTTCATCGAGAGTGCCTCTTGTTGTGGTGGAGATCCCGCAGACAAATTCTTTGAAGTTTATTCGACCTGCAACAACAACAGGGCTTATTGCTAGAGGTAGGAGAAACAGCCGATCAAGCAGAAATTGTGGCTTCGGTTTATTGGGCAGAAATAGCAAGTCCATTGAATTGGGAATTTTTCTAAACAAATTTAAGTCTATTTTGACGCACAAGAAGCAGCAGCACAAAGATCTTAAAGTGTGCCACAAAATACTGCACACTCACCTGTAGCATCTTGGTTGGTTGGTATTGAAACTTTATCCTGGGACTGACAAGACTTGATTGGTTATTCCTGGTAGTTTCGCATACTTGTATACAAGTCAAAAGCCTCTGGAGAGGCTTTTGGCGCAGAGCCGGTTACCGAGATTGACAGAGTAAAGTTTCCGATTGTTGAAGTGTTGCTGCCAGGGAATTATTCCATTCACTAGGTGCCGCTGAATGGAGAGCAGTCTTGAAATACGTTGCTCAAGCGCACACGACGAGAGCTGAACCAGAGCCGCGTGATCTTGAGTCCGGCGCTGAGCTAACGGGGCGGATCTTGCTTCACTGCAAGTCAGGTCCCACAAAGTTTTATGCTTTTAAATTCACGATCAACAAATCAAATGTGATCACTTTTAAGAAACACAATTTGACTTTTAATTCTAATATACAAACAAACAAAAAAAATAAATTTATTGGAAAGGAGAAATAAAATGACCAATTTCTAAATGACATTTCTAGTTCTGACGAGCCTTAAACAAGGAAATATTGGAAGCCGAGACGATTAATTTAGGGAACCCTCAAGAGACATATATCAGCATCCCAAATGCATATCCATGAGCAATTACTGTACAGAGAATAACACTGACCAAAAAAAGACAGAAGAATAAATTCAATTGTTTGTAAACGCTCATTCAACGTTGAATTACTTTGGTTGATACGCAGATGCTCTCAAATCTTTGTTTGAAGTTCTGATCTCCCTGAAGAGAGAATTCGAGGACGTTCAAACATATCTTGGTTTTTAGAGTTTTCCATGCAATATCTTTAGCCCCAATGGACCAAAGATACGAGATATTTCCTGGCCGCAGCGAAATTATAATCTCTTTTCACCTCATTTGACACCCGTTTGATCGACGCAGCAATGGAATGGTTGTCACGATTGCAGCATTCGAACAACTGAATTTAAAAACTAAACTTTACAGCAGCCCAAAACAAGCATCGCTCTATTAGTCTGCAAAGTCGAAAAATTTCATTTTTACATTTTTAGTGTTGATCAACTTGAGAAAATACAGAGTAAGATGAAAGTGGTGCTGCAAGCAGTTACCGAGGCTCGGGGAATGAGAAGATAAAGTTCTTACTGTACAAAACCTCCGGCACTAAAGAGAGTAGAGCGGCCAGTTCTTTTCTCTCGGCCGCCTTTCCTTGAGTAACTATGCTTACCAATTATTACACCTTGGGTAGAGGTGAGCGGTGTTTTCAACAGCCAGCTTGATCAAGAAGGACCTGTGACGTGGCATTTGCCGGAACAAGATGATTTCTGTTACAAAAATCGATACCAGAAATGCAATTGTTGTGTCTACGTAACGTCCAAGCTACCACCATTTCCAGGTGGCCAAGCTACCACTTTGTTTCACAGAACTGGAGAACATGACGCTCAAAGTTTATTATTAGAGTTTTACGTCATAAACCGCAAACAATCACGATGAACCCAGAAGCTGGTTGGGGTTAAACAGGTAAATATTTTTCATCTGGAAACTCGCTTCACGCGCAGGAGTTAGTCTCAACATTTGACATCATAACATCTCACAATTCATGACATCATGGAATGACATCACAAACGCAAACGTGCAACACACAACGCCGCACAACCACTTTGTAATGTCATGCAGGCACAACAATGGTATCGTGAGTTGGTTCTGTGGCAGAAGATTTCTTTTTCTAATAAAGGACAAATATCTTTCCGCCAATCAATCTGCAGCATTTCTTGCCAAGAAAAAACACTCAGTTGGTTCATCGGCAATTTAGAAATCCATTTCAATCCAAGAATAATTTTCCGTTAAAATTATTTAATGTCTTTTCGGAGGAATTGAAATATCGAGACACATTTGGATTTTAGGAGAGTAGATTTTGCATTGTTTATTGTTTGTTGATATTTTCATCTTTGTTTTTAACTTACGTTTCCAAACACACGATGCGTAAGAAGCGGTAATTATAGTCAGCTTGTTTTCATGACCAGAATTCGTCATTGTTTTCAAACAATTTAAAATTATAAATCTTTTTATTATTCAATCTTACTGACACCAACAAACACAATAAAAACCTTTTGTAGCTCACCATCGTTGTTGAAATCGAACGTGCGGAAAAGGTGATCAACAAAATGTGTGTTCTTCTCTTGCTTGAAGAGTTTGCTGTAAAATTTGTCAAATTGTTTTCTGTCCAGTTGCCCGGATGGAGATTCCTGGAGGAAAATAAGACAATTAACTTCTATCCAAATCAGGGGCTCACACGCTGTGACCTTGACGCGTTGAAATCAATTGCTTGCTGCTACTGAAATACTGCACGTCAAAAGTTTAGAAATTAGCCTACCCTAGAGATTCACCAAGTTCATAATAAAATCAAAACGAAAAGCTCAGTTAAAAAAAGATTCAAAGTCACGTAAACGTTGTTTTAAAATAAGTGTTCACTCACTATGTTTTTGTTTGAAATCATTGTGACAATAACAAGTTGAAACAGTTTCAGATTCCCAAACAAATTTCACATGCAAAAATAAGTCACATGCGAAAAGTCTCCCTCCAACCAAGCCGTACCTACCCGATTAATATAAAGACTGTTTAAAACTTTACAAAAAATTCAATAATTCAAATTCTTAAGTCATCAACAAACAGAAAGATGTCTTCAAAGTTTACTCCTATTTTAAACAAAAATTTCACTATTATTTCTATAAAAAACTAACTTGGATTTAATAAATATGTTTTAACTTCACGTGTGCGATTTTACCACAAAGTATGATTGAGTCACAAAATACGCAAAAGGGATTGCAAAAAAATAAAATTGTCAAAATCTTGTTTTTGCCAAAAGTATGTTTATTTAATATTTACCTGAGCAAATGTTTTTTTCACATATGACAATCTGTATACATTAGAGTAGGCCATGTCATAAATATTAATACTTGAACATATTTGCTATTGACTGCATACACATCAAAGCAAGCAACCACTGAATATACACTGCCTCTGTTTATAGGAATCAGAGTTGCAAAGTCGAAATTGAACTTGAGTTATTAAAAATTGATCCAGATAACTTCATATTTTCTTAAAAAATGGATGAAAAGTTATAAAAATAACCAGAACTCGAAGTGGCAAAAAAATTGAAAGCGAAGAATTTGCAAGAAAGTTTGTAGAATATTCTCGAACCTTTTTGAACTCATTGTGAACTTCCATGAGTTCTTTCGAAGAGAAGTTGGTTAGTATGCTCAGTTGTTCCAAGTCCTCATGTTTTACTTCATCGTCAATATAATCTCCTTTGGAGACATGATCATCATTTTTCGACATTTTACCACAGGTACAACCCATTGTGAACGAACAGTCCCACCTTCTTTATTCAATTATTTTGCATAAATTGCAAATTGTTGGTAATGAATGGCAGCCACCATGCAATTGGAACTGGACTGGTATATTGGGACTGTTTGTCAAACTACAGGTTGGAAGTGTAGCCTATTAGAAATTGTTTAGGCCTATGTCTGAAAAGAACATTATTCTCGTCAAGCATAAAACAAATTTAAACTACCAGACCAGCAAACCATCGTTTCTGCATGGATTCAACGGCTGCAGACGATGAATTATTGCAACAAATGGCAAAAACTATCATCCGTAAGTCAAGCACCTTCAAGATCAACGTTCCTCCAGTGACGTAACCATTTTTTGGGTGTTCACTTTTGCAGAACGGTAAACTGTAAGCATTTAGTCTACTTGTGCTAAAACAAAAACACGGCAGTGAAGCTGAAGTTGAGCCCCACCCAGGGATTTTCAAAATATTATTAAACTCCTGTTTGCTGAAAAAAGTGAACACCTAAAAATGGTCACGCTACGCTACTAGTAGTAGGCGTACTACTGTTTTTTTTTTATCTTACAAATGCGGAAAGCGATTCCTTAAAACCTTCAAGTGCTCATGCTTTCTAAGATGACTATTTGTAAAAAGTCTACTCAGCCTCACAGCAACAATGTTGAATTTTTTGCCAATATTTAACCCATTACTTTGATGCACTTCTTTATGTATGTTTTGCCCATGCAGTTCATTTGGTAACGACAAATTATAAAACGAAGAGGTGTCAAGACCTCGAATTGCTGGTTCAATTCTCGAGGTGTGCGCTTTAATAATGCATTTCAAGGACAGCCTTTTTTTCAGCAGCACCTAGAAAATGGAATGATTTGTCAACAACACTTCAACAATCGGAAACTTTGTCAATCTCGGTGACCGGTCCTGCGTCAGTGATTCAAAGCCTCTACAAAATGCGAAACTGCCAGGATTAAGCTCTGCAAGAAGCTTTCCCAGTCCGAGGATGAAGATTTAATCAATCAATCGTTTTAGATAATAATCATGATAAATTGTTCGATGCAAATTTCATTTCAAATCATAAAACTGTATCTGAAGAAATTGAGAAAATGTTGCATAATTAATAAAAGCATAGTAAACACGAAAGTTTTTATGTAAAAAATGCTTCTACTTTTTCAGCATCTCCTTTGATCTGAAAAATGGGCCAACTTAGCGCCAACATGAAGCCACTTAACCACTCTCCACCTTTTCTTCTTATCGTTGTATCTTATCCTGTATCTGTATAGATTTTTTGTTTCAGTACAAATCTATATTTGTGGCCAAGCAAAACAAAAGTTCACATTTTTTTTTTTCCTGGATTATTTTGTTCTTCAGCATCTGCTCTCTCTTGTAATTATCATAAAAACACTGAAACGGCCATAAGTTGCTTCTGATGCAACTGTATTAAACAATTTGCTTTTTAATCTTTTCAGTCGAAAGATCTGTCAGATCAACTTGAATGCAGAGGTCTCCTTCATTTAAGTGCGAGCTTTGATGAATAATTAATTGAGCCACAGCTAATGCATAACTGTTCACTTAAATGTGAGTTATTGCATAATCCTAACACTAAATGGTGCTTCTTATTCACAATAAGCCTGCTTTGGCCCATTCAAACCCAACTGTAAACACGAGCATAGCTTCACATCAGCTATGTATGTATGTTTCTTCAACATCAACTCACGTTTGTTGGATGCTACATTGTGTTTAACTCGTTGGAAGTTATGATTATTTCGAAGTGCCTCATCATGACTAATGAGCGATGCATTGTTTCAGGGCCGCACATTGCTTTCTTCCTGTGGAGAAGTCAACAATAATCGCGCTCATGTCACTGTGACGTATGCGAGTGATATTGAAAGTCACAAGCGGAAGGGGCGACAAGAACAGCACAGGACTTTGATGAACAAGAAGGATTAACTCTCCAGCAAGCAAACTCCGTCACTTTTACATTGATTCAACGTCTGCAGACATTGAATCAATGTAAAAACGACAGATTTTGCTGCCCTTCAAGTACAAACATTCTAATGTAGCTAGTACAACAGCATAAGGAGATTGACTGAACTCTCTGGAGAAAAGTGTTCAGCCAAGCCTTTGGCAGCTTTTAAAGTACTCACGAGAACATGAACTACATAGCCTATCTGAGATTGCCTAGAAATGCACAAAAAGCGATCACAACAACGTTAAATAGTTATCAAAATTTTTGGAGAAGCATTTTCTTTCCCAACCTCGACTTTTGCATTGTCTATTTATTTTACGTATCTCGCTTAAAAAGTTTGTTTTAGTCGATGTAAAATAATTAGTCCGATACGTGGCCTATTTATTATGCCAAACGTTATTTTTGCTATCACCGGTTTGCGAGTCTATCTTCATTTTAAAACCGGTCCGTGAAAGGAAAAAGGTTGAAGACTGGTGACGTAACTTAAAAATGAAAAAAAAGACCTTTGGTTACTGAAGTCGGAGATTCACTCGATTCTACTGTACAGCTCTAGTTGGTATTAATTCAAGCAAAAGGCCGAACTAGCAAACTCTATCTTCGTTGCGTTACTTCGATGTCTAGCCACGTAGAAAAGAAAGTTTTTGGGTTATCAGGGGAGTTCAGGAGGTACTCTCGGACACGGAATGATTTCAGGGGCCCGTAACCTTTCCAAGGGACCCAGGAACTTGAAGAAACCACCGCACATTCTTTGGGTGTGGGGAACTTTTCTTAGAAGTGTCTTGACTTGGGGCATGGCCTGTGGTACTGGCCCAAATTATTCTCTCTACGACCCTTCCCAGGTCCATCGGAGTTAAAGACAAAGAGCTGGATCACTTCAGGCGCCCTACCTCGTCATGCTTGCATTCTAGTTTAATATAAGAACTGTCCATTGTACTGAAAATTGAACAAAACAATTATCCGGTGCTCATTGTTAATCGCTATATTTTACAATACTGTACAGAGCAAATAATTATTTTATTTGAGTAAGCACTTCCTGATCATCTCACTTAGGTGGCATAAGCTGTTGAGCTTTCCAGTTTGGCAGGTTTACATTCATTATTCGTATTTGCACACTGTGTGCCTTGCCTAATTTTTTTAATTGCCACAACCACCACAATCTACTTTATGACTGGTCTTTCCCAGCCATTTGCCCTTATGACGTCACAGTTTATGGCATCGCGTGACATGCGACGGCAAAACGCCAGATTCTTCAACGCAACTCGACGCGCATGTCTAACTGTATTCTACAATAAAATTCATTGAAACAATTCTAAACTAAGTCGTTTCTCTAACATGAGCTCGGTTGAAACTTTTTATAATTTTGTTTGCTCGTGCCAAGTTGATTGCACGAAGCCAAAGAGCGGCTTAGAATTCATTGAGAATTAGTTTCATTCGGTTTAATTCTCATATCGAATTAATTCTAGATTTAATGCACGAAATATCTTTGTACATTAACAACAGAAACTACATTGCGCCTGCACGTCTTGTATACAGTAGAATAGCAGACTACCTTCTTCGCTGTAACTTCAAATAGGCTACATAGTTATTGCAGCTCTATTGTTTTTTACGTCCTGGTTAAATATAAACATTCGAAAAATGTACAAAAAGTTGTTCTTTCTATTTTGTTTCAAATTTATTTGCAATGATTTGGACAAGCTGATAATTTGTTGTTGTTGTTGTTGTCCTTGCACACCTGCATACTACACTGCCATCAAAACCACCTATTGTAAAGCCGCATCTCGTATGGTTGGGTAAAAATGGGTTTTTGAGACGCATCAGACACCTGACTCACTAATCAAGAGTTGCTTTGCATGCGTTGATACCAAACTGAAAAATTGCTGAAGTAACAAAAAGTTGTCTTCTATTCTTCTGATATCATTTAAACATCTGACAACGTTGAAACGATGCAGGATACGAAGCTTTCTATTGAGCTTCAACTACCATTGCAGAGAGGCTAAAAAAGCCTTTTGCTTCAAAACAGAAATTTCACCTATGCGCTCGTTCTGTGTGGATGGCAGCGATCGCAGCAAAACCCAACTGAGTCGAAATTGAAACAAACCTGGTATTTTTTACGCAAACACGTAATTACGCATCCGAGACGTAAACGCGTCCGTTCCAATTCTTCGAAAGCATTTCTTTATTCATCTTCCGACTTGGCGTGCGTCAATGCGTGACACCAGCAATTCACTCTTAAATGAAATCGACGCACTCGCCTTTCAAAATAGCTCTAGGTGAAAGAAAGACAATGCCTGCGTGTGACGCATGAGTTCGACGTGAAACTGGGGTTGGAGAGACGGCTGGAAGACAAGAACTTCAATGCTCCATATTTTTTAACCCGGGCGTCACCGTTGTCTTCATTTTTAACGCAAGAAATGATTTAAAAAGTGATATAACATTAAGACAATGCAATAAAACATGCAATCTGTCTAAGTTTGGCTTAAACCTCACGATTCAGCGGCATCTAGTGGATGAAATAATTCACCGGCATCACTATCAACAACTGAAAAGTTTCAGTTTAGTGAAACCGCCGAACTGAAACTTTCATTTTGTCAAATTTGGTAACTGGGCCTGCGTAAGTGATTCAAAGCCTCTACAAGTATGCGAAACTATCAGGATTAAGCTCTGCAAGAAGCTTTCCCAGTCCGAGGATAAAGATTCCCACATGAAGGGTGCGAAGAGACACATGCTCGGATGAAAGGCTGCTCCACTCCATGACGATGATAGGTGAGCCACATGTGCAGTGCTTCTTATCTGCCATGCAATTTTGTTAATTCCAATCCCGCAAGATAACATTGAACAAAACTTAGGTTATGTTGAAACTAACCAAATCAGTTCACAATTGAAGCGATTTGTTCTGAATTGTACAAGAATTTTGTGTTCGTTTGTGCAAAGGCACGATTCCATTGCAGTTTCACGAAAAGCTGAAAATGAGTGGTTTCTGATGCGTAGGCTAATCGTTTTTTTCTGTAAGCAGAAAGTGTAAAAGCCATTTTTTAAACTTGCGGCTTCACTTCATTTTTATGCTGAGGTTGAATGACTTGTTGTCATAACGTAGAACGTCATTACGCAAGAATGCGTCATAATGCATAGTTTGTTGTGAAAATGTGTGTAACAATTAACATGTTCAAGTGAGTTGGGGCTATCACAATAGGCCCATTATTTGAACACAAGCATCAAGTGACAATACAACCTATTTATTTGATCAGTGGCGGTTTAGCTTCTTTCGCGAATCCCGACCTGCGTCGACGCAGAGAAACGATTGAAAATTTTCTTAAAATAAATGCAGTAAATCCACGCAAGCGTATTTGCGCGTCGGAGACGCACAGTTGCTACTTTTAGCGTAACGTGTGACGTCACAAAGGAAGCTCGAAAACTAAAATTAGAACTTTGCCGTCAAACTATGCGTGACGAGTCTGTTATTATATGTGAGGACAATGATTCAGCGCGAACTTCCGTTCTTTTTCAGAAAAAAAAAATCTTCGAGATCGGTTGATGCTGTCAGGCATGGATGTGAAACAATAAACGCGATTGTTGTGTAAATAAAGAAAGTCGTTCAGCTGGGCGAGATTGGTAGTTCGTGACCAAAAAAATCACCACCTTTGCTTGAGGAAAATTAGCAATAACAAAGCTTGTACTTGCTCATCAAAACAAAGAAGTTATTCATTCGTATCAAAAGTGGTCAAAAGCTGTAAAGCAATTGCACTTTACAAAGTGGCCGTGTTTCCGTTCAGCTGGAAACATCGCGATACTTCGCCTGCAACTGGTCTGTTCACAAGTAGAGCATCACAAACTGAGCATGTTAAAATATTTTTAGGATCATTCTCCGTATAAAGGTCCTCATCGAATGTTGAGGACTAAACTCACCTCATCAGTCTCTCTCGTGGCCGCTTGGAGACCAGGGACGACACGGCAGGTCGGTTTGTGACGTTATGATCATATTTTAAAAATTAAAACACTTGTGAGATTAGACAGTTTTGAGGAAGATTCGACGATCGTTGACGTTAAAATAACGCTCAAGTACAAATTGCTCAGGTAAAATACTCACAGATCACGCTCGCATAGCTACAACACAAAGGTCTGCGATAAAGTTTCCATTTATTGAAAGAACGCAAACTCCTTCATCGCAACGATTCCATAGAAAGCAGCTTGCCACAAAGTTCTGTACCAACTCACGATGTGCAATCGCCAACATAACTATCGGCCAACAGTTTTAAAATGCCATGGTTGCTTCAATAAACCTGGGAAGAGGAAGTTGCACTCTCTACTGAGATCAGAGACGACAGTTAGAAGGCCATCTAACCACACTTGAAAAAAAACAAAACGATGGTTTAACCTTTGGCCTGGCAGTGTACTTGTGTTTGGCAAAGGTCACAAACCAATTGCTCATGATTGTGGTAGAAGTAAGTAAGTGTGCCATCGCTGACACCTGTGCCAAGAATATCTCGTGCAAACCCAATTGTGATCTAACAAGGTGACATGCTAACCACATGGTGGCAGTCGCACCAGTGGCACGTCATCAGCGGTGCTGACGTGGCGCAAGACAATTCTTTTCAAAAGTAGACACCGGTTGTCTTCAGTTCAAGCTTGACGTCGTTCTATCCACCACCCACCAGGTGGCGCCCGCAGCAACAACCTTCAAGCGACGATTGTGACGTCACGATCGGTTAAACTTAGATTCAATGATCTGGTCAACAATCACCAACTGTCCGTCCGTTTCAGTGGTGACCGCGTTGCTGTCCATGCCGATGGCGTCATTCGCGATCTCGTGACGCAATGATACGTCACCGTTCGTCATTTCCTGCGAACAATAACGTGTACACTGAAGAGGAAAGTTGAGATGCTATCATAGGCAGCGTCATGCATGGTGGGTGAGAAGTCGACAGGGTTGAAAGACCATGGTTCGAATCTAGGGGGGTGCGCTTCTTTGAAACGACGGTCAGTTATTATCAGCAAACGCGATAAGTGGATTAGCGCATAGCAACACTGCGAGAACACGCAGAGAATATATCAATGAGCCTAGTGGCTGGTCGGACAAACGTCAGGCTTTAACGTTGTATCAACGTGTTACGCCTCGATAGCCTGGTGGACTAGCAACCTGCATTGTGATTGAAGAAGCGGGAAGATCAGGTGACCATGGCTTAATCCTCGGGGTAGCGACCTTAACAGTCTTTCTCAGTTCGAGGATAAAGATCCTGGCAATCAATCGAACAATCGCTCACTTGAGGAAGAGCAACGATGCCATCTCGCGGCCTCTCCTTGACGACCAAGTTGCCATCATTGATGACGACCTCGATCTCATGCGCATCCGCCATCAGATCCGTTAGGTCCGCAACCTGGAGGAAAATCAGTCGGATTAGGTTGGAGGATCTCCGATGACGTCACTGATTTCGGTGACATCAAAAACGTAAAACAATTTGAAATTATTTGGGAATTAAGATAAGTACTTTAAGATATAACTGAAGATGTAAACAGTTTTCGAAACATTTGCTCAACATGAGTTTAACATCTACACTTTAGGCTCTTTATTTTTCGTAGCACTGGTCTTTCGTAGCAGATGCAAGGGACAGGGTGAAATGGAGAAAAGGGATTAAAACAATTGCTGCGCGGAAACAATCGGCCACCCCCACTAGTGGGGAACAAACCGACGATGGATTATGATGATGATGATGGTCTTCAAGACGAGCTAATAAAGTTATGGGCTTTATCGTGACACAAATATCTTAAACAACTGCAGCAATTCAATTATGCAAATTTATCAACACAAACCGAGTACTCGGTGGAGAGCCTACAGACCATAGCGCGGTGACAACAATACACAATCAATAACGCCATCTGGCGGGAACTATTTTTCTCTACCTTAACGACGGCTCTCTCCTGGTTGTTGCTGTTGACGTCACCCGATTGTGACATGATTGTGACCGCGTTGCTCGCTCGGGCGTTCGATACAAGGAAGGTCTGAGATCCAAGTCGTACCTGAAACCAGCCATGCATGAATCACACGATTACAACATGAAACAATTGAACGTTTCAACTTTATGGAAATAGAAGAAATTGTAAATAATTTTGTTGATAACAAGTTTACAAAGAACAACCGTGACCATGATAAGATTCAAATGGCTCCCATTGAAACGTTGGTATTGGACAAAACAAAAAATTGTGGTTTCACGTCACCACCTCGAAGTGAAAAGACAATTCGGTCGTGTAATTACGTAATGATTAAGTTGAGTGACCTCACAAACCTTCTCCGTTCCCGCTTTTTCATGATTCCTCACGTGCGTCTTGTAGTTACCCAAATGTGTGAACCGGCGGCCGCAGTACTTGCACGGCCCTAACAGATCCCCCGAGTGCTCCCTCATGTGGCGGGTGAGGTCGCACTTGTAGGCGTAAGTCTTCCCACATTCCGGACAAAAGAAGGGCCGCTCCTTAGTGTGAGTCCGCATGTGTTCTTTGACCTGAGTTTGCGTCGAGAAGAGTCTTCCACAAACCGAGCATTTGTTCCTCTTGATTCCGGCGTGCCAGAGCTTGTGCTTGCATAGGCTGGACGGGTCGGCATAGGCTCGGGGACACATGGGGCAGCGGTAAGGTTTTTCACCTAGAAAGAACCAAAAACACAAATAATGTTTTTTTAAATACTCATTCACCCACGGACACGTGGGGGGCCCAAACAAGTGAAAAGTTGTGAAATTGTCATTGACCTTCGAAAAGGAATCTTGGGCAAACTCATCAAATTAAATGGATATCCCACATACCGTTGGGAAGACAAAGAAATGCTGCCCAACATAAACAGGGTTGGACAATAATTGTTATTTCTGTGGATTGATAATGCTCAATCCTGTGTCATTGCATAGACTGAGATAGTCTCTGATGCCACCAACCAGTTGAGTTGCCATCTGACGCGACAAAAGAGGAACTTCCACGACGTTTAGAGGTCGCGGTACAGGAAGCGCACGTGTTAACTATCAACGTAGAAACAGGCTGCATACCATTCAAAGAACCGATGTTAGTTACCAGAATGTTTTCTTTCATGGATCTTCAGATTATAGACGTTAGCGAACGCTTTCTTGCATATGCTGCAGGCGACCGTCTTCTCGCCCGTGTGCGACCTCAAGTGGACATCCAGCCGAGCCTGCGTCATCATCTTCCCACAGACGGGGCAGCTGAGGCGCGATGCCGTCTTCCTGCCGCGCTTCCGACCCGTAGATAGTTTCTACAAACCAAGACACGTCACAAGCGGAATGAAGAACAAAGTTGGTTTCAGCAACAAAATTTCCAAAACTAATCGAATAACATCGGACAACTTGATCATTCGGCGAAACTTTGAATTTCCTTCGAGTTTAATGCAACAAAACAAATAACTTGAGTTTGTGACATCACGATGGCTGAACGAGGACAAATGCAAAGTGCTGTGAGATTCTGTGATCAAACAGGAAGCAGGCTTCCGCCGCTACCAAGCAAGCTCAATGTGCTGCTGTAATGAGTGCAAGCTTTGAGGTAATGATTATGCTCTTCTGTCATAAAAGTATTACGCAAATTGTATAATAGACATTTGGTTCTAAATTTGTTAACCATTGACCAACCGATTTCACTCACAGTATGGTTGGGGGCGAAGTCGTCGCCATCTAGTGGCTTGTTGAGCAACGCGATTGCGCTGAAAAACAAACGGTGCAGTCAGTTACATGGCAACCACCACGTGCAAGCCTGGAGCTCTGCATTAAGAGCAGTTATTTTATACTTGTCATGGTCTAAAAACAGCATTTACGCAAAACTAGCGCTCCTGTAACGTTGAGAAGAAACTGACTATCACTTTCGAACACACTTCGGGGGCTGAGACCGATGTAACGGTCCAGGAGTTACTACGGTCCAAAAGTTACTGTGCTGCTGCAGCGTAGCAGTTTAGAAGTGACGTCAGACCACAAATGACCAAAGCTGCCCGGCGCTTCCGAAAGCGATATAAAAACAACAATTTTACAAATAAGTTTAATTGAGCAGTTGCTCTAAAGCTGATGCATACCTTTTCATTTAAGATTAATCAATGCTTAAAATTGGCAATGTAACTTTTTCAGCAGTAGGAATTTCAATTATTTTCATAAAAAAAAAAAAAATAATTATATATATGTGGCAAGCCTGGTAACTCTTGGACTGCAGTCACTCCTGGACCGTGACACCGGTCATTACGATCAATAAATGATTGCTGCAAAAGTTAATGCAACACATTCAAAAAGGTTTCTCCAAACTGAAAGTGAAGCAAGTAACTGCAAGGTAGACAACAATAAACTGGCCTCTCATCAACCAGTACAACAAACCTATCTGCAGCTAGAGATGATTGAATAAGATAAATACTGGAAGCCAAGTGGAAACAAATGGTTGGAAAGTTTTACTAAAGCTGCCACTTTCACAGAACCTCTTAGGTCGAAAACAAATATTAACTAAAAAAACGTTCCATATATATACAGGTCATTTTGCAAGATCATTAGTTTTACTTTGAGATTGCAACTAACCTGTTCACTTGTGATTGCAACGATGGAAACTCTTCAGTGACCTCAACTTCAATCTAAACACATTCCAAAATAAGATAGACATCACATTTGTTTGTGTTAACCAAAACTAACTGATTAATCTTCCCTGAACATATTAAAATCTTTAACACAAACATGTCACTTTGTTTAATGTGCTTCTGTGTTGTGTCATTTGCTGTTAAACAGGCACCGTAGTTTCACTGTTTCAGCTCCTTGATCACTGATCACTTGATCTTGACAACTGATCAATGATCAGTTGTCCTGACTGACAAAACGTCGGAAATAAATAGCGAGTTATCACTTCAACATCTTGTGATAGTCTAGTCTACAGTCACAGAAACAAGAAATTAATCTACCTAACGTCTAATGGAAAGTATATATTATACTCTTTAGTCTTTATAAATGATGCAGTACCTCTACAAACAACTTCATATCTCAAGTGATATTAATTTAATAGTCTGTAAGAAAATGTGGCCAATTGTCAAACAATGATTTGAAGATGGGATGAATGCAAAATGTCTGAAGCAATGCACAACTAAGAACCTCAAATAAAAATTTTTGTTTTACTGAAAGTTTGAAACAAATTCTCAAACTATCAAAACCTGTTTCATCGACATGAATGTTTTGGACATGATGTTACCTGTTCTTGTTTGGGGTTGGTGGCAAATTCTGAGGCATTTGTTTCAACAGTCACTTCCTTGCAGAGTTCTTCTGTGCTCTCTGCATCTACAGTAAAACATCAAGTATTATATATATTATATAGATATGCAAAACCAAATCAATTGAAGTCTAAAAATCTAATATGACAACAAAAGACAAAAACATTTGGAAACATGAGAAATGATTAGAGTAGAAGTGATTTAATTTGAGTGTGACTGTGAGAGTTGAACAGTTACAGGACCACACACAGTCACACACATGAAGAATAGAGATGACAGCAAACTACTAAATGGGCAGCTAAGTCAAAACATTACTCAATCTACCTGGCTTCTCATTTGTTTCTTTGAACTTGGAACACAGCTCTGCGACTGATTGTACTTGAAGAAACAGCGACGTTGCTGACACTTGATCAACATTTGACATATCAATGGCAAGCTTTGATGTGTAAATGAAGTCCAGTAGGATTGAGAAGTACAAAGCCTCAACTCCATCAAGATTGATGTTAGGAACACTTTCCTGAAAAAAAAAATTAAATAAGTAAGGTCTGCTATAAATTGTACCAACACAGCAGAATAATTTTTCTAAACATAACAAAGCACTGTTGATTGTGAGCTAAAGCAAATTCATAGCAAATATAATACCAATAAAAATAGTAAACTTCTTGGTGTAAGTTAACAATAAAATATATATCTATATTGAAATTGAAGTTTTCTAAACAGCATGAAATATTCTTTTGGTTATATCTGACCTGTGTTAATGAAGAATCTTCTAGAACTTGTCTAAAGACAGGACTATGAGCAGCTAGGAGCGCACGATGGGCTGAAAAGCGTTCACCCGATACTAAAATAGTGACATCTGTGAACACTTTAGATTCTCTTTGTTTATTCAATTGCTCAAGTGTTCGAGCAGGATGAACTAAAGATTGCAACACCATCTGAAAAAAATAAAATAATCAGCGCAAATACAAACAACTTTTGCATGCAAAGGTTTCAAAAGAAGCAGATTACAAACTAATGAAAATTGTTTGACGACATCAACATAACAATCAAATTTAGCTAAAAATGTCATCACATTGTTTTAAAATCAAGCAGTGTAGTCACATGTCAGGCATAAAACAGCCGATATAACAAGCAGAACCTAGTAGAGTCCTAGGATCATCAGTTCAGTGTCACTGTTGATGATGCACCGTGGCCCACCAACACAGCAATTGTTGGAGCTGGTACCGTATACAAGTCCTCCCCCCCCTTTGTAACTCATGACAAAGACAGTCACTCAACCAAACATATAGGGTAAAACTACTTTACCTTTGCTTTACTGTTCACACACTTCAATCCACATGTTTTGGTCAATTCCTCTTTGTCATAAGTTGCCAGGGGGGGTCTTGTATACAAGCTCCCAATTGTCTATGTTGCTTTTTTCATGCTAATAGACATTAGTCAGTGGTTTTTTCTTATTTTATATTTGCTTCAAGTTTTTAAATTTATCAATGTGTTGCAACAACCAACCGCGCCAAAATCGTTGTGTTTAGTAAATCATCTCTTTCTCGAGCACGGTTTAACGTTTGCGTTTTAACACTTCAACCTTTTTCCAGACACTTACTATGTGATAAAAGTGATATATATAATGCTGTTTTTATTTATTGCTGACTAGCTTCAACAGATTTAGCGAGGGTGCCTGCTCTCTTGGTCTTTCATAAAAAAATACTGAGCGAACTAAACTGCCAAACTTACTCTGTCAGTGTCAGAGCTGCATGCCAACCCAAAAATTTGGTTAATCTTCTTGTGAGACAGAAAGTGTTGCCAAAGACTTATAGCTAAGTATGATGGGAGAGCGAGAAAAAACTTTTATTTGATCTTCAGTTTAGTTGTTTTTATTTCTGGCCATCAGAGCAAAAATAATACACGTCAAAATAACAAAGGTCGAGAAAAAGGTAGAAGCGACAAAACGCGAACGTTGAAACGTGGTTGTGAACGAAGTAAGTAATATAATCAAGTCAATTAATTTTGTTTCAACAGCGCCACATATTATCAAACAAGTAGAGTAAATGCAGTGATGTACGCGCATACAAAAAATCTTGACGCCGTCAGCGTAAACGCAAACGTTCGAAAAACCATACGCCGCATGCGTTAACGTAACGTGGAAAAAAGTTGGCGGCGTCAGCGCATACACTAGCGCAAACTAATTTTGTTTGCTAGGTGCCCAACATTCACACGGTATAAACCACTCAGAACAAACAAGTTTTATTTTGAATTTCCGCAAAGAAACACAAGCATCTGAAAGTGTTCATTTGACATTTTGCTGTGTTTTGGTTCCAATATGTCTTTGCCCCATGAAAACATTCTTTCAACTGCAGCGCTGGAAGGTATTGGCGTGTTGTAGTGAAAAAAATACATTAAAAAGTATGCATTGACGCTATGCGCTAAAAAAACGTGAAAATTTTACGGCGTAGCCTCAAGAGCAAACTATCCAAAAAAATGTGGCCCCAAGCGTTAGCGCAAACAAAAAGTCTACGCCGCATACTTGCGGCGTAGAATTTGCGGCGTATACGTACATCTCTGAGTAAATGTAATTGTCAAAGCAAACTGTACAACTGTTTGTTAGATTATGGCGAAATCAGGATGGTAGCGAAAGATCATAAGTAGTCATCTAGTCAGCCAACACCACCCCATAACAGTAAATCTAACTACACATTCATACACATTAGTGTGCAGAGGCAGGCACACTACTTCAATAAATAAAAAGGGTTCGCCACTGAGATTGAGAAACAACTGAGAAAGTGATTTGTTGCAAGAATAGTAGGCCAACGGTGCTACGGGCAATTATGCACAATGCGTATGAAATAGCGCCATAGCAATCTAGATACCACAATGAAAAGTGAAATATGTTAGGAAATGTCCAAACACAATTAATTAAGCCAAATTGGTTCTTAAAAATAGTCATATAGGAGCCAAATCGTCAAACCACAAATACGCAGCCAAACGCCTTTGAAAATTGCCATTATGGCAACTCTGATTTCATTGCAATGTCAGTGTTGCCAGATATGTTTAACATTTCCTGCGCAATTGCGAAAAACTTTAGCCCAATAACACAAAATTTAGAAAAAAGCCTAAAAGTTGAATGTTTCAACAAATATTGTCATAAAAACAAATATTTTTATTTCGGTTGCTCAAGCGAACACCTGAAAGCAGAAGCAGCGCTGCTTTACTTTGCATTTTCTGCACAAAATTGCATGCCAAACCAATTTAACCATGGATTCAGTTGTACAATTGTTAATGGCTCTGTTGAAACAAAATAACTTGACTTAACTTGGATTACAGGGCTGTGGGTAGACAATCGGGCAAAAAAATATATAAATCCCACTCCTCGGACATAAAAGATACAAACCAACCAACCAAAACTAAACTAACATAGAAATGGGAGAACCAAAAAATAACTTGATAAAACTTTTAGACAGTGACAGTATAAATAATATTAGGCCTAAAGTTTTCATGTCCATGTCCTGGTAACGCTATAATCTAATAAATAGCTGTAACTTGGTTTGGTTTTGAATCTTTATCCTAGGATTGACAAAGCCTTGATATGTCATTCCTTGCAGTTTCGCATACTTGTAGAGGCTTTGAATCACTGACTCAAGCCTGTCACCGAGATTAACAGAGTAAAGTTTCCGATTGTTGAAATCTTGTTGCTGTAGATTTATTCCATCCATTAGGTGCCGCTGAATGGAGACTAATCTTTAGAATCCGTTGTCAAGCGTACACCCCGAGAGTCAAACCAGCGCCCTTGAAGCTTCTTCATTCATGAAGTCACCGTGTTACGCGATAATCAACTGAGCTATCGGGGCAAACTTACAATGCATTGTTTCTCATTTTTATTTGCTCTGCTTGTTTTCTTATACACGGCGCTATTGAATCAAAATAAATTGACTTGACTTGATATTCTGATTTTTGACATTCTGATTTTTTGACATTCTGATCTAATTTTAACATTCGTTGTGTAGATTAGGATTTTCTAGGTGGCAACACTAATAATCTTTGACAACACATTTCAGCTTTTATGCAATTAGTAATTCGATTTCCTTTTCTTCACAGTATCTAAGGCTCGGAATTAGAATACTGTAGAATTTGGTTTGTACTAACCTGGTACAATCTTTGGACTGACTGCAATTTTGCTGCTCGACTTCGTTATATAATTTTCTATCTTGTACTGACTTTGTGAACGTTAGAACAAAGAACACATTTTTCAATGGTAAGTTTCTCAACCCACTGTCAGTACGGTAACTGTTTCAGTTTATGTCACTTCCAATTGATTTGTTCTATCAAGTAATGAAATTTGTAAATTTTAGTAATTAAATGTGATTTATGACAAAAAAATAAGCTATAAACCGATGATGCAGATTTTAACTTCGTGATGAGATAGTGTCTCATCATCAACCAATTTTGATTATACCTACCGGTAGGCCATGAATTAATTCCTCATGTCGAGGGTGTGGCCTGTCTGTCTGTCGAGAACGAAGTCTTCTCCACACTTCGCGATTTATTGGGTTGGCAGAGTCCATGTTCAGGGCTACAAGGTTACGTTAAATTACAAGTTCTTCCCAAGAAAGTTTTGGTCTACCTTGACCCCGCTGTGCTGCGATGTTGACACATCTGACCTGTGAGATCCAGCTTGAGCTGCGCTCAACGTGACCAAGCCATCTCAGTCTGCCCAATTGGAGGACTTCACTGATGTCTTTTAATTTGAGCTTTGATAGAAAAGTCTCAAACTGGATGTTGTCTTCAGGCTTGACTAGGCATGTCCATCTTACCATCGCTCCGTCATTACGTTGTAGGCGCTTGACGGTGCTTGCTAAAGTAGCCCACGTTTCAGAGCCATAGAGAATGACACTCCTCACACAACTGGAGTAAACTTGTCCTCTGGTTGCAGCAGGAAGTTGCTTGCTTGTGTGGATAGGGAGGAGTTCTCTAAACTTTTTTCAGGCTGACTTGCACCGAGTTATAGCTGCATGCTCACACCCCCCTCTAGAAGACATGGTATCACCAAGGTAGCAAAAGTCAGCTACCACGTCAAGTGGGTACGTCTATTTTTGCTCTGTATACTGTATAAGGCAATAGGTAATAGGATACCTCGGGTACAGGGGTAGGTCTATTTGCCAGGTACGTCTATGTGGGGTACGTCAAGTGGGGTACGTATGTGGGGTACGTATGTGGGGTACGTCTGTGGGGTACGTCTATGGGGTACGTCTATGGGGTACGTATGTGGGGTACGTCAAGTGGGGTACGTCTATTTGCCAGGGGTACAGGCAATAGGATACCTCGGCTTAACTTGAAACGTTTGACTGTGCGACTGTTAAAACTACTTGTAAATATGTAAAATATATTGTTATAATGCTCAACCCTGTTGTATTGTTGTGTCATGCCTGTCTTTGGTACAAGAAAGCAAACTCTCTCCCAAAACTATATTAATATACCTACTTTTATGCCGCTTAAAAGTCAGTACCGTATGCCATAGGCTAATATTTTTTTTAAAAAATGGAGTTTTTCTAAAAACTTTATTTCAAAACCAAAAAACTGGTAACGTATAGTTAAGTAGAAATTGTGCTGACATTATTGATTAATAAACTGTTAATTTTTTTTCTTTTGTCAAATTATTTTCAATTACAAAATATTTTTGAAGAGGATGCAGTTACTTCGATGGTTGCAAATTAGTACATTAACACAAACGTTATTTAAAAATTTATAAAAGTTGTGAGGTTAATCCAAAAAAGAATAACATAATTATTCCTTTTTAGGTGATACAAACAAATTTATTTCCACATGAGTCGGTCATAAAAAATTCCACCCTTTTCCCTAGGTGGTATTTTTTATGCTAGTGTTTGTTTGATTTTTAGAAAAATTTTTTTGCCTTCTCAAATCTGAAGTTTTCAAATTTTTGTACCTTAAATTTTTTGAATTGGTTTTCCTTCAAACTGAAAAACCTTCATCGTGGTTGGGCATGCACAATAAAAGTGGTGAAGATACAAATACCTTTTGCATACAACAACTATGGTATGCTATTATTGTACAGTGCTTATTCAGCTGTTAGGTTGACAGCTGATAAATGTACAGTAATGCAAAACAACTTATCGTTGTTTCTCCTTATCGTTGTTTTTCCTATGATCATGTGCACAATTGTGATGACAGGCTTAGATTGTTTCATTTTTAATTACAAACTTGTGTAGTTTTTTTTTGAGTGCTTGTAGCAATGGTGCTAGCTTGTTATATATTGTATTTGCATTGTAGTTTTTTTTTAAGTCCTGTAATTCAAAACTATGAAATTTTGAACAAGCATTAAACTAAATATGCGATTAACTAATTTTGTTTTTATTTTTTCATTGATATGTTAGCCTCGGCGAGCAAAACCATTTATTGACAAGAAGAAGTCTGTCACATTTCAACTTGTTCACAGGTGGAAAAATTTTAATTTTAGTTTTTATTAATTGCATTATTAGTGGCCTAACTGGAAAAGGTTGCAAAACATTATTCTTAGGTCATTTTCAATGTGCATAACATTTATAATCTTAAACGCGGTTTATTTTAAGTTATTATATATATTCTGTAGAATTATTGCTTCACTTTCTATTGAATGTTGGGCAATTTGTGAAATGGGTTTAGTCTTTCTATTACTGGTTAATAAACCTTTGAATAGTTTCATGCACATTTGCAATTTTGAAGTGTATAAAATAATACTTGACTTGAACTGACCTCTGTGCTTCAGGAGCCAAAAGGACCCTTTAGCTGCAGATGATGATGCTCCACAAAGAGTTTTACTTCCATATGGCGGAGTCACTAAAATTCCAGACTCCATTTCAGAGGTAAGTGAAAATTTAGTTTTTCCAGTAAGTGTATAGGACTGTGCGTTCAGACAGATTCACACAGTTTGTATAAAATGATATATATACATACATAGCACTTAGTTACAGTCAACATTTGCATAGTTTACCATTACAACTGAAGTTATGGACGTTACATGATTGGAAATTGATGTTTTTGTAATCGGATGCTTTGCTAAGGAAGGTTTTCCGCATTGTATAGCTAGTTACCTCCAAGTTGATGGTAATCCATTTAGTGGATTACATATGGTATATGTGCTTATTGCTAATTTGTGTGTTCATGAATTGAAATTTATTCTTAAACAGACCTTGCTCTTAAAATGGATAAACATTGAACAGTATAATATGATATGTAATGTATATATATAACTAGGAAACCATAATATGTGTTGCGTTGTTGAACAAGTTTTGCTGAGTTTGATTTGTAAAACTTGAATGTTATTTTTTCATGCTTCCTGCAGGTTGGGTATGATTATGAGATACGTTTGAGCACACAGAAGAAGTTTGGTGTCGGCTTTGAAGATGATTATGACTATATGCAGCATTTAAAAGAGCCCACTGAGAAACAAACTGCCGTTCTTGTTCCTACAAGCAAACGTGGTGGGTGTTGTTCATTATTCTTTGTGCTTGGAATATGAGCAATTGCATTTAAGAAAGGAGAAGTTTAAGCAGAAAGTCTGAAATCTCTTTGAGTTTTGAATTTAATGTCAAAATGTGCTTTCTACATCTACAATCCGTCCAGAAGTAGGTTTTGTTAATCTCTCCAGAGTCCAGAACAACATTGTTTTAAGTAAATGTGTTCAAGGTTCATGTTCAAAGTTAAGTCTTGTGATAAAACTCATCATTCTTGATGTCTTGTTCCTTAGCATTAGTGACATCATTGAGAGGGTGTCAATTTGGCAATGATGGAGAGCATGCAGCTAACTCATGCCGCCAGGACACATGCTGAAAGATGACCACCAAGATTGTCTTCCTTGCCTTTGCATTCACTTAATATTAATTTTCAGTCATAATCGGAATTTACCGGGATACTCTTAATAACTTTTATCTGTTATGAAAGAACTTGTATTCCAACTCGGACAAATTTCCATTTTTACGTTGATTCAACGTCTGCAAACTGTTTACTTATTATGTTTACAGTGGTGGTTGAGGTTGGTGATGAAAATGAAGACGGAATGACGGATATCCTGAAGAATGACAAACCTATCCTGCAGCTTCCTTCAGTTGTATTTGGCTCCAAAGTTGAGGAGGATATTGGTTTGCTCCATCGAGCAATTCCTCCAGTTGGTCCGCAACCAACATGGGATCCTGACATTGTGGCTGGTCTTGAGGAGGATTTTGACCATGGTGACCCTGAAAACCAGCTGGAAGACAACTTCATGGAATTGGCATGTGATGGAAATTCCCATGATCCCCAAAATGACGACATTGAACTCGGTTCCGATGTGGGATCGGATTTCCAAGATTGGGAATATTCTGGTGACGAACATGAAGAAGCAAAATCACAATTTACCAGCTACTCCATGACGTCATCAGTTATGCGAAGAAATGATCAACTGACCTTTTTAGATGATAAATTTGAAAGAGTAAGTTACTGCAGTACTTTGAAAATTTTCATGATTTAATTGAAGTATTTGTCCCTTAAAGAACTACTATCAGCATTGCTGGGCATTACTGCCATAACGTTTCAACTTTTGATTTCATTTTATGAGGGGCACTGTAGAATATTATTACAAGCCATCCCTTTTGAAGAGCAGCGATCTTCAAAGTTGCAAATAATATTAACAACATTGAAAATCGAGGGTTGAATTTGAACTTGAATGCAATTTATTATCAAGCTGTGCTCTTACGATATTGGGATGTTGAAAGAAGTCACTGCCCAAAGTGCAATAGAAAGGTAGAGCTTCTTATTGCTTCTTTGCAATTATTATATTTGCAGTTTTTCGAAAGTTACGAAGATTCTAAAATTGGTGATTTACCTCAAGTTGAAATAGAAGGTGGTTTCCCCGTGGATGACGTCAATAATGTGAGAGGAATGAAGATGCTGCTGGGACTGAAGAGTGCGAGGTGAGAGTCCATGTTAATAAAGGTATTGCTCTATTTTGCAACGCAAGTGGTATTTTCACCTCGTGGTAACATTTCGTAGAGAATGCAATAGATTGAGTTTTCGTAGAATAGTTTCCAAATTACCAACAGCTGCTAATGCACCTGTGTTTACTTTGCTCCAAAGAAGCTTTGTCTTCATCTGGCAGCATTGCATTTGGCCAGTTCTTTGCAGCGATGCCTCTGTTTCAGTGATTTCAGTTTCATGTAATTTTACTTTCCAGAGAAGAGGAGGACATCGACGCGGACAAGCTGACGGCCGATCAGGTCCTTGCCTGTTGTGATGTCACTGATACCGACAGTGACGACAGCGACGTGGTAACCATGGTGAAAGATAACGTGCGCGACAAATGGGATTGCGAGACCATTCTTAGTATGTCGTAGATAGAAAGACGCCACTGGTTAAAATTTCCAAGATAAGTTTAAGGCTTTCAGTTGTAGTTCTGGCTAAACGCTGGCTCAAGTTTTCCACAGTATTTGGTTTACAACAGATTTGTGGATGCTTTGAGTGTGGGAAGCGGATGGAGAAGTGGTTTGTAGTTTAAATTGAAAATGGCTTGAAAATTTTATTCATAGTAAGAATGCACTTTTTGCGTTTTGTTAAGTAATGACCGTGTCCGCCCCGTTATCTCAGTTGTTACGCGTCCGACTCAAGAGCACGCGGCCCTGGTTCGGCTCTCTGGTGTGCGCTTGAGCAACACATCTCAGGACTGCTCTCCATTCAGTGGCACCAAGGATGGAATAATTCCCCGCCAACAACTAAGCGGAAACTTCACTCTGTCGACCTCGGCGACCGTGCCCGCGTCAGCGCTTCAAAGACTCTACAAGTTTGTGAAACTGCCAGGATCAAGCTCTCAAAGAAGCTTTCCCTGTCCGATAAACATCAAATTCATCATGACACTATGTGATGCCAGTGGATGGCTCGTCATGACAAGACTGATACTTTGTCAAGCGCTTCCTCTCCCCCTCTCTTCCACATACAATAAAGTAATCTGTTGCTTCTGAACCTTTAATTCATCATCCAGGTACATATTCATCATTGTTCAATCATCCAAAGCTTATCCAAGAGCCAACCAAGGTACTGACGTTGTGTTGCGTAAGAAATATTAATTGAAATAATTGTTATTGGTACAAAACTTTTTATTTTATCTTAAACCATATCTTCTTAAAATGTACTTTGACTGACAGCTTTGAGTTTCCAACCTCAGGTTGTGAAACCTTTCAAATAGTTTGGCAATATACTCTATGAACTGGTCAACCAGGGTTTAGTTTTGTGTTCTTATGCAGTAAATTGTTGCTTTGGTTAACACTTTGAGGCTAATATGGAGACATGTCTAGGACCAAGTGCTGCTATATTGCACATTGCATGTGAATGACAGCCACACCAACTAAACATCTGGTCCAGCAGATGTGGAGATTTGAAACTTATCGCCTCTAAAAACTTTCTTTTTCCGTTTCCGTAGAAAGTAAAAGTGTCGGAACGAACAGGAATTCCTCTTAACGACGCGCCACGACTCACCAAAAAGGAAGTAAGTGATGGTAATCCTTAGGTCGACTTCCCCGAGTCTGTCAGAATTTATTCTCAGCAAAAGAGCTTGAACTTCTTCTATTTGAACAAGCGCAAAAATAAATGTAACAACTAAGCTAATTTTTGGAACGAGACAGATTTTTCCACATGCTTTCCCGTTCCACCTTTTATCATACTTAGCATCTGTCAACACAAGTACCATCAAACAGTCCAACTTTGTTAAAAATTTCTAAGTTAAAATCTAACCACAATATGGTCTTCATGTTTGATTTGAGTTTGTCGAATGGTTAGTGTTTTTCAATATTAAGCAGATCGTGGTCAGACTTTATATGCAATAACAAGCTTGTCCATAATGTTTGCTTTGCTCCATTGAAACAACACTTTTTGTTTCGCTTTTAAAGTATTTGTTACTTTTGTAGTTGCGCTCCTTGGACCCTGAAGAGCCCCTCCCCAAACCTACTCCCCCTTCAAGAAGGAAAGATGAAACAAAAGAAGAGAAAATGCAACGGAAGAAAGCTGTGAAAGAAGCCAGAAAAGTGAGTGACGCAACCGAGACATCTTTGGAAGTTTAGAACCATGGCCACCTGGAGATGCGGTCTGATATGTTAAATTTTGTAGACTTTGCCAACTTTTGGAAACTGTAGAATGAAATTTTCTAAAAATATTATTTTAACGTCTTTCTTGCTGTCTTCCGCAGGTGATAAATTGGGTTTTAACATCACCAGGCATTGAAAAACAACGACAATTTGATTTAGAAAATTTCATTCAGACAGTAGAGCAGTAGCGTTATTCAGAATGTGACAAGTTAGGCCGCACCTCCAAGTAGCCATGCTTGAACCGTTGTGGCTCTATTGTCTGATGACTGCCAAAACTATTACCAGAACATTTTTTTGAAGATTTTAAAGTATTTCTTGACTTGTTTAGTTTGCAACCGAATAAAGGTTTTGTTTTGAAAGGCACTGGTTTATGTTTAGCTTTCCACCTTCTGCACTAGACCTGTTTGGAATGAAACGATTTCAATTTTGACGTTGTTTTGTAGTTTATATTTTATACAGAATGGATGTCTAAACTAAATAAAATTTTCATCACACAAACATGTATTGTTGCTGCAAACGACCTTCTGCCAGCCTGACCTAGCATATTTTGGTTGTTTAACGGGTTGTAGTGAACAGTAATTTTTTCGTTAACAGGAAAGGCGCCAGGAGAAGAAAGCCACGAAAGTTGCCTTCAAGAATGAACACGCCAGACAGAGACAGGAACTACTCAACTTGAGACAAAATTTAACTGGGATCAAAATTTCCTGAAACTGTCTTTACGTGGCTGAATGACGGGATAGCTACAGTGACGTCACAATCATGTGTTATTATGCTCTGATACAAGATCAACATTAAGAGCAATAGTGTTGCCTGCTTGTAAGTTATGACGTCGTAGTTAATGAGGTGGCTGAATGACGTCATGGCGTGTCGTCATTGGTTTAACGTTGTAAAGTCACAGGCAATAAATTGCGCTAATTCGCGTCTACATTTTCTTCTTAATAAACCAACCATGGGAATGTTGTGGTTTATTTTGTTGCACAGAAAACAAGCAATCCATGGAATTGGTGACGTAATACAGAACGCAGTATGGAATAATCAACAACTGGAAGCCACGAAAGGACCAAGAATTACGGTCTTCGAATCTAGTAGCCACCTTTACAATATGCAGGCGTTGAGTTACCGATGTGAGAACAACTTGTTCATACGATTTAATGAATCAATGTTACAATATAATGGGCATGACGCCTTAAATAGAAAATTAGATAGACAGATAATTGATAACAGCTTTATAAGTTTACATTGCATAATTAAAAAATAATGCATAAAATAAAATACCTGTAGCTACATAACTTCAAACGTTTTTGGCAAAAACTTCTGTCCTTTGTCAAGAAAATACCTTAATTCATCTAAACAAAAACAAATATTCCTGAAATGTTAAGAATAAATGACTGAAATTAAATAAAACTGCACTGGCCTGCGTACAAGCAACAACTGATGAACAAACACAAAAGGTGGTAGGTAACATTCTTTCATAAACTAAGCGGGAGTGTGTTCGTGAGACAAGACAGCCCCAGAGGCTCACACGACGACAACGAGTGATTGCTGTGTCACCCACTGCTCTGTAGCTTCAGCATGACATCCCAAGTAAATATCTTTTTGGCACCTCAGTTCTTGCGGGATACTCATTTATTTGCCCATTCAATAGTAATCATAACTAAGTACGAATGGTCAAAAATACACAATGCGGTTAACCTTTGCTTTAGGCTATTGTAGGGGAAAGTGGGGCTAGTCGGAAAGTTTTTTTTAAGTGAAATTTAAAAAAAATGGTGCACAACCTGACAACTTGAAGTGGCTTAAATTATCATCTATGGTGTCGTCTATCATACAACCAAAAATAAGTATTGAGTCAATTAAGCTTTTAATAAAAATTTAAAATAAACAAACATACAATTGATTTTTCAACTATAGTTGAAAAACGTCAGTTTAATGCCCACTAATGAGCTGGATACTCTTCTTTCAACCAACCAACATTTACATGGGGTTGTAAGCAAATATGCTTACTTGCTTTAAAATCAAAATGCAATGAATTCTACACCTGGTCATCGTAAAAACATTTTTTAATAAACGCATTAATAAAACTTAATTGTGCTGCCACATAGGCCTAACAATTCGAAACTAACATGAATTATGTATTTTTATAAACTACTTCACATGTTGGCCGTAAATATTTAAAAAAGTTTTTGAGAGTTAAAAAAATAATCATTTTTCAACTAACCCCACTCTCCCCTCCTTCATTCCGGTTCATATTTCTGAACAATTTCTCTAATAGCACCGCATGAACCAAATGTGATGCAGACCGAGCAAGATTATTTCTAATTGTTTCTCTACTTGGCATAGGCTAACGAACGTCATGAATGGTGAAACTAGAATATTAATTATTTGCTAGAAACGACAAGAGGGCGGAATCCGTGTTGGTGATCAGGTTGTAAAGTTTCATAAATGTTGTTCAAACTTGATTATGAGTCTGTGTGTTGAAGCTGATTTTTGGTTTATGGAAACACTGCTTTTATTAACAGTGTAGCCTAGGCAAGTCTATGTCATTACCACTATTGCAACGAGCAGAAAGATTTACTTTTTCGAGAGTTTCCTTTCAATAATTTCCAAATTGCGCACGGCATTTGAAATGGTCAACAATTTGTTTTCCTCGTTTGGCCAATCGGTCGCTGTTTTGTAAACTTCGATCGCTGTTTTGTATGCGGCCTGTGCCTCTGTGGGACTGTTGGAGGATCTATATGCTCTTGCTAGATAGTTGTAGCAGTGGCCGACGACGTAGTATCGATTTGCGTTTGCATTGAATGCTGTCTTCATCAGTAGGATCACACCGTTGTTGAGAACTATTGATTTTGTCCAATCGCCAGCTTTATTGCAACATAATCCAAAACTATACAGAAACCTCGCTATTTGCTCACATTTTGTTCGTAAATTTGCATCAGCGGTACTTTCCATATATTCGAGGACTTCCTCCATGAATGAGTATTGTTCCTTAACTTGTTCTTCCATCTGTTTGGACACTTCTACCATCAACCCACCAATATACGCAAGTTTGGTTAACCTGCTTCCCCCGTTGTAAAACTTCTTCCCAAGATGAAACAAGAGACGAGCCAATGATATTGCGCACTCGCATTCCTTCATATTCACGAATCGCAGGGCCAGTGTACGAAGCTTCTGATGGCAAACGTCACGTGATTTATTGGTCAAGCGTGACGATTGATTCGCATCCACTATGGATACAATTAAACCGCAAACCAGTTTTGCATCTGGAATGTTTTCCAAACTCAACAAGCATTCCGCTTGATCGATGCTTGGCTGTAACTTGTCCCATCCTTCGACATGGTTGATGATTGTTTGCAGGGTTTCCACTTCTTTTTGAAAATTGTTTTGTTGCCGATAGGTTGCTGCTGAATCTGCCAACCAAAGACATTATAGAAATAACAGACACAATTTTTGTGCAGTTGAACTCGTTAAATGGTTGATTTTCACACAGTTATGAAATGCCGTAGGAAAAAAGCATTCCCCCTTGAAAATATTACATTTTACTGAACATTTTAAAAAAGTTTTATTTCATCACCATCGTCATGTAGGCTACAGCGCCCAGGAGCTGGGATCATAGTTTTTTTGCACTGTGGACGTGGCGCTATACAAATGCTGATATCATTATTCCTGAAAAACCAAAGAAGCCTAAAATCAGTCCTTTCCTGTAATTTAAGTTAAAACAAAATATTTCTTTGCAGTGATCGAGTAGGGGGCAAAGAAAGTTGGCTACCTGCCGTTGCAATCCAATAATAAATAATGTTTTTCCAAAGCGTTGTAGCCTTGGTAGACTAGATATGGTATGATATGCATTGCAGCCTACTCAGTGCCCACAAGGTAATTTCAACGTAATCACAGCCATAATGTGTAGCCTACCTTTCAACTGTAGGATCGTAGCAGCTGCCAGGGCTTCCTTCGTACCGGTATCGATTGTGTTTTGAGTTGCCGATATTTTCATCTGAAAGTTAAGAGCTTATAAAATTATGCTTAGGCTACATTTAGTAACAATTTCATTGTGAAAGTTAAATGAGGTTTGTTGTTGCTAACTATACTCACATGGACTCAGGGCCTCCGAGAGAAGTCAGCACTGGTCGGGAAACAATGCGAAAAATGGGCCCCATAATATTTTTTAGCAAATATAGCCTACAACTATTTGTATCCTGCGTTGCATGTTCGTGTTAAGCTGAAATTAACCTGGCCTACTTTCCTCAGCATGAAAAGAACTTCGTTCAATGTAAAAATCATCAATGATTAATCACTGGATTGCACTTGCAGCAAAAATGCCATTGAGGCAAACTATTTTGTCTAGAAAGCTTTGTAAACACACAATAGGCCTACAGGCAACGAAAATAGTTCAACCAAGCATTTAATTCAGGAGTGTCCAAACTTTTTCCCACGCGAGCCAGATTTGAAGTGTTCACGGGCCAACAGCCACAATAATTTTTCTGAAAACTGTAAGTTGAATTCATCTGATTTTTGTGTGTCTGCAGGCCAAAAATAACACATTGTACAACAACAGGCGCGGGCCATACAAAAACGTCTCGTGGGCAGGAGTTGGCCTGCGGGCCGGACTTTGGACATCCCTGATTTAATTCAACCCTTTCTGGAATTTTTGCAATGCAAAGTTACGGTCCTACGGATCACAGCATCAAATGATCAAATTTTGCGACGTCTGAATTGATGCACAACATGTATAGTTAGGCTTTTCAATCGGTTTTGAGTCATAGGCCTACTGGAGCGCAAACAATTCTTTACAAATTTCAGTAATTGTTAAAACCACGTTCTCAAAGCGCAACCTTTGGAGGTAGCCTAGCTACCGGAACACAAAAAAAATCATAACAAAACTATTTGGAAAAACCTTTCGAATGTTGCAATCAATGATTCCTTGTAAGTTGTATTGATTATGGGGTGGTTCGTTCTGGTTTGCAGCTGAAGTTTGCTGTGTGGCTTTCTGTCAAAAGTACCAACTCATCCGCAATGTCTTGAAAAACGTCATTGTTGTAGCCTAAATGGTTTAAATTTGTCCCACATGCCCGCAATTGCACAATAGACATACGATGAAATTTTCATGGAACTTCAAACTCATCGACGATAAGTTTTTTGTTTCTTAAGGGGGTAATGTGCTCAAATATTAAAAAAAAACATTTTTTTTTCCATTTTCTGTTTTTGTTGGTTTTGGATAGGTTAAGTCTTCTTCTATAAAATAAACCCACAAAACTTGGAATATGTGGCCTATAAGGCATTGAAATTCAATTTTTGCGAAGGCCACTCTTCCGATTTATTGCGTTTGGTGAGCATTTTATAGCTAACTTCGCATGGTTGTTTTATCATTATTTGTCCTTTCAAAAAGAATAAAATTTAATAAAATTTCCCATAATGCACTGATTGTCTTTAAACAGAAAAGATGACTGTGCATGTTCACTTGTTATGTATTTCCAGTCGTATATACTTCACATAGTTTCTCAAAAGTGTTAATCTTTTGGCTATTTTGAATTGTAAACTTTGGAAGGCAATATCTCCAATTAGTGTTTTGGTGCATGTGGCCTCACGGGAACAAGCATAACTCCATAACCAAACATCACATTAGTGTGAAATTTGGAATACATATTAAGAACAACTGCCTACCTACAAAACCATGAGAGCGTTTTTTATATTATTTAGGCAAAATGGAGATATTGCTAAAAATAATTTGATTGGTTGTTGCTAAGTTACCATGGCAACTAAAACTAAATACAAAAACATACTTTGTGAGCAATTGTTAATGTTCATGTGTTCTTGAATTTTGAACCAGTATATACTGTAGTGTTGAAAATCGTGGCAGAACACCAGTTTAAGATTTAGGCTTGCAGGTTTTGATTTTAATTTTATGTAACCATCTATTTAAAATATAATTTTATGCGTGTTAATAATATCGGAGTTTGCTTTATTTGTTCATTTTACGTATTTTCAAATTTTCTTTTTTACATGTGCTAGCTGAAGATGCTATTACTATAGCGAAATCGATTCTTACTTAATAAATAACACTAAGAGGTTAGATTGTTGTGCAAATGCCAGTATTTGATGAATGCAAAATAGCAGTAGCCTACCAATTAACATTAAAACATATTCTGCAAGTTTGGTGCTTGTAGCTTAAATGGTTTTAGAGTTAAGCTTGTTATTGTTTTTTGTTTCTGTGCCCCCCCCCCCGTTGGTTACCATGGCAACCAAATGATTATGAACGGTATTTTTCAAATGTACTTACCTTGTGCTATGATAAAACGCATAGCAAACGAATGTCCATTTTCTTATAGTCTCAAAATTATGCCATTGAAATATGTCAAAATTAAGGCACATTACCCCCTTAATACATTTGTCAATTCCAACAACTATCGAATCCTTTGCAATGTACGGTTGAATACATTTCCTTCGAATGATTCAGCTAGTTAAGTGGAGTTATAAAAGCGTTCTGTCCTCAGGAAAAGAAAATCATTTTTTTTTAAATTTATAATTGCCACCGCAACTTTAGCTTGCGAGTGGTAGCCTACTCTTCTCAGCTTTCTCTTACTTAGATTGCATTTTCCTTTAATTTCATTAAATTCATCAGTGAATCTTGTTTACGACCGTAATCCACATATTGCAAAGCAGTCACAAACTTAAAACTGCTAGTTGTAGGCTACTTTAGCATTGACTGAGCTTCCGATCAAGCTCTTGTTGTTTTCAACTTGATGCATTTAAGAAACGTCTTTAGAGCTTCAATTGCAAAAGGGTAATGTAAATCATTGGGTTTGACTGCACCACGCCTTGATTACCCTCTTGAAGTTAATTTTCTTTGTAAGAAGATAGACAATTTTCTTTCAATTTTTCAGAATTTTTTCTCTGTCTGGGCTATAACTTTAAAGATGCCACATGCTTACAGATAATCAATTACTCAAAAAATGATAAGACATTTGAACAACGCTGTCTGTAGGCAACATTATGAATTCCAACTAGATTTAAGCAACAATCATCCATAAACAAAAAACTCAAATAAAGAAAAAACTCACTACCTTCCAAAATCACATCATGAAAAGCATGATCAACAAAAGGCTACTTGACCACACAAAAACAGAAGATCTTTTAACTATGGCAAAGTTACATCCAGTTGCAGCAATAATAAAATCAAAAGTTTTAAAACTGTACGGCCTTACTGAATGATCACAATTCGGAATCAGCAAAGTTTGCACAGAAGGCAAAGTAGAAGGAAAAAGAAAACGTGACAGACAACCAAAACGATGGCAAGACAACATCCAATCATGGACCGGACTCAACTTGGCGACACTGGGCGAGCTGGCTCAAAATCGCCACTCTTGGAAGCAAATAACTCATGTTGATGTGCAATCTGCTGCAGGCGGAGATGATGACTGATGATGATGATCGTCGTCGTCGTGTGAGCGTCTGGGGCCGAGGGTCTATCCTTTTACCACCCCAGATTCACGATGTTCCCGGACTACACTGGAAGGCTACTAGAGAGCAGCCAGTCTTTGGTTTTATCATCCATGACACGCAGACCTTGCACTCCGTTAGGTGGCTTGAAGATGGAGCAGTCATTGATGATGTGGTCTGCGGTCTGTTCCTCGGCACCACATTCACAGGAGGAGGAAGAGGCCATTCCCCATTGGTGCATGGTTGAGCGGAAAAGCCCGACGCCCGTACGGAGACGGTTAAGGCGCACCCACGCCTGTCTTGGTAGTGTTAGACCGAAGGGGCGTGTGTCGGCGTCGGGGATGAACGAATAGAGTCTGGTGGCGGTTGACTTCCATACTCAACTCCATTTATGGTGCGCCCAAGCAGCCGCAAAGATGTCTTGTACATCAGCTTCGTTGATAAGAAGTTGAGCGGCTGGCACGAATGGGTGTCTTGATTTCAGTCGACGGGGTGCTCGTTTGGGAGAGCAGAGATCTTGTGGTGGAGAAGGTGGTTAGGCTCTACTGTCCGTCGACCGAGGGTCGGAGTGGCTTCTTCGCGACGAAGCTCAGCGGGTTGGATGCCAGCGAGAATGGGGAGATTGTCCAATGGTGTGGGACGCAGGCATCCGGTCACTGTGCGCATGATGATGATCCATAAACAAAAAATATACAGGATTTACTTTCTTTAGTCGTGCTTGGACTGATACCTTTAACTTTCCCAGATAACTTATGTTGGATACAACATCCTATGCCTGGCCAACGCAGATTTTGAAGTTAAGGTTCAGTTGTCAAGCAAAATTAGTTTCCGCTTAGCTAAAACAGCACCAGTTTTCAAGTTAAAACTATCAATACAATCGAAACCGTTCAGTGATACAGAAATCATTTCAGCTTCAGATTTTACGTCTTGAAGCTGTTCAACATCGCCTACCTTAACACGAAAATGATTTGTTCTTGATGAGAACCATCGAGAGTGACATTTACAATGATTGAGAAATACTTGGAACTACGCACTTCATTTAAGAATTTGTTTATTATTTAGTTGGTACATTTTTACTTAAGTACTAAAAATGGGCCCCCCTCAAAAGTGCAAAAACAAAAAACTACTCATTGACCCTTTACAATGTTTTGCTAGGGGGGAAACTGGCCCGACTTCCGCCCCCTCTCGGAGCCACTGCATGGACCACTTGTCAAAGATTAAAAAGTTTTTGACCTGTGGTCCAAAACAGCTTGCCCATCCCTACTATAGCCTATGCAGACCTACGTATTTATTGGAGCGCAGCCTATTTAAATGATCAGCATAGTCGTGCTTCAAACTGCTGTCAGACAACTTCAAGTGCTAACTAGCTAGGGGTGGGATCAATATGGACGATAGCCCCTCCCCTTTGAAACACAGAAAAGTAACTTTGTTTACAAGGTATTTACAAGGTCGGATTAATATAGGCTACAGTAGTTCTACATATCATTGTGTTTTGTTGCATCGCTCCCCTCTAAATTAAGCTACTTGCCGCCTTAGTTCCGTCACTGAAGCAGACTTGCAGGATGGGGAATTGGGAATGATAAAGGTAAGGACAAAACGTATGAGAGTTAATCGGAGTCAATTGACAGAAGAACATGAAGTTTTCTTCAAAGTTCGCTACCTCATTCACTCATTTCCGTGTCTTGCGACACGTTGTTGAAATTAATTTTTTTGAAACTGACTGTTAACAAATAAATCTTACCTTCCCCATTTCTTCTATGACGTTCTCCAGGGTACGATTTCGTGTGATCAGTTCCAAATTATTGTCGGGCAATTGAATAGTTCTCCTGCACGTTGGGCACCTGCCAATCAAACTACTTAATAGGACCTGTTGGTTATGGAAACGTGTTTAGGAAATGCATGTAGTGTAGTATGGGTATATTATTTATGTAGACTGGGCCTAGCCTACTATTGTTGAATATAAATTATAACTTTAGCAAATGTTTGCAAATACAGTTTGTATAAGTGGCTTGTTCGACTTCGAAAGATGTTTTCTGGTGATGACCAAATGCGACTACATTGCATTCCTTTGTTATCTGCTCTACAAGTTCTCACTTAACTCAAACGACCAGTCGACCAGCCTCTAACAAATTTCTGGATTTTTATGTAGGCCTATCTGACTAATGTGAACAATTGTGTGTGATTAGATAGGCCAGCGGTTCTCAACCTGTGGTCCGCGAGCAAAGCTTGAAATCGTTCATAGTCAGTCACTGCAGCATCAATTTAACTTCTTCTTTGGTGATTTGAACATTCAGAGTTTTTCGTGGGTTTCCAGTTCGTTTCTTGCATAGGCCTACATTGATTCATTACAGTTACCAAATTGGAATTGAACCAATTCATTGAACTGACCAGTGACAATACTTTGAATGTGTTGCATCGGAGAGTGAACTTGATAAAAGTTTGAATACAAGCTTCACATGAGTATCCACAACTGTCTCAGAAAGCTTTGAAAACAATTTTACCTATTGTAACATCTTAACTTTGAGAATGTGGATTTTCTACAGTAGTTACAATAAAAACAAAGTAGGCCTATCGTTCCTGACTTGAAGTCGAAGATGAACTCCGATTGAGTCTTTCAAACATTACACCTCGTTTAGATATGCTATGCTCAAATGTGCAAGCTCAAAGTTCGCACTAAGTGCAGCATTCTTTCTAATACTAGCCTACTGTATGTGACTTAGCAAGCAATAAGTGACATTTGTTCGTTACAAGAGGAGGAAGGAAGGGGAGTAGTGGGCCGTGACTGGGACACATTTTTTTAAGTGGTCCTTGAATCTCAAAAGGTTGAGAACCTGTGGGATAGGCAACCCAGCCTCAGTAGTCTCCCGTTAACATATTTATTATTTTCTTACCTTTTATCCAAGGAGGATCTACATAGCTCTTCCAGGCACACGTGACACAAATTGTGCCCACAGGAAAGGATTCGTATTGGCTTTCTTAGTGTTTCTACACAGATAGGGCACATCATCTCGTCCGTTACCTTGCTTGCCATGATGGACTGTCTGACTAGATTGGCTAAACTCTTATTCATAACCATCGAAGCTTTTGTTTGCTTTCTGTGATGTAGTCGTTTATGTCACGCGACGCGTCTACGTTACAGTCCAGTGTTGACAATCATAAGTTTCAGGCACACCCCAAACCAGTGGTTTGAATATTTTTTGAAATTTTTAGTTGATTGGCATTCCACTGGAAGTCTAAATACCGAATCAACTCGAGCCAAAGCTGGCTCAGTAGCCGAGTGGTGTCGCCTTGGGCTCTGGTGCTGGTAGATCTGAGATCGATTCCAGGTCGAGTCAAACCGAAGACTTTAAAGGGATACTACAGGAAAAATTTGACTTGGCGATTTTCCACGTTCTTTGTGTTTAACATGCTACCATAAAACGATTTTCAATAAAATTTTGCCCCAATGCGGTCTGACCACCATTGCACGCGTGCTTTTTTCAGAGCTTTCAAAACGAGATTGGGCCTGAGCAACGAAGCGTGCGACTGTACAGTCTACGTAACAAAAGACAAGCAATCAACCGATCACGCAATAATTGTTACTGCGGGCGATTTGACTTTAGGCTATGTATGTATGTATATACATCAAAACATCACATTTCAACATCAAAACAGCAGACAGTTTGCTCAAAACATCAGATGTGGTAACGTGGCTTTTGTTATTGCTGTCTTTTGTGACGTATTTTCAAGCAGTGTTTGCACGTTTTAGTCATTTTGAAAAAAATGAAAATAAATAAAACACTGGACTTTGGGCCTTGCCAGCGCCATTGAAAACAATTTTTTTTCGGTAATTGTTTTGGAAATGTATTCTTGAATGTTCAGTTTACTCATTTTAATGCTTAATTCCAGTTTGAAATTTTCATTTAGTATGCCTTTAAAACGGTACCGATTGTGTTCTATCCTGCATAACGCAGCGAGAATAAGTCGGCTAATAATGTGATAACATCGTAAACTTGATATACAATTAAACATGGACTCAGTCGCTAAAAGATTTTAGCTGTTGTAGAGCGACAATAAATAAAACCAATTGTTATGAATTCGAGCCAAACCTTTGTTTGTTCCACTATCAAGTATGATGGCGTAGTGAATGAGACGATCGTGCTACCCTGGTTCGGTTCTTACCTTAAGCTTTTTGTTGATAAACACCGCTCACCCTTATCCACAGTTTAATAAATTGGATGAGAGTGCAGTAATTGATGAAGGAAAGGCGTCCGAGAAAAAAAAACTGGCCACCCTACTCTCGTTAGTGCCGAAGACTTGGTGTGATGATAATTTTATCATTTTGCCCTCCGATGATTGGGTTCAAATATGGGACCACCTGCACCCTCAGATTATACAAACACGTATTGAGGTACATATGAGATTTGTGCAAAATATGAATTTTTCAAACAAATTGACTTGACATTTGAGCAGACTTGTTTGAAATATTCACTCCGTTACAAAAGTTTAGTGCTTCTCTTCATTTCCGAGTAAAAATTTTCGAAAAAGATTTCTTGCATCCATCTTCCTGCTTCGCTTCTACAATAAACGTTTAAACAGATCGTTGAACTACGTTTGCTTTCATAATTATTTTTTTTATTTTATAATTAATCATAGCCTACTTAAATTCAAATATTTCATCACAAGCACCAATGAGGTGTTATCGCCCATTGACTTTTTGCCATCAGTGGCGTTCAGCGCAAGTGTTTGTTTTCTGTAACAAAACTCAACAAAGCGTAATATTCACAGAATGGTCACACAAAGTCAACAATGCAGAGCGAATGATCATGCAAGCACTTGAAGTTGATCACATGCAACATAGCCTTGTGAAAAATATGGGCATTGGTTCAAGCAATAAGTTCCCGAAGGTCCCGATAACACTTCTTTCGGCAAAATCAACAAATCTACATTTCTGGCTGAGCTATTGATTGCGATAGTCACGGAGAGATGAATGCAAAAGATAATTATTATTTTACTTTGTTATTATTCACTTAATTATTATTTCATTATATTCACTCCGTTTTACAACTATAAAATGAGGTGTAGTCGCCAATTGACTTTTGGCCGTCAGTGGCGTTCAACGCAATTGTTTGTTTTCTTTAACAAAACTCAACGAACACAGCATGATATCCACAGATTGATCGCACAACGTCAACAATGCAGAGCGCATGGTCATGCAAGCACTTGAAGTTGATCACAAACTACTAGTAATGCTTCATAGCCTTGTGAAAAATATGGGTATTACTATTGGCTCTAGCAATAAGTTTCTGATGACCCGATAACACCTTTCCCGGAAAAATGAACAAATCTACATTTCAGGCTGAGCTATTGATTGCGGTAGTCACTTAACAAAATTCTGCTACAGCCACTAAAACTTCGAACCAATCATAAGCTGCGTTATCCGTTACCTGAAAAAACGTGAATTTACGAGGCTTTGCACCTTGCGCCTAATACTCAATAACGTAAATTTACGTGAGACCGCAGCAAAAGTGTTTTTGACTCTGACATGCGCTTTTTTGTTTTCAGTGCCGGCTAAATATGTCTTCCAGCTTTAAGATATTTATTTACAAACACAACGGGGGCTTGATAATTATTTTTAGTATTTTTTTTTGAGAGGGTCTAATTCTATATAAACCACATATAAACCAATTCGGTATAAACCACTCGAAACAAACAAGTTTTATTTTGAATATCCACGAAGAAACACAAGCATCTGAGAGTGTTCATCTGGCATTTTGCTGTGTTTTGGTTCCAATATGTCTTTGCCCATTGAAAACATTCTTTCAACTGCAGCGCTGGAAGGTATTGGTGTGTTGTAGCGAAAAAAAATACAATAAAAAGTATGCATTGACGCTATGCGCTAAAAAACCGCTAAAACTTTACGGCGTAGCCTCAAGCGCAAGCTATCCAAAAAAATGTGGCCGCAAGCGTTAGCGTAAACAAAAGTCTACGCCGCAAGTCTGCGGTGTAGAATTTGCGGTGTATACTTACATCTCTGCTAGTAATGCAATGTTGTAGCCTGGGTGGGAGTAAGTTAAAGAGAGTGAACTCGTTCAGTACCGTAAACTACCAATCTAATCAAGACGCTTATGAGAAACCGCTGACAAGCAGGATTTGCACAAATACTTTGTTACAAATCGTATAAGAATTCGAAGAGCTCTACAGCTTACAAGCGAAAATGATTTCAATTGATCTTGAGGACTAACTCAGAATGGATTGACTGAATGAGGACTGCATACGCTTTTCAAAGTCAGGTCAAATGAAAACTCGATGACTTGTTCCGCTTCCAGACGTAAACTTTGAAGTAAATTATCAACAAAACCCGCCCCGATGGCTCAGTTGGTTAGTGCGTGACTTCGTGAATAAAGAGGCTTAAGATCAAGCGGCGCTGGTTCAACTCTCGGGGTGTGCGTTTGAGCAACAATTGTTAAGGATTGCATTGCATTCAGCGGCATCTAATGGATGGAATAATTCCCCGGCAACAAGGCTTCAACAATCGGAAACTTCACTCTGTCAATCTTGGTGACCGGGCCGCGAATTTTTTTCCCACAAACTTTCTGTCTCATTTGCATATTTCTGCAAGTGCAGCCATTACTGGTAACCGCGCATGGTAACTGTTTTTACAGATTCATTGTTTTTGCGCGGTTTTCTAAGTCAGCGGCCAATTTTCGCCCTCCAAGTCCAAATCTATAAACATTAAACTTGAAAAAAAAAACGAAGCCTAGAAACACTCTAAAAGTAAGATTTTCCTAATTGATTAAGAATTACCCCTAACCCATTAACCCTCCTTTTTTGAAAAGCTTTTGTGCATGCAAAAATTAATTTAAAGAAAAAAATTGACTGATGGGCGTCGAACCGTTGTTCTCACGAACATAAGGCATAAGATGAAACCACTGAACTAAACACACCAACGAATAAATGTTTGCATTTACATGGTATCATTACAAACTCTATGCGAAGTAACCGACAGATAAATTTTCCCAGCGCGCTAACCAGTAATGACTACACTTACCGAAATATGCAAATGAGACAGAAAGTTTGTGGGAAAAAATTTTGCGACCGGGCCTGCGTCAGTGGTTGAAAGCCCCTACAGGCCTACAAGGATGCGAAACTGCCGGGATTAAGCTCTCAAAGAAGCTTTCCCAGTGCGAGGATAAAGATTTAATCAATTAATCAAGAACTTCTTGTCCAATTGCGCTTCTCCCTGTAATGCACAAAACTAAATTTCCTGCCAAATTGGTTTGAAACCGCGAAAAGATGTTTGGTAGCTTTGTTAACGTTGTTTGGTTCTTCACATTCGTGTGAATCTTTATTCTTGCATATAAATTTTACACAATCAAGCACACGGAATCCTCTCAGTGCTAATACGAGTGCTGCATGAAGCTAACAATGACGCATTACTAGAAACATGGCAAACTCCGTACCAGCTGATCATAATCATATAATGAGTGTTCGCTGCGAAGTGGATGATGAATCAATGCAGTGACTACTTGACGCCTGTTCAAACATCTAAACCAAGTCACCACCACTGCTCAAGGGTTGCTAAAGGCAGAGCCCATTTACACTCGGAGTGGCGAAGAAGAAAAAGATTCACACAAAGAAGAATTAATACTATCCATAATTTTATCGATCAAAGAGCGGAACAACTTGAAGTTTTTGAGGATTTGATTCTCCAATCATTGTTGAGGATATGTCAACAGCAGCAGCAAGTACGAGCTCTTCAGCGGCGATTTTTTTACATTTTGCAACTTTTAAAAACGTAACCTGAGTTTTAATCTGTTGCACGCAACAAGTTAGAAAATACGGCTGATTGCTTGTTCATTACTGATAATTTTCGGGTAAAATATTGACTTGGTTCGTCCAATAAATTGAGAGATTCGTTACAAAAGTGGTGTTTTAGTTTTTTGGGTAGCATTTTACTTAAACACAATAACATTTGTCAGTAATTTGACTGTGTGAACATATAATGTAGTCAAATTACTGTAGCCTACTGTGCAGCAGTGTTGTACGCGTCATTGAAATAAATTGACGGCGTCAGCGTCAGCACGAATTGCCTAAAAACTTTACGGCGTAAAGTACTGCGTAAGCTTTTAAAGAAATTGACGGCGTCAGCGTCAGCGCTAATTTCTAGCGCTATTTTTTGCCAGCGTCTCATAAAACGGAAATATTTCAACCAAGTTTAGGCTAACAATAGCTAAAAATAAAGAGCAGATATTATGTTTTGAGACTGTATTGTAATTAGCTGCTTAGCCTATAAGTTATTTCCTTACAGAAAAAGCAAGCATTTCAAAACGTTTGTCTGACAATTTGCTGCGTTTGGGACGCATAGCCTAGGCTATTGTTCTTTCCAAGTGAAAACATGCGTTCCACAGCAGCGCTGGTTGGTATTGGTGTGTTGTATTTCAAAAATAAACTGAAAACGTTTACTCGGAAAGGCATCACTGTTCCTAACGTGCTGTGATAGTTTAGCATGTATAAATCTTTTAACCAGGTTCACTGCACCAACATCGCTCTTTTCAGAGGCATAAAGTTCTTGAAATAAAGTATCTTCAACGTTCCGCGAAGCCGATCATGGATTTTTCGCTTTCTGTCTCTGATCTCTCGTTCTCCATACATGGGTGATCACTAGGGCCCGCAAAAGTCAATAAAGTCAAAAATTTTTAAGGACCTCATCTATCCACGAATCCAAGAATAAAGTTATTTTTAGCACCTAGGAGACTGTTTCTAAGACGTTTATAGGTCAAAATAAAGTCAAAATTGACAATAAAGTCAAAATTTTCAATAAAGTCAAAATTTGTCAAATTATGGCTTTTGACAAACTTTTTGTGTTTTTGAAAGTAATTTTTGTCAAAATCCTCGTGGAAACATTGTAAATCAGGAACTGCGACACAATTAAACCATATTAACCCATAAAAGCAGGAAATATGTCACAATGCTGACGGATCAGCAGTACCTTTTATCGCAAATTGCCCATTGTTTATTCATTGTTACGTATTTAAATATTTTTTATAAAAAGCTCCATCTTCACAAACGTAGTCTTTTCAAAAATCAACAGTTTGGATTTTAGGAATAGCCAAGCTAAATCGTCTTCAGCAAAAGTTAGACAGATTTGTGGAGATTTTCCTATCGCCGAAAAACACGACGCACTTTTTATAATCCATAAAAACCTTGACTTTTCGACAAAATAATATGTTTGGATAACTAGTATCAATTCAAGGAAGAAATGTGACCTCTACAAATAAGCAATTTCGTTAGGTCAAAATAAAGTCAAAATTTGATAAAAATAAAGTCAAAAAATTTGTTTTTTAGGTCAAAATAAAAATGTCCCTAGACTGATCACCATTTGGCGAACTTCTTCCGCGTGTATTCCAGGGAGCCATTCCAACCAACGCAAAAGCCGGTAATTCGGATGAGTCGCGCTGGCCAGAATACATTGTGAAACCATAGGTGAAACTCTAATTGTGAAACGAGATTTTTCATTTTTTTTCCATAAAAATAAAAAATGACGCATAGCGCTTGACGCTTAAAATCGGCAAAATAGTTGACGGCGCTATCACTTCCGTCAACTGAAAAATAAATTGACGGCGCTAGCCTCAGCGTCAACAAAAAGTTGACGCCGTCAACGTACAACACTGCTGTGCAGTAATATGACAGCATGTTTTACAACTAAATAAAAGCAGGCTAAGTTGTGCAACTTACCCATTTAGTCGTAAAACATGTCGTCGTACTAAGTTTGATTTTGCAAAATATGGTTTTCGGCAATTTCTAAATTGTTTGTACAATTCTTGATGTTTGACACTTTATTTTCCTCGTTTGCCCAATCACTGGCATTGTTGTAGATTTCAAGGGCTTTTGTGTAGGCGGTTTTTGCTTCAATCAGTTGGTTCGTTCTTCGAAAGGCAATTCCCATTTTATTGTGTAAATGTCCAAGCATTAAATATTGACTTGCGTCAAGTCCAAATGCTGTTTTCATTATTGCAATTGCAGATTTGAAATGTGAGATCGACTTGTACCAATCTTCTACTTGATTGCAGCAGTAACCAAAGTGTTGGAGAAACCACGCAACTTCCTTACATTTGATTTGTAAGTCAACGGTTTTTGCACTTTGCATAAATTCGAGAATTTCGTCCATAAGTGAATATTGTTCTTTAAATTCTTTCTCTTTGTTTTGTTCCGCCATTTTTTGAGATATTTCCCCCATCAACCAACCAATATTTCCAAGCTTTTCTAACCTACTTTTCCCGTCATAGTGATTCTTAACAAATTGAAATCTACAACGAACCAATGAGAATGCGCAATCACATTCTTTCACATCTGCAAAGCTAAAAGCTAAATCTTTTATGTTCTGATCATAAAGGTCACGTGCTTGATCAGTTAAGGGAGACATTTCACTTGTACCAATAATTGATTCAATTGAAACACAAATGAATTTTGCTTCTGGAATATTCTGCAAACACAACCAGCACAGCGCAAGATCTAAGCTTGGTTGCAACTTCTCCAGACCTTCAGCGTCATCGATGCGTTCCTGCAATATGTCCACTTCTTTTTTGGAGTTGGCTTGCTGTTGACTGGCCATCGATGAATCTGTTTTTATGCAGACATTTTAGAAGCGGCTTAGACCAAACGCAGAAAACATTTTTGTAAGCATTAATTTATCCATTAACTGGGAAAGTTAATTTTGCCATATAAAGGCGATTGAAATAACTTTCTGTCATCGAGTTTTTACACCGAAATAACCGACAAGAGATCGGGCGAACTGTTGTGCTGCGGTCACAGTTCGCAGCCTGTTTGTGTTGATTTTTTATATAAACAAGTTTTGTGAAGCAATCTTCTTCATCAGCGTAACGAATTTGGTGTCCATTGCAAACAAATTGCATCATAAGGCGTCGAAGAACAAAACAACGAGTCTAAATTAAACTAACATTTCTTCAAGTAACGACAGCCAAGCTTCAGACACAACATAACTTCACAACAGTGTGCCTATTGTAGACTTGTTGCAGAAGGTGTAGGCTTATCTCAACCGCTACATAGCCTTAAAAAGTTTTTTAGCTTTAAAACTGGCTACAAGTAGGCCTAATTGATCGGAGTGATGCCGACAGTGAAAGAGAACGCAAAACCGCACGAAACGTAGCGCATTGTTCAGCAAAAACAAACACGATGCGACAACGACTTCACAAATTACCTTCGACGTCAGGCGAGCGGACGGCATGCTGAGATGTATCTTGACCTTCTGCTGCGATGGCTTTTTTAGGCTCAAGATAACTGATGTGATAATAATCTGTTAAACACAATTTTATTTAAAAATCTAAGCAGAATTTTCTTTTAGTTCTCGTTTGTCAACGCTCACAATCGTACAACTCCAGTTTATCATATTTGTTGGGTCCTACTCCATGTGGCTTTCTCCTTTACTTCGTATCGTTTACACTCGAAAAATATTCTCACATAGAACAATAAGTGACTAAAATACCACCTAACGCACATATTTTAATTGTAAAATGTGATCAAATTACTACCCAGTAGTCTCGATAGAACAGAAGGGATTGTTTTAAGCTTTTCCACTCATGGCATCAACTAGCTTACTTATTGTTTTATTGGTGGTCATGGTCCCTCCAATATTTGCGTTTTTAATAGTTGCGTCAGAAATATTTACAGTCATCTCCCTGGCAAGCTTCCCGAGGTCCCCGAGTTCGCTGACGTCGTTCCTGTCTACAAGGGAAGAAAAACAAAGCTTTGAAAAACGAATGTAAGTAAAACCCATACGGAAAATGTCCATAAGAAAATATCTCGACTGGAAGCATTCTTATATTTCAAGAGAAGGATATTTCCAGTCTCGATTTTTTCTGCATGGGTACTTTTTTGTCGGGATATTTTCCACAGGCTTATGGATTATTAGTGATTAGGCTACTGTGAAAAACAAACCAAACAAGAGGACCCCATCATTTTTGAATAGAATATACATTTGCTGCTAACCTAATTCATATAGGACAAAAATATCTTGTAAGATGGCACGCTGGCTTTGTGTTTAGGATCTAAATGTCTTAACGATAACTCATCCTTTCACCTTGACATAACAGTATCCTAGTATTTTTTAAACAAGTTTGTTTGTTTATTTTTTAAATAAACGATAAAAGGAGTCTGATTAACAAATTTAAACTCAGAAAATTGAGATATTTCGGACACATAGCAAGAAGCAACTTGTTGGAAAATTTAATGTTGACTGGGATGGTGCAAAGCCAACGAACAAAAGGACGACAAAAAATGAAATATTTTGACAATATCAAGCTAATTACGGGAATAAAATGCACGCGGAAAGCGCTAATAAAAACAAAAGACAGAACATAATGGAGACAGTTCATAAGGGAGATCACAGCTGATCAAACATCTGTTGAAGAAGAAGAAGTTTTTTTAATTAAAAATGCATGGAGAATCAGCAGAGCCCTATTTATGGCATATGCATTTCAAATATGATTTAAATTCTAAAAATTAAATTTAAATTTTGAATTTTGAAAAATTAAATGTAAATTTTAAATTTAAATATAATGATTCTATTTGAATAAGGCACTAATGATGCTCTACACTAGTAGAGCGAAATGTATATGCCATAAATAGGGCTCTGCTGATTCTCCATGCATTTTTAATAAAAACTACTGAACTGATACTTGATGGAGAATCGCTGGCCTGCTGCTTTGTAGTCAGGAGATCCCATATCCTGATATTAATGGAACTCAATTAATGGAACTCAATGGAACTCAATTAATGTACTCAATCAATGGAACTCAACTAATGGAACTCAATTAATATAATATCCCAGTAGTTTGCTTTGATAGACCATAAAGTTTACCTTGGTCTCCCATCAAAGGTTGACTGCCTTGCACTGTTGAAGTTGTTCTTGTAAATGTTCTGAAAAAAAAAATTGTTAAAGGTTTTCTTTCACTGTGGACTGGCTTTCCTGCGTAATTTAGTTACAAATAATTTTTTTAACGGGAGGGAAAATGAACTTGGCTTCTGGTCCTGGGATTAGAATTTATCAAAAGAATGAATTCAGTAAAGCAGAAAAGTTATGCTACATGATCAAAGCCCAAATTTTGATCGGAGGATAGCTAGTAGTAATAACACTATCTTTTGAATGTCGGTAAATGGTAGACTAGAGTGAGACCAGACTTGTGGTAGTCTAGTTAAGAACACTTACTGCAACAGCACATATAGTTGGGCTTATGATAAATTATTATTATTATTTATTTGCATCAGACAAGGTTGTCCATATTAAAACCAAAACACAAAACACAAAAAAAACACACAAAAAGACAAGACGTAAGGAGTCACTTGGATGACATGTGCAACATATCATTGTAGTGCTTAAAAAATGTCGTTTTATAGAAAGCGTCTGAGGACATTAATGCCATGATAAGAGAATTGAGAGATTTGTAACAACGTTGCACAAAGGCATAAACTGTTTTCAGCAATAGAGCATCAAAAGTTATAACATTTGCATTAACTTGACATTCACGTGCACTAGTAAAGCGAGGCATATTGTGTAGAATTCGAAATGAGTCATTATATGCAATTCTAATCCGATTGATCGAAGAACGGCGATAATTGTGCCAAAGTTGACAAGCATAAAGAGATGTACAGTAAGAGCGAAACAATAAACGAAAGAATTTCGATTTAAGTCTCTTAATGCACGTCTTGTATATTGTTTGAAATAAGTTTTGTGATACTCTATTTAAAAACTAGCCTTGCGTTTCAATTTATAAAATTGCAAATAGTCTTCTCAGTATCATACAAACCATTACCTGGCAAAGATACAACATACCAGTACTAGCATTCATCATCTCTGGGTGGACACTGCTTCTTTTTTATTAAAGACACTAAGCACAAAACATGGCAATGTATGTCAGTTCAGTTTGCTCAGTTGGTTAAGCGCCTGACTTCACAAACAAAAGAACTTGCTCTGTTTGATAGCTCAGTTTGCTCAGTTGGTTAAGCGCCTGACTTCACAAAAAACCAAGATCAAGTGACGTTGGATCGGCTCTCAGGGTGTGCGCTTGAGCAACTCACTTCAAGGACAGCTCTTAATTCTGCTGCACCTGGTAGATGAAATAATTCACAGATAGCAACCGGAAACTTCACTCTGTCACAACCCAGTGACCTGCGTCAGTAGTTCAAAGCTTCTGACAGCATGCAAGACTACCAGGGATGAGATCTCAAAGAAGGTTTGTGAATAAAGATTCTCCCAATCAATCAAATGCTTGTAATTGCGTTAACGTAGATACCCAGACAGCCACTTTATCTGGCTCAGATCTGGTGAAGATCTGGACCAGATAAAGTGACTGTCTGGGTAAGTTACAGTATTTTTTCAAACCTTGTGTTCACTGTTTCTTCCACATGAGGATTGTCATCTACTGTGCTCCTCGAGGGTGTCGCCTCTTCGGTATCAAAGCCGGCATACAGTTGCAGAAAATCCATTGCAAGTTTGTTCGGGTCATCAGCAGATAAAATTTCATCAGAATGCTAAATTTTTTCCAGTATTAATAAATACAACTTTTGACAACATTTGACGTAATAAATGTTGTGTGGTAAATTGTTGTTGGGTCGTACAACAACGTCTAAAAATATTGCTTTTATGTGTATTCATTCATTCATTCATTCAATCATAGCTTATCACGGCAGTGTCAGAGCTAGATAAGATCATTGTTTGTGATGTTTTTAGATCATTGTCGTCACATGAAGGGCAAGGAGCAATTGGTGAGGATGTGCTTCATCGTCTGATTGTCAAAGCTATGGTCACACATTGGGTTATTTCTTTGTACATAATTACCATCAGCAAGTTTTAACATCAATCTGCGAAGCATTGTGTCTTAGGTGGCGATACTTTCAAGCTTTGTCTAAAATTTCCAAAAGACAGGAGGCTACGATATTATTAGGTTTGCAGATTGATATAGCTTATAGCTCTACCACTACTGCATGATAGTATTTTCAACCTGCGCCTTTTGTGATAAATTTTGTGACCGAATTATCTTTGCAAAACAATGCTTTTACCATTTAACCTATTCGTGTTATCTGTGTCTACTGTTCTATGCAATGGTAAACAATATGCCTTGTGTCGTTTTATAAAACACAAAACATTTTGCAAATGTCGAAGTCAAACTCATGACACCATTATACAATACGCAGAAACTAACTCCTTGCAAAATTGGTAAAATCTTGGTGAGAACGGGATGATCAACCAGCTCAAGAATCGCAGACGTTGAAGAAGATGCAAGATTGTTCATTGAACAAACGTTTCCTGGAACAAATATTCAAGATGAAATGATAGTTGAACCTCTTCGTAGCGCAATGATTAACAAGAGCTTGGTGAATTGTAAAAAAATGAAGCAAAAACAATCACGACCTAATATTCTACAATAGGCAACAACTTGGTATACGAGTTTGGTATCGATGAGATTGGCTGTAGGACGTAGGTGGTACCGGGGCCGCCTTTGAACCTAAAGTGTGTGCACAATTCAAGCTCTCCTTAAAACATTGAGTCCAATCAGATATCATCGCACAAGTATGCTATTGACCAATCACGACAATTTGTCCTTCTCAGCCATTGGAAGCACACTAGATTGGTGAAAGCACAGGCACAGCGCTCGAAAGGTCGTCATTTCGACACCGTTCGAAAGCATGCTGCTGTGTTTTGGCGAGACACTGAAGGTATGTTAAACTTATAGAGCAGCTGTGTGGTCTTTTGCTACTTTCAGTTGTTTGCTGTGTGTGATAGCGGAATGTCATTTATTGATCAATAGTAGCCTGTGATCAACTAATCAAACATTGCCAAATTTGAAATGGTAACCAAAACTTAACCACTGCATGTACTCTTTTGAGTGATTAAACGTTGCCATACAGCTATACACTTCTAAGAGTGCCTGGTTAGAGTCATATATGGCAGCACTTCAAAACGAAGATTATCTTTAGACTTTAGATTGAGTCACGTTATTTGAAAGCTCTCCTGTGGCTATAAAGTCCGATGCGTGACTGGCAAGCGTGGCCGCAACAATAACATGTAAAGCCTGCCACCGGTGATGATGGAAAATTTCGACGATTTTGTTTATTGCGATACTTTTCCTTTTTATTGGTAACACGCGTTTCCTCATACTTGAAGAGAAAACGGCCTCATGCACAATGGGTCTCCACGAATCTCCATCTTCAGCAAAATTCATCTACTGTTGTGATGAGTGCTTCAGTTGCACAAATTCATTGACTTTTTACAGTGTCTTTGAAGCGTTTCTTGGGTAACCAGGTGCTGTTAATCTACCAACAACCTGGTTGGTAGGGAACTGTGTTATATTGGTTGGTTGGTTTTGAATCTTTATACTCGGACTGACAAAGCCTTGATTGGTTATTCCTGGTAGTTTGCACTCTTGTAGAGGCTCTTGACGCAGGGCAAGTTACCGAGATTGGCAGAGTGAAGTTTTCCGATTGTTGAAGTGTTGTTGCCGGGAAATTATTCCATTCATTAGGTGCCGCTGAATGGAGAGCAGTCCTGAAAGTGCGTTGCTCAAGCGCATACCCCGAGAGTCGAACCAGCACCGCGATATTGATTGTATTATAACAGCACAAGAAAGCTATTCCTTGGCCGAAATACCTTGATGACCTTGTTCTGTTGCATTACTGCATCTTACTTAGTAGCAATATGATTTAATTCTGCATTTTATTTGCTTTGGATTTTCAACATTTTATGACATGATTTTCGTAAAAATAGTGGTTTATTCTGGTAGAGCTTGTCTACAAGCAACTTCAATCCAAGGTTTAACACCCACAGGCCACATGAAGATTGATAGGCTATCATTAAATATTGAAAATAGCTTTGCGTATCAAAGTAGTTCCATGACATTGCAGTCGCATAACACAACAACAAAATTAACAACACAATTATTTTAGGTGCTTGTACTTATAAACTTACCATCCCACAATTTATCAACAACTTCTTGAGGAATATCGAAGTTATCTCCCAAAAACGTCTGGAAAGCCTCTTTGGACATTTCAATGTGCGGAGTTGAATGATTAAAAATGAAACTTATTATTTGTTCCTATAAAATCTTATTGTTCAAATGATAATGTAGTGGTTTCACTTCAATGAAACAATGCAACTACAGAAGGTAAAATAATATTGATTTTAAAATGAAATCTAAATAGGCCAATAATTCTGCTCTTCAATTTATGTTTTTCTATTGTACAAAGAACAATGTAGCCTATGTGCCAATTGTACGATTTGCAAGAAAGTAACCTGCTTCCATTTTCACGTTCAGGGTCAAAAAAGTTGACATAGGAACAACAAAATGAGACATGGATGTTCCTATCTGTTTAAATCTACCAGCTTCTTTCACACAATTTTCTGTCATTTTTCACATTGCACTCCATCTACAATGATCAAACCAGGGGCGGATCCAGAAAATAGTTTCAAGGGGTGAGATTTCAACAAAACGCAATGATGTATCGATTAACATTAATCCGACCTTGCAAATAGGCTTCACTGTGAATAAAGTTGCTTTTTTGTGTTTTAAGGGGGCAATCCCCCCCTGAATCCATCACTAGATCACACCTTAACCTAAAGTATAATTGTATTTAACACAAGGTCATGTCGTTAAACCATTACGTCACCGTCACCATTACGTCACGAATACGTCATCAGCGTCAAGTGCTAGAGGTAAATTGACTACTCGAGCCATAGCCTCAGAATTCTCACAATATTCTTTACCTTTCAAAATAAATGCTCTGTTTGATAATAGACTACAAATAGCTAGTTTAGGTTGCAAATGGTCTTGATCTGTAATCACTTTACTTAAAACATAAAAATTACTGCTTGCTCTGTCTCGTCAGAATGAGGAACAAAATGAAGTAAAGTTTGAAAATGTTTTTGCTTATTTCCTTTACAACAACATCAATATAATCAGGTTGGCCTTTGATGAACATTATAAAGAATCCTGCTTGGCTTCACAGAACAACAGTTTAATTGCAACACGACTGACTAAGTAACAATAGTGCAGTGTTTCATCACAATCATAGAGCGAAACACAATTATCATTCAAACAAATTTGGTAACAACCATAAAGCAAAAGCTCTTTGTTTGGATTGCAACTTGGCAAATATTTCATCGCTTGTATAACTTCCTATCATTGCAATACGGAAGATTTTACGGTCAGGCGACGTCAGTTTAATGAAAAAATTGTGAACTGTGTCCTTAAGTTTGTTGACCAAACAAACTTGTCTTAACAAGGTCGAAGTTTGAGAGCACGAAAACCAAGTGATGATGTTTTATCATCGTTCTCTGGCATCACCGTTCAACTCTGGTACCGTTCCATGTCAAATAAGCTATGACACCACACGGGTGTGGCAGACTTGATGACCAGTTCGGTCCTTCTGCCACTCCCATCATCATCAGCCAACAACTTAGTTCACATTGTAATCTTGTATTGTTTTTTCACATGTGCTGATGATGCGGAATAAAAGAACCGGAACTTGTTTCAAGTTATAATGTTTGTTGCAATAAAGAGTTTTTAGACATAGCCTACGTGTAAAGCGGTGGGATGGCGCAGCGGATAAGGCGCTCTCTTTCCAATCACGCAATCCTGGTTCGACTCCCGGCTTAAGCTGGTTGTTGACAAACACCACTCACTTCTACCCAGAGTGTAATAAATTGATTGGGCGTAGCTGCTGAAGAAAAGGCGACCGAGAGAGAGGAACTGGCCACCCTACCCTCGTTAGTGCTGACGACTTAGTACTATGAGAACCTTATCTTCTCATCCCTCGATGCTTGGATTCAAAAATGAAATCAGCCACAGTGTTATTTGGTTATCAGTGTTTGTGATCCAATAAAACAATGTTATAGTGACAAACTTACATTGTACAACATCGTGTGATGCCATGCTACAAAATTTTAATATCACATCAATGATCAACCCTCTGTTGAATTTTGACCAGTTCGGTCCTTCTGCCACTCCCATCATCATCAGCAAACAACCTAGCTCCCATTATAATCTTGTATTGTTTTTGTTTTTTCACATGTGCTGATCATGCAAAAAGAAAAGAACTTCTTCTTCTTCTTTGATACTCTTGATTTGAAATCGGTTGTTGAATGTTTTTGTCCTGGTTTTTGTGAAGCTACAGCACAATTGTGTACCGGTGGAGCAAGCAGCGTACACAATACATTGCTGTTCACTATTTAACGGACAATGCGAGATTGTTTTGGGTCGTTACATTTTCACAATAACTTTTGTTGCATCTTACATAATATGTTGCCAGTTTGTTAAGACGTTGCCCTTTTTAAAATGGTATCCCACTGTCTTTACGTTTGGAAGTTAAGAACTCACCTGATTTATACCGGCTGCGTGGCCGAGTGGTGAGAACGCTGGCACGACGCTTGAAAGGACGTGGGTTCGACACCGCTCCAGAGCATGCGGCCGTGTCTTGGCAGTGTGACGTCAAAATAATGAAAGCAGCCGATTCGATGACTACTTCCCTTCGCTGTTTCCAACTGTCTGTCATCTCAGTGTATTGTACACAATGCTGTAGCAAAAAGTGCAATATAAAACTTGGTAAAAACTTGGTTATGCTCTAATGAAGTCAAATCGGGCAGTAGCATAGTTGTAGTAGGCTACTGCTGGGGAACACTATTTGCTTTAGGGTAGCCGCGAAGACAAAAATCAGTTTTTTATATCATCATAATCATCAGCCGGTCATGCCACTGCTGGCAGATGGCCTCCACATATGTTTCCACACCATTCTGTCTTTTGCTGTTCTCATCCAGGTGATGCCAATCTTTTCTTCTATGTCATCTCGCCATCTTCTTTTTGGTCTCCCTCTAGTTCTTCTTGCATATCTTGCATATCCATGTTTTATATATAGTACGATAAATGGTATTAATACATAATTTCACACAAGATAGTTCTCAATTCCATGCGTAATGCTGAGCAGAGCTAATTCAAGTATTCTGCAGATATAAATCAAGCGCGGTTTTTATATATAAATCTGCTCACAATAGCCTATGTTGTCAGATGAAATCTGCAAATATTTTAAAAACCTAAATGAAGTTCATCACCGCAACGCTCGACAGAAAATTAGACAGAAACTTTATCTACCAAATTGTAAATCCAACACAGACAAGTAATGGCCATACCCAGTGTACCTACTATGCACTGAGGAGGCCGGAAGGCCGAAACGGTGTGATACTGTCTGCAGTTATAAATTAATTGATGTATACGTGCTGTAGTGCTCAGCCAAATAAAGAGAATCTAGATCAGTTCAGCTGGTACTCTGCTCTTACGACAAGTGGAAAGTGCAACGTTAAACCCTTCTTAATCTACAAAAAATATTTCCTCAATCACTGGATATTAAGGCATATAAAAGGTTTTGTCACAGTAATGTATAAGCATAGATTTCAAGTAGCCTAGTTCACTTGCTGAAAGCGAAAGGATTTGTTGTTCAAACAAAGCAAGTGCCTTTGTTGAATCACATCATAATTATGATAAGTATACGAACACTTCACGCTACATTTTCTTTGACCAAGAAAATATAGAGAATATCGACCAATAAATTTGAATTAAATGGCTCCAAGTCGTTCAAGAACTTTTGGAGAGCAGCTAAAAAACTTTTGAAATTCAAACAAATCTCTCAATTAGCCTACTATGGAAAAAAACCTTTACGACTAGCTTGCTATAGCTTGCTTATGCTGGCAAAGAGTAAAAAAATACTTAAATTACTAATATGTTGCGTTGCACGCCTCACAATGCGCAATTGTGCATATTGTAAACCGTGAACTTTTCGAATTCTGATGCAATCAAACCAAATTTTTGAGATAATTGGGGCGTAATGTAGATCTTTCGAAATAAGTGAAATCAAATTTGTGGCATCATAAATTATATTGTTTTTTACTATTTTGTAGTTCAAAGTAACACCGCATTTTTGGAGTTGCTTTGAACAGGTACATATTTTATATTGCGATCAGTTTTCATCCGATGGAGGTGTCAATACAAACAAAACTTTTTATTCTTAACCCGTTTTATTCAAGATCTAGCCAGAGATTCATAGTAATCCCTGAATCTAGCGAACAAAAAACATAGTAGGCCTATAGTTGTTTGATACCACCAGTGGTTTAACTGAGGCCTACTCTCCTCTTTCCTCCTACAAATCAGAGAATCGGAAGTAGTCACGATTGTTCACTAGAATGGTCTCAGTTTTATATTAAACAACATTTACCAACTTAGCTAAATACATCTTTTAAACTAGGCCATTTCCAGCCAACATTTTTGCTTTTTCTCAGGCGAGACAAAGCCGCCATCATCGTCCAGAGAGAGCATTTCAGCAAGTAGTTTTTGTCCATCATTTTCGACAATAGAAGATTGGCCAAGGATAGCAGTCTTGCTTATATTGACATGCTACCTGTCTAGTCGAACATTGCTTGGTTGCTTGTTACCGAGTTGATTGGTTATCTAGCCAACATATTTCTCCCAATCTAAGTTAATTAGAAAGATGGCTCTTTAGGATGAGAAATTGGTTTAGTTAAAACATAGGTGAGCTAAGTTTGAGGGAAAATGCAATAAAACGGAATTTAAAATTTTTGCAAGCTTTGTAAACGATGTTTTGCCGGCCGAACTATGTCTAATAACGATACTAAATATGAGAAAGCTGGCAACACAATGAGTCGATGATAGGCTACTTTGAACGGTGTTCAGGTAACTCTGACATTTCTAAAAAGTCCCCCAAACTCTAGAAATATTAAATTACAGAAAGTTTATTAATTGTAACTAAAAAATCTTCATAACAACAGATGCTTGTGATATTTCTAGCTTCTGAATAAAAATCCATGAACACTCTGCAAGTCTGGAAAACACTTTTAAGCTAAACCCTCAGGGTTTTGGTTAGATTTGAATCTTTATCCTCGGAGTGGCAAACCCTCTGATGGGTTCTTCCAATGAAAATGCAATGAAGTTAAAATAATTAAAGAAACTCAGGTTTCATGTTGTGATTGCTTCAACAAACATTGGTTGAACAATTTGCGGCGGTATTGTTGAGTACAATGCAGAATCTTTATCGAAAAGTACGGTTAAAAGTTAATTTGTATTTTGTGAAATTTTTCGTACAACATTTTGCAAATTGTTCAGAGAATTTGAAATTTTCGACGATTTGTTTTCTTCACTCGACCAATCACTGGCTGTGTTGTGGACTTCAATGGCTTTTGTGTAGGCGGTTTTGGCTTCAACAAGTTGGTTGGTATTTTCAAGAGCAACTCCCATGTTATTGTAGCAATGTCCAAACAGACGATACTGGTTGGCCTCAGCATGGAACACTGTCTTCATTAATGTAATTGCACATTTGTACATTGTAATGGATTTGTACCAATCTTTGACTTTATTGCAGCAAAAGCCAAATCGGTACAATAACCAACTAATTTGTTTACATTTAACTGTCAAGTCTACATCATTAATATTTTCCATGAAATCGATAATTTCTTCCATAAATGGAAATAGTTCTTTAATTTGTTCTTCTCTGCTATGTTTTGACAATTCTTCACATATTGACCCCATGACCCAACCAATATTTTCAAGCTTATCCAATCTACTTTCTCCTTCGTAGAGATTCTTAACAAATTGAAATCTACAACGAGCCAATAAGATTGCGCAATCGCATTCATTTGAATTTACAAATTTTAAGACTAGGTTTTTGATTTGCTGATTGTAAACGTCACGTGATTGATCAGTCAAGCGTGACGATTGATTTGCATCAACAATGGATGAAATTGTAACACAAACAACTTTCGCCTCTAAAATCTTCTCCAAACTCAAGAAGCATTCCGCTTGGTCAATGCTTGGTTGTAACTTCTCCCATCCCTCCACATGGTCGATGATTATTTGAAGGATTGCCACTGCATTATGGAACTTGTTTCGTTGCTGATTGGCCGCTGCTGAATCTGTCAAACAATACCTTGATAAAATGACTGTGGATATATTTGGAATGGAAACAAGTAGCCTAATCTTAGGCCTACATGAGTCTTTAATGGCACATCGTTGCTATATAAAGCACACTTACTGCCACGAATTGTCTCAAACTTGTAGGCCTGGTCTGGTTTGCTCTGACTACCATTTTGCTATCTAAATTAATATCCAACCTTGTGCTAGACCATCCTGAATTCCCTTTAATGGATTGGACAGACTTGTCGGTTTGCAGCCCTATTCATAACTGTTGCATTTTGCTTGTAATCAACCCGATGGTTGTTATTTCACCTTCATGAAGCCATGAGGGCAAAAATGTTTGAGTGACTTATTATTTACCTCGCAATTGAGCGATGGCTTGGGGAGTTATGGGATCTTCTTCATCAGCATGGTGGTTACCTGTCATCTGGAAAAGGGTTTAGCAAGTAAAAAAGTGTTGCAGATTGAAATAGAATATTTGCAGTGCCACAGCGAGCATCAATTAAGAACAACATGGTGATCTCTGATCAACCTTCGTCACGCCTCATTGATTGTGAGAATGTTTATCCTTGGACTGATACTTTTTATGAATATGTTGGTCAGTTTCACATGGGCTTACTTGTAGTGTAGGCTTCTTTTTTTTCTTCGTTTGAACCTCTGGGCCGAAGGTCTATCTTTTTACCACCCCAGATTCACAATGTTCCCGGACTAAGCTAGAAGGCTACTAGAGAGCAACCAGTCTTTGGTTTTATCATTCCCGTTAGCTATGTGTTTACACGCCCGGCTTAAGATCACGCGGCGCTGGTTCAACTCTCGGGGTGTGCGCTTGAGCGACGCACTCGAAGGACTGCTCTCCGTTAAGTGGCACCTGAGCAATGGAATAATTCCCCGGCAACAACATTTCAACAATCAAAAAACATCACATTAGGGAACTGTAATTAAAATTAATGGCCTCTGTTACAACATTCCATACTTATTCACGGAGATATGGTTTGACTCAAATAACAATACACTCAAGACGGATCGGCTCCTCATTTGTTTCTATCTTCCGAACTAAAATCTTTATAGAGATGGATGTGGTTTGTTTGAGGTTGTGGGCACATGAAGCAATGTTTCTACATTTGTAAAGGATTGGTCGTTGATTTTATTATTTTAACACAAGCTTCACCTTTTCTAAGCTTTCAATGACGTTTTCCAAGGTGATGTTTCGGGAAATCCCATCAACTCCGTTGCTAGGCAACGTAACAGGACTTCTGCAAGTTGGACATCTGCAATGAGTTTATTGCGGTTGTAACATATTCAGATTATTCACGACAAGCTCATGAAAAAGTTATGTAAATAACGATATGAACTTAGCGGATAGGTGAAGAAGCTATAGACCAGGGCTTCCCGATTCGTTTATCACCCCGCACCCCATGGGATTGATGAAGCCAATCTCGCACCCCCTGTTTTGAAGCAGAGTAGTTCTGGGAAAAAATTCAAAATACGTACGAAAACAACGCAGAAAAGCAGCTCACCGGCCTTTACATGGCTAACGAATAGGAAAAGGGGCAGCCTTCAACAACGTAATCACACAAAAATGCAAAAGCGAATAAAGAAATAACACAAACTGAGAACATAATGGCGTTAATCAAGATCTTTGAGCTTTCTCTTGCCTCTTCTTTGAAATTATCTGTTCGAAACGTGGAACCTTGTGGGACAATGCAATGCGCAGATCATTTTCGGGGTCCAGGGCGTTGCGGTATTTATTCTTTATGTAAAGTAGAGATGAAAATCCCGATTCACACAGCCAAGTGGTAGCAAACGGAACCAAAACTTGCAGTGCTTTCTTCGCCAGAGTTGGATACCCAGTTTGAACACTGCACCAGAAAGTTTCGAGTGAGCTGGACTCATAAAGCAGCTTTGTCGATTGGCATGCTTGCATGTCTATCAGATGTTCCTTATCTTCATCCTCATCTCCCATCTTCTCTAATTTGAAGGCAAAGGGGTTGATGATCCAAGCTTCCGGTTCTTCCAGATCTCCTGGGGAGAAATATCCGTCAAATGACTCTCTCAGGCTTTCCAAATGCTTACTAATTTCTGCCTTGACACTTTCTTCCAAGTCCAAGTTGCTGTGTTCCAGTATGACTTTCTCTAGCAAGGAAAAATTAGCGAAATTCTGCTGCAGGATACGCCGACTCCACAACGGCAGTTTCTGTCTGAAAGCACGCAACAAGCCACAAGCGGTCACAATATTCACATTCTTTCCCTGTATCGAACGATTTAGGTCATTTAGATGTTGGAAAACGTCCGCCAGGTATGCCAACATAGGAGCAAAGTTAGTAGATTCAAAAGTATGCACAAGAGCACTTTTTCGTTCCTGTAGAAATTGTTCAATTTCCAGTCTGCGCTCAAAAAACCTTTGCAAAACCTTACCTCTGGAGAGCCACCTGACGTCTGTATGAAATAGCAGCACAGAAGCACCGTCATCAAGATCACTGCAAAATGCTTTAAACAACCTGTGATTCAAAGCTCTTCCTCGAATATAATTAACAATTTTAACACACGAATCCATCACATTTTTCAGAGTAACGGGCAAAGTCTTTGATACAAGAGCTTGACGATGAAGAATACAATGAGTATTCATCACCTCTGGAATGTCATTTCGCATGAGAGTAACAAATCCGGACCGGTTTCCTAGCATAGCTGGAGCACCGTCTGTACAAATAGATCCGATAGCTTGCAGCGGAATGTCGTTAGTGTTAAAAAAGCTTCGAAAACATCGAAAATCGAAAACATCCCTTGCTGTTGTAGTTGTTTCGAGTGGTTTACCAAAAAGGAAATGTTCCTCGACGGCATCCCCCTTTACATAACGAACAAAAACCAAAAGTTGGCTGCAATTACTGACATCTATCGATTCATCCAACTGAACTGAGATCTTGGCGGAAGAAGCTTTGATATCTGACACAACTTGATCAAGAATATCAGCGCCAATATCACCAATTCTACTCCGGATAACATTGTTTGACAGAGGAATCTGTTGTAGTTTTTTAGCGGCCTCCTCACCCAGGACAGCCTTCACCATTTCCAAAGCACAGGGCTTGACAAGAGTCTCCGCAATAATGTGTGGCTTTTTCGTTTTTGCCACTTCGTATGCAACTTTGTACGATGCAAAAAGTAGAGGCTTGTCCACGGGAGCAAACCCTAACCTTGGAAGTGTTCCTTTGTTGTCATAGCGTGCCCTTTTAGCCTTCAAGGAATTAAGATCGTTGCCTGCTCTTTTGTTTCCACCGTGTTTAACTTGGAAATGTTGGCCAAGTTTTGATGGCTTCAGATTGCAATTGGAAAATACAGCATCGCAGAACATGCACTGTGGTCTGTCCATGCCATCCATGATTGTTTTAGTAAAACCATACTCGGTGTAATCTTCTTTCCATTTTCGAACTTTTTTAGTAGTCATGATGAAATTAGTTAGGCTGCTAGTGAAACACAGTTACTTAGGGATAAGCTACCATAAGGCTATCCTAAAGGTTACAGCCATTAGTAATTAGTTAGTAAGAGTTGCACTAATGACCAATCCTTGGTTTGCTTGCACTACCTGCCCGCTGCCCTGCCAAAAGCTGGCCACAAAACACCATTTAGGCCTACTTACTACATGCCAATTGTAAAAACTATAGAAACAATGCCCATTATCAACAACAAACATTATCAACAACAAACAGTTGCTAGTCAGGCCAATATCAGTTCTGTTTTTAGCCTGTCTAGTAGCTAACACTTTCCTTTTCGTAAGTCAGTCCACAGTCTACAACTCAACAACGTGAAAAACTTCGTTCTCGTTTAAAACGCATTAAATTGCCAATAATGAGCGAACAATTGCCAACAATGAGCAAATTGCTGACACAATATTATCGCATTATCCCTCCAACAATCACGTGACGATCGAACCACAGCCTTTTTGTTATCAATTACTTGTCAGGTGGTATTTTCTTGTTGTGCAGTGTGCTGTATGGGCCAACATAGAATGCTCTGAGAGATAATCACCACCTCCGTCGTCAAACAAAATCCATCTCTATATATGGAATAGCTCTTCTTGCTCGGTGGATTCTCGCACCCCCAGCAACAGCTTCTCGCACCCCCTGGGGGTGCGAGCACCCCCAATCGGGAAGCCCTGAAATAGATGAACGATTAAAAAATAAAAACGATTAAAAATAAGTCGTCCTTATAGTTCAGTAACTTCCATGATTTATAATCAGTCAGTTATTTCTAGAGTAAAGAAGGATTGTTCAATGGCTTATTCAAATAGAACTATGTTAGAACAGATAAATTTCTAACGCTCTGAAGTCTGAACAAGGTCAATCTCTTACAAAAGGCAGTTATGTAATGAGATATGTAAAATCTACTAATAAGAATTATCAACAAGTTAATATGTGCAACAACAGCCACAAAAAGACGTGCCAGGCTACTTTGTGTGATTATTTGAAGGATGTTGATTGTTGATTGGTCTCATCTTATGAAAATGGACGCACAAAACTAATCGATTTGTTTCATAATTTTAGGGTTTTAATCAAAAGCATAGCGTAACATGTCAGCAAATATAATCGAGGAGCTTCAATGCCCGATATGCATCGAAACCCTGCAGAAGCCCATTCGTATGCTCACGTGCGGGCATAATTTCTGCCACGCATGCCTTGTTAGAGTCTTTCAAGGTAATCAAGATAAAAGGTAAGCGGAAAGTTGTTGCTGAATTTACGCAAAGTTTCCACAGCAAAAATGAAAGTTTTTATCACAAAATTTTCTATCCACAAATATGATAGCTATTAAGAGTTCAATGTCAGCTTATACGGTAACTACGTACTCCCTGAATATATAATTCATATAAAAGTTTCAATCATAGTTTTATCCTTCCATTTTTATCTCCATAATAATTTAAATAATAACATTTCCTAAAAACGCTTATTGTCTTTCCAACTAACATAACTAGTCATAGTGGCCTTGTAGGCCTACTGCGTTGAGAATCTTTCTATTTCGCGTTCATTGTGAGAACACACAGCATGATGCAAAACAACAAATGGTTGGAAGCAGCGAGACTATAGAATCATCTGCTCTCATTGTAATGTATCATTAGCCCTATTTGTCTTGCGAAGACACTGTCGTGTGCTTTCGACGTCTCTCAATGTCGATTCGACGTCTCTCAATGCACCATGCAAGTCTTGCTAGTCATCCGAGGGCTCAGAGCATTGAGAGAATGAATCTGTCAATATGAGGCCCGGGTCTCCTACAAAAGATATTTTTGAAAAAAACATTATTAGCCTACTCAGAAGCACATGTGATGTTTTCTCCGTGGCTCCATAAGAGGATTCCGAGCCCCTAGGGTTTTATTGTCCGGATTTTACAATCACCATAAACTCCACTATCAATGCTACTGTCTAGGCTTCTATTTCTCACTGATGTTTTTGTGTATGGTTCCTCCAATCATTTCTTTGCTCATCCATTCGTGCCTTTGCCGTCCACTAACTCGTCAGTCGGTCTATACTTAGGCGAACACGCTGTCAACCCCCCCCCCCCCCCCTTTCTAAATTCCTGGCTACGCCACTCGGCAGCAGGGTACGCTTTATCAGATGTGCCAGTAGGCAATAGGCCTAGCCCCCCCTTCGCCTGCAGCAATGTCTTCGTTGCTCTGCGAATGTATTTGTGTATGATGGTCTCAAACTGCAGTGGAGAAAGATCTTTTTTAAAATTAAAGAGAATCAAAAACGAAGTTCGAAATTCTTCGAGGCAAGAGCGAGTTTCAAATCTTACGCTTCTAAGCATTGAACACGATATTTTGGATTCATTGAATGTTGAAGAATATTGATAAGCGATTTTGCCACGAGAAAAGCAAGAAAGCGTCAATTTTGGGTTGATATGAACAATTTTCTATGGCAGCAAACAAAATGACTACCGGTGCCGCGTACCAGATTGCAGTTTCATTTTTGATTAATGGCCTATACTCCTATGAATATGATTCTGTTTTTATCGTGTGAAGCTGACAAACAATTCACAGTTCATACATAAAGTTGCGGCCAAAAACAAACGTTTAGTTTGTTACGAAACGATTAAGCTTACGGTACTTTGATCGCTCTATATCTCAACAGTTTTGTGTTTAAGTATTCGACACCATTCACACCAAGCACTAAAAGTTTATTGTCATTCCTAAATTTGCTTTTCAACCAGAAAATGAATCTTTTCCGAAGAAATACTGTTGAAAATTAACCAGGTTTTTCCTCACAATTTTCTTGGGGCAAAATGGTTTGTTTTGAGCAGTAGGCCTACAGTACCGGTATTGCACAAAATGAACATGTTATCGTACAGCATATCAATAATCGCCTATAATTGTATGCAACGGCTAGGCTAGTCAAGACTAAGCTCAATACTGTACTAGTAAAGTTTGTCTCCAAAGCAATATTGTTAGCTTTTTTTTTTAAATACAGCTTTGGAATACATCAACTTTTCAACAAAGTTTGAATGCAATTTTTCAAAATTTGGGGTAGCTAAAACATGCTCAAAACGCAACAAATTTAATGCGACTTTTCAAATTTTACTGGAGAGAGACCCCCGCGAAATCGTTTGCAGCCCCACTGCTCACAAACAGCACCAGCCGCCACTGATATTTATAACGACCTCAGAATATCAGATATAACGATACCAGATTTCCACGAACCTAACGCTGAGACAGTGCACTGGTTGCAGCAATTGGAAGACGTTGCCCGAATTGTTGCCTCATAAACAGGAACAAGAAGACTGATTGCAACTCTTCGCATCTTTACTAAACTTATTCAACGACAACCTCTCGAAAATGAAACCTCCTTTCACGAGTGACAGTTTTTATGCAACTGTTGGCAGTCCATGGGCAGCAGCTGTGCGTTGTGAAGACGCTTTTGTAAAATAAAATATCGCTGAAACATCTGCTGATGATGTTGAGCTGGTATTAGAACGACTAATTTATCCAGATGGGCAGGACACGTTTGTTATAATTGAAGTCTCACTGGAAATAATTCTTCATTGAAGACATATGGTAGATTACTTTCTATTCCTCGTTGAAGAAAAGCTCATTGGCCTGAATCGAGCTGCAATTAGAAAACTAGGTCAAGCCCTGGACTCTCACTTCGTGCATGGCTTCATTTTGAGAAACGTTTTGCTTGTTCTATTCGTCTCCAGACGTTGAAACGATGTAGAAAACGACTGGTTGGTTGTCTGGGATGATACAAATTTGAACGCAGCCCACTTTGTCTCATCTTATTATAGTAGCTTACCATTGTTATGAAATCTGTGCGAACGAGTCAAGCTGTCGTCCATCATCCAGATGATAAATCCGGTCTCAATGGAATTCTTACATTCTTTTTATCCTCAAATATTCGCTTGTATAATTATTATTATTCGAAATGTTTAGTCCACAGGGGTAATCTGAATAAATGGATATTTGTAGGCTACTGCATATAACTATTACGTCCATACATGGAAAGTTTGATTTTCTTACACGAATTCCTTAAAACTGAGAATATTTCTGACTCTATGCCACCGAAACGCGTATTATAAGAGAAGCTTCCATTAATATCGAGGGCTGTGAAGTCGGAGTCGGTGGGATTTTGGCGTGTCCGGAGTTGGAATCGATAAAAAAAATGTTAAAAGACTGCGACTTTATAAAAAACGATGAAGAATAAAATGTTTGTTTGCAATCTATATTTTTAAAATATTATTTCACCCCAAATCTTTACCAGAAAATGTTGGTGATGTTGCTGTGTTGGTTCTTGTGAGTTTTGTGTTGTTCAGTTTCAGTTTTGTCAATGGGTTTGGGATTTGGTTTTAAATCTTTATCCTCGGACAGACAAAGCCTTGATGACTTATTCCTGGTAGTTTCGCATACTTGTAGACTGTAGAGGCTCTTGACGCATGGCCGGTTACCAAGATTGACAGAGTGAGGTTTTCCGATTGTTGAAGTGTTGTTGTCGGGGAATCATTCCATTCACTAGGTGCCACTGAATGGAGAGCAGTCCTGAAATGCGTTGCTCAAGCGCACTCCCCGAGGGCCGAACCAGTGCCGCGTGATCTTGATCCGGACGGGTAACAACTGAGCTAACAGGGCAGACAAAGAAGTGTTAGTTCTTGTCAGTTTAGTGAAACTCGAGGTTTCAATTTTGAATACAAATGGAATGAAATTTATTTTTGAAAAATGAAAAAGGACAAAAATTTAGAAAAACTTTGCATCCGTTTAAAATCTGGCAACACTAAAGCCAGAGTCGACCAGATATAAATTGAGGAATCGGAGTTGTACAATTTTTGCCCGACTCCACTGACATGTTATATCTCGTTACAGGGTTTTGATTACGCATATAAAATTATTTCTACTTGAGCAGGAGGAGTTTTGCTTTACATTTCAATCAACCGTAAACTTAAAGTTGTAAACGATTCAATGGACGGTGGCGACTGTGGAAACTTATGGCCTTGCATTTTTGTGATTAATTTTCGATGTAAACGCGCAACGATTGGTGCTGTTTGTCGGAAACCTCAATCAAATCAAATTGAGTTTGCTGAAGCTCTCGACGCTACTTTGAATAAACTGAACAGCAAAATAAAAGTAATATCTTTCTGGGAGATTTTAATATCTATGTGTTTAATCCGAAGTGATCTTCCCTCTCCAATAACTAGGTCACAACTGTAGATACAAACGACCTGTTTCAGCCTAATGCTGTTGGTTGGCTAATGGCTATGGTTACTGATTCCAGTGATTACTGGACCACCAACCATAGGCGTAGCCAGGGGGGGGCGAAAGGGGCCATGGCCCCCCCAAAATTTTCGAAGTTTGGATTCCGAAGTTGAGCCCTTTGTTGAAAATATAATAAAATTTGCAGAAATTTATAACGTTTTCCAAGACATCTGGCTATTAACACCCCAAGGACTTGTTTTAGACACACAGAAAGACACCAATAAACATTGCAAATCGTAAATCACGCAAAATTTTCTGGATTTAAGTTTCTTTTAACTAATTTGTGGAAGCAATTTCAGAATGGCTTACTCTGTTGGGTTTTTCTGTAGCTGAGTTTTTGGTGTTCTCTAGTTTTAGCCGCAGATTTTGACCGTTCGTGTGTAAGAGCTACCTTTAATAAGTTAATAGCTGTTTATCTGCTAATAAATTTCATACAAATATTACTCTAAAAGTGTTTCCAGAAAGCGCTATAATCCATTTATTTAAGTGTAATTTTGCAAAAATTTTCCGGGGGAGCATGCCCCCGGACCCCCCTAGAATACGCGTGCCTTCGGCACGCTCTAACCCCCACCAGTTTCATTGTTTTCCCTTGCTCAAGCCACCAGGATACGCCACTGCACATCAGATGGCGATGTCTTAAATCAAACACTTTGTCGTTCTCTTCAATTCATCAAATATTTGGCCCCCCCCAAATTTTTTTCCTGGCTACGCCACTGCCACCAACCATGTCAACGCTAGTCCCTACGATATACATGGCAAGAATTAGTAACGAAACTTGCAAGTAAAAAAGTAGCCTAAGCATGAAAAGTGAGATTTTGACGTAAGCTGTATCAATGCAATAGGATTGTGTAAATTTTGATTATCATTTAATTTTGAACTGCAGCTTACTACTGTAAAATAATTTCACCAATAACAATTTAAGTTAGAAAAACGACAAGTTCATTAACTTTTATTATTCACTTTTTACAGCACAGTAAAATGTAAAACAACGGGGCACAGAAATTGTACCTTGCCTAGGTGCGTGCAAGATAGCATTGCGTCCGCTCTGCTTTCAAGTATGTTAACTGACAGTCTGAATGGTAAATTCTCTCAGTTAATTCATGTAGTAAAAGTGTAATTGACAACAATGCTTCACTCAAAAAAACGTTACAGGACAATAACAAATTACGAAGGAAACCTTGAGTACGGTAACTACTGTATTAGTATAACAAGTTAGATGTCAATAAAAAATTAAACATCGGACTTGAGACGCAACAAAGTAAATGAGATTAACGACTTGTGCGGAAGCTTGACCACTGTGGTGTCGGTGGAATTGCGTTGCATCTGTGATCGCGGTGTTGCGTATTGTGTCACAATGGGCGCAAAACATAACATGATTAGCTTAGTGTTTACCAACGTTACTTTTTTAGAATAGCTTATAATAACAATATTAATTTATTTCACACCAGTTGGGTGTAAAATAGAGTCGATAAAAATTCTGCATAATTGGTCATTTTCAGCCAATTGTCTCAGTTCTTGCGGCTGTGCTTTGTAAGAGATCAAACCTTCGCATGAATGTTTCTGCTCGTCTTGCTTCAAAATGAGCCTGTAGCCTACCTAAGATCAAATTTTTTGTTGCAATGCATCATGCGTATGATCCGTTATAAAAACAGCAAGCCTGACGTCCTGACTTATCTAGCAGTTTATAAGCTGCTATTTTATTGCAACTCATGTTGGAACGTTTTATGTAATAAAAAGCATCACAAAGGTAACGACAAGTCGTTTGTCCTGATCGTGCACATTGCAACCGTTGCTTCATATTCATGAAAGTTGCTCTAGTAGCGCGATCGCCTTCCCAACCTGAAGTTGCATCGGTAGAGCTTGAAGCCAGATAGTAATGAGGTCGTTAAGGCCCGTAACGCAAGACATCTCTAAAAATGAGACACCTCTCAAATAGAAGAACTAACCATGGGGAAAAAGTACCAGTAATTTAATTGAGAAGTCATGTTTCTCTAAAAAAGCAAAAGCTGTTCTAAAAGGGTTTAGGTACAAATGCTTTATGTTTTCTTCAACTTTACGGGCCTCCTGGAAAGGGGTTAGCCTTTAAAATCATCCCGAATCTCAAAGCACCCTCTGCCAACTGTATGTACGTTACTACGGTAACATTTTTATATCCGCTCTCTTGAAAATGATTTCGTAAGTTGTAATCTTGTCTGGCAATGTCGGTGTTAGTTAGCAAGCAAACTAAGCCAATATTGTCAAGCGGTTTACCACAAAAAGCGTTGCACCTACAGGGCTGTGAACGAATTCAAGACGGCTATCAGCTCTCTTGTTAAATGTTATTTAATACACAAAGTTTTGCATTAAACATCGAATCACGGTGAAGTAAGGTTTGGCACGACTAAAAATTTCAAGTCAATCCAGATGCTAACTCAAAAGATCACTATTATCGCAACATCTTACAAGCTTTGAAGTTGAAAATGCACAAAACAATCAAAAACAATTACGAAAATAATGCACATTTTTAATAATCTACAGCTTAATTATACAGCTCTACTCTAAGTGACTTTTACAAAAATAATGTAAGTAGGCTATGTGAATAGGTCAGATTTTAAGGCCAAGAAAAATTGCTACTTTACACCAGTCAATAAAAACAGAACTCCAATGCAACTTTTTAAATTTTTAAATCGTTGACGGCCAAAAAGATTGGTGAAAAAATTGCAACTTGCTTAGCCGAAAGGCTACGTTTAAAAAAAATGTTTCCACCAGGAAAAGCTTCTCCCGTTTTGACTACATCACTAAAGTAACCCATTCAGCAAATGTCAATAAACACCATCTTGATTGTAAGTGCTTTTCACAAAGTACAAAATGATAATTCAAGACATCTTAAATACATCATCATATTATGTTAGCAATATCAGCAAAAATCACATAGAAATGAAAAGCTACGTATAAGCCGCGAACTAAGTAAGTGCACCACATAGAGACGATTCAAACCCCTTGTCCAATATTTTAAACAGAGAGATTGTTTACCATTGTATTTTGATAAATAAAATGACTTGCATTTTTCTGGTGACTATAGCCTACTAGGTTACCTCCTGATGTTAAGGATGGCCATTGGTCCATTATTATTATTATTTTGTTTTTATATTTCTATGCACTAAAACATAATACTGAACAACTGCAAACTTTAACAGAAATGGCTTTTTGTGTTCCTACACGTATTGTTGCTGCTGGTGTCAAAAATTATCATCATTTTTAAGTTCTTAAAGATAATCGCAAGGAAAAAAAAAATTTGTTGGCTCCTCATAAACTCAACAAGTTTTAAAACATTAACGCTTTGGTAAACTCTTTCGGTGTCGAAAAAATACTAGGCTACAGTTCAAGAAGAACTGTAGCATTTTTTATCAAAACATTGGTACAAAGGAAAACGCAAAAATATTGTGCAGCTACAAAATAAGAATTAATGGAGTACTTTCAAAAACTAACAGGAAACAAAATTTGGGTCAATTCATGTCAATTGGAATCAGCGCAAATCATTCCAAGAAAATTGACGTGGATTTCTCATTTAAAAAGATTTAGTAAAAATTGTTAACCATTGTAGCCTAAGTACGGTATGCGTTGTATAATTTGAAGTCTAATTGGTGAGCATGTTTTGTTGTAATGCCTGGTATACGTCTTGGTTGATTTGCTCTTATAAATGTATCACTAGTTCAGCAACTATTCTAGTTCAATAACTAGTCGCGACGAAAATAGTTCGAGAAAATTTCTCTAACAACGCGATGTACAATAGCGACCGTTTACAGCGAAATATGAATAATAAATTTCTTTTTCACAGCAACTTTCTATGAAACTTGCAGTGTCAGTGCGATGTTGCAAAGTTTAATCAGTGTCAACTAACTACAATAACTTGCCAGCAGATGACGTTTAAGATTTTACAAGTTAGAAACAAAGCTTTGTGGGCGAAAATCACTCACAAAAATATATCGAATGACAGACAATGACATAATACAAACCAAAACACTTTACTAAAATACTTCAATCTTGTGTTACATTAAATGTAGTTACTATTCACTCATGTTCAAGCTGTTTGACCTTTAGTGGAATCATCAGAAGGTTATTACTCAAATATAATTCTATTTGAATAATAACCTTCTGATGATTCCACTAAGAATGCAACAGCTTGTTAAGGTTTTTAGTGAATAATAACTGTAATTTGTGTCATTCGCTCTGCTTGGCCTTGAGCACTTGTAGAATTAGCAGCATTTGCTGCTCAATCTTCAGTTAGATTACAAGTTAAAGTAAGTGCAAAATTAAAAATCAAATGGCGCAGGCATAAAGCGTATCTTCTTCCCGTTTAAAATCAATCAATCAATCATTTTATTTTTTGTCATTAACGCGTCCGGGACGAAAATAATACTAACTACAAAAATCGATATAGACCTACCAGCACGTTAATGAACGGGAAAAGGTGCCAAAACCTTGAGAGGTTTAAAACGTGCCTGAATGGTGAATCATGTAGTAGGCCATATGTCTGTAGTTAGCACGGCCACAAAACCCAAAAAACAAATAACAAAAAAAAAACAGAGAGAAGCACACATGTAGTAATGAATGACAGCCTAATGAAAAGTGTTGTGGATTGAATTTTCCAGTTCCAATATTGATGTGGATGAGAAGTCATAATAATAATAATAGGATGGAGAACAAAACCGGACATAAAAGAAACCCGTCCTCAGGCAAAAGCCCGTTTCGATGTGGCCCAGGAGAGCAGGTGTTGAGCTCTTTCTATGGTCAGACTGCACATTACATAGTAGCCATTTACGTATTAAAAAGTTAATTCATGATTTTTCCAAAAAAACATTTGAAGCAACTGTTTTTATCCAAGTAGGCTAAGCTAAATTTTTATTAAGCGGTTTAGCTTCTCAATACTCCTCGATTATCTTTTCCATGTTCACCAAATTTTTCCAGGCAATAAAACAATTTTCAAATTCTTCCTCATTGCTCGACCAATCACAAACCGTGTAATAAATTTGACAGGCTTTGTAGTAAGCGGCTCTTGCTTGATACACTTGGTTGGTCATTTCAAAGGCGTATCCCAAACTATTGTGGCAATGACCATATACACCAAACAGCTTTGCTTCAACATGGAACACTGTCTTCATTAATGCGATTGCACATTGGTGCAATATTATCGAATTCGACCAATCCTCTACATTGTTGCAACAGAATCCAAACCGATGTAAAACCCAGGCGATTGATTTACATTTAAATTGTAAATCTGCATCGTTAGTGTGCTGCATAAACTCAAGGACTTCCTCCATGAATAAATATTGTTCTTTAAATTGTTCTTGTTTCCCTTGGTCTTTCATTTTCTCAGATATATTGCCCATCAACTCACCAATATTGATAAGCTCGGCCAACCTAATTTCTCCCACGCAGTGGTTAGTAACAAATTGAAATCTGCAGCGAACCAATGAGATTGAGCAATCACATTCTGTCACATTTGAAAACTTCGTAATCAAGCTGTCAATACTCCCACCAAAAACATTACATAATGGGTCGGTCAAGCGTGACGATTGATTTGCATCAACAATAGATGCAATCAATACACAACTTGCTTGCGCTTTTGAAATCTTTCCCAAACGCAGCCAGCATTCCGCTTGGTAGATGCTTGGTTGTAACTTGTCCCATCCTTCGACATGGTCGATGATTATTTGCAGGGTTTCCACCGCTTTTTGGAAGTCGTTTTGGTGTAGGTACGTCGATGCTGATTCTGTTAAACAATTATGTTATTGAAGCGATGGCGGATTGGTTTTGCGGAGTTGTAGGAGGACAAACGCAACGCTTCGTTAGCAGTTAGGTTCGTCAGAATAAAAAGGAAACGTAGTGATTGTAAATTTATTCAACAGAAAAGAAGTTCTTTCAGATTTGATCAGAATGTAAGAGTTACCATTGCGATTTTACGCACCAGTTAGCACAGGCTACTGCTGATTGATTGAATCTTTATCCTCGGACTGGGAAAGCTTCTTGCAGAGCTTAATTCTGGCAGTTTCGCATACTTCTAGAGCAGTGGTTCCCAACCTTTTTGTTGTCACGGACCCCTTTAGACAAATTATTAATTCTGCGGACCCCTACCTACATTTTGCCTGAAACTCAATTAACATACTATTGACTATTGTAATAATTATGTTACTCAACTACTGTATGGTGTCATATTGCATTGCCGCTGTGACTGCTGCGGCAAATATCAGGTTGAACAGTTGCTCAAATAAGAAAATGAATGGATTGTTCAAGAAATGTCAGCAGTATTTGAATATTAAGGTGACCCACAGTGCCATGCCAAAACTTTTTCAACGTAAGCAAATTTAATGAGATGGTTGTTGTTGCCTTTCCTGAACTAAACGACTGAACTGCGGTTGAGTTTTTGACAATGCAACACACATGTCATCTTCAACATCCACTGTCCAGGCGATTTCGATGTCGTTTTTATTGTAGCAAGAGCTGAGAATCCTGCCTCGCAAAGGTTATGTGGTTATGAATGGTAACAAAACAATAATCGTTTGCTTTTTGCCAAGAATGGGTAGGTTTGCAGTTGTGAGCACCAAAATTCTTCCACAGTTTTTGAATGAAACTCAATGCATAATAACTCTTTTGATCTCAAATCAACTAGGTCATCTTTGCTGAGATCGTCATCGCTAATGTTGTTCAAGTCAAAAAAAAAGGATTTCGAATCTATGTTTCAACTTCGTTGGGCAGGTGTTCTAAATTAAAATAACGTTGAAATGAGATTTGCAGGGTTTCAAGTGTGCGCAAAATTGTCTCTCATAGAGATTGAAAGAGTAGGCTACATTTTCTTTGAGTTTCATCCATCAAGATAAGATCTTCTAACATTGGAAAGTTAGCGTAATTACCTGCTTCCAATCTGTGTTTCCAAACCGGCAACTTGGCAAAAAACGCTTTCAGTTTTTGGGCTGCATCAATTATTGTCACACCTGGTCCTTGAATGCCACGATTAACATTGTTAATATGACCGAAAATATCGGCTAAGTAGGCCATGCCGTATAGAAAACTTTTAATCTCGAACAATTTTGAGATAGGACTTCCTTTTGCTTTCAGAAGAGTTGATACCGGTACCTCATTTTTAGCTGCTGCGGTCGTTTTAAAACTTCTTAAGATAACCAACGTAGCCTACCTCAGAATGATATAAAAGTACTCCGTCATCTGACCCTACTTCTTGATAGAGCGCTTTAAAAGTACAGTGGTTTACAGCTCTGCTTTTGATGAATTTACAACTTTCACGCAATTCGTCAGAATTTCTTTGAGACTTGCTAGTAAAGGTTTTGCTGCTAAGGCGTAGGGGAGAGTGCCCAACAGTGCCCCGGGTGCCTTCAGTGCCTCTCCCATCGTTTTTCGCAATAGGTGACAAATTATTCACTCAACCGTACATTACCATGGTCACGTGGTCCGTAGAAGCTAAGTTAGGCAGAAATATGTCATTGCTTGTTGTTGGCAGAAATGAAAGTTTGTTTTAGGGGGTAAAAAGTAAATTTTCAGTACTTTATAACTTTTTTTGTTGCAGTTTTTACGGTGGCTTCAGGGATGCTTCACAAGTTTTTCATGCTTTGTCGGTCACTAGACTAGGTTTCAGTAATAACGTTTCAGATTGTAGGCCTCGGTAAAAAAAACTGACGCCATTTTATCTTGTAGGCCCGTGGTTCCAACAGTGCCCCACCCAGAGGTCTCCTACAGTGCCCCGGTGGAGCACTGTTGGAAGCCATGAGATTTTATTAATCAATATGCAGTGCCAAAATGATTATCAACATTTTATGAAATAAAAATAACAATAAAAACAGAAATAAAAACAATTGAACTGAACTATGTTATATCAACAATATTATAGGTGTTGGGGAGTTTTTGGTAGCCTACGTTTCGGCTGTGGAAGAAGCTTCGTGCCTGAACTATATGTGAGCCTATTGTTTAGTAATTTTGTCTGTCAAATTTGGTTATTTTGCTCCATAAACAAAGCGATTTCTTGTGAACCACATGTCATTATAGGCCTACTAAAGTGTGTTGTGTCTGTATCTTGTGTTAATCATACCTTCCATGTCGGCCAAAGCAATGATGTCTTTAATCTCCTGCATTGCATGTTCTTTCACTGATTGACTGTTGAATAAACACCTTCCTTGTCATTGCAATTGGTAGTTAGGTCATAACACCAAAGCTTTTAAAAAGGTAATTACAGCTCTAATTAAATCAACTTGGGCTGTTCTATAAACTACAGCTCAGTGTGTTCGCATGGTTCCTTGGAACCTATTCGCATTCTTTCGTTCAAGCACAGTCACCACGACGTGCAGATAACGTGTCCTACATGTTATGATAATTGTTGCTGTTAGGCCTATAGTTTGTGTCTGTGATAATTGTGTAGCATATGTACCACTTTTAAAAGGTTTTGTCTTGACCTGACCAGCTCAGTGACATCCATCATGTAAAGCAATACCGGTACTAACACAAGTTTCATACCTAGGGGAATCATTGCAAAGAGAGTGGCTCAACATTGCAACTAAAGACACCAATTACTTTGATAGGGGCACTGTTGGATACCATATCCAACAGTGCCCCACTTTGACAGGTGATTTTTAAAGCCTGATTATGAAAAGTGTGTACAACTTTTAAACTTTTTTTTATGTGGAAATACTAAAGAAAAGGAGGAATTTTCATAATAGAAAAAAAAATTTGAAATTTTTTTTTTTTTTGATGTCTAAACCTCAATTTTCCAAAAAGCGGGGCACTGTTGGACACTCTCTCCTACCTGTGCAAGAAGCAATGGGTAACAACCACACGAAGAGCTTCGTTTTTTACTAAAGCAGCAAATCCGAATTGTTCCCGAGCATAGCTGGTGCTCCATCCGTGCATATAGAACAAAGTTTTTTTTTCTCCAAAATTCATCAAAGTAATCACGGGCCCCAAATGCTTTCTCACGGACCTCCAAGGGGTCCGCGAACCCCAGGTTGGGAACCACTGTTCTAGAGGCTTTGAACCACTGACGCAGGCCCGATCGCGAAATTATTTTTCTCACAAACTTTTTGTTACTTCGCATAGAGTTTGTATTTATATCGTGTGAATGCAAAAGTTTTTCGTTGGCTTGTTTGGTTCAGTGGTTTCGTTTTTTGCCTTATGTTCGTGAGGACATCAGTTCGACGCCCATCGAAGTCATTTTTTTCCATTACATTAATTTTTGCGGTGCACAAAAGCTTTTCAAAAACAGTAAGGTTAGGATTAATGGGTTAGGGTTAATTCTTAATCAATTCGGAAAATCTTACTTTTAGTCTAGTGACCAGAATCAATTTCTTTTCTCAACTTTTTTAAACTTGACTAGACTAGGTGTATCTCCAGGCTACGTTTTTTAAAGTTTACTGTTTAGATTTGGACTTGGAGGGCAAAAATTGGTAAAAACAGTTACGCGCTCCGCGCGGTAACCAGTAATGGCTACATTTACAGAAATATGCAAATAAGACAAAAAGTTCGTGGAAAAAAAATTTGCGGCCCGGTAAGCGAGGTTGAAAGAGTGATGCTTCCGCTTGTTGCTGGGAAATTATTCCATCCATTAGATGCCGCTGAATGGAAAGCAATCCTTACTGTGCGTTGCTCAAACGTAGGCTATACCAAGAGAGTTAAACCAGCGCTGCTTGATCTTAAGTCGGGAGCTAAATCGCTCAGCTAACGGTGCTGACAATCCTCTTAACACAAACGCTGCCTTCATTACTCGGTGTTCACCGACCAAACGTTGACACGCTATACAAACATTACATTTCTTACCCTGCAATATCTTGATGTCAGCAAAGGTAATTGGTTTCTGTTTTTCATCAGCTACTTTAGCTATCTTTACCTAAACATGATTTCATTAACTGCAACACAGCGTGGCACTTCGACTGATCAAGTTAAAACTTTCATCATTTGTTCATTAATTTTCACAAAGGTATAGCTTTTTAGCAGCATCACGACCACTTGTCACAATCAATATGCGTAGCTTGGACGGCAGGTTACATTCTTGTTCTAGAGTTGATTGTGTAATCTTGTGGTGGTGTTTCGTCGATTACAGTTCTATAGTAATCTCTAACTACGTAATCTTTAATTGTGAAACTTGCTTCTAAAAGATTTTGCGTTCGTGAGATTCTAGAAACGTCTTTGACTTAATTGTTGACCAAACGAATGAGTTCTGATGGTGTAATATTACCATAGTCTGTGGAAGCTTCTGGTCAAAGCATACCTGTTATAAATAGCCGCAAGAGTTGAGTATGATTTTTTAGAGTTGTGTATTATGGGAAGAAGTTGTAACGAAAAGTATATTGAAGACGATTGTAGAGTTCCAGCCGATATTGAATATATTGTAAAAGTGAAAGTTATTGCCAACTGTAAAATAGCTGTTGCAAGTAACTGTAGATTTATTTTGAAATCGATGAAGACGTTTGCTGTTCAGGATTTGATTTCTTTATGTTACCATTTAAGAACCTTGGTTGAACCAAGTTTAAGAAGTTTGATCTATCAATCATCTCAGAAGTAGCCTAGAACTATTCGACCATTTATCTGCGAGTTTTACGTTTAATTATACCAATAAATTACGTCATCAATATTTCCCAATTCTCTTTACGTGTAAGAATTAGAAAGAATTGTGAACAGCAAACGTCTTCGTCGGTATCAAATAAATAAGCAATAAAGTATGCAACATTTACTTTACAATTGGCAATAACTTCCACTTTTACAAACTATTCAATATCGGCTGGAACTCTGTAATCGTCTTCAATATGCTTTTCATTACAACTTCTAATTCCCATAATACACAACTCTAAAATCTTCTGGAAGCAAGTTTTGCTATAAAAGATTACATAATTAATTACACAATTAAATAGTTCACCCTTAGAACAAGAATGCGGCCTGTCCTCCAAGCTTCGGGTATTGATTGTGACATTAAAAGGCAATATTATCAAGCTTGAGCGCAACAAAGAAGTTTCATAGAACATTACAAGTAAGAGAGAAAAAATAGGCTATCTTGCCAGATATTTTGTAGTACAATTTAGGTGGAGAGGTTGCTTTTTTCCATCGAAATATGATTTGATCCATCGACTCCGATTGCAACTGAACATCCATCAAATTCGGTCTCGCACCAAGAACTTACATTGAGGCGGTCACAGAGAAGACGCCAACCACCCCTTCGTTATGGGTGGTCATAAAAGTTTATTAGGGAGGTGTTGTGCATTTTGGTTAATATACGTTGAATTTATATACCTTACTTTCGTTCTTCTTAGGTCTTCTCTTTGCGTTGTATTCATTCGCATGCTTTGTTATTCAGCGCTTCTCGTTTTGTGTTTACTTAGAGGTTTCACGCTATATCTTTGTTGTATTAGATTACATTTTTTATAATAAAATAGAACAGTGACTCGCAGGGCCGGATTTAGCTGATGGGGGGCCCGGGGCACTTTTAGATCGGGGGGCCCCCGTGCAAAAACATTTTTCGCGAAAAACCATCTCTACGTCTACAGTAGCATCAGTCCAGTACTGCACAGCATTTTGAAGAAACTTTAAAGGCCAAAAGGAAAAAAATAACACAAAATCACATTTTTTCCACATAGGGGGGCCCTTCAAAAGTCGGGGGGCCCGGGGCAACTGCCCCCTCTGCCCCCCCCCCTAAATCCGGGCCTGGTGACTCGTTGAATGAGTGTAAAATAAGCAAGGAGAAAAATCATGAACCATACACTCCAACAACTATTAAATTGCTGTCTCATAAGCAAGAAGAAGAATGGTTCTGTGCACCGCCTTAAAGCCAACCAATACTATATAGATTTGTGGCAATTATCCAAAAAATGTTGAAAACAAATAATTAGTTTAATTGTATTTATATCTGATAATAATCGCATCGAAGACAATGTCAATAGGCCTATATCAAGGTATTGAATAAGGTAAAAGCGACAAAACGCGAACATTAAAACATGTTCGAGTCAGAAACAAGTTAAATAAGTTATTAAATTGAAAATTTGGCACAGTCGCAATACCACCAGAATACAGATATGATGAAAAAAAAATGATGAAAATTAACAAGTTGATATGTTTTTTAACCGTAAACAGACATAACTCAGCAACAACACTACAGTACATTTAACATAAAAAACAAATTGATATGTTTTGCACAGACTTTACCTTCTGCAATCTCTCCATCACCAAATTTTCCAAAGCAAAATTTCTTGAAATGCTTTCCAACATATTTCCCGGAATCATTATGTCTTGCCTGCAGGTTGGGCACGTCGGGAATCTGCAGGAGTTTCGTATTTTAGCATCGAACACGACTGCATCAGATAAAATCCATCTTCATAGACTATTATTTAAAAAGTAAAAACAAAAAGATCAGCAACTCTCAAAGTGCAACCATCTCTTTTCCTTACAATTTTATGTAATTGTTTGAAGGTTTCATTGAAGCTAAACTGGGGGTCAACTTTTAAAACAACAAGGCTCATTCCACTGTTGTTTAAATTAAAGTAGGCTATGGTTAGGAATATACAGACCAATAAGGTTCTATACAAAGACATAAAGCTACGTTTATCGAGGATCTGAGGGCAAAAGTTGATTTGATGCTATTGTGTGTTAACTCTTTTGCACCCAGAATCATTTGAACACGATGCTCGTGAATGATGGGCACAAAGCTTTATTGTGTAACAAAACATCAATAATTAACCCCTTTTAAATGCGTTTTGCTAGATGTTAAATATCAAGATCGTTGGGGACAAGGTTTGAAATTGGAAAAACGTTCCAGTTTTAAAATTTATTTCAGAAATCAAGCCCTGTAAGGAAGTCGGGCAAAACTGCTATTGTTTTTTTTTCAAAGTCGCAAAACGTAAGGCAGAGTTAACATATTCATCCGCCAAGTAGCCACGTATAACAGTATAACACAAAAGAAACGTCAAAAATAGCAAACACGTATACTGGTAACCTTGAAGAAGTAATTACAAAACTACAAAACTTACAAAACATTGCTAAAAACCTCACAGTTTTTAGCAAAAAATATTTTCTGCTTACCTTTCATTTGAGTTATTCTGGAATAGATTCTCCAGACATTGGTGGCAAAAATTATGTCCGCACGCCAACATGCGGATGGGCTTCTTCAAAGTATCCCTACAAATGGGGCATAGCATTTCTTCACTGATGTTTGTAGCCATGTTAGGTTGTTTTAAACCACTCTTTTCTAGTGTAGAAGAAGTCTCACCAAATGTAGAAAATATCAATTTATTTATTAGTTTCCGACGCAAATTGCGACTCTTCTTGTCTCGACTAAACTTGTTCGACAAAAAGTTTGTAGGCTACACTGAAATCTCCTTTCACTAGTGATAGTTTTCCTAGTCTGATAAGAAAACATAAATTAAACTGAGGTTTGAGATTTGATGATGCAACATCACACCCAAGCGTGTCTCTGCTTTGATTTTCTCTGAAGATTCAAAACAGACACCTTTTTACGTTCAAATTGTTTCAAGACCACAACTTGTCCGAACTTGAAAAAGTCAAACTGAAGCCTAAAACGTTTTCTATGAGGATAAGGCTTACCAAAAATAAAGTAGTTAGTTGATCAGAGCATAAATTTCGCTCGAGTAAGTTACACATTAATGATTTACTACCTAGAGGTCAAGACAACATACAATGGGATTTCACAATGTAGATAGCCTGAAGCTGCGAGTTCGCTGCGATAATAGCGAATTACACTAGCTTTTGAAACGCAGCGGACAGAATCCAAAAATCAACAACCGTGCCGAAAGCGAATAAGAAGAACTACGTCACCTAATCTGGCAGTTGATTCAACAGAATTTCTCAGCAATAAAGCCTAACAACACAGAACCAGAAACTCAACAGCCAGCAGCCTCAAGCCAAACAAAAAGGCCTCGCAAAACAACGACTCACTGACTTCAACACCATTCGCCGTAGCACATGACTAGGGGAACCGTGTTCTGACAGCTAGTACAATCCGCTATTACCACAGCGAACTCGCAACGTCAGGCTAAAACAGACCGTTGATGTCTACATTGTGAAGTACGCAACGATCATGTGGCTAAAAGCGGAACTCGATCTATTACAATGGGATTGTTGAGACTGAAGGCTGATGGTGACGTCATTATAGTAGCTACTATTGTTTTCAATCGAGATGGCGTTAACATTTATAACACTGAAATAGAAACCGTGGCAGCTTTAAAAGATTGATATATTGTTACGGAATGGTCGCCTACTGAAAGTTGAAATTAGCCGCCAAGTAACATGGCCTACATATATTTTTTAACCTCGTTTCAAGCGGTCCCAGCACAAACTTGTAAGAAAACAATACAATTATCGTTCGCTATTCTTATGCCACATCAGCTTTGAAAATTGTGGCATGCCAGTAATGGTAACACCGTGATATTTAGAAAAGTTGTAACATCATCAAGTATGAAAAATAAAACAATACTACTCCATCAGCATCAGCTACTGGTAGCTTAGCCTTGCTCAGTTAAAACGTTAATTGATTAATGGCCGTGTCTATATTTACACCACATAGTGTAATAATAGCCTCAATAGTGTTGCCAGATAAGGAATTCTGCCCTAATTTCAGAAAAGTTTAAAACTGTTGAAAACAAAAACTTGTATTTTGGATTTTTTTAGTCCTGGAAAGATCACAACCCTAATCTTATTCCTAACTCTAACCCTTACCTTAACCCTTCCTAACTTTAATCCTAACTCTGGCAACACCTGATTGTGGAAAAATAGCCACTTCCTTGATTAATAACGAGTCATGTCGCTCTTATCGCTTGTCTTGTCGCTCTTAACCTGCTGCCCGAAGCGACCATTTAACAGGTTTTAATGAACTAAGAAACGAAGTACGTACATCTGCAAAACACAAGCCATAAATATAAAACGAACAAAGTAAGTCAGCGTCACACGATCAGAACATAAAGCAATAGAAAGTCCCATTGACTGAACATTGCAAGAAAAGCTCTTATGAAAATGGGCTTGCTGAGACTGAGTGAGCGGAGAGGCGCGAACAGAGAAAGCAATCAAGGTAAAGTGCGTTGAGCAGAGAAACCATGATTGCTTTCATGTCGAAACATACATAAAATAAACGTAAATTTACAACACTGCCTTGTTCCTTTTAGTAATCGACATGTGTCTTACATGCCTTCATTTTCGTATTTCGTCTAGTCTAGTCTAGTCGAATGTACATAGGCGCAGGCCTACTCTAGTTGGTATAGCGTGCATAGCGTTTTCTAGTCGATGTTAGGCTACATCCTTCAATTTGCGATTATCATAGTGTCCGATTTAACATTTCATTTATTGCATCTTTAATATCATGGTCCGTATTCATCCTGGCCCAAACATAGGCTTAGTGTATATTGAATTGCATTTCGTTTCCATCATTTGTACCCTTACATATTTTTTGTTATGTAGAATATCCTTCTTGCTGGCCGGATGTCTGCTGCACGAGACCTCTGCCTTACCCGACTGTCGGAGCTGATCAGCCCTCCCTGGGAACAGAGGAACTATTAGCTTTCGCGCCGTGCGGAAGGGATTTCGACCCCGCCTTTCTGCTCACCATGCTTACCGTTTTATTTAAAGCATTGCAGCGCTATATATATATATATACTGCGTCTTTGTAGGCTATACCTTTTTTTGCATCATGTTTTGCTAAGACATCTTCATCAGGAGTCAAACGGCTTGCCCCGTTTGCCTTCTTGCGGGGGGTGTCTGTAGCTCCTGCAGATGTTTCTTTGCGGCATTATTGTGTTCCCTTGTGTCTTATAGATGTTGTGAAAACCTGGAGGCTTTAGTCCCTGTAGTTTTGCTACATGTCAAGTGTGGCATATGATTAGACATTTGAACGCTAGCTAGGTATTTGTGTGCTTCTTAGGAATTCGGAACGCCAACTAATAATTTGAGCACATTCTTGCAATCGGTAGCTTGATACATAATATACACGTAGCTTTACGTCCTTTTAGCTTTGTGCATCTGCTGCATGCCACAGTGCGTTTGTATGTGGTGATTAAGTGCCGTTTTTTTCAGTCATTTGAGTCGTAGCATCTTTCAGTCAGTTCACCACAATTTGTTTGCAGTCAGGCGCGGATTTATGGGGGGCCTGGGCCCTCCGAAATTTTGTGAGGAGTTGTTGAAATTGTATGTTACCGCATCAAACGGTTTGATATGCTTCTAAACAGCTGATATTAGTCCCACATCGGACCCTTATCACAAGGGGGGAATATTTTTTTGTTATTATGGTTGAAATTATCCATCGATCAGACTCCGTTATTTTCTTTCATACAGTACAACTTCAAATACATTTTCATAGCAACATTTGTTGGAGCTAACTCAGCTGAAACCAACGCTGAACCAAATGACGTCAGATGAAAGTTGAAACAATCTGAAACCTTGAATGGCTGTTTTATAGTTTTTAGTCTTCATTATAATTTCAATCAATTACGGTAGCCTATATGCCTGCAAACATACAAATATCCAATTGGTCATGGACACTGTATAGGCTACGCAGGGTTTTAAACCAGATTTCAGGCTTAGCAATTTTTATTCAAACCAAAGTTTATTTTTTAAACATTCACAATTGATGAAAATGGCTGTTTTAATGTCAATTTTGTAGCATATTGTATATGTAGTATCATTGTTCATATCTGTTTTATCTTTTTCTTTCTTTTTAATTGATTTTCAATTGTTCTGCTCCCCCCTCCCCGGAAATAAACTCCTAGATCTGCGCCTGTTTGCAGTTAGGATACCAGTTCAGTTGTGGTGTCAGTTTTATTTACCACGCTCTGTTATAGTTAGCCATTTTTCGGTTGTACTTGTAACCTTTTGAGTTAATGCGTCCTGATGGTTTGAAAATTTGTTTTTTGCAATAAACTTATACATATAGACATCCAGACACCATTCTCGTCCCCACCACCGACGTGCCCGCGATATTGCTGCAATAATTACAGCTAGGTATGAGCGGATGCTTTGGACTACTCGACGTCCGCTACAGCCTCCTCAAATTTCTAAAATTTTATCTGTCAATAATTGTAAGTTTATTTCAAGCATTTTATGAGCAGACGATCGGTCATTAGGCCGGCCTTACTTACGCCTGTTCTAGCCTACAGTGTTAGCCCACATTCCAGACCACCTATCATGGTTTTACTACTCGACTATGATTTTCGCCATTAAAAAGCATTGAGTCTTATTTGCAGTCAGTTTTAGCTAGGCCGGGATTCAGGCCCGCAACCAGCAAGTATTTTCGGGGGGGGGCATTTAATTTTTATCAAAGAACAAACATTAAAATGATGCATTGTGACATTTAAGATGATGCATTGATGCATTAAAATGATGCATTGTGACATTTTTATAAGTTATGTCCACGACCATTGTTAAGGGACAAGAGTGCGTGGCACTACCATGTTACGGTTCAGTGGTCATAACTTATGTCAATCACGTTTTTGTTTAGTACAGCATTAAAGGAAACTAGCCTTTGTAACCGTTTCTCATTTAGCTATGACTACCCAAGGAAGAAAATTACGATAATACAGTAGGCTAATGTGTTCAGTCGATTACAAATAAAATACAATATCTGTAGGCTACGAACTGCATTGGCACGACTGGAGTCATAAATTAATCAATAACATATATTTACATCAACATAAACAAACAGATACATATGACTAAACTCAACACGGTAATTACAAATTACAATCCTGAAACATTTTGTTGGCTCAACAAGTTTTTATGTTTGTAGGCCCAAAGAAGTTGACTTTGCAAATGCAAAATGACATTTTAATTTAGAGCATAATGTCTAACTTTCTACTTGATTTGGCAAGTTCGTTTAACACCAATTCCGCGCTTGGAATTTGAGTAGGCCTACAATGGATTTGCATGAGAGCTAGTCCAGAAAGCCTGTCGTGCCCCATAGTGCTTCTAAGGTAACTTTTCAAGCGTCGTAGACAGCTAAATGTTCTTTCTGCAGAAGCAGTTGTGACTGGAAGTGTAGCTAAAATTATCAAGAGTTTGTAAATGTTTGGATAAAACTCTTTTTGGTATTCTATTGCTGAGACCGCATCAATTGCTCTTGCTGGCCTTTCACCTTCAAGAATTCGTTCCCACTTAATTTTCCACCTGGCAAGTTCATCTATCATGGCTTTGCAGTCAATGTCTCCTTTGTAAAATTGTACTGTACTGTCAATGTCACTATACCTCGTTGAAGCGACATTTCTAGGGGGGGGGGCGAAAGGGGCCATGGCCCCCCCCAAATTTTCAAAGTTTGGATTCCGAAGTTGAGCCCTTTGTTGAAAATATAATAAAATTTGTAGAAACTTATAACGTTTTCCAAGTCATCTGGCTATTAACACCCCAAGGACTTGTTTTAGACACACAGAAAGACACCAATAAATTTTGCAAATCGTAAATCGGGCAAAATTTACGCGATTTACGTTTCTTTTAACTAATTTGTGGAAGCAATTTCAGAATCGCTTACTCTGTTATGTTTTTGTAAAGTTTTTGAGTTTTTGTGTAGCTGAGTTCTTGGTGTTTTCTAATTTTAGCCGCAGGTTTTGCCCTTTCGTGTGTAAGAGCTACCTTTAGTAAGTTAATAGCTGTTTATCTGCTAACTTAATAAATTTCATACAAATATTACCCTAAAAGTGATTCCAGAAAGCGATATAATCCATTATTTGAGTGTAATTTTGCAAAAAATTTTCGGGGGAGCATGCCCCCGGACCCCCCTAGAATACGCGTGCCTTCGGCACGCTCTTACACCCCACCAGTTTTATTGCTTTCCTTGCTCAACCCACCAGGATACGCCACTGCACATCAGGTGGCGATGGCTTAAATCAAACACTTTGTCGTTTTCTTCAATTCATCAAATGTTTGGCCCACCCCAAAATTTTTTTTCTGGCTACGCCTATGTGCATAGAACGCTTAAAAAATTTTCAAAAATTTCGGGGGGGGCAAATGCCCCCAATGCCCCCCCCTGGTTGCGGGCTTGCCGGGATTTTCACTCTGCGATTTCGAATTTCAAACGTTTATCTAGCTTATGTTAATATTGCTCCAAGTTTCTTATGAAGTCATCACCTAAACAAGTAGGCTAACATGAGATAGTTTTCTTTTTTCTTTAAAATCTCAAGATTTCTAAAAAGTGGTCCGGAACTCCCAAAAGTTGTTAACACCGAGGACCGAGGTGCTGGTTAATTACCTCAAAGAAGCAAAATTTTTGTCCAAAACATGGAAACTAGTCAAAATGTGTGCTCGACTTTGGAGGCAAAGTCCGCTATGCAAACGAACGAAAACAGGAACATAAAGACTTCCATTGTAAAGATGTGATGTTCTGTGCTTCAAGTAGGCCTCACATATTTTTGCGCGGACATTTTGAAATAAGGGGAATTTCTCAAGCTTGTTCAGTTTTGCACTGACGCCGGAGATAAAGATTTAAAAAAACATTTTTCTCGAATGGCCGAAAAGCTCACTATGTAGTGTAGACTAAACCCAATGTAGGGACTTTATAACCTAATGAAACACAAACCAGCAATATGCTAGTGCAGCGTGGTCCAACTACAGGCCCGCGGGCCGCATGCGGCCCGCGGATATAATTTTTGCGGCCCGCGAGCTTTCACAGTATTGATTTAAATTGTATTTATGTTACAGAAAGTAATTTTAATTAGAACAAGTATAGCATTTGGACAAAAAGTGTCAAAAATTTAATTCAAAGTTGTAGACAGCAGGGCCTATACTGTTTCAACCTATCAGGTCTCGTCAGTACAACTGGGCTTCTTAAAGGCTGATATATAGGCCTACCTAGTGTTAAAGGCTGATATGTACCTTATGTACCTAAACTTCCTGTGCAATCTTGCTTTCCTTACAGACATGAGAATGCACATGAATGTGTTAAACCTAAATTTGCAGGGGCAAAATGAAACCTCAGAGCGCTTCTGGAAATTAGTCAGCAAGGATAGATTTTTCAAACTGAAAATTTTTGCATTAAAAATGCACTCAATGTTTGGAAGCACATACATGTGTGAGAGTACATTTTCTAGAATTCAGCAAGTCAAGTCTAAAAATAGAAATCGAACGATAGACGAAACACTGGAAGATCGTCTCCGACTTGCTACCACTAACATTGAAATTGATGTAGAAACGATAGTATCAGAGAAACCTCGACCACAGGCATCTCACTGATAGAGCTTTGAAATAAATTTCAATTTGCTATTAAATTTAATAATTTCGATTTTTAACAACTTTAACAATTTTGATTACGCACTCACTATCATTTTATTGGAAATGGCCCGCATGTTGTCACGTTTTTGTAAAGTGGCCCGTAAGTTAAAAGTAGTTGGACCACGCTGTGCTAGTGCAAGAAATCGCCATCGAGGCTAACGAATCGTTAGTATCTGTAACAGAACGGCGAGTCGCGAGATATTTCTGGCAAAGGACAACTAAGCATTGTTTTGAGGTGCATGAAAAGCAGCAGTGCATAAAAGCTTCACAGGATTAGTAGAATCGGATTTGTTTCAGCAAAATCAATTTTCTTAAATATTTTAGCCAATCTCTCAAGTGTATTTCCAAAAAGTTGTCAGGCAAGGCTATGGCAGCCTGCACACACCAACAATGATAGGTCACTTGAGCATTGAACAAACAAACGCGCAGCACAATCTAGGCCTATGTCATCGTGGCGTTACCTGCAACCGACTGTTGAGGTCGAGAGGTCTTTTCAGTGCAGCATGTGCTTCATTCCCATCGTGAAAGATCAATCAAGTTGTTAAGTTACTGGCCTAGTTGGCAAAAGCGATGAATGGACTTTTAATTGTGGTTGCCAATAATATTGCAAATATTTATTATGTTTGAGTTAAAAAAAGGTTGAAAAGTGAATTTTATATTAATAAAGTTAGCCACTTATCTTTTAAATTAGTAAATTAGTTTGCTAAATCCGCATTTTACGTTAAAATAGGCAAAATATTTAGTCAAAACTTTTGGCCCCCCAAAATTTTGGGATGGCTACGTCACTGTCAAATACTAAATTATTTATGTAGCAAGTGAGAAAGTCAACAGCTGTTATAGATCTATGCGGATCTATCTGTTGTCTATGTACATCTTAAAAAGCAAAATCCGGATCGAACCAGGATCAAAAACTGGATCCGTAGGCAACTTTCTCCTTTCGTAGCGACATGGTCTGCCCATTGTGGAACTAGTTGTTTTGGGGTCCACGTCTTTTAGGCGCTGACAGTTAAGCGCTGGTCTAATAGGCGCGCACACTGTGGCGTCTGGATATTAAGGTGCGGAGCACTGTGGCGCCCGGTCATTTAAGTGCTATTCCTAGTAAAGTCTGTAGATTGTATCAGCTTGGCAGGTAGGGGCGTAGGGCAATGCTTTTCACACAAAATATTATATTGAACAGGAAAATATATTGTTTTGTTAATGCGTGTGCGTTGTTGGTCATGGCTTCAGTGAGTGAAGTTGCTTAAACCGGCAATGCTTTTTCACACAAAATGTTATATTCAACAGAAAAATATGTTATGGCTTCCGTGAGTGAAGCTGCTTAAACCGGCAATGATTTTCACATAAAATGTTATATTGAACAGAAAAATATGTTGTTTTTTTAATGCGCGTGTTCAGCATTTATTTGTTGTTAGTCCAGGTTTGCGTCGGCGAAGGCTTTATCAATAAATTATTCAAGTTTCCGAACATGTATGAGTTCACTTTTAGTTAGGTCAAATAATAACTACACTAAACATCAGTAAAAAATGTACCGTAGCCTGTATTCAAGCGGGCGGTAGGCTTGAGTGAAGAGTAACTTATAGTTTTCCGTCAAAACCCCGACTAGGTTTAATAACGAGCGAAGTCTCACCATTATGCTTGCAACTCGTAGCCAAGGTGTAGCCTATATGCCCTGTAGAAATGTATTCATGTGAACAGTAGTAGAGCGTCTTACGCGTTCTCGTCACATGGCCAATCCATCCCGAACAGAAGTAATTGCGAAAGATAACAGACTAAATAAAATTCCATCTGGCTGCAACTTGTGTTCAGGATGCATTGCAAATGTCCTGTAGAGATGTGCTAATATCAAGAGTAGTAGAGCGTTTTCCCGCACCTCAGCTCCACATGATCTATCCGTCTCAAGTAGAAGTAATTATTAAAGGTAACAGATTGCACAAAGCTGCGCCTTTAAACCGGCAACTTCTACTCCAAAAGTATGTGTCCTGTGGAGATCAGGTGGTCTACTGCTCTAATTGCCCTGCATATAAGCCGATGTTGGATCTGATCTGAGCACTTCATTTTGCTACATCATAAAGCAAAGATTGATATGGCAGCTTTGACTATTTCAACTTCACGTAATCGTGAAAAAATTGCTGCTGATGGCTTCATGTATACATTTGAAAAAACGAGTGTCGATAAAACTAAGAAGTTTTGGCGTTGTGTTGGTCGAAACGAGGGATGCAAAGTTCGAATTCACACGGATACTACAACAAACGAGGTAATATGGCATGGGCTACGTAACCAAGACTTTGTTATTAAACAAAGTCTTGTTGTCGATGTTGCAATTTTCTCGCTACAAATTATTCTTGAAAAGGCACTGAAAGTTGATTCTTATCAACAAAGATATGTTAAGCTAAGCAGTACTTTACCACTAAATAAATTGCTGTAAACTTTGGTGAATCGCTTCATCGGGAGAAGTGGCGGCCCCAGTCAAACAATGTGGGAGTTTCTTAGAGGAGTGAGCCACAACTTCCACATGGGACCTTAACATTTCAAATTACCTTTTTTATGTTCATTGTGTTTTTTTTATTTATTTGCAATGTTTGATTGCGCATTTTCCGTATTTATTAATTGTTTAATAAAAATCTTCATCCTTCCATCTCGTATAGCCTACCTTCTCAAACAAAAGAGCTTGCTGTGGGTTCTTTGCTGTAGCCTAGGCTACTTGCAAAGTCAGGCACTGCACACCAAAATTTTAACCACCACGGTATGATTTTTTTTTTATGTTTAGTGTAGTTATTATTTGACTTAACTCTTTCGCAACCACCGAGGTCAAGACGTTTAATCTAAATAACCAGATGTTTTCACACAAATCTGTTGTATTTACGCCGTAAAACATCTCATGTGATCGACATAGACGCACAATCTGGACATCAAATGAAAGCATACATCTTCAGCTATCCGAAGATGCAATGCTTTGCAATAAAATTTAAAACATTCAATGTACAACTAGCAACTTTCTATACGGTATTTTTTCTAATTTATAAAAAAATTGAAAATTAGCAGAAAAGTGTACTTCATTATAATCTTTACTACCCAAGCATAATACAATAATATGAAAATATATGTAGTTTAATCGAATGCCAAAACAATTCTGCACATGAGAAAAATTTTACTTCGTTTCTGCGCGCAATGCTTTAGGAGGTAGGCTACAGCGGAATGAATATGGAGAAATTTGGAAAATTTTAAGCAAAAAGTTTACGTAATTTAGCCTACAGTCTTTTTGATCGAGAAATTCCAAAGTAAGGGGTTGACTAGCCAGTTTTGACTGCCAATTCCAATGAGTGAAAGAAAAAAAAAATCCACTGTGTCCCCATCTTTAAGAAGTCCTCATCTGATAACTGCACCGCCAAAATATTTTTTTTTAATTAGCCAAAAAAGGACAGGCAAAGATTATGGATCTGCCATCATTTACATTATTTTTTTGCTTAAAATAGGCTACCTTTTAGCCTTGGACGTAGGGATACTTCCTTGGTCCTCGTGGCAAAAATCCCAAGGCGTGTGTATACGTCCGTGGTCGCGAAAGAGTTAACTAAAATTGAACTCAATAATGTTCGGAGGCTTCAATAATTTATTGATAAACCTTTCACCAACGCAAACCTGGACTAACAACAAATAAAACAATAATAAATCAATAAAACAACCATATATTTTTCTGTTCAATATAATATTTTGTGTGAAAAGCATTGCCGGTTTAAGCAGCTTCACTCACTGAAGCCATGATATAATTTTCTGGCAAGCTGCCAAGCTGATACAATCTACAGACTTTACTAGGAATAGCACCTAAATGACCGGGCCCCACAGTGGTCCGCACCTAAATATCCAGACGCCACAGTGTGCGCGCCAATTAGACCAGCGCCTAACTGTCAGCGCCTAAAAGACTTGCTCCCTTGTTTTGGGTGGAGGGAGATTAGCTGAAGTCGTCTGCTCAGAAAGAGTTCTGCAGGACTGTAACCATCTCTTAAAGGGATGGTAAGAAAACATCGCGTTGTAGCGATCATTTTTTTCTTTAAGAAGTCTTTGATTATTTGAATGACTCTCTCTGCTTCGCCATTGCTTTGAGAACAGTAAGGACTAGATTTAATGGGCTTCACTTTCAGTTTATAATTATTTGTAAATTCCGCAAACTCAGCGCTTGCAAATTGAGGACCATCATTCATTATATGAAAGAATATACCTCCAGAACACCATTAACCAACTTCAGCGTTGAATTATCACAAACCGAAGCATTTGTAACAACTTCTACCATCAAGCTGCTGGCCCACGTCATCAACAAATCTGCCTTTACCATACGAGACAGCTGAAATTAGCAGTCCCACACCAATAGGCCTATTGGATAGATAACAAAAAAATTTAAGAATATGTGTTCTGCCTTAAATGGTTCGTTCATGTAAAACTTCAAGCTTTGCTTGAAAGGGCTTGTAGGTGTAGGCCTATAGTGGAGAAATATATAGCTACCGTAGTAGAAACATAATTGCACAGTTTCCGCTACACAAAAAGTGGATCATATTATATACGGTAACGAATCATTTAACTTGCAAAAGGTTGTTGTCTGAAACAAAACAATCAATAAAATTTTTTTATTATCAACATTTTAGTCAACAAACAGCCTACTGTTAAAAAAAGATTTTTAATTGTTTTTACGAAAGATATAATTTGTCTGGTCTATATTAGTATAGCTTTGGTAGAGAGGTACTTTTTAAAAACCATAGACAGACAATCGATAACAACTTAATAACATTGAATTGCATAATTCAAAATTAATACAGAAATGAAATAGATACATAATTTCAAACGTTTTCGGCAAAACTTTCTGCCCACTTCAGGAAAATATCTTAATTCATCTAAACAAAACAATTATTCGTGAAATGTTAATAATAAATGACTGAAATTCAAGAAAACTGCACTGACCTGCGTACAAGCAACAACTGACGAACAAACACAAAAGGTCAGTGCAGTTTTATTGAATTTCAGTCATTTATTATTAACTTTTCACGAATAATTGTTTTGTTTAGATCAGGGGTCACCAACCTTTTTTTGCATGCGGGCCACTTTGGCACTAAGGGGAGCTGTGGCGGGCCGCACTAATAAAATTTTAGGTAGGTTGATTTTTATGCTAGAAAAGAACGCATTTCGTACCCAGTATCCAGCGTTACATGTTGTTCATATTTATGTTAGAATACCGCAGCAACAAAATTAATCGAACAACGCTACTGCCAGGCCAAGCTCCTTTTACAACACGTTTGACTTTTTTAACAATGCCTAATAAACGAGGCCACTTGTTTTGCGCACTTATAGCGAGGCGAGCAGTTTCATCAGAATACTCATCGCCAAGCAAGAGTGGTGTTGTCACTTCGCTTCACAAAAGATATCTTGCAATTAACAATTTCAGTAAACAAGGAAATGTTTGACACATTGCAATACAGGCAACAATAGTGATCTGCAAACATATCAGCGAAAAATAGGCTCCAATAACAAGGAGAAAGAAACCAGGCACCATGAAACAAACGCTTGTGGAAAACATCGAAAAATCGTAATTCTATCATAATTCATGAACAGTCTTCCCTCTAAAAAAGCAATGAGTTGGTTTTTCATCCTTTTTGTGAGAGTCTATAAAACCTTCTTTCTTTTATTATAGACAACTGTCCCTTGTGGTGCTTATCACTTATCAGCGTGGCAAGAATTTGTTGATTAACAACATTTTGCAGTACATGCTTCGGCAATACTAAAATTGGAACGATACAGAGAAGATTAGCATGGTCCCTGCCCAAGGATGACACGCAAAATCGTGAAGCGTTTCATATTTCTTTAAAAAAAAAAAAAAAAACATTTTGCAGTAGCCTACTAAGCTAAACATTTTCATAATACAATCAGAAAAAGTCTTTAAATTTATATACAATATTTTTCCATGTCACCAACGGAGTAAGGCAGGGAGGGGTTTTAAGTCCTTACCTGTTTTCTTTGTATATAGATGACTTATCGACTGAATTGAATTCCCTAGATGTCGGATGTAATACTGGTTCATCTCACTTGAATCACCTAATGTTTGCAGATGACTTGTGGGTACTTAGTCCAAGTGCTAAAGGTACCCAAACACTCATTGATGTGTGTGAATCCTATGCTTCTAGACATGACATTATTTTCAATTGTAACTTAACTGTTGGATTGGTCCATCAATGTCAGAAATTTAAAGTTTTGACTTCTTCATGCATGCGGCTGTACAATACACAAATTAAATTTGTTGGACAAGTGAAATATTTAGGTATACTGATTGATGATACCATCAGTGATGACGCAGATATTAAAAGGCAAGTGCGATCTCTTTATGTCGCTGCCAATCAGCTTAGGTCCAAGTTTGGAAATTGCTCTACCGAAGTTAAAAATGTAATGTACCAATCATATTGTATGCCAATGTATGGTTCGCAACTATGGTGTAACTATAAAACTTCTACTTTAAATCGCATACGAGTTGCTTACAACGACTCGTACAGAATTATCCACAATTTGTCGAGATGCGACAGTGCTGGAGTGTATCAGGTACAGAACGACGTGTTAACATTTGATGCTCTATTAAGAAAAAATTGCTATGCATTTGTAGAACGTTGCAAAAGATCAATTAATCCACTTTTGCGCAATGTTACGTCTTCTGATTACTACTTTAATTCTACATTTTATATTCACTACAACAGTATTTTGTACGTTGTTTGATGTAGCCTGCTTGATGTTGTGTTAGTCTGATATTTTGTGTGATGACTGTTAAAAATTTGAATTCTATGGACTTTGAGTCTGATTGCAAATAAATAATAATAATAATTATAATTGAGTTGGCACACCGATCTATTATGCCAACAAAAACTTGCATAAAGAGGACACTGCTCGTGAAACACCATAACGATGAAACCCACACTAGTGTTTACATGACATTTGCAAACTTAAAATAAGCAACCCTATGCTCACAGACATTTTCGAATTTCGAAAACAGACGTTTTAATCAACCCCTGGGACAGTGTGACTGGACATTCAATGGACATCGCATTTGTATAGCTTTAACCAATCCCCCACCTAAAACTATAATCTGATTGGTCGGTCGGTGGAATCGTATGCAAAGCGAAAATATGCTTCCCGGAGAGTATTTCTTGCCTTTGTGCTCTTTAACTCCCCAAGAAAAGTATTTTTGGTTATACTTGTACGCTGATACCTTCCGTGGGCCGCAACGATACAGCGTGGCGGGCCGCATGCGGCCCGCGGGCCGCCAGTTGGTGACCCCTGGTTTAGATGAATTAAGATATTTTCCTAAAGAGGGCAGAAAGTTTTGCCGAAAACGTTTGAAATTATGTATCTATTTCATTTCTGTATTAATTTTGAATTATGCAATTCAATGTTATTAAGTTGTTATCGATTGTCTGTCTATGGTCTATATTAAGTTTTCAAATACGTAACGAGCAGCAAACGCAACCAAGACAGTGATTAAAATATACCAAAGAAATTTTAATTTTGATTTCCCATCCGATTTCATCTCAACAAGTTTGGAGGACGTGGAGCAGCCAGCAATTTTCGATCTTTTTCTCCACTCACTAAACCAATCACTGGCTGTATTATAGACTTTAATGGCTTCCTTGGAAACTATTTTTGCTGCAGATGACTGGTTGGTGTTTTGAAAAGCAATTCCCATATTATGGTGGCAAATTCCAAATAGACTCAATTGCTTTGCTCTGATGCGGAAAGTTTTTTTCAATAAAGCGATTGCTTTTTTGTAAATTGTTATCGCCTTGTGGCAATCTTTCATTCGGGCGCAACATGAGCCAAAGTAACATAAAAATCGAGCGATTCGTCGACTTTTGATTCCCACATGAACATTGTCAATATTTTCCATAAATTCGAAAATTTCCTCCATAACCCATATCCTCCTACCGTCAGTTTAAACTGACAGCACATTTAGATGGTTTCTAGATTACAAATCGTTTTGTCGAAACCCAGTTAGTATGTTATGAGGTTCGTAAGGTCTGTACCTAACACTATAGCACATTTAGTAAAATTCCGTTTATCCTTCGACTGGATATAACGGATCAAATTTCCAAAATGGATATTTTTTGTTGTTCGAAATTATAGCGGTGTCAATTTTTACTGGATTGCGTTATAATGACATAAACCACGAAATTACTTAGAGCTAACATTGCTGTATCCATATTTTGCATACTTAGAAGAAATTAATTGTTTGTTTAAGTTTTGTACCATTTCCGCTTCCGTCAGTTTAAACTGACGCTAGGGGCAGAAGGGAGCATGTAAATAGTAAATGATTTTAGAAATTATGTGCAGAATAGTTGAGTTTAGGGGTTATATATTTTGCAAACATTTTGATTCTCAAGCAAAACGTTGATATATTAGCAAATGAAAACTTAATCTAGGTCAATTGGTGAACATAATATGGTATAACTGTTTCATTTTGAAGTTAAAAGTAGTGATATATCATACATCTTTTGATTTCATACAGCATAGCAATGGCAAAACATATGCATGATAGCAACAAATTGACAGTTTTTGAAGCATTGGAAGCTTTTGAAAGGTTAGAAACTGATGAAGAATCAATATCAGAAGTCGTGTCTAAAGCAAATTTAGTTATATTTCCTCCTGAAGATGATGGCATGGATACAGATGAAGATGATGGTGGTGAAATGGATTGTTTTCCAAACAATCTATGTGGTAGACAGTTGTTGGCTAATGCTGAATTGGATCGCGTACTCTTCCAGATGGAATCAAATAAGTATGCCAGGCAAAAAGGCAATCACACATTTACAATGACGTTAAAAAGTTGAAATCATTTATAGCGATCCTTCTGTTAAGCGGATATAATCAAATGTCATGACAAGAGATGTATTGGCAGAGGCGAAAGGATTCCAACAACCAAATGGTAACTGAACTGATGACAAAAAATGCATTTGAAGAATGTAAGCAATTTCTTCATCTCTCTGACAACCAGCAATTAGACAAAAGTGACAAATTTTCCAAACTCCGGCCATTCTTTGATGCAGTGAACAAACAATGCCTTGCAAACTACAAACCTGAACAACATGTGAGTGTGGATGAAAGCATGGTACCATACTTTGGGAAATATGGCGCAAAACAATACATTCATGGGAAGCCTATAAAGTTTAGCTATAAGCTGTGGGTGCTAGCGAAGCCGTTAGGATACTGCGTACAATTCCGCCCTCATGCAGGAAAAGACTCCCAGCTGGAAGAGTACGAGGTGCCGGTTCGACACCGCTCAAGAGCATGTAGCTGTGTCTTTGGCAAGACACTTAAAGACATGCCTGAAGGTGGACACGAAGATTGGCTTCCTTGCCTTCCCGTCCACTTAATCTCAATCTTCAACCACCGGGTGTAAGTCTGGATACGACAAAAAAAATCTCATTTGATGCAACATCTACCTCCACAAAGCGAGTCCAGTTCCAACTATCATGTGGTTATGGACAACTTTTTCACAAGTCCGGGACTTCTGCGATACCTTCGTGAAAAGTCTATTGCAGCTACAGGAACAGCCAGAGTTAACCGCATAGAAAATCCTCCCCTCAAGCGTGTTAATGAAGTTGACAAGTTACACAGAGGTGCCTCGGATGTTGCTGTGGAGACATCACAATATAACATTGCTGCTATCCGATGGAAAGACAGAAAAGTAGTAAATGTTCTGTCAACCTTTGCAGGAAAAGACCCACTGCAAAAAGCGAAGCGATATGATATAGTAAGCAAGAGAGAAAAAAGATTGATATTCAGCAGCCAAATGTAATACACGTTTACAACCAACACATGGGTGGTGTTGACCGTTTTGATCAACATGTTTCAAAGCATATGATCAACTTGAGAAGAAGCAAAAAATGGTGGTGGCCATTATTTCGTTTTTGTATTGATATGGCAGTCAACAATGCTTTTCAAATATATTGCCATCGCAAGACCAATGCTGGTGAAATTCGTTTAGATGCTCTGGGCATCAGAAGAGCAGTTGTTGAAAGTTACCACCAGCTTTATCGAAAAGATGTTTCAGATATACTGTTTCCGGACCCAGGGCATCTCCGCAACCCCATATAAAATACAGCACTGCCCAACACTGGATCATAAAAGGGAAGCAACGCCGCTGCGCCAAACCGGGATGTTCTGGAACATCCCTTTATTTTTGTGAAACCTGCAATGTTGGCCTACATCCTCAGTGTTTTATGGAGTACCACAAGAAATAGATGATGTCAGAATTGGGCTCTTTCAGCTGAACTCAAGCTGGGTGAACATGTGAGACGAAATAGTTTCAAGCCAATATAAAGTACATTTTTACGATAAATCAATATCGCCAGACGTTGAATCAACCAAGAACATTCCTATCTTTTGATACTGCGACATTTATTTGATTCCTTAACATGTAGTGATTTCTTGACTTTTTTGTCCTTTTCCATTACTGCTTTGGTTGAATACGTATTAGACTAAACACTGACTGAGAAAACGTTTTTGTATTTATTTTATATGCCCCCTCCTGCTCCTAACGTCAGTTTAAACTGACAGGCCAAAAATTGTTGATAATTGTCCCCCCCAAATTTTTTTTTCAAAAATATTGTTCAATTTGGTTAAGATACCTTAAAAATAATATACATACAAAAGATTGCAAAAAAATTTTGATTCAGGAGGATATGGGATAAGCAAATAGTGTCTTTTAAATTGATCTTCTTTATTCTCTTCTACCATGTCTCCCGATATTACCATCATCAACCAACCAAGGCTAGGGAGCCTAACAAAACTAAATTCTTTAAAGCTAAACTTCTTAATTAATTGAAATCTACATTGAACCAATAAGATCGCGTAATCGAATGCTTTCACCTTGACGAGTTTTAAAGCAAACATTTCAAGATGTTGATCACACACAACAATCGATTGATCGGCCACGCGTGACGACTGATTTTCATCGAGCAGAGACACAACCCGGTCACAAATACGCTTTGCCTCTGATGTCTTTCCCGAGTCCAGCAAGCATTCTCCTTGTGTAATGTACAGTTGTAACTTCTCCCACCCTTCGACATGGTCGATGATTATTTGCAGGGTTTCCACCGCTTTTTGGAAGTTGTTTTGTTGCTCATAGGTCGACGCTGAATCTGCAAGAAGTAACAAACGTCTACAGGCAAAAAATGATTCATACTTTCTTTCGGTGACTAGGCTACTACAAGACCTTGAAAATAATATCCAGCTTTATTTTTGTCGTTTCGTCTTTTAGCACAACTGACCTTCAAGGGGGCTGAAACAGGTAAAATCATGAACAAAGCAAGACATTGTTTTAGCATATGATTAAATGCCTGGTGAAAAGTCTCATTCTGTATTTAGAAGCGTTTGATGGTCAACGCATTTACAGAGGCAAAGTTTGATTTAAAAAGCGACTTAGTTTCACTGTGATAGGCCTACATGCTGGTGTTTGCATAGAAATAAAATATTAAACATCGTTGAAAGAAATTAACTTACTTCATCTCAAAAGTCGTAAATCTTAATTCAAAGAAGAAGATGGCGACTCCACTACTTCTGAGTTGGTTGCGTTATTATAAAAAGTCAAATATTAAAACTCAATTTCAGACCTTAATTTGGTCCCGCACACCGGACCACTGAACATTCTATTCTGGTTCAAAGTTTCAATTCACCAAACAAGTAAATGCAGTAAAAACAAATTAATTTACATTACATTTACTTGATATTACATATATTTGATAAAATTTATTTACTCAGCAAGCGTGTGACGGTAGAGGAACTGAAGTCGTCTGTATTCCAAAAACTTTCATCCGCCATCTTCATTCGATTTTGAAGGATTTCTTTAACTTCAAAGCAATTTTCCAAAGCGGAATTTATTTGAGATGCTTGGTCAAAGATGTTTCAGGGATTGTGGTTACCCATCTTGGTGATATAACAATTCAAAGACAATACCTTTAGTTTGGTGAGATTTTAATTAGTTAGGTTTAAATGTCCTGGTTTTCAATAACTGTGACGAAAAAATGGACAATGATCATTGCCCAAACATTATAGTACAATATTGGCAATATGTAGTGTAGTAGTCAAAACATATAAACAGGACAATCGTAGAAAATTATGTTTTCAATTATTTCTGAGATTAATTGGCGTTTACAACTCTTCATCTCTTCAACAAACATTGCTCAACATCTTTCCTCGACGTTAAAACTGTCTACTCCAGACAGCAAATCAAGTGAGTAGTTTAATAATCAACCGCTTTTTAGTTACATTCAATTCGAATTCATTATATTACAAATCAATGTAAAAAATTGTCTGGGTGGCAAGTCAGTAAATCAAACAATTAAGTTGGCAACCTGATTGCTTTCATGTGCCGAGTTTATTCGTTTCATTGCATCTTACTATACATGGATCCTAGTAAAATTTATGATCTGCAAATCTCCCAACATCTATTCTAGACCTTTGTGGTTAACAGGCGAGTCTGGCTCACTTCAAAAAATAAAATTACTGATTTAGTCGAAAGACGAGCTCGCCTTTTCCTAAAAGTACACTTTGCACACTCTTAAGGCGATCGTTTCTTGCCAAACGTAAATTGTCGGCAAACAAGCATAGTTGTATGAAAATATTACGTCTAATGTTGTTGTTTCGTCTCTCAGACGATCAAACATAAAAGTAGTTGTGGTTGGTCAGCCAAGCAAATCTAGTTGTCAGAAAACCGAGTTGTGTTGAAACTTGAAAGTGAACTCTGACCTTCTTCGCCCCGTTAGCTCAGTGGTTCCGCGCCCGGCTCAAGATCATCCGGCGCTGGTTCGACTCTCGGGGTGTACGCTTGAGCAACGCATTTCAGGACTGCTCTCTAATCAGCGGCACCTAGTGAATGGAATAATTCCCCAGCAACAAGACTTCAACAATCGGAAAACTTCACTCTGGGTATTGTCAATAAACAATAGCTTTTTGCTGTACAACATCAACAGAGAGCGGCAAGGTTTGAATGCTGCAAGTCACAAAACTTTTCATAACAACCTTGTTACACAGCTGATGTAAAGTGTCCGAAACAAGAATTCAAGAAGACACGGAAAGCATTGTGACGAGCACGAAACTGAACGACTGTCTGGGCGGCATTTTATTGCGAAACTTCCCAATGGAAGAGCAAAGGATTGTGCAGTGATAGGAAGACAAAACGAATTCAGACCGTCTCTACCACTGAGAAACGTGTTCGTGACACCCTGGGCTACATCCGGAAAATGTTTCAAGAAATATCACACAGAAAAAATACAAATCACTAACTTTGGAATTAATAAATTCTATTTGAATAAGAAACTGAAGAAGCCGTTTTTATTGTGGTGAAAACTTGATCAATAAATTACAAAAGTTTTCGATATGTTTCTGATATCATAGACAGACAATCGATAACAACTTAATAACATTGAATTGCATAATTCAAAATTAATACAGAAATGAAATAGATACATTATTTCAAACGTTTTCGGCAAACTTTCTGCCCTCTTCAGGAAAATGTCTTAATTCATCTAAACAAATATCATTTGATATCATTTATTATATATATATATAAACATCATTTTATATATAAACTGATATCATTTGCTTACAATCATTACGAATACGTAGCTTACTTTTGTACTTCAAACATGCAATAATTGAGTTATTTCGAAAACGACTAACAGACGCACATAAGGAAATTTTCTAACGACCGCAAAGGGCTAGAAGCCACAACGAAAGCAAAGACATCAGAATCACAATATTACTCACATGATGACAAAAGTTGACTTACTTCACAAGTCTACCTGTAGTATATACAAACGATCTGTTTCAGTCTAATGCTGCAGATTCGCTGTGGCAATGGCGGTTTATTACTCGCTTTCGAAACAACATGGCTAAAGAACTGTGTCCGCTGTTTCCAACTGTGAACTTGCAGTATGAGAATGAAGCAGATCGTTTGTAGCCTACCTACTGTACAGTTGGAAGATAAGTCAAGATGATGCTGCTAAAAGCGAAACACAGTCTACTATATAAAGTCTGTAGGGACCCGTGATGAAAGTTCATTGTTTTCAACATAGAATTATTTAAAAATAAAAATACCTAGAACCCATGCAAATCCATCAATTCATTATAAAGTTCCTTAGACCAGAATTAACAAAAGGCAAATTAAACAGATTAAGAATTTAACTGTAGGCTACCATAAATAGATGATTGATAACAAAACCATACGATTGAAGAACAGTATTCAAACTATTGAGGGTCAACAAAACTGAACAAATTCGAATGATTACGGCATGGCATTGTGCTGTCATCACTCATCAGACAAACATGTTCAGACAGCTCTACAGGTATTACATTTGTAGTAACCTGCAGTGATAGCTTGCAGAATGATAGAAATCCTTCCATTGCCACAAAACAAATATGGCAATATTCGTGTCATGCACAATGCTAAGTAGATTTAAGTAACAGAACTAATAACAGAACAATGTCATTGAATCAGACCAACCTTTTGTCAATCGTCTGTTCATGGTAGGCTACAACAAAATTGCTTCTCTCCTACAGTCATGCCATCGTCTGAACACAGCAATAGAGACCAACATAAAGTAACTGTCTGTGCCTGACTTCACTATGATTTTCTTCAGCAATTTCTTTTGTCAATCGTCTGTTCATGGTAGGCTACAACAAAATTGCTTCTCTCCTACAGTCATGCCATCGTCTGAACACAGCAATAGAGACCAACATAAAGTAACTGTCTGTGCCTGACTTCACTATGATTTTCTTCAGCAATTTCTAGCGGACAGTACTTGTGTTGACATTGAACTGTTTAAAGGTAATAAATGTATTGAGTTTTATCGAAACGGTGCAAGGTATTGTTTGTGTATGCAGTTAATCAGTAACTGAGGATTGGGTGAAAAGAGTGAACTTTTTTTAAATCAATTGAAGATGCTTTGGCAAGTTCTTTGTAAATAAATTGATACTTGGCGAATTCTATTTTGCTTTGAATGACAAGATCAATATTAATACACTTCTGTTGCTGGTAGGCAAACTAATGACGCAAGCGTTAAGCTTGAGATTAAAATTTGATAATGCCTTTCATCTGCTTCTAGATGTTATTTGTCAGCTGGAGTGGTATAATCGAGTGTGGGAATCTTTTTTCTCAAGCTTCGTTGGAATCCTTGCTTTGGAAGCTTCGTAGACTTGTAGACAGGCGCGAATCTAAGAGTTTTTTTTCGGGGGGGGGGGGGGGGGGGCAGAAAATTTGAAAATCAATTAAAAAGAAAGAAAAAGCTAAACATATATGAACAATGATACTACGACATATACGATATGCTATAAAATAGACATTAAAACAACCATTTTCATCAATTGTGATGCCGAGGGACTAATATCAGCTGTTTAGAAGCATATCAAACCATTTGATGCGGAAACATACAATTTCTATAATTTTTCACAAAATTTCGGGGTGGGCCCGGGCCCCCTGGGCCCCCCCCCCCCCCATAAATCCGCGCCTGATTGTAGAGTAGGGACTTCCAGAAGAAGGCTACATCTTCTTGCGTCTGAGGTCGCCACAGGTCACGTGGTTATATCAAGGGACAGCAGCCAATGGATTGTGTGCATCAAGTGTTGTCAGATCTACATATTATCTATCTTGGGATCGGTAGGCCAATACACGACATTGGTAGATAATATGGTATGCAGTCTGAAAATCTGAGCCACATGCGCGAGATGGTGAGTCGCCGTTGCCCCATTAGAACATATCACTATTGAAACGGCCCACCTCAGTTTGCAAGCGATTAAGCTTCACCCATTCCTTCTGAGGTAGTTTTGAACAAAGTGGTGTAAGACTACATGATCTGAAACTACGCTATTGGAGTGGAATTCTATAAATAAAAAACGCAATAATTGTCCGCCCCGATAGCTCGTTGGTTAGCGCGTGGTTTCGTGAACAAAGAAGTTTCAAGATCAAACCGCGCTGATTCGCCACTTCCGGTTGAAAACCGCTGGTTTAAACAGTTGAGAACCGCTTGTTTAACCGTACCTGATACTGGAGTAGACCCTATGGTCTCGCCCTCTGCTAATTCAGCAATTTCACATAGAAGCAGTGACGCTGGAAACCTGAGATTTCTTGACTTTTACTTTTTTTTCTTGCCCCAACTTTTAATCCCGATTCTGTTGGTATCGGACAATTGTAAAGTTCACAATAAACCTTTTGTCACAGCCAGTTATAAAATGCAAGAAATTTGCTGATATTCAATAGCTTGATTGACAGTTTACTATTAGCGTGCGGTTTCATTTTGTGTCCGTCACTCATAACGCGACGACACTAAAATTCCATTCTTTACCCAGGCAGCAAAATCCATCATTTTTACATTGATTCAACGTCGATTTTGCTGTCTGGTTAGGGAGTCGGTCTCTGACGCGATATGAGTCATTCTTTGCTGGCAGACAATAATTAGGAAGGTAATTTGTTATTTGCGCAAATTGCTTTGTAGTGCAAAAAGTGCATGGAATACTGTTTGCACAGAAACGGAAAAACAAAATTGATGAAATTTTGTGTTCAATGCCAGAAGACTTTCAAAATAAAATGTGAACTGAGAAATTTGACCAAGAAATGGTAAAAATAGGTCAAAAACCGAGTCTTTATCACCTTTTCACCTAAAATACACAATCACGAATATATTTTGCGAAATAAATTGATTGTAGTGATAGATAAGGCTTTTGACCAACGGCATACTCTCTCCCGTTGTTATTTAATATAAACCGACGGAGTAATTAGCAATAAGAGAGACGTAGACCTGATGGTCTCGGCCAGTAACTCTTGACGCCAAAAGGAAGCAGTGACAGATACGGTTAAACCCTATTTGTCACTCGTTTCAAGGACGCGCGAAAAGCACGAGACAGGACCATTTAAGCCAGCTCTGATCAATAGCTTATAACTCAGCCGCTAAATATCGCACATTAGAGAAAATTGACATGTACATGGTCGAATCCTTTGATTTTATTTTGTAATTATTTGTTTTCAAAACAAATGCTTAGTTTGTTTATTCTGAAAACATATGAAAATAGACAATGTTAAAGTAGTTAATTTTACTTTTCAAGATTCAAAATGAAATCATCATCATCATCATTTTCAGCCTGTGAGAGCCCACTGCAGAGCGTAAGCCTTCCCCTTTTCATGCCAATTTACATGATTATGTGCTAGTTGGTACCAATTGGTTGTATTGCATTGTTTGTCAATGTCGTCCCTCCATCTTACTTTTGGTTTTCTTTTTTCTTTTGGTTTCTCGTGGTGTCCATGTTGTTAATATTTTAGTCCATCTATTGTCCTGATATCTTGCTATATGACCTGCCCAGGACCATTTCAGTTTCTTGATTGTGCTTAATATATCTCGTAATTTCGTTTGATTTCTGATCCATTCGGCAGTCTTTTTATCTCGCCATGTTAAACCCATCATGATTCGTTCATGTGCTCTCTGCATAGTTCTTTGTTTAAGTGTTAATTTCTTTGTAAGGTTCCAAGTTTCTGCACCATATGTAGCGGTTGGAAGGATGCATTGATCGTAGACTTGTTTCTTGAGAGAAAGAGGCACTTTGACTTAAATGCACTTTGATTTAAATGAAAAAGCTGTATCAAAATGAAATGTAGAAAATAAATCAATAGTTTTTTTTACAAGTCTAAACCTTAAACCATTTGACCAGGTTAACACTCACAATAGCATTTCAAAAAAAAACTTAATATAATTTATGTTGTGGAACCAGTTTTCTTCCAATAGGGGTCATCAGCAAAACTGGATCGAAACGAAAAAATTACCGAAGATTACTACCAGCACAACTAGCCCAAAAAAACGCAAATTTACATATTAAATAAATAAAAAAATAAAAGTCACTGAATGTCCAAAACCTTCATATCCTTGCTTTATTCTTTTTCATTTCTTTTTTTTCTTCCTCTTTTTTTAAAGAAGAAAAAAAACAAACATTATTTTCGTTTGAGACCATTACTGCAGAAGATTTTGCTAAATGTGAAACTGTGTTACCTGTCATTACCTACCTTGCTGGATATTGTTGTTATACCCTTAGTAAACAAATGAAATGTGAGGAATGCAAAGAGCGCATGACTTGTGCAATGTGGAATGTAAATACTGTAGTACAAGTAAATGCTGCATTAGTGTAATCAGTAAAGGAGGATTATTATATCCTGATTATAAGATTATAAAGATTGTTTAAATAAATTATCTTATTGCATCTGCAACTAAACAATTTATATTTTCAAAGAACCAACGGCAGCTGGTTTTACAAACAACGTTATGTGCTATTTTGGATTGCGATGTTGATTACTTGTCAACAAACATTTGTGAAAATGGTCACAGCATGTCATCAATCACAAAAATGACTTGCTGGGCATCCACAAATTCTTTACTCAATAATTTTTGTCGCAAGAAAAATGATGAAATTATTCAACAAAGACTGACAAAGAAACACTGCAAACTGTAAATTCGTAATCTGCTGTCACTTCTATGGTATTTGGAAATTGTGCAATTTATGTAGGCCTACTTTGGTCTGAGTTACAATGCTACCTTTGAATAGATAAATTATTTGATGTTGTTATATGAATTTAAGAATCACTCACAATAGCATTCTAATCATGTGTATGATGTTGATCGCCAACTGTGATAGAATTGTACCAGTACAACATTTAATGTGTGATAATAGGCTACTCTTTTCTCAAATAGTAGTTTATAAAAAAATTGTAATGTGTATCAATCGTGCATATCAAGTTTTGTTACAGCACTGTGGCATTTTGTGATTGCATATAACAATTATGTGTTTATTGTTGCATGATTTTTGACAACACGTTGATTAAATTTTAAATGAGATCTGTGACTTTCATTTGTAATCGTGATTCATGTATCAATACAATAGCATTGTGTATGCTATCACTTGATCTAGTGTATTTGTTTGCGTGCGTGGAACTATGGTCTTGAATATTTAAAATAAAAATTTGTTGATTTGTTGTACCTACAGTTGCTTACAAACACAGGGGTCACAATGATTTCTTACATTCGTGTGACATTAAGACACAGATTGCTGGTTTACTACAACAAAACACAAGAACATAATGAAGCAAGCTTAAAAGTCATTGCAAAACTCTATTCACCATACGCGTTTCTTTGATAATGTGAACTACTCGTGATGACGTCACAAAGTTTGCCGTATTTCATGAAATGGCCTTCTTCCTCTAGGTGGCGTTGCTATATGTCGAATCTAAAAGCAATGACCCGTAGCGATACACAACATTGTTCTGTAAGACAATCAAAGATTGTGGAAAATTAATCTTTTAACAATTCGTAAAAAGTTAATTTGGCTTTACTCAGGGGCGCCGGAAGCCCGGGGAGGAGCAGAGGGCGGATTTCCCCTTGCCCTCAATTTTTCTGTGGCTGGGGGGCAGGGGGGGCAATGGTTCCCTTTTAAAATCATGTAAGCTACTGCACATTTTGAAATATAAGTTAACAATTTCTGCTTTTCGCTTTTAGCCTAATTATAATCTTTTATTTTCGCCTCAACATAATATTCACGACACAAAATTCTGTATCACAGTAGGTTACATCATTATAACATAGCATGATGCCCTTCCGTGCCATTGTTCTTTGTATACCGGACACGTGTATCATTACTCGATAATGAGCTGAAAGATGAGCATTATCGCTATATGTTATTTTAAAAGTTAAAGAAAATGGGCCTTTCAGCCAAGGCCATCGGAAGCGGGGGGCGGATGCTCCTCTGCCCTCACTTTTCTGTGGATGGGGGCAATGGTGCCCTTTTAAGGTCATGTAAGCTACTGCACATTTTACAGTGCGATATAACAACTTCAGCTTTTAGCCTAACTATAATCTTTCATTTCTGCTACAAAATAATATTTACGACACAAAATTCTGCATCCCATTACCGTAGGTAATTAGCCTACATCATCATAACATAGCATGATGCCCTCCCGTGCCAATGTTCTTCGTATAAAGGAAACTTGTATCATTACTCGATGATGAGATGATGGGTGAGTATTATTGCTAGGCTATATCTTATCTTAAAACTTCAAATAAAATTGGCCTTTTAGCAACAAAAGTGCCTTTTTTTCATAATCCTGCCCTCCAGTCAAAAACCGTTCCTGCGCCCCTGCTTTCAGCAACAAAAGTGCCCTTTTTTCATAATCCTGTCTCCCCCAGTCAAAAATCATTCCGGTGCCCCTGGCTTTACTTTAATTGTCTTTCAATAATTTTTATTTTGCTCTTGCAATTCGAAATATTTGACGACTTCTCTTCCTCGCTAGACCAATCGCTGGCACCGTTATAAATTTCAATTGCCTTTGTGTAAGCGGTTTTTGCTTCGGCGAGTTGGTTGGTTTTTCGTAGCGCAACTGCCATGTTACTGTGATAGAGACCAAGCACATGGTATCGGCTGGCTTTAACCTGGAATACTGTTTTCATCAAAGTGATAGCGCTATTGAACATTGTTATCGCTTTGTACCGGTCAGTTGAGCCCACCTCGTTACAACAACTGCCAAAGTGATACAAAAAGTTGGCAATTTGTCGGCAGCGTGATTCCAAATTGCTGTCATTCACATTTTGAAGGAAATCAAGGACTTCTTCCATAAATGCATAATTTTCTTTAAACTGTTTATGTATTTGTTGCCTTTTCATTTGTTTGGATATTTCCGTCATATACCAACCGATATTTGATACTTTTTTTAGTCTTTCCTCCCCAACATAGAAAGACTTAACAAGGCGGAATTTAGATCGAACTACTGAGATTGCGCAATTGCATTCTTTCACATCGATAAGTTTCATGATTAAACTACGAAATTTTTTATCGGCTACACCAAGCGAATGATCACCAAGCACCAAGCGAACATCTCCAAGTTTATCTAACCTGCTTTCACCGTCGTAGTGATTCTTAACAAATTGAAATCTACAACGAGCCAATGAGATAGCGCAATCGCATTCTTTCACATTCACAAATTTCAAAACTAATTTCTTAATATTCTCATCATAAACGTCACGTGATTGATCGGTCAAGCGTGACGATTGATTTGCACCAACAATGGATGCAATCGAAACACAAACAACTTCAGCTGCAGGAATCTTTTTCAAACTCAGGAAGCATTCCGCTTGGTCGATGCTTGGTTGTAACTTATCCCATCCTTCGACATGGTCGATGATTATTTGCAGGGTTTCCATCGCTTTCTGGAAGTTGTTTTGTTTCTGATAAGTCGCTGCTGAACCTTTTAAATCATTAAATTTTATGAGATTTGGGCACTGGAATAATAATTACCATGCTGTAGTTTGAACCCATTGCGACAACAATTCGTTGGAAAGATATGGCATATCCACCTTCAAGCTAACATTACTGCATGTCATCCAAACGTTTGGAAGTTTATGTTAATAATAATCGTGTTTGTATTTGCGCTTGCGATAACCATTGCGATAACATGCAGTAGGCTACACTGCGATCACAGATGCGATACAACAGACGACAGGAAGCAGCGAAGTGACATACGAAATGTTTTATTAATGTAAATGTTAAAAATAAATGTTAAAATAGTCTTCGAGTCACCTACTCCCCTTATTTTGGCTTGCCATTTCGAGTGTCTTTCGCCGAGACACAGCCGCATGCTCTGGAGCGGTGTCGAACCCATTCGAACGTCGTGCAGACGTTCTCACCACTCGGCTACGCAGTCGACAAAATGAAATGGAAATGAAACTTGGAATGGCTTGGAATGGAAATAAACTTTGTGATAATTTTTGAACTTTTAATTATTTGGATTAATAAATCCTAAATGTGGTTTTAATTGATTAACCTCTGCATGGATGTTACGGATTCAACCGAAGTGTATTTGGATCTCAGGTAACGCTGGAATTTCCCGCCAGGTGGCGGTAAACTAAGTAAGTATGATTTGGACAACGAACATCACAAAATGGATAAAATTAAACCATGAAAATGCAGTACGAACAGCTCATGCTCGAGAACAATGGCGCATTGTATCCAACCCTTCATACGAAGAAGGAACATAATGATGATGGCGGTAAACGATTAAAATGTATTCGGTCAACTCTTCTGCGCATCATTGTGGTCGATGCTTAAGGCTGGGTTACCCTCCTGTCTTTCTGCTGATGTTTTTTAAAGCTGTTTCGGGAGCTATTAATTTTAGTTTGTCTGATATTGATTGGCGAGGTGAGAAAATAAATAGATGTAAAAATAGCTACCAAAGCTGAATATTCAATCAATAGCTTAAATCACGTAAGGCCGTATTTGCCACTCCCGACACACTTGTGTAAAGGGCCACTCGTGTTCAGTTGGTTGATCATTTTGCAGCTATTTGACATAGAAAAATGTAAAAATACTGCTACATATGCTTGATGGTTAATACTCTAGTTTACATTAATGGGGTTTTGTATTGTCAGTCATCATTTGGAATGACCATTCCAAATCAAGACCAAAGACAGGCAAGACACAACAATACCACAGGTTTATGTCTTGCCTGTCTTTGGTATAAAAAAGCTAACTCTCTCCCGAAACTATAAAATCAAGACCAGTCAATCAATGCCATTTGGTTAGAATTTATAACAAAAGAAATAATATTATACCTTCTCGTTTTTTTTGGAAAATGTCATTTAACAGTTGATAGATTAGTACTTGTAAAAGCTAGCTTTTATTAAAATCTCTCACATAGCATTAGCTTATTTGGCTTCTTTCGATCGTTCGCTCTGTTGAGCTGTTTTCATGCATCATTGAATGTGTTTTGCCATTTCAGTAATTCATTTGAGATTGTTAACAGTTGTTCGTTTTCGATATACAGCACTGCAGCTTTTGTAAAATTCAATTCAACTTTTACAATCTGAAGCTACTGCGTAACTGCTATTAAACAGAAGAAAATTAAAAGAAATGGAATATGAATATGGAATAAAGAAATGGAAACTTTATGATCTTGCTGGAATTGGAGATTAATCATTCAATGTTGGACGATATTGTTAAAACTGATAATTTCATCTCTACTTTGATTAAATGTTTATTATAATTTATTAATAGTTGTACTGATGAGTTCTCTATGAACGAAAACCGGTTCTGCAACAAATACAGTGTAAAATGAAATTGTAATGCTGTGTGGGAGATAGCTAGTCGTCGATTGTATAAAGTCTGACTTCGAGCAAAAACTTTAGAGTTTATGTCATACCTTGTTATACTAAAGTATTTTGCATTCATCCCAGCATCTTATTTTATTCAGACAAACAATATGCCATTTTTCTTTTTCTCTGTTTTTAATTTTTGTATTTCAAAAATGATGCGTTTTGATGACAGCCTTTTTGTTGGTTTAAAACTAAGCCCAAAGTATCCTCCGAAACAGTGGCCGAGGGGTAATCCTTTAATCAAGCCAGATTCAAAATGTTCCCGGACTACACAGGAAGGCTAGTAGAGAGCAGTAGCCTCGTTTTTGGTTTAGCTTATTTACTAGCAATCAGTCTTTGGTTTTATCATCCAAGATGCGCAGACCTTCCACTCGGTTAATTGGATTGAAGATGGTACAGTCATTGATGATGTGGTCTGCGGTATGTTCCTTGGCACCACATTCACAGGAGGAGGAAGAAGCCATTCCCCATTGGTGCACGGTTGATCTGAAAAGCCTGACGCTCGTGCGAAGACGGTTGAGTCGCACCCACGTCTGTTTTTGTAGTAGTGTCGGCGTCAGAGATGACCGAATGGAGTCTGGTGGTGCTTGACTTCCATTCAAAATTCCATTTATGGTCCGCCCAATTAGCCGCAGAGATGTCTTCTCTATTTGCTTCGTTGATGTCTTAACTTCAGTCGACGAAGTTGCTCGTTGGAAAGAGCAGAGACGTTAGAGTGAAAAAGATTGTTGGACTCCAATGCCCGTCTGTCAAGAGACAGAGTGGCTTCTTCGTGATGAAGGTCAACAGGTTGGATGCCAGCAAGAATGAAGAGATTGTCCAATGGGGTGTGACGCAGGGTGCTGTTTATGGCATTGTCGATGTTGTGGCAGTGAGCATAGAGTTTCCAAATTCCCGGTTTTGAAAGAATTCAGGTAAAGATTTAAGTTAATTATGAGCCTGAAGTAGCAAAGTAGGCTATAATGACTTCTGTAAGTAACTAGCAGGCTAGGTATAATCTAGTCATGCTGGTATTGAATGTGATACTGGCAGTAGTACCTGTGCCAAAACAAACTGATCAGCTGTCAGATAGGCCTAATCATGACATCATGCCCTGGTTTTTCTATGCGTAGGTTTCCAATACCACTATGCTATTTGTTCTTGCTAGCTGATAGGTCTGGCAAACTAACATTATTATAACCAATTGAACAGTAGGCCTACAGGTACTTCTACTGGCAGTTCTGTAAACAGATGGCAGAAAAAGATTCGCAGCTGAATGAATATGCAGACATTGGCTTAGGTCTTGGTGCTGCAGTGGTTGCCCACTGATCACAGTCTTTGCCTCCTCAGTCTGGATCAAATTATCATATTGTAATGGATAATTTTTTTACATCTCCAGGACTACTACGTTACCTCAAAGAAAATTCAATTGCTGGAACAGGGACTGCAAGAATCTGTCGAATGGAAAACCCTCCTTTAAAACTGTTGAAAAAGTCAACAAGCTAGAAAGAGGTGCATCAGACGTTGCTGTTCAAACGTCATCCAATACTGCAGCAGTTCCGTGGAAAGACAACAAAGTTGTGAATGTTCTTTCAACGTTTGTAGGAAAGGAATCCCTGAATACAGCAAAATGCTACAGTCAGAAAGAGAAAAAAGTATAACTATTCCCCAGCCAAATGCTGTTGGGTTTACAATCGATACATGGGTGGATTTGATCGAATGGATCAAAATATATCATGCTACATGATCAATTTACGAAGCAAGTAATGGTGGTGGCCTCTGTTCCGTTTTTGTGTTGATATCGCAGTTAACAATGCGTTTCACTTATACCGGCTTTGCAAGTTGGACTGTGGAAAGAGTCGGATGGATGCACTTGGCTTTAGAAGAGCAATTGTGGAAGCGTATTATCACCTTAACCGTTTCTGTCACTGCTTCCTTTTGGCGGCAAGAGTTACTGGCCGAGACCATCAGGTCTGCGTCTCTTTTATTGCTAATTACTCCGTCGGCTTATACCAAATAACAACGGGAAAAAGTATGCCGTTGGTCAAAAGCCTTATCTATCACTTCAATCAATTTATTTTGCCAAATATATTCGTGATTGTGTATTTTAGGTAGAAAAGGTGACAAAGACTCGGTTTTTGACCTATTTTCGCCATTTCTTGGTAAAATTTCTCAGTTGACATTTTATTTTGAAAGTCTTCTTTCATTGAACACAGAATTTCATCAATTTTGTATTTCCGTTTCTGTGCAAACAGTATTCCATGCACTTTTTGCACTACAAAGCAATTTGCGCAAGTATCAAATTACCTTCCTAATTATTGTCTGCCAGCAAAGAATAACTCATATCGCGTCAGAGACTGACTCCCTACCCAGACAGCAAAATCGACGTTGAATCAATGTAAAAATGACGGATTATTGCTGTCTGGGTAATGAATGGAATCTTAGCGCCGTCAAAATGAAACCGCACGCTAATAGTAAACTGTCAATTAAGCTATTGTACAATCAGCAAATTTCTTGCATTTTATAACTGGCTGTGATAAAAGGTTTATTGTGCACTTCACAATTATCCGAAACCAACATAATCGGGATTAAACGTTGGGGCAAGAAAAACCGTAAAAGTCAATAAATCTCAGGATTCTAGCGTCACTGCTTCTATGTGAAATTGTTGAATTAGCAGAAGGCGAGACCATAGGGTCTACACCAGTGAAAGGTACGGTTAATAGGAAAGAACTTCCACTATGTCCTGAAGCACGAGCAACTCCTCGAAAGCATGTGAAACAAAGCTGTGTTTGGATAGTGAAGGGGAAACAGCGTCGTTGTGCAAAACGAGGATGCACTGGGATATCTTTATTTTACTGTGAAATTTGCAATGTTGCTCTTCATCCGCAATGCTTCAAAGCCTACCATTTTGAATAGTCATTGAACATGAACTGGTGCTTGGATAGCATAGATTTGTTGCAAATTAGCACTGACTTCGAGTGTAATGTGTTTGATTTTTGACTTCATGTTCTTTCTAATACTTTTGCATTTTGATGAATAACGTGTCACGCAGAAAAAAATCCGTGACTACAATCTTCTAAGAAAATAAACTATAACTATATCTTCCTAGCGTCAGTTTAAACTGACACACATAAAACTGGCCTTATTTCCGGTTAAACACAAAGGTGTGCAAGAATTCGACCGAATCTGTTCAACTTACCCTAAAACTAAGGTGCAAACAAGATATCGAAAAAAAAGACTTTTGGATGATATAGGTTAAGAAACGTGGGCTAATATACATTGGCTATACGATTGGAATATCCGCTTTCATGTAGAGAGGTCTCATTTTTTTTAAATAAATAAACGTTGTGAGATATACAATATCCTCAACTATTTGCGTAATCCGAATATTTTTTTTACCAGTACCGGTTTGTGCACAATTTACTCCAGCGAAAGTAAGGACAATTGCATTCCATAACAAGTATTCATGTTACTGACCTCGTAATTGTTTGATGGTTGAGGGAATGAAAACTTCTTTCTTTACAGTCTGCGAAATAACGTTCATCTAAAAATATAAAGTTTATTTCAATTTGGAAACTTCATGTCTCAAAATTAAACGAAGTCCCAAACATGAGTTGAAGGATTGATTCAATTATTGCAGCGTTTTCCAAATTAAATGCAATTGCGACTGCAAGGGTAGCAATTCAATTCGAAGATAGAGGATCAACCTTCATCGATTCTTTTGATTTGTTTGAAATCATTGTTTTAACGTTTTTTTATTATCTTAAAACGCTTTTCTTTACTTTCTGTTTGTTTCGGTCACAAATTTCGTTTGGTTTAGACCAGGGGTGCCCAAAGTTTTGTTACTGTCACAATCAAAGTGCAATGCCTCGCGATGGGTTGCTTTGTATCTTGACCGAACGCGCTGTTTTAATTATGGAATTCTTGAGCGGTATGTTATTATCGGTCAATGACCAGTAGTAACCTTTGATTATGAAATCGTTGTTATGTAACGTAATTCTACATCATTCTGTAAGATGAGAATCTCGAACATTCTGTGGTTTTCCACAATCACCAAATATCGTTTGTCATGATGTCACAAGGATGTTAACCAATGGATCTCAGATTGCGAAATCATTATTATGCAATGTATTTTCTAGAATCGTTTTTCCTACGTGACAATCTAGAAACTTCGGCTTGTTTACGATTTAATGCAACTTGACAGAACAATGAGTCCTATGATGTATCATTACGTAACCTTCTCGAAGCTACTAGACCGAACAAACTTTCTATAATTAGTGGTGTAATTTGCGTAATCTTTATTATTGTGAGTTGATTGTGAGAGATTATTGTTGTAGTAGTAGCAGCTGTTAATAGACGCAAAGATTATTGTTGATCGAGAGTTGAAGTATTGAATACGAGTAAAGCAAAGTTGATGCTAATATAATTTCTGATTGAAATTAGAATCGTATGAGAAGCTGTGAGTGGATTACGTTAAACTCGATCAATAGTCGCAAGCATTGGAATCTATTGCTGTTTACTGTTACTTTGATTAATTGCTGGAAGTGGTGGACCATTCGTTGGAGTCTTTCAAGCGTTTTCATATACTGTATATCATTTCACTAGTAGAACACTAGGTTATATCCCATTAAACTACGTCATTGAACCTTTCTAAGTCTCTTTTCTGGTAAGAGATAGAAAAAAATCGTGACAGTCACCATGGGCAGCATCTTGCTATTTGCAAGTCTTGGAAAGCCGCATTAAATTTTTCACTCATTCTTGTCCTTAAAATTCAGCCAAGCTTTAAGATTGTACAGTATATTGTTGAATAACCAATCGCGAAACGTGTTTTTGTTATACAATCAATAGCTGTTATACATTGTTATACAATCCACCCCTGCTGATTTGGATCACGTTTAATCGGATCATCAGCTTATTCGAACATTTTTTAACCCTTTCTGGTATTCGTGTCAAAGACACGTAAAAAGCACGAGACGGGACCATTTGGCCACGCCCTGATTAATGGGTTATAACTCAGCCGCTAAATATCGTACATTTGAGAAAATTGGCATGCACATAGTCAAATGCTTTTATTTTATATTGTAATTATTTGTTTTCGAAATAAATGCTTAGTTTGTGTATTCTGAAGACATATGTTGCAAAAAAGCTCTAAAAACGCGAATTTTGCTGGCATTTAGTCATTTTATGTCCGATTTTCTTCGTTCGAATTTTAATTTTGATGATTTTGTGACCATTCAAAAAAATACTTTGAAACAAATTATTTTTTCCTACAATAAATACAGTATTTTTCATATTCATACTACATCAAGCGATTTTGAGTTTATTGTGATGAATTGCACTGATAGGTTCTCCACATGTGGTCATGGCTGCTTAGCATCGCAGTATCTCTCATGACAAATCAAGATGAATGAAAGCATAAAATAGTTGTCGCGTCCCAGCCAGCAAATCATTTTTTTACATTGATTCAACCTTCGCAGATTGATTTTCTGGTTGAAAGAACTCTAGGTTATCACATTCTTTCCCAGCCAGCAAAATTGGTCCTTTTTACATTTATTTAACGTCTGCAGACGTCGAATCATTGTTGAAAGTGGTTGATTTACTGGCTGGGCTAGAAGTATAGGTAACACGATTTCCAGTCAGCTGTTTTTTCAGGCGTTTCATTTCATAACATAGAGTGTAGCTTTCATTTCAACCTGCCAAAATGTTTTAGAATCAGAAAAAAAGCTTCTTTTTGATACTTTTCAATGTAGCTAAACGTTGAAACGATATAAAAGCCAACTTTTCTGCCTGGGCTGCTGCTTTTAGCTAAATTTCTCAGACAGCAAAACCCGTCATTTTTCAGACGTTGAATCAATGTAAAAATGACTGGTTTTTCTGTCTGGGTTGTTTAACTTGAGTCTGGCAATGTCGAGACATTGTAAGAATAGTTAATTTTACTTTTACATAATTAAAAATGAAATGTACCACAATTCTGGTTCAACACACAAATGATCGTGGAGTTATGAAAAATTCAGTTTACAAGCATTTAGAGAAACACAATGCTCGCTGTTCTGTTGTGAGTAGTCAGGTACTGCTTACGCCGGGAAGATCGCTCCTTCTCAACTGTAGCCTACATGTCATGAATGGCATGACATACATAGTTTCAATATGTGCTTTGTGCAAAAAGGCATATTGCATTTGGAGCGACGATCAGAAACTTTGCCGAGATTATTTCTTTTTTTGGAATAACCCGTTCCTCTGATGTCGTCTACACATAATGGTACAACGCTTTGTGGATAACTGTGGTTGATGATTCGGTTGTGATTAGCCCTGTTTTTCTTTTCAGAAGTAGCAAAACGTAAATACTAAACTAAAGTAACGGATTATTCCTAGTAGCCAAAGTTTGCTTTTCATGTTTTGAACACGTCGAATCTTCGTAAAAACTGGTCAACTTCACTTGCCGAGATTGTGCAATGACGCAACAAAACTGCCTGGGATTTAGATAAAACGATAAATTACACTATGAGTTCCATTGCGTTTAGTTCTAAGTTTAAATGTGTGATTGATGACTTGACTCGCGGTTGACTGCGGCCACTGTGTACACAATAGCAGAAGCGATGAGTCATTTCGAGGCCGATTGCCAAAATATAGGAATTTAGACAAAATTTCTGAACAACCTGTGACAAAATGCTTATTATGAACCACATAATGTTCCAAAAATAACCAAATTAGGTTTAAACGATGCTCAAATGATAAAAAGTAAAAGTCAAGAAATATCAGCGCTTTAGGAGAATTCCTTCTATATAAAATTTCAAAACTAGTGAAGGGCGGGACCATCAGATCCCGGCTGATAACAGGTCGAGTTAAATGATCCCCAATGCAAATCCATTTTCCTTTACAACTTTCCCAACTTAATTGAACTACTAACCCAGACAGCCAGTTTATCTGGTCCACATCTGGTAAAGATCTGATCAGATCGTTACCCGACCTGGTAGAGATCTCAACCAGATAAAGTGGTTGTTTGGGAAGCTAGCTCATTTAAACGCACCACCCTCCTACCAGAAATAAGTTTTATGGTTGACAGTTTTAGGCTCTTTCAAGTCTAGAGTTGCTGTTGGCATTCTGCTTTGTTTTCGCAAAGGTGTTAGTGGCAAGGTTGTCAGATAGTTTTTATATTTCCAGCCCAATTGCAAGTGAAAGGTAGTCCAAAAGTATCCTAATCCATTTACAAGATGAAACAAAGCCAAAACGAGCCTACAACATGAACGTTTTCCCAAATTAAAGGTAAAAACGACATTTCAGCCAGAATGAAGTATTTTGTGAAACTCAGTTTGAAATGAACTGAAACAAAATCAACCACCACACATCACGTGACTGTTAAAATTTTCCGACTGGCAAAAGTTTTTAAATTTAATTTGGTGTATCGGTGTTTTACTTTGTTTTGTGTGGATAACCATTACATTTAGGTATGGTTAAAAACTTTTTTAGTCGTCGTGTTTTTAATCGTTTTTTTAATACAGAAGTTGGAAGTTTTTACGTAATTTCACGTGGAAAGTGACCGCTCACACATCATTGACCAATCTTTAAAATATTGTGAGTTTTACTTTTTCTTGCCTTCAATCGTACTGCAGTACACAACCTTGTGAAATTTATTTTGTGTGTTATTCGCTCTGAGTATGCGCATTGTCATGGTGCGCGAAACGTCAGTTAAGCAATTATTCATCCTGTTTATTGTTACTTTTACTTTCAATTTCATAAGATGAACGTTGCAACAAGTGCTAGAAACAATCGTTTTTTTGTTGTTTATTCGTTTTATTTTGTTTTCAGTTTTTACACTATTTCCAATGATTTCAAGCAGCTTTTCAAGTAACAACTGTTTTTATTTGTCATGACAAAGAATTGCAAAAGAAAGTGTTGAATTACACTGCATCACAAAAAAGTATGGCATGTCGGTAATTGAGATACCAATATCCATTCCAAACGTAGTTTTGGACGCTGATTCCGAATCTGAACTCGGTTTTGCTCTATCACGTCAGGTTTTTGAGTTATTCACAATTTTTGTTTTTAAATTTTTGAAAATTGGGTCAATTTTGTTATAATGTCTCTTTTTTGCCACAGTCAAAAAAGTCATTTTAAAATTCATGAAAGAGTCTGGAAATTGCTTTTAATCACTGCCAATCAAAAATTCAATTCAACATGAAAAATAATATGCCGTAATAAGGAGCGTAACATTGCAAATATTTGCATTAATTGACAGCTATTTTCAAGCTTGTTGTTAATTGATATGCAGCATATACGAGCTAATTAAAACACTTGACAAATATCACAATTAACTAACTTTTGTTAACTTAAAAAGTCGTCTTTTAGCATAAAGGCTACGTTATAAGACCACTGGAACTGACGGTTTTTTATTTCCATTGTGTAGTAGAACAGCTTTTAAACTAGTTTTATTGGAATCTATAAAAAGTCTCCATTCAATGGCTTCATATCTTCCATCCAATGCATAAGGCCATTGATATCCGAACAGTAGCAAATGTCTTCTTCAAGACAAAAATAAGGAGCCAAGTCTGCATGCCTTTTTAAAATAAAGTCCATTGCTTCAGTCGTGACCCAAGTAACTCAGACTTTTGTTCTGACAAATTTAAATCTCTAACCAAATCTTGCAAATCTCCTTGCGATAAAATGTGTGGGAATGGAAAGTTTCTTCAGTTGTGGATTCTTCAAATTCAGACGCACTACTTATTCCCACATCAGTGCTTGTTTCGGATTCAGAATCAATTTTTTTTTTCAAACAAATAAAGTTCTGTCTTCTTATAACTGATGCTAATGAGGTAATTTCACCATACATATACCGTAATATATGTTTTTTGTTTGTAGCCTAGTATCTTCGATCGATTTATTTCGTCATGTTTTTTAATCAATAAAAGCAACTTTGCAGGCAATAAAGAGATATAGAGGCACATTAGCAATTGCCAATATAATCAACTATAAGCCAATTTTGAGAAAATAAAAATTGTGAATAACTCAAAAAGCTGACGTGATAGAGCAAAACCGAGTTCAGACTCGGAATCAGCGTCCAAAACTACGTCTAGAATGGATATTGGTATCTCAGTTACCGACATGCCATATTTTGTTTTGACGCAGTGTTATAGTTGGTGAATAACTTCTTATAAATTACTTAGGTGCAGTTTTGACTAAGTTCTGGAAGTCAGAAGTGTAGTCGCATGCTCAGCAAGTGGTAGCCTCCCAATGAACCATCCAACTTCAAGTGCTAACCAATAATAAGGATGAGGATGAGACTGTTCAATCCCAGCGGCGACTATAGAAACTGTCAACCTCATTTGTTGCTTGTCTTATTCTATTAGTTTGTTTATTTCTGTCATTTCTTTCATTGCATAGTTTATTAATTATGATGAATATTATATGTGTCATGTGAACTATTATCATGTTCTTTAAAGTCTCATTGGTGAATCCACAGTCTTGTCGACTGATACAGGTTATCGATAACACAGGCCAACAAAAAAAATAAAAAAAATTTTGTCGGCAATGTAAGATGTGATTTGGGGTATATTGAGGCTGCTGATTTCAAAAATCACATCAGATTTTGCCCATCACATCAGGTTTTTGAGATTTTTGCATGATATTTTTTCTTATAATATTGGCTTTTTGGCCGAATTTTCTCTTACTGTTACCGTTTTATAAAGACCTAATGACCCAATAGTGTTTGAAAATTTGTCATATTCATGAAAATGATTTTATTTTGTAACAGTTGGAGATGTATAATGACACCATGACCATTGGAGTGACCGACCTACCTTCAGAAGGTACACTAGTCAGAAGCCACCCTAGCTAGATGGTCCACTGGTCAAAAGAGTCACCTTGACCATCTGGCTAGTGGACCATCTGTCTATGGTAGACCATCCAACTTATGTACCTTCTGAGAACTGTCCATAAACCACCCCTTACAGGCAGGGTTACATTCACTTTCGCCTGAATGTTTAGTGCCATTCTACTTTTTGATATAACTCCTAACATCGGTTTTATCTTTTTCGCTGAACGTGGAGATTTAAGCTTATGTGAAACTTGTCTGTGACTCATTCTTATTTGAATTTTCATGTATTAAGATTTTTTCATATTAGCAAGGTGTTAATTCTGTTTGTGGTGTGAATAGCCTAAGTAGCAGAATGACATCTTCAAAAAAGTGTGAAAATGACCCTGATGTTCGTTGTTACATATGTGGCATTTGTAGGTTACTTTTCCTAACCAAAGGCAATACCATAACAAGTTTTGTGAAACAAGCATATTTTACATACTTTAAAATTCACCTGGGTGATCAGGACAAATCATGGGCTCTACACATGCTGCATGTAAAGCTTGTGTGGAAAACCTAAGAGGATAGATCAATGGAAATCCTAAATCCACTCACAACATTCACAAAAATCATGCAAGCAAAGGTTTGTCCAGAGTAACGTTTCCCAAATGTGCATGTGAATTTCCTTTTTTCTATAGAATTGAACCTATTTTTAAGTGTCTATTCTATTCAATTTCTTCAATTTTATTTTTCTTTGCTGGCGCGAACATAATAGCGAATGACATTACAAACACACAACTGTAGCACCAACAAAAGGAAAAGATGGCAAAACCAAAAGGTTTAAAATATGTATTGGGGATTTGCAAAGCCACCAAACCTACTTCTTAGCAAGAAAAAAATAACAATGTAGCCTACTCTTGTAAAAAAAATGACGTTGAACGTTTAGTGTTAGCAGATAAACTTTGAAGAATTGGGTTCAAGTTACCAGACTTCAATATAAATAAAATTAAAAAAAATAAAACAGGTCTTGAAATACCTCAATGTTTTCATTAATATTATGTTTGTATCTCTTGTGTAGACTTTAGACTTTATCGTGACGAATTTAGACTTTATCACTGACCTTGTGGACAAAAAAGAGTTCAAATTCCATGAAACGCCGTAGTCTACCAATATAGATCAGGAGTTGATTTTACCCATTTTTACCAAAACAGCATTCAGATATCATACAATCCAGATGTGGTACAAAAAATCTGATGTGATTTTTGAATTCAGCACCCAAAATATACCCTAGAATGACATTTACTATGCTGACACAAAAAGTGTGTTGGCTTGTGTAATATAACTTTAAAAAAATAGACAGCATCACACTAAATTGACAAATCCAAGTTCTTTCAAATACAATTTCATAAACTCGAATTTGCCAATTTTAGTGTGATGTTGTTTTGATAACTTGATCACACTGCACATCCTTTTGGGTCATTGGTGAAGTCAAAGGAAGGTTTTTCATAAAACGCTTGGTGACAAAGTTATACTTTGGTAACTTATCGACGTCTTGATTATTTCAGAACAAATGTTTCAGAAAAGTAAAAGTACAAAATTTGTTTCAACATTTCAATTTTTGACAGATTGTTAGATGCAAAATGTTTTTGTTTAAAAAAAAAAAAAAAAAAACGAGAACAATAAACGACTTACATCTCTAACTACTGAGAAACACGTAATGGAGCTCAAGGTGTACTATAAGAAGGAATGATCGCAAAACGAAGACATTATAACACTCAAAAATAGTCAAATTTGTTACCCCCGCTTAATCGGACAAGCTTAGCTTTGTCCAGTTTAACTGTTTGAAGGTTGGGGGGGGGGGCTGTCAATTCAACTTTTTTGCATCAACAGTTGTATCTCTAAAACCACTGAGGCTGCGACTACGAGATTTCTTGACTTTTCCTAACTTTCATTCACCTCTATTGAGCTGAAATTTTGAGCGAATAAAGGTTATAAATTGAGAGATATAAGGCATTTCTCAGCACATCCTCTGAAATATTTCATATTCTATTGTTCAAAATTTTCCCACCAGCTGGATGAAAGTAATTAATTTGGCCCATGTCTCGTTAATCCTTAAGCGCTGTTCACACTGTTGTGCCATGTCTCGTGATGTTCTCTGAAACGTTTTCGCTCCAATGGTTTTCATTGCTGCTGTTCACACTGCGCGGCCTGTGCCGTGGTCGCTTGAGACGTTCTTTGTACGCTTGAGCGAAAATTGCAACGGAGTGATTTCAGCTCAAGTCACAAGCGAGAAGGCAAGATTTGTAAACAGAAGTTGAAAGGCAAGCAGGACCTTCGTGGGTGCTGTGACATCACATAAACTGCTTTAAATGAAAATTACTTCCATAAAAGGTTTTGACTTGAGATATGAGGCAAAATATGTCATTTTATTTAACCTTCCTTGCAAGTGCAGTGCTTCTCTAGTGTCTGCCCTCCAGGCATACAAGCTCCATGATGAGGCTTAGAACAGCAGAGTGGAGAGATAAAATAAACCTAGGCTTTTGCTAATACAGAATTAAGTTAAGTGTAGGGTAACTAACATTTTATGTACATTTACATCGTAGAAGAAAAGCTGCTTTGAAATTTTAAATTCATCAGCAGGCTTTTTTAAACATGTAGGCTAATCATTTAAAATGATATACCGGCACTCCTAAGTTTTGTGACTGGTTATGAATATAACTGAATATGTTAGCTGCCGATGTCCATTACTGAAGTTTTGTGTTGAGATATTATTAGTAGCCTATGATATAATAAAAGAAAAAAAAGTCAAGCGTGATGGTTTCCACTAGCAACACCCGCTTGTCCGGACCTGGAGCCTTGTCTGGTACATACAATGTAAACCTACTTTCACAACGCTCAAAGCTCCGCTCAATACAAGGCACAGCACAAGCCTGTCAGTGTGAACAAGGCTTCACAGCGTGAAGGAAATTGGCAGTATGCGTGGACCTTTTGTTCTCACCACGGCTTATAAGCGACGTCGATACAAGAAAAGCTTCAATTTTGATACGATGAGTTACCGTCGCTTGCAGTAGAAATTGTGTAAAATTAAACATAATACTTGGTGCCAATGCATCTAAAGCGACAATTGTTTTTCGCAGACAATGATGTCCTTTCAATCCAACAATGCATAGGCTACAACGTTATTGCAATGACTCAGCGTCATTTGGAGTAGATTTGATGTAAAATGTGAGATAAGTATTGAAAGTGATCGACTTGTTTTGTTTCACTCTCATTTCTCGTGACATATTCAACGTTGTGGACTGTTTTTAGATTGTTCTGTTTGGCCCACAACACTTTTTTGAATAATTTGAAATTTACCTACTGTAGAAGCTGCGCTGTAACATATTATTTGGTTTCAAATCTTTCCTTTTGTCCGACACACTATCAAAAGCAGAAAAGGCGTCGATGTTCCCAAAGCTTCTCACATATACTTGTAAACATTTATTTCCAAGTCGACATGTAAAGATTTGAAATGCAATACGCTTCTCATTAGTGTAGGATAAACCAGAACATCACGCTTTTGTGAAAAGGACGATCGTTCTACCACGTTTATACGTGATGCAGCTGAGTTGAATCAATATATTCGATGCTTCTTGTACCAGATTCACTGTCACTGATAAGCTAAACCGCAATGCAGTAGCCTACCTCGCAAAGCAATTGTAGCGTAACATTTCCATGTGCTATAACTCGTCATAAATTGTGAAAACTTGTGTATTTACTTGTCAAGTTGTCTCATGTGAAATATAAGTTTACATAGCAATGTCACAATGAAATGTTATCTCCGTTTACCAAACTAAAGATATGAACTTATGCGACGTCTTGCAACGTTGAATCGACGGAAAGGCGGGTAACTGCCAACCTGAACTGAGAATGCATGAAAGAAATCGTTTATTGTCGAATGGACGTGACGTCAGAAAACGATGTATCGACATAGGCTAGCGGCGAGAGATATTTTAGTTAGATAATGACACGCGGCAGCGCGTTTACATTGAATAAAAATACCTTTATTTTATCCATTTCTATTTCCATTCTTCCTAGTTTCGTCTCACAATAACAAACAGATGAAGTTACGCATATTTACTCAATTATTCAATAAACAATAATGCATCCAGCATTATGTCAGCACTGATTGACTAGACATATTCACGATTTTGCCGAGTTGTGTGAGAATTGTATTCAATTAATCGCATCATTTATTGTAGGTAACACCTGCAAAAATTCAAGTAATTGCAGACTCTGCCTTCATAAGTGTAGTTTAGAAGTAGCCATCTCATATTGAGCCAATCGAATCAATGTAAAATAGAACGCTTTTACTTGATAGCGCGTGTGATATATAGGTTTTAGGTAACAACTACTTTCAGTTACATTGAAAGTGAATGAGTAAGCATTATGCAGTCTGTGACAAGGACTGGAAATGTATAATCAGAAAATATAACATCATAAAGTATATTGCGTTATGTACATCTAGTAATTTTTATAAACATGGTATCATTTTGCAGGCAGGCTTTTTATAGGGAAACAAACTTATTCGATAGTTTGATTTATGGCACTTATCCAACTGTTTCATAATGCGAATAGCTGTTTTAGTTGAATTTAGAAAAAAATATAACTTATAACCGCTGACAGATGCAACTTTTTTCATCGTTTAGGGTTAGGCAATCGGCAGTACAGTGAACTATAGTGGTACATAACATAACGCATATGTGGAGTAATCGCTAGGGTCAACACAAGTAATAGAAACGTTGTTTTTGAATTATGGTGATGGAATTCTTGTAATGCTATTGAACTTCATCTTGTTATGAAAAACTTATATGATTTGCATTTGCAAGAAATATCAAACTTTTGGATTTTTTTTATCACTGAACTGTCCGTTAGTAGAATGTTTCTTTATTACCTTAGTTAGGCCATGGCCACCTGGAGATGCGGCCTGATTTGTCACATTTTGCAGATTTTGATTACAGCTACTGCTAGTGTTTGACAGGCATTTTCTGAGATTTTTTTACTTTTTGTTGTCTCCTAATGATATAAAAGCTTTTTGTTGCCTTGGGGAAGCAATAGCAAATGAGAAAAAGTGAGTTGATAAACGTTGAATCAGACTGTTATTGAAAAATTATCAGTCTGACTAAAATCTTCGAATTCAAATTTTCTTCGTTTTTCAACATGTGAGGATGTTAAAATCTATTGTGTCATCTGGGGAAAACAGTAAAGAAAGCGTAAAAATATGATTTTTAGAAAAATTTATTTAAACATTTGCCAAAAGTTAGCAAAAACTGGAAATTTCTGCAAAATGTGACAAATTAGGCCGTATCTTTAGGTAGCCATGGTTAGGCCTATTGGTAAGTCAGGAAAATATTTGTTGATGTGACATATGAGGATATTCTAAGAGACCGAGTTACTTTGTAAATAATATTTGATTTTTGGACACCATCAAAATTTTGACACAATACACAAATGCGCATCGAGATATAGTGCTCATAGTTGGGAAAAGTTAGATTGTGATAATTACAACTTGCCTAAGTAGGCCTACAGCAAGGGACAATCAAAATAGATGAAACGGCATTCATGGTAATATAGACGTTTTGCAAACTGCTCTTTTCATTTTCAATATAATAACAAGAATGACAGCTTATTTTCACTAAACATATAAACAAATAAAAAAAATTATGGATGATCAGCGCATCTATATTTTTTGGCTTAGGTTCAACAATGCATTCTAGCGTCAAAATGATGGAATATTTGGTAATTTTGTTGAGACATACCATTGCCCAATCGTTGGAATTTACATCAGAAATTATTTTATTAGATGATTATCAGTTTCATGCACATGGTTTTATTCAGCGTTACAATGTTGTTTTTCAAGCTACGTGGCGTTCATGGTGGTCATAACGCAACATTGCAGAAGCAGCCAATATTGATACCAGGTAGGCCTACTAATTATTATGCTGCTTTCGTCGAATCTAAGTCGATAAACGACGAAATTGTGCAAACGCCTGTTGGATTTCTCTTCTACGTGTAGTTTATCATAAACGTGAAAGCATTGCTCAAGAAGCTAATCTGAATCACCGTAGATAACCATAATATTCAAATAGTTTCATCATCAGTAAATATGTAAAGTGCACTTCACAATTTTTGACAACGGTCTGACAATTTATTATATTGCAAAGTTTTGGTTTATTCTTGACTTCTATAATTCTGTATAACAGTTTTTTTCTAAGTAGTTTGTATGTGACTAACAATTTGTTTCATTATACATTTTCTTTAGTATTTCAACGCCATTATTAAAAAAATTACTTCCTTTTCACTTTTAAATAAAACATGGCAAGGCAAGGATTCAGTGCTGAAGAAATATTGCAACATGTTTTACTGGATTCTGACGACGAAAGCCAGGCGGATGATTTGGAGGATTCATGGCACTCCGATGCAGATGAAGAAGCGGATTCTTCTCCGTCAACTTCCGCAACAGCAATTCCGATCGAGATTGACGACCAGTTACCTTCCATGGGCGATGCTCAACCGGAGTTTGCGCCACCACGACGGATTATAACATCGAAAAGACTGGTGAACAGCATAGATTCCTCTCTCGACATGAACAACTACGATGATGCTGAGTTTCCCGACACACTGAAATCTTATCAACTTTTGTAGAAAAGCCAAAGAACAGACAAGAGAGCGGTGTCAGCATTACTTGGTCTAATGCGAGACCGGTGCACAATGGGAGAAGGGGCCGGGCTAACATTATATCTGGCCCGACTGGTGTTAGAGGAAAAGCCAAAGAAGCCAAGACTCCTCGGCAAGCATGGGAACTATTTTATTTTTTTTTAACATTTTGAACATTAGCCTATTGTTCAAGAAAGAAATAGAAAAACTGCCACATTCATTTCTCAATTGCCAGAGAGAATTTTAGATGACAGCAGGTACTGCTATTTTGGCCCAACCAATAACGAGGAGATGCTGGACTTTGTTGGATAAGGGTATTTTCGGGGGCTTTTAGGACAGGCTGGTCATTCCACGGATGTATTGTTCAATCAACTGCAAGGGCATCCCGTGCTTAGTGCAACAATGAGCAAGAACCGCTTTAAATTTTAATTTCGAACATTTCGTTCGACGACCAAAATACTAGGCCGCAACGTTGGAAGAATGACCGGTTTCTGCGTAGGAAGAATGACCGGAAGAATGACCAATGTCCTGCAGATTCCATACGAGTATGTCAAGCTTGCTTTTGCGCAGAATAAACTATTTGAATGATTGCGGTTCTATAAACACTGGCTTCAACCACAGCCTAAATAAAACGCGGAGCTCAATAAAAGATTTTCCTTTTTTCCTTTCATTAGACAGATAGCTATTTTTACGTTGATTCAACATATCAAGACGTTGAATACTTGTAAACATGCGCGGTTTTGCAATTAGATTGCTTATCAAAATCATCTATCCTTTTTTGTATAAAAAGTGGGTCATAAAATTAATCGTAATACTCGATGTAAAATTCAGCATTTTTATATGCTGAAACAGTATTGTAAATTGTATTCATATTTTATAAATCCATTTTCTATTTAGAAAATATCAATGTAATGCGGTTTGAACATAGCTGAATTTTAGCACGGATACAACGACTGATTTTATGACTTTTATACAAACAAGGACAGAAGAGAAGTAATCTAATTGCAAACCCGCGCATGTTTACATCGTCTTGCAATGTTGAATCCACGTCGAAATGATTGTATTAGCGTTGTATTCAATTCCTCGTATTATCGAACTGTAAATGTGCAGTCACTTGTAATTTCAATGTGCCTCACTGCATATTCCTAAATATTTTTGAACTTGTGTGTACATAACCTGACAGAACACAGGTTGCTTTACCATTGGATCTAGTTGAAACACGTTGCTGCAAGAGCCTTGTGCCAATTGCTGCAGTCCGGTATTACCGTAACTAAATCAAAATACTTATCAATATTTTGCTGCCAAACTGACATTTTTATCGCACAAACGCCTATTAGGCAGCTAATTCTTTGTAAAGTATTTCTCCAGGTTCACAATGATTTGACGCATAATAAATACTACTTTAAATAAATCTAAATATTGTTTGGATTTTAGTGTGTGGCATATGAATCTTAGAGAGCTTATTGAATCCACAAGAAAATGACCCGAGGCATTACAGATTGTCCTTTTGACGAAAAGCGTTGTGACGTTCTGTTAATTAATGAACCGTAACTGTTTTATTTTGAATTTCTTTCTGACTTCTGTTTACGTAGAGCAGGGGTCACCAACCTTTTTTGCATGCGGGCCATTTTGGCACTAAGGAGAGCTGTGGCGGGCCGCACTAATAAAATTTTAGGTAGGTTGACTCTTATGCCAGAAAAGAACGCATTTCGTACCCAGTATCCAGCGTTACATAATGTTCAATTGTTCATATTTATGTTAGAATACCGCATTAACAAAATTAATTGAACAACGCTACTGCCAGGCCAAGCTCCGTTTACCACACTTTTGACTTTTTTAACAATGCATAATAAACGAGCCTACGAGGCCACTTGTTTTGCGCACTTATAGCGAGGCGAGCGGTTTCATCAGATTATTCATCGCCAAGCAAGAGTGGTGTTGTCACTTCGCTTCACAAAAGATATCTTGCAATTAACAATTTCAGTAAACAAGGAAATGTTTGACACATTGCAATACAGGCAACAATAGTGACCTGCAAACATAATAGCAAAAAATAGGCTCCAATAACAGGGAAAAAGAAACTAGGCACCATGAAACAAACGCTTGTGAAAATTATCGAAAAATCGTAATTCTATCGTAATTCATGAACAGTGTTCCCTCTAAAAAAGCAATGAGTTGGTTTTTCATCCTTTTTGTGAGAGTCTATAAAACCGTCTTTCTTTTATTATAGACAGCTGTCGCTTGCGGTGCTTATCAGCATGGCAAGAATTTGTTGATTAACAACATTTTGCAGTAGTTGCTTCGGCAGTACATATGCTAAAATTGGAGCGATACAAAGAAGATTAGTACGGCCCCTGCGCAAGGATGACACGCAAAATCGTGAAGCGTTCCATATGTCTTTAAAAACAAAAAAATTTTTGCAGTACTAAGCTAAATATTTTCATTATACTATACAATCAGAAAAAGTCTTTAAATTTATATATAATATTTTCATTTTGGCAATTTATTATAAATTGAGTTGGCACACCGACCTATATTTTGCCAACAAAAACTTGCATAAAGAGAACATTGCTCGAGAAACACAATAACTGTGAAACGCACACTAGTGTTTACATGACATTTGCAAACTTAAAATAAGCAACCTTATGCTCACAGACAATTTCGAAAACAGACGTTTTAATCAACTACTGGGACGGTGTGGCTGGACATCGCATTGGAATAACTTTAAGCAACCCCCACCTAGAACTATAATCTGATTGGTCGGTCGGTGGAATCGTATGCAAAGCGAAAATATGCTTCCCGGAAAGTTTTTTGCCTTCGTGCTGTTTAATTCCTCAAGAAAAGTATTTTTGGTTATACTTGTACGCTGATACCTTCCGCGGGCCGCAGCCATACAGCGTGGCGGGCCGCATGCGGCCCGTTGGTGACCCCTGACGTAGAGCATCATCGACTTTATTGGGTAATCTTACTCCTAGTACTAGCCTTGTATGTAGCCGAGTTCACATTGAACTTACATTGAGAGACGCTGTTGCAACTACAATACATTGCATTTAAACCGCGTTTTTTGTCGCATGATTTTTCATTCGTTTCGTGGATTACATAATAGTATTTGATAAACGCCACCCTGCTTCTTCAGCTGGTCTACATTTGTTAATAAAGCGTAGGAGTTGCTGTTCTTGGAACCGAGGTCACAAGATCATAATCAAAATTGGTGTGACACGCGTTCAGAAATCTCATTACAGCATGTAATTGATGAAGCATTGTTCTTTTAGTCAATGAGCGAGGTTTATTTTGAGCGTGAGAAAAGTTATTATTTTGCATAAAAAATATAGATTCAAATTGAGATTATGTAAACAAATTTTAATCACAACATTGCAATGCATGTTCTTCATTACTCTACCAAAAAATAATGGGTAAACTCACGCTACAATTGCTTTAATCGCAAAATAATCCAAAAGTCATAAGTCACCTCAACATTTCAACGTCTATGAGCAGTTCTAAAATTCACATAGTTTTAATTTTCGGATATGCTCAGCGTGAATAATTTTACAAAGTGAATCCCAAAGTTTGAAACCGTATCTTAAAAAATAACAGAGATATCACTCCTAAAGCATAAGAAGAATCGACAGCCCCCCCCCCCCCAAACTGAGCAAGACTCCAGGAGCCCAACCTTGTAAGGGAGGGGTTTGATTGGACTGTATGTGCATTGTGCGAGTCCAACTGCCTAATAAATGATAAAATGATATATCATTATTGCTTAACAGAATGATTACCCACCAAAAGTCAAGCACATAAGCTTGTCTACGTTATTCTCACTTGTTGGTCTTGCAGGTTAAAAAACTACTTAGGCTACAAGTTTTTGAACTTTCGCCGCTTCAACAACAAAAATTAAAAAATGCCTGGAAAGATGTTCACAATTATCAAGTTTCTTTCATCATATGATGTAATAGAGGGGGAGGTGTTGGGGCGCAGAGTTGCAGATATTGTTCTCACGGGGCGTACTTTGAGCACTCCTGGTTTAGACTAAAACATTGTCTCGAACATTTCTACTTTGAAATGTTCAGCCACTCACCTTTCCCAATCTCTCAATGACGTTTTCTAAAACGATGTTGCGGGACACTCCATTCACTCCATTGCCAGGCAACGCAATGGGACTTCTGCAAGTTGGGCATCTGCAATGATAAAAATGATCCTATAACTTTTGTGTTTTGAAATGTTAGATCTATTTGCATTTACCACAAGTTGCAGGCAGACAGATGATGATGATTTGGAAGGTGCAAGAAAACCCATTAAACTTTTTTTTGCATTGATATGGGAAGTAAAATATAAAAATTTATCAGCAATTTTCTAATTACCTTTTATCTTGATTGTTCTCACAGAATCTAGCTAGACATCTGCTGCAGAAATTATGTCCACACGCCAAAATACAAATGGGCCTCTGAAACGTCTCGATGCATATGTGACATTGGATTTCTTCTGTTAGGTTTCTTGCCATTTTGCTTTATTCTTGCAAAATATTCTGTTATCGTTTGCTTAAATCTCTAAAAAACAATGACATTAATTTTCACAAGATATTACATAGTTATTCTATTCATTACTTTTCAGAAATCTCGCCATTATCTTAAAACCCACAACGTTACGAATGTTAGTGAGTGTTGTTTCGTATTTGTGGTTTGGATCCTTCACTTTTTCAATGATGCATTTGTTCTTGATCGAACTACAACTTCTGACGTCAATGTTACTTCTTGTAATTGCAGTTTGACTCTAACCATGGTCAACCTCATTACATTGATCTCTTGAGGCGATCATTATTCTACTTATGACATCATAGTTTTGTTAGGTATGTAGTTGAGAATGGAAGCCTATTGCTTGTATATTACAGTTGTATATTAAAGTCTATTACAGTTGTATCTTGACATTCTCGCTGCGTTGTACAATGCCACCTTCTAGGAAGCAAATCGGTATTTATACATTGATTTAACGTCTTACAACGACAATGATCAATAGATCAATACAGATTGTTCTAACCCTTTTACTTTCGTTTGCCATTTACCGACTGTTCAAAGATGAATTAAACCATATTAGATACTTTCAGATAGGACTGTTGGCGGTTTTCATGTAATTTGCTCTTTTATGAGTTTATCCTTGGTTGCCACATTCTTGGCTTAGGTGACGCAATCAAAACTGACGCAGAAATAAATTGTCCAGGCAATAGATTGAGTTTCACTTGCAGCAGCATGATCATTGCTTTCTTCACAATTTAGATATTAACGACCTGTTTTAGCCTGATGCTGGAAGTTCGCTTTGGTAATAGCGTATTGCAGTAGCTTTCGGAACACAGTTCTCTAGTCATGTGCTATGAAGTTGCTTGTCTAGCTAGTGTCTAGCTAGCTACTTGTCTTTTATGGCAAACTATTAACTCACTTTTACCAAATAAAAAATCATCCCAAGCCACTGTTGGTTCTCTTAATGTAGAAGGAACACAGATCTCCCAGCCAAACATTATAGCTGATAAATTCAATAATCATTTTTGTAAAATTGGAAAACACTTGGCCGATAATGTTGAACCCAGTAATGATTATGATTATCTCAGGTACCTGAATAATCGAGTCAAATCCTCCATTTACTTTGAACCAACGGATGAAACTGAAGTAGACAATGAATTACGTCTTTTAGATATTAATAAAGCTGTAACAAGCATTATCGCACCTCCTTTGACAGCTTTGATCAACTATTCATTCTCATATGGCATTTTTCCGGACAAGTTAAAAATTGCCAAAGTTATACCAGTTTATAAGTCTGGTAACAAACAAGATGTATCCAACTATCCACCTATCTCGTTGTTATCGTGCTTCTCAAAAGTATTCGAAAAGATAATATTTAAACGGATTTCCTGTTTTATTGGTAAAAATTCTGTACTCATTCCTACGCAATATGGATTCCGTACTATTCGCTCTACAACACATGCCGCTCTCGATATCATCAGCACTTCCTACGATCAAACGAAAACCAACGATTTTACAGGGCTTGCTTTCTTGGATCTAAAAAAGGCTTTCGATACTGTTTGCCATAAACGACTCTTACGCAAACTTGACCACTATGGCATTCGGGGAGTAGCAAACGACCTTGTCGACGGATTGGTGTTCAGGGATGGTCGTCGTCCCAAAGAAAAACGGCAAACTACGCATATGTGTCGATTACACTCAACTCAACAAATGTGTGAAACGTGAAAAACACCCGTTACCCTATGTAGATCAAGTTTTAGGCCAACTGGCAGGTGCAAAATATTTTTCTAAGTTAGATACAAAATCGGGTTTCTGGCAAATCAAACTATCAACGCAGTCAAAACTGTTGACAACGTTTATTACACCGTTTGGACGATTCTGCTTTAATCGTTTGCCATTCGGGATATCAAGTGCCCCAGAGTATTTCCAACGACGAATGTCTCAAATCGTTGGAGATATTGAGGGAGTGGTTTGTAAAATGGACGATATTTTAGTTTTTGGAACCACCAAGAACGAACATGACGACAGGCTGCGCAAAATAATGAGTAGAATACAAAAGTGTGGATTGACATTAAACGAAAAATGCGAGTTTTGTAAAACGTCGATAAAGTTTCTAGGTCACGTCATCGACAGCGAAGGAATCCGTGCCGATCCAGACAAGGTGAAAGCCATACGCGATATGGGTGCTCCAAAGAACGTAAGCGAAGTTCGAAGATTCCTCGGTATGGTCAATCAATTAGGGAAGTTTTCCTCAGAAATTGCAGAAGCAGCTAAGCCGCTGAGAGAATTACTCACCAAGAATTCTGTGTGGGCTTGGACAGAGGAGCAAGAGAAGTCCTTTGTTAAAGTGAAGCAGTTGTGCTGTTCCACAAAAGTATTGTGTTTTTACGATCCAACAAGAGAAACAATTGTTTCAGCAGATGCTAGTTCATTTGGATTAGGGGCAGTTTTGCTTCAGAAACAACAGAATGGTGATTGGCGCCCTGTATGCTTTGCTTCGCGTTCTTTGAGTACCACAGAACAGAACTATGCTCAAATCGAAAAGGAGGCCCTAGGTGTCACTTGGGCATGTGAGAGGTTTTCTGATTACGTCATAGGACTGAAGTTTGTTGTCCAAACTGATCACAAGCCATTAGTTGCAATCTTAGGAGCAAAGTCGTTAGCAGAATTGACGCCACGACTGCAACGGTTTCGGATTCGCCTAATGCGTTTTTTTTATTCTGTTTTGCACATTCCAGGAAAAGACCTAATCCTTGCAGACGCACTCTCCAGAGCTCCGGTAGAGCCACCTTCCAAAACAGACGAAGATGACTGTCAGCAGCTCCACGCTTTCGTCTGTTCTCTTGTTGAATCGCTGCCAGCTACGGAGAGTCGTCTACAACAAATCAAAGAACGTCTGGCTGATGACTCAGTGTGCTGTGAGATTATGCATTATTGCACAAATGAATGGCCGACCTTAAGTAAGTTAGACCCAAAACTAAAAGTCTTTTATCCCTTTAGAAGCGAATTGTCCGTACACGATGGATCGCTACTTCGAGGAACAAGACTAGTGATTCCCGTTTCATTACGATTGGATATCCTGGAGAAAATCCACGAAGGCCACATGGGAATCGTCAAGTGTCGCCAACGAGCTCGCGATTCAATTTGGTGGCCAGGAATGAGTAAACAAGTCGAGGAAATGGTGAGGAGTTGTGTTTGTTGCGCGGAACATTCCCGCAATCGGTGTGAACCAATGCTGCCCGTGGAGAGACCGAGCAGACCATGGCAAAAAATAGCGAGTGATCTATTTGAGTTCAAAGGTAAGAAGTATCTTTTGCTGATAGACTATTTTTCGAGATGGATCGAATTATCCTTGTTATCGAGTACAACATCTCCTTCCATCATTAATCACATGAAGTCTAAGTTTTCTCGTTATGGCATTCCCGAGATACTAGTTTCTGACAACGGCCCGCAGTATAAGAGCCGAGACTTTTCAAACTTTGTAAAAGATTTTAGCATAACTCATGTTATGTCTAGTCCTAGATATCCACAATCTAATGGCGAAGCCGAAAGAGCCGTCAGAACCATGAAAACATTTCTTGACAAATGTAAAGATCCGTACTTGGCAATGTTGGCTTATCGTTCGACGCCATTGAGGAATGGATTTTCTCCATCAGAGTTGATGATGGGCCGCAAGCTCTGGACAAAACTTCCATGTTTTCCCGACAACTCGCTGCCAAATTGGCCAGATTTTGCACTTGTCCGTAAACTTGACCTTGAGGATCAAATCAAACAAAAAAAAGACTTTGACCGTCACCATGGAGCGAGACCGCTACCCACCCTCCATCCAGGTGATGAGGTGTTTGTTAGAGACAGCAGTGACACGCAGAAGGGGGTCGTGAGAAACGAGTATGACGCCAAACGGTCATACATCATAGACACCAATCAAGGAACATCAGTTCGTAGAAACCGCAGAGCATTGGTAAAAATACCACAGGCTGGTGAATTTGATATAAGTAGTACCCCTAGCGTGAAATGTGAAATCTCTCATTCTATTGACAATCACTTAGTTAACAACGAAGCAAATACGGAGACCAGCGACGTCCAATCTACAAGAACAAGATCCGGCAGGATTTCAAAACCACCTGAACGCTTGGCATATTAACTGCTTACGTCTTGTGTTTTTTTGGGGGGGAGATAATGTAGGACTATAGTTGTGTCTTACTAGTGCATATTGTTTTGATTTACCATATTTCCTTGAAAGTGTCTTACGATAGGAAAGTTGACAACGTTCCGCGAAGTTTCATGATTGTTTAACTAGCATAGATGAGACTTGCTCACAAAAGCTTAACTGATCTAATTTAATACCGTACCCTATTATCTTCCCATGAACCGTGTGAAAACTTATTCTGTTTATTGTACTGTATTTGCAATGTGTGGTTATACACCTGTTTCTGTATGATGTCTTTACAGTACCTCGATGCTTGGGCGGAGATGTAGTGTAAAGGCATAACACATGTTATGCCCTGAGACGCCACGCAATGGTAATTACGCAGCACTGCGCGTACCTGCCGTTGGGCGACGCAAGGACTGCTACGTGAGCGATGACTGAGGTTTTTGTGGTCATTCGAGACTAACCCAACAGTCGTATCCTATTTGAATGGCCGTCAACAATATGTTGAGATTAACAATTACTCTTCCACTCATCAGCTTATTGAGTACGGCGTTCCGCAGGGATCCACACTAGGCCCACTGCTCTTCTTGTTATATATAAATGATTTGTCCAATAGCATATCATCAATACCAAGATTGTTTGCTGATGACACGTGTCTCATTGTCAAAGCTGAAAACTTACGTCTGTTAGAAAACAAGCTCAACTCGGATCTAGTTGAAATCAGTAGCTGGATAAATGCCAACAAGTTAACTATCAATGCTTCCAAATCAAATTCATTAGTAATTCCGCCAAAACAAACTACAGTAATCTTGATAAAATCAATGTTCTCTACAACGGTGATAAATTAGAAATAGTTGACCACGCTAAATATCTTGGTATAACTATTGACAATCAACTTTCGTTTAAACCCCACATCGATGATCTAAAATTGAAACTTGCTCGGCAGTCGGCATCTTGTCTAAATTAAAATCTTTCATTCCTTCGAAAACCAGACTTCAGTTATATCACTCGCTTGGGCATCCCCATATACAATACGCGATAACAATATGGGGTTCCACTTTTAAGACACATGTCGACAAACTCCAAACATTCCAAAACAAAGCAATAAAAATAGTCTCGGGAGGTAGATGGTCGGATCACGTGACTCCATATTTCAAACAACTAAATGTTCTTAAAAAAAAAGATTTGTTCAAACTCGAAGCTTCAAAATTAATGCATAAATATGAAAACAATTCACTACCATGTACTTTTTCTAATTATTAAAAAAAAGCAAAAAATATTCATTCTCGCAATACCAGAAATGCAATTGACAAGGATAATTTTTATGTTCCTCAATATTCATCTTCAAAACTTCAACGTAGTTTTAAGTACACAGGAGTGGAAATTTGGAATTCAATCCCATTGGAAATAAGAAAAAAATCACCTAACTCATTTAAAAAAAATTATAAAAATTTACTACTAGGATCATTTTACCAATGATGATGGCTTCAGGACTTTGTAGAACTTTTATTAGATGATGTATTTTGTGTTCATTCAAGCAATTATAACGTAAATTTATGTTTTAGATTCTTTTACCTCGCTTTATTGATGTTTAATTTGTTACTTTTTCTTTTGCTGAGGGTGGCTGCTCGAATAGAAGACCTTCCAGGTCACTTCGCAGCCACCCGTTGCAGTATCCACACATAATATATTCTACGTTATCGTTTGTTTTGGGCGATTTTGTTGAATATGTGTGTTTATACTCGCAACAAATAAAATGCCAATCAATCAATCAGTGTATCAGTCCATTTCGTAGCCTACCCTAAACCCTGACTTTTTGATTTGTGGAGATACATTCACACTAAGTCATCACATAAAGCTTATGATGCTGCTTAGCTTGCAATGATGAATTGTGAAGCTTTCTGTAGAATCCCAGAATAGAAGCATACAAAACCAACATAGCAAATATATTGCCTACACGTCACTTCAATCCATACTCCATAGTCTACACTCAACCTGTATAACATTTTCCACTCACAGCACAGTTGAACTTATACTCGAAGCAAACGACGATGAAAGAACTTTGTTTTTTGGTTTGTGGTTGCAAATAATTTTTATTGCTTTTGTGAGAGTCCCATCATGGAAATATGGAGGAATTTATGGTCAACTGATGTCAGTTTTGTGAAATAATTTCATCTGATGTTCAATTCCATTCATCCCACAAACTTGTCTGAACAATGTCCAACGATTTATTGAATCAGTGTTTGCAGAAATGCTCTTTAAACGGTAAATAGTTTTCTGTAAGTTGAATTAAGAAACCACTTATCTCAGTGCAAGTTCCGGGGCTGCTTTATTATATTACCAGCCTGGTTTATTTGATATAGCAACAACATGTTGGTTCCTTTCTTGTGATACAATAAAGCGACAAAAGCGTATTGCTCTGTCAACAAAGAAAAGAATGATTTTGTGCATCTTCTATGAAAGGAATTTTCGACCACAACAACATGTTGCAAATAATGGCAAACACTTTTCTCGTCTCACTTTATCATAAAACACGTTAAAAGAAAAATCCAGATAGTTTATATTAAACAAACCAAGAGCAGGCAACACAAACTGATAAATTCAAGTTTATTAATGAACCGTATGTGACGTCATTAGTAACTTAGATATCATTCTTAGCAAAGTAGAAGATTCAAAGTGCTTCTTTGACAAGAATATGTAGCGACTACCTAAACCATCCTTGCGTTGCGAAAATTTCAAGATTCTTATAGGCAACAAGTATGTTGGTATGTGTGTATTTGTATATGGATTGTTACGCAAGTGCCAGCAATTTGAACTACTGTAATGAACGGAGATTCGCAATTATAAATCACAGTTGGCTTGCTTCAAGTTTCTGATTTCAAATCGACGATCAAGCGGCAGGACACAAAGAAGCTTGAGCGATGGAACGAAGCTGTCCAAACCATCGACTTTTCACACTCAAGCCGCAAAGCATGGAGCATCATCAACAACCTCACTGGGCGCTCAGCAAACTCCCCTCGTCAGTGCCCCGTTTCTGCTAATGCCATCGCTTCCCAGCTAGTGCAGAACGGGGTATATAAGACAAAGGACCGCAAGGCATCCCGCCTTGTTTCCAAGGAAGTATCTGCCCTGTGGCGTGTGGAAGCATCACAAGAAGAAACAATCTCTGGAGACTTCACTCCAGAGGAATTCGCCACCGCCCTCCGCCTAGTGAAACCACACAAGTCTCCAGGGCCGGATAAGATCTGCCGTGAGCTTGTACTCCATGCTGGCCATGCCTTAAAGTCTTGGTTACGTAAATTCCTCTCTTCCTGCTTAAACCACCTCACAATCCCAAAAATCTGGAGAAGAGCTTTATTTGTTGCGATCCCTAAGCCTCACAAGCCACCAGAGGACCCAAGGAGTTATCGTCCGATATCTTTCTTCTGTGTTCCTTTCAAGATCCTCGAAAGACTGATCTATGCCCGCGTCAACCCAATAATCGACCCGCTCCTTCCAAAAGAGCGAGCTGGGATCGGCGCGGAAAATCCACCGTAGATCAGGTCACACTCTTAACCCAAGACATCGAGGATTGCTTTGAGGCAAAAAAGAAGGCCGGCGCTGATTTTCTAGATCTCACAGCTGCCTATGACACCGTATGGCATCGCGGCCTTACTTGCAAGATGCATCGCGTGCTTACGCTTATGCGGACGACCTGGCAATTCTCCACTCCACAAAGTCGTGAGAAAATCTAGAAGACACTTTGAGCGAGGACATGAAAACTCTCTCAGCTTATCTCCAGAACTGGCGACTGAAACTCAGCAAAACCAAAACTGTGGCAGCAGCTTTCCACCTCCACAATCGGGAAGCTGATCGTGAGCTACACGTCCAGAACAACGGAAAATCTCTGTCCTTCTGCCCAGAACCAAAATATCTTGGGGTGACACGGGAAAGATCGTTCCCATACCGCCACCATTTGGTGTCACTGCGCAAGAAACTCACATCCCGCGCTTTGCTACTCAAGCGACTGGCAGGCTCTAGCTGGGGGGCGAGGGCCGATACTTTGCGTATAGCAGCCTTAGCCCTTGTCTACTCTTCAGCAGAGTACTGTGCACCTGTCTGGTGCCGCAGTGCTCATTGCCATGACATCGACACTGCCATAAACAGCGCCCTGCGCACAGTGACCGGATGCCTGCGTCCCACACCATTGGACAATCTCCCCATTCTCGCTGGCATCCAACCTGCTGAGCTTCGTCGCGAAGAAGCCACCCTGTTCCTCGGTCGATGGGCACTGGAGCCTAACCACCTTCTCCACCACAAGATCTATGCTCTCCCAAGCGAGCACCCCATCGACTGAAATCAAGACACTCATTCGTGCCAGCCGCTCGTCTTCTGATCAACGAAGCTGATGAACAAGACATCTCTGCGGCTACTTGGGCGGACCATAAATGGAGTTCTAAATGGAAGTCAAGCGCCACCAGACTCTGTTCGTTCATCTCCGACGCCGACACGCGCCCCATCGGCCTGACACTACAAAGACATGGGTGCGTCTCAACCGTCTCCGAACGGGCGTCGGGCTTTTTCGCTCAACCATGCGCCAAAGGGGAATGGCCTTTTCCTCCTCTTGTGAATGTGGTACCGAGGAACAGACCGCAGACCACATCATCAATGACTGTTCCATCTTCAAGTAACCTAACGGAGTGGAAGGTCTGTGTGTCATGGATAATGAAACCAAAGACTGGCTGCTCTCTAGCAGCCTTCCAGTGTAGTCTGGGAACATCGTGAATCTGGGGTGGTAAAAGGATAGACCCTCGGCCCCAGAGGCTCACACTACGACGACGAATCTTTTCTTCTGTCGAATGATACAAGTTAGTGAACACCAACATCACCTTGCGGTTAATAAAATATGGGTCATGCGACTTGTAAATTGTTGGACAAGGAAGAATGAAATATACCCATTAGCCATAGTAGGGAAGATGTGGGACCTATGGATACAGTGGTACCAATAGATAGAAGATCAGATTATTTTGTCCTCTCTAGAATGTAAAAAAAATCGATTAGGTAACGTCAATTCTATAACTATCTCAAATCAAAACCAGAATAGAAGATTTTTTTTTTACAGTGAATAGCATTTGTCAAATTTCATAGGTGAAAGCAAGTTTTTTGCTCCCTGTATGTGAGGAATTTACTTTAGTCCGAGTAAATATAATTATTATATGGTATATTATCCCATAAGTTGTGGCGCATTGTAAAGTTAAAGTATTAAGTTTTAAAATAAGTTCAGCCTACTCAAGCTGACATTCCACAAGTTGAAGTGTTGTTTTTCATTGTTTGATTATGTTGGACCAATGGAACCTTCTATTTCAAAACGTTTATCGAACCCTTGTCTTTTAGGTTGTGCTACTTTTAGCCAAATAAATCAAAAAGTTCTTTTCTGAACAACAACTGCAGAAAACGTTAACTGATGTCTTTTCTAATACAATGAGCCGACGTCTGCATCGTGCGTTTGTTTATTTCTTTTTGTACTTCTGTTATTTATTGGTGTTTTACTTTTTATTTTTATTTAAAATTTTCAAAAATAAGGCTTGATATGCGGCTCTCCTGTGGTGTTTCGTTTGCTAATTATGTGTTTGTGAATGATACAAGAACTTAAAATGCCAGATTGGATGTTTTACAGGAGTGTTTAAATACTGTTCTAAATGTCCTATTGGGTGTTCCATTGGTGACACATGCATGGGACCTTTGGAACCATTGACAACTTTTTAAAAGTTTTTGTCTTACACTACTAAAATAAAAACATTGAAAATTAAAATTAAGTTGGTTAGTCCCACAACGATGTAGAAAAAAACTAAGAAGTTTTATTTTAATTTGTAAACATTGGAACCAATTAAAAAAACGTTCCATAAGTCCCACACTTCCCATAGTAGTAAAGTGTCATCGTCCAGCAATATTCTTTTACACCATCCATGCTTATGTATGTGCATATGTTTTTCATACAACTGCATGCATATCTCAAGCAAATAATTATTTATAAAGTAATACTCGGCTTGGTTGTAGACAACTTGGCATAGTGACGTAAGCATTATCAACCTAAACATCAATAACATCACTACAACCACGAACTGGTACAAGCTTCACCGACTGTGTTGTGTTAAACCTGGTTCAGATTCTTGAAGAAGATTTGAGCGTCGTGTAGCAACAGCGCGTCGATAACAGATGCACTAATACAGTGTATAATAAAACACTTAATTTATTTAGTTTCTTAAGTAAACGTTTCTTAAGTAAACGCAACCTCGAACTGGTGTAAGTTTCACCGACTGTGTTGTGCTAAACCTGGTTCAGATTCTTGAAGAAGATTTGAGCGTCGAGTTGCAACAGCGCATCGGTCACAAAAGAACAAGTACATTGCGCATGCGCTGTTAATGTGGATTGCGTCTGATGCAATAGCGGATTGCATCAGACTTATGATATATTTGAATCACTGATGTTGCAGAACCCTAAACCCTACCGAATGCCCATTCTTGAACACTGGTTCAAACACTCAAAATAAACCTAATAATTACAGCGTGGAACAAAAGATATGATTTATTTGTACCGGATATCATTCAAAACTAACCGAGCAAGTATATTGCTTAGTTCAGGGGAGTGCAAACTTACAGCAATGCATGGCCAAATACACATAACCAGCTTGGTGCGCGGCCACAAGTGGAAGTATTTATTGTTCACTATATTATGACGAATGTGCACGCAACAAATGAATACGCGCTACCTCACGCCTAGCTAGCCGAAGGTCGCCTTCAAAAAACATCAACGGATTTTTTGTCTGGTTTTCGTCGTGCTACCACATATGAAACATGACCGCAATCAAAAGATGTAATTATACAAGGGATGGAGGTGAAGATTTGTTTGCTTGATTTCACACTGGTTGAACTTGTCGGGTTGCTAGATAAAAAATAATGTTTACTAAAAGTTGCAAATTCGAGACTTAAATGAAAATCGCTTATTATTTAAAATCTGGAACTTTCTGGGGGCCAAAATGTTCAAGCACATGGGTCACATTTGGCCCGAGGGCCAGGGTTTGCACACGCCTGGACATCACTCCAATCCATAGTCAACTCTTTACCAACATAGCATTTTCCACTCACAGCACAGTTAAACATACCGTACTCCAAAGCAAACGACGAAGAACGAATTTTGTTATTTGGTTTGTGGTTGTAAATAATTTTTATGGCTTTTGTAAAAACGCCCCATCATGGAAATATGGAGGAATTTATGGTCAACTGATGTCAGTTTTGTGAAATAATTTCATCTGATATTCAATTTTGCTCATCAAACAAACTTGTCTGAACAATGTCCAGCGATTTATTGAATCAGTGTTTGCAGAAATGCTTTTTAAATTTAAAACCCTAAATAGTTTTCTGCCAAAGTTGAATGAAATAACCACTTGTCTGAGTGCCAGTACCAGGGTTGCTTTGTTAATTATTGCCAGCGTGGTTTATTTGATATAGCAGCAGCATGTTAGTTTCCTTTCCTGTAGAATAATATAGCGTATTGCTCTGTGAACAAAAAACAAAAAAATGAATTTGTGTAGCTTTTATGTAAGGAGATGTTAGTTTTAATTTGAACTTTATCCCCAACTGTCGACCACAACAACATGTTTCTAAACAGCCGCAAACATTTAATTTTTTTTCTCGCTTTATGATGATATGTGTTAAAATTGTGATGAAAATCCAGATAATTTATATCCTCAACCACCGGGTCGTGACCAAGTACTGGATCGCTAAAAGGTTGTTACCGGGTCGCGAGAATAAAAAGCGTTTATAAAAATGTATGTGACAGACAAATTTTATTGTGGGTGTCCCCTGACAGACGACCTGAAGTAGGCCGAGGTGACCCCCAGGTTTGCACTAAATCAATTGATCAAAATCAATTGATTTAGTACAAACCTGGGGGTCACCTCAGGCCTACTTCAGGTCGTCTGTCAGGTGTCAACTCAAAAATTCTTGCACCGAAGACATTGAGCTTCTAATGAAAGGTCAATATTTTCTCAGTATAAAGCTCGCAAGGAACCCACAAATAGGCTACTGGCCAAACTCATGGCATACTGTGTAAGGGCAAGATGTTGTATAGTGGTATCAGGGATTATGCGATTACGAGCAACAGACAACCCAGCAACTCACTGCCTTCGGGAGACAAGTTCTGCAAACTTCACTACAGTTTTGATGTGAATCGTGGGACCATGTTCGTAGCTTGCTCACATTGAATGCGCTATTTTAATTGGCAACCTCATCAACCACCACAAATATATATCACGCCTGTTACCGCATGGAGGGAAGTCCCCTAACAGACGACCTGAAGTAGGCCAAGGTAACCTCAAGGTTTGCACTAAGTCAATCGGTAGGAGCTATTTGTTAGCTGCGGTTTTGAAGTACGGTATACAAAACTAAGTAATACAACGTGATTTATTTACTTCATTTGTCCACACAAATAAAAATAGTTTCAATGCAAGGAATGCAGGCGTTCAGAAGAATGACTCTGGAAATGAACGAATATGTAGCGCCGGGATTAATTTGAGACAACACAGAATGAATGAGATGTTCACTATCAAATATTTCCGCATTGATTTGTGGTAGCGGTGTATGTGGCGTGATGATATCTGTCTGGTATGTTTCCAATTTGTGTAGTAGCAGTGCTTTGTTGTCACCATTGCACACTCACATTGAGCAAGTGAAAGTTTTACTGAGTTATCGGATAGCTTAAAATGTGTTTTAAATCAAATGATGTTTTCTCTGCTATGATAACTATCATGCGTATAAATGTGTCTGGTAAACTTTCTACACTTCTCTTACTCATTTGTGATGATGATAGTCTTTGCGATGATGAAACATTTTCAGCAGCAAAATTCTCTACACGTGTTCGCTTCACCCTTTTTTGAAGACGTTCTGGGCTTTCTTTCCACTCAACTCAAACTTGTCTTGACCGTGTTTTCCTATGCTCAGTGATGTTAATAGGTATTTTCAATCTCAGCTGATGCAGAGATCTCAGCTCTACCAGTGGCAATATTTAAAAGGCCACTAGCGTTCACGGATTCATCGGAGAATGAATTGCAAGCTTCATCAACTTTTGTAGGCTACTGAGTAGTGACATTTGCTGGTTATCCTTAATAATTCTGTGGTTGCGTAACTGTTTCGCGGCATCTTCGGCATGTTCTAAGCCTGCAAGATATTTTAACTTTGTTACAAAAGCAGCTCTCTGTGTAACCGTGACTTTCCATCCATTTTCGGCACTTTTTGAGTTCCGAAAGGCAATTATTTAGCTCAAGTTAGGGTGGTCACCTACTTTAGGTCGTCTGTCAGGGGATACCCACCATTAAATTTGTCTTGTCACATATATTTTTGTGAAACTTAACACCCACAGATTAATAACACTGGTCTACACAAAATTTCAGGTTTGGGTTTTGACAACCTATTTTAGCTAATTTTGGGGCGCTAAATCCGAAAATGAACTCAGATTTTCTCTATCACATCACGTTTTTGAGATATGAAATATCCCTAATTTTTGAAAAAAATCAATTTTTGCCCCCCCCTCTGTTGTCAAAACAAGGAATTCTGATGCAATAAACACTGTTTTACCTGCAATAATCTAGCTTTAATGAACAAACAAGCATTCTATATTATATTCACACAAATTTGCGTTGTCTTTATTAAAATTTCATGCCTTGGAATAAAAAATAGGCATGCAAAAGAGCAACCATAATAACATCAAACGCTACATTATGCTGACGAACATGTCGATAGGACAGTGACAAGGTATTTTCTGAATTATAGCCTACAGTTCACACAATATGCACATAGACATTCCAATGGAGTGCAGAAATTCTGAAGACACACACAGAAATAGCAAAGTGCCAAAATAAAGATTGACTCAAAGGGACTTGGGCAGGGCGAGTTAAGAAACAGCCAAAAAAAGAGCTTTCATAAATATGAACTCTTCACTTATAAGCTTAAAAAGGCTCTTTTGAGGGACTTTCTTTTATGAGCAGCATCTGGAATTTCTTTTTTAAAACTACAACAATAGTCGGCCATCATGACAATCCCACCGACCTTGATAACGTTCCTGCATAATTTTAATATCCTGGTGGAAACGTTCACCCTGTTCTTCACTAACTTTCTCAAGGTTTTCTGGAAACTCATCCGCATGGCTTTTCAAATAGTGAACTTTGATGCTCATCCTGCATCCCAAATCTTCAAAACTAAGCAGTAGCTCCCTTAAAAGATCTTTATAATTTTCTGCTTTTCTGTTTCCCAAAAAATTTCTCACAACAGCACCGAAAGCATTCCAAGCTCTAGCCTCGAATGGCAACATTGATTTTACAAAATTTTCATCCTTTAACAATTGCCTGATTTGTGGTCCATTAAAAATCCCAGCTCTTTTTTTCTCTTCACTAAGACCAGGAAAAGCATAACATATATACTTAAAACACTCTCCTTCATGATCCAAAGCTTTTACATATTGTTTCATGAGACCAAATTTGATGTGAAGAGGAGGCAAGAGGATCTTTTTGATATCAACTAACTGATCACGTATGATATTTTTGTTTCCAGGTGTCAAGGTGAGCCTTGGAGGCCACTCTTCTTTGTTCCAGTGCTGATCCTTGGCCCTGCTGTCCCAGTAGCATAGGAAACATGGGTATTTGGTGTAGCCACTTTGTTGCCCCAGCAAAAAGTTCACCATTTTTAAATCTACACAGATGAGCCAACCATGCTCATGGTACTTTAACTTTTCAAGAAAGGTTTTGATGTTCTGATACTCTTCTTTCATTGTCACCGAATGTCCTATCGGAATAGAACCGTACACGTTACCATTGTGAAGTAGAACACACTTCAAACTTCGTTTGGAGCTATCAATGAAAAGTCTCCATTCGTCTGCATCATACTGTGGTAATCCCATTTCTAGAAGAAGCCCTTCTATATTGTTGCAATAAACGAAACTGGGCCCCTTGTTTAAAAAATTGGCTCTTTTTTGGCCCTTTTTGAACGTGCAGTTGGCTCCTTGCCAAATTTACATCTGGTAACCCTGCTGCACAGAGATAGCAGCTGACCCACAGATAACGCCTGAGAAGCCAAGACAGGGAGTTCAAGCCAGCATGGAAAAACTCAACGCTACCAATCTCCACTATGTCCTATTACGATTATTATCATAACAGGAATTTTTTTTATTTTAAAGGAAATCTGAACCAATTTATGAATTTAGTGTAAAAATGTCTCTATGTTTGAAAGTTTATAGCTGTCAGAAAATAATTATATTTTACATTTTACTGCACTAAAAAGGGTAAAAATTGGTCAATTTCATTAATAATGGCAACGATAGAAAGAAAACTTGATGTGATAGAGAAAATCTGAGTTCATTTTCGGATTCAGCGCCCCAAAGTTAGCCAAAAGCAGTTGTCAAAACCCAAACCTGAAAAAAAAAGTTGAAATTTGTAGACCAGTGTAATCAGTTTTCAGCTAACCTAGCACAAATTTTGGGGGTATAAAACTTGTCTGTCAGAGCTCCCCAATCGCCGAAAATGTCTGTCACATAGGCTACCAGACAATCATCTAGAAACAATTTACTTTACAACCAACTAAGTTTCAAGCCGTAACTTTTTCAGCTGACCTAGCGCAATTTTTGGGCCATGAAAAATGCCCCCCCCCCATTCCCACACCCACCACCGGCGCCCCACATACCACCGGACATCGCCGTATGAATAGAAATTGGTAACTTTTTCATCTCGGATGGACGTCGCGGCTCCCAGCAGTCTAATCGGGATTCGTGTTTCTTGTTTCATGTTTCGTGAGATTAAATGATCTCGTAAGATTTCCTTGTTTTTAAGAAAAATTATTTCTTGCTGCAACATAATTATGTATGATTCTTCAGACAGTTTCGAGATCTCATTGAGAAATTTCAAGTCGGTGACGTCATCGCTGAGTGGAATATTGGAATGCTCCAAGATTTTGTGAAAAGTAGTCAAGATGAAATCTGAAGGCAGAAACTGTTTCTGCCTTCGGAATGACGTTACACAATATACTGTAAACACTTGGTTTTGCTGGTTGACTCTTGTTTTAGATTTTTTAGCATTATTCATATTTATTGAATGTCACTAAAAAACAGTTCTTTTCAACCCGTAGCATAGCGGTACCTCTAGTACCCACTTGTGCGGATAGGAATCATGTATGAATTTCAATTTTTGTGATGTGCAATAGTTCAAATGAGCCTAATAAAGTTAGAGGTGGGAATAGGAATGGTCCAATGGCGGTACCGCAAGCTACTTTTGGTCCCAGTAGCGGTGGCAATATCGCGCTACTCTCAAAGTAACGGATGCCCACCCCTGCAAATAGCAACAGAACTTTTCAAATATTAGAGAAATAAAATCCATAAATAAACGTCCACCTTTTTGGTGTAATGAATATACAATAGTGCGATGGATGAGAACTTCAAATTAGAGCTGGCCAAGTTTCAAATGAAATGATCAAGTTTTGTTGTTGTAGTATTAGCTACGAAAAGAAAGAATTAGCTAATAAACGAAAACGAAAACAAAAACTGAAACATTTTTTGCAGATCAAACATCAAGAACAGATCAAATTTATAAAACATAACTAAGGTTATATAACACTGGGCAACAAATTTTGAGTTTTCCGCCTGGTTAGCTCAGTGGATACGCGCCTGGCTCAAGATCACGCGGCGCTAGTTCGACTCCCTGGGTGTGCGCTCGAGCAACGCATTTCAGGACTGCTCTCCATTCAGCGGCACCTAGTGAATGGAATACTTTCGCGGCAACAATATTTCAACAATCGGAAAACTTCACTGTTTGAAGCTCGGTAACCGGACATGAGTCAGAGCCTTTACAAATATGCGAAAATACCAGGAATAACATATCAAGGCTTTGTCAGTCTGAGGATAAAGAATCATAACCCAAACCAGTATATGTTATTTACATCAGCATAACTACGGTGACTAATAACTTTGTAATTCACTTTAATTTGAACAAACCATTATAGACCAGCATAGCAACACTTGTAGCAGGCACAAAGCAAACATTTCGGTCTGTAGCACATCATTTCAGTTCAGTTTGTTTTTATTTCTGACCATCACAACGAAACAAAACAATACATGACAAACATAGCAGAGGTCTAGAAAAAGGTAGAAGCGACAAAACGCGGACGTTATAACGTGCATGATACCAAAGCAGGACAATCAGTTTAAAATATGGTACAGTCGCAATACCTAAATAGAATTTTAAAGAATTTAGAAGAAAAAGAAAGATCAAAAAACTGCAAGTGAATTTTTCATTTTTAACAATGTAGATAAGCAAAAAAGAAAAACAAGGCAATGTTCAGCAATACACACAGTAAACAACATAACAACAAAAACTGGAGATTTTACTGGGATATCTTTACATTTTTGGTTCTTCTCTCGAGTTAACTCGGTGGGTAATTAATTTTTTGCCACTCGAGTTAGTGTGCGCATTTAATTTAGCGACTCCCAGCATGTTTTGTCGCATTATTACTTTGTAGAGAGTATTGGGCAGTCTCCAGCTCACAGTGCAACAAGCTTTTGCTTTAATTTTCTTCTGTACTTTTTGCTTAATTTTCTCGTTTTAAATATTCCGAAAAACTCAATACTGGACTATTGTTTTCTTGCCAAGCTTTTAACAAAATTAAGTTAAATTATTTCTGAAACGATTTCATAAACGTGTGTTTATGAAATCGTCAAATATGACGCAATCAATGTTATTTGTGAACAATAAACATTAAAAATATTTTATTGCGTCACAAGTCACAATAATCAATTCCTCAGCAACCGATCAAGTCCATGAATTTATTTTAAGACGAAAACTTTTATTGAGAATCATTTCAAACAAATTTTTTCCCAATTGCAATCCTAAAAAAAAAATTAATTTTGCGAAATTTTTTTTTCAACTCTTTCCAACCTGTTCTTACATCTAGAAATACATGACGACTTATCTTCATCATTCGCCCAATCACTGGCTGTGTTGTAGATTTCAATTGCTTTTGTGTAGGCAGCTTTAGCGTCAAACAGTTGGTTGGTGTTTTCAAGCGCCCATCCAATATTATTGTGGCAATGTCCAAAATTCTGATATCGATTTGCTTCAACATTGAATGCTGTTTTCATTAATGTGATTGCGGATTCGTATCTTGCGATTGCTTTGTACCGATCAGCTGCTTCGTTGCAGCAGAAACCAAAGCTTTCCAAAAACCGACTAATTTCTTTGCATTTAACTTTCCAATCAACGTCTTTAGTATTTTGCATTAGATTAAGAATTTCATCCATAAATGAATATTGTTGTTTAATTTGTTCTTGTTTGTTTTGTTTTGACATTTCTTTGGATATTTGCGTCATCAACCAACCAACATTTTTAAGTTTATCTAACATGCTTTCACCGTTGTAGTGATTCTTAACAAATTGAAATCTACATCGAGCCAATGAGATTGCGCAATCGCATTCTTTCACATTCACAAATTTCAAAACTAATTTTTTAATATTCTTATCATAAATGTCACGTGATTGATCGGTCAAGCGTGACGATTGATTTGTATCAACAATGGATGCAATCGAAACACCAACAACTTCAGCTTCTGGAATCTTTTTCAAACTCAAGAAGCATTCCGCTTGGTCGATGCTTGGTTGTAACTTGTCCCATCCTTCGACATGGTCGATGATTATTTGCAGGGTTTCCACCGCTTCTTTAAACTTATGCTGTTCCTGATCTCTAGCGGCTGCATCTGTCGAACAATTATAATGTTAAATCACTCTTCGTGCAGTCGAATGGGAACAGTTACTTTTTTTTAATTTGATTTTCCTAAATTTTATAGTTTTGGAAGCGAATTAATTTTGCAATACCACAGACTAGCAAATTGACAGCAAATTAGCCCAATAGGATTGCATGACATTTCCGACAATATTATGGACGCTAATCCGGAGAATAGTCTAATGCATTTAACCCTTTACAGGCGGCGAAGACTATCTCTCGTTATTTGTTAGTGATTTTTTTGTATATTGTAGTTTTTAGTCCAACTAAGAATATTTTATGAAAAAAAATTAAAATTTTTATTTCTTTGTTTGTTTTTTATTATGTTCCCAAAATGGGAACGTTGGCATGTAAAGGTACCAAAACATATCGTAACGTGTTTTTTATTTGAATACGACGTAAACTTGGGTAGCCTACTTTATTCGATACAATAGCATTGAAAAAGACAATAAACAAAAGTACACACATTTAAGAGATCCACAAACAACAAATGTACTTTCTACCACTGTACTTTCTACCATGTAACTGTACTTTCTACAACTACCCTGTCACTAACTTTATTTTTGGTGGTATACGTCACTGCATACCGTAACCATCCGTTTTTCGCATTTTGTGCATTGCAACCTTGTATTGTTTTGTACAATACACATCTTCCTTGTGACGATGATACAAGATAATGATTCAACGAGTCGAATCGCACTGTTGCAAACGGAGGTGCAGTAGGTTCCCTAAGTCGACGGCTTGGTTTCTCCACTTTCACCAATGACCGAGCAATCTCGCGCCTGAACTGAAGGTGGTTTTCAGAACATTGTTTTCCGTGATAATAAAAACGAAAGGCAGCTACAATTGAAAGGTTGACAATATGGGCAAAAAGATTCCATCACCATTTTTTCAATCGAAGTCGTAAGAAGATAAGAAGATAGCAACCTGTCACATACATCCACACCCCCCATTCCCTGATTGTACATAGCAATCATAAATGGTTGTGTCACTGATTTTCCCTTATGTTTTACTTTTCGTTGAACTGTTTGAGTTGATGCTACACCGCAGTAATTGCTTGCAACAGCGACAGCACAATTATCGTTCCATCTGGCACAAATTACAATGCCGTCTGATCAGTAATCAAATTCCCCTCTAGGCTTTTTTTGGAAGGTGTTATTGCTGGAGAGAGGACAGGAACCGGACCTGTTGTCTCTAATTGTACCACATGCTCTGATGTTTTCTCCAGCAAGATCAGTAAGTAGTTGATGGCTTGTAAAAAAATTGTCAAAGAGAATAATATCTTGGTCTTTGTCGGCAACACATGACAGCATTGTCTCAACTACGTATGCTCCCAAAGGTTCAGGTCCTCTTTCGTCTTTACCGCAGTAGATTTCGAAGTTGTAGGGATAACCATCGGAGCTACACAACATCCGTAACTTATAACCAAACTTTACTGGCTTTCCTTTTATATATTGTTTTGCACTGTGTAGTCCTCGATAAGGAACCATCGATTCGTCAATGGTTAGTAACTGGTAAAATGTACCAAATCATTGACAATTTGACCTTAGCAGATCAAACAGTGGCAGTCACCTACCTTGGCCATTTTAGACTGAGCTAGATTGTGATTGCCAGCCAGGTGCAAGTACGTTTTTATATTGCGGAAACGGTCTCTGCTTATGGTCTTAGAAAATATTGGTGCCTCCATGCCATCTGCTGTGCACCAATAGTCATTTTCTGATAGAAGACTGTGGTATTGTGGTAACCACTGACAGTAATTAGTAAGCCAATAAGTTTTCTCATATCAACCTCATCAACTTTGAAGTTTATCCTATTCTTGTCTCTCCTTGTATATAAGCTTGTTTGCTCTACGAGTAAAGAGAACATGTCATCAGTAAAGAACAGAGAAAATATCTCAAGTATGCTTTTCCCTCCATGAGCTTGAATTTTATCGGATGGATGCAGTTCTTTCGGGTCGCTTAGTGATGCTTTGTATTTTTTTTTGCCATCTGCAAGCTCTTTCCGTTCCTTCGATAGAAGTCATGGAAGTCTTTTCTGCTTAAGATCAAGCTGTGAAAACATCAAGCTGTGACAGCATCAAGCTGTGAAAATGTTCTCTTGGTAAAAGTAGTGAGAACTTTTTTGAGATAAACTCCGTTATTTGTGTATCACATGTTGCCAACGTTCCCATTTTGGGAACAACGTATAAATTTAATTATGTGAAGAAAAATGTTAAATATTTCGAAACAAATGGTAGGGGAAACAAATTATTAGTAATAATCTCACATAAAAAACGCAAATATTTTGAAAAAAAGTTTGATTTGTGTTTTCGAGAAGCACTTTTTTTCGAAAGATGAAAAATATGATTTTTGACTAAATCCATCGCTTTCATAAAGGAAAAATTTTGCAAATATTATTTTTTCAACAAATGCACCTGAAACAATAAGCATTCAACAACAATATCCAAAACAAAAAAAAATTAAATGAGGTCTGTGTAAAGCTGTGGGCGACTTCAACCCGATGTTCCCATTTTGGGAACGTTGGCGTGTAAAGGGTTAAAAACAAAGATGACTGGAAATAACAATATTAAATGACCAGGGGCGTAGTCAGGTGGAGCAAAGGGGAAATTGCCCTCCCCTAAAGTATATATTTTTAGTCAACATTTCACCTTCTATGCATCATTTGACAGAGTTAACTGTAGATTTATGCTGAAAATATTCTCAAAATGCTCAATTTTAGGTACGTTATTTTAAAACTATCTTGGGAAGGCCTCCCAGACTCCGCTATGAGTGTTCCGCATTCGGTGACTTGTTATCTGGCTCAACTGACATGAGCAATATTACTGATTTACCCCCCCCCCACAAAATTTTGTCCTGGCTACGCCCCTGTAAATGATTATTACCGATAAATACCACTTGCAATACTAAGAAACTGAGTACAAAAATTAAACAGATACAAAAGCTGCTAAAATCATTCTATTACAAGACATACATATTAATTGATTCGCATTTCGCAAACTGTACATACATTGGCATGTCCACGACACATTTGGCCACAAGAGTGAGGGAGCATTTAGATTGAACTGCTCTCAACATAACAAGTGCCATCAAAGATAATATGCTCGATTGCCAAACTTGTTTAAACAATAAACCATCCCTGGAGTCTTTTAGAATTGTACGTAAATGCTTCATCGAATTCGATACTAAATTCACGAGGCTTTGCTCATAAAATCCTGCAACCCTCGCCTCAATAAACAGCTGTTTGCCGCAGGCGCCTCCTATCTGCTAATTGTCTTCATGTAATTTTACGTCGTTCATATGTTTTTTTTTTCTTGTGCAATTAAGCGTCACGTGATATTGCCTCTCCTCTGCTTTGCCGTTTCATTCTTTTGCGTTTCTTTTTTTATTTTATTTTAGTGTAGTTTTGTAATTTCAATTTATGTAGAACATCGGTCAGTTGGTTACTTGAAAAGGATGACCTCTCTTGACTTGTTAATGTTTTGAATAAAACCATAACGATTTAAGCAGGCCTAGAGCAACTCTTGTCTAGTAACCTTATTTAAGCTATTTTGGCCTGTCTGACAGTAACCTTTCACCACAGCACTGCGTAGTACATATGTTGGATGTAAACGCAACACCAAATCTTCCACTTTTGGCAAAAATGAAATAAATTTGCTACCATATCTCAAAAATCGGATGAGAAAGTAAAATTCTGAGTTCAGATTCGGATTTAGCACCCCAAAATTACCCTAAATCAGTTGTCAAAAACCAATAGGCAGAAAAAAAATGTTTTGTAGACTTGTGCAATGAAGAGAAGACATCCGAACGACAAGAATAAAGAAAAACAATTTAATGATCTTTTAAGTAGAACAACAATTGAAGTTGTAGAGTATTTTGCCACTTACAATGCTGAAATCCACGTCTAATAACACTGGTCGGTGATAAACATTAAATCAGTGTCATAGCTAAACCTAGAAGTGAACCCGTGCCTGATGCATTCAGTCACATACCACGCCCGTTCATGCACGTGTCATACACAGCCAACCCAGTGTTGCCTCGTTTGAAATTACAAAAACAGTAGTTGTGCTTACTTTTCATTCGTTGAATGGAGGATGACGCATAATCTCCTTCTTTAGATGTTCCAGGAGTTGGCTGGAATCGAAACATTTATATCGTCATAATGATGCATCGCGTTTTATTGTGTTAAGCAAGAAGTGTTCTTGTTGCAATGATTTTATGTTCATTTCCTACCTGAGCAAATGCACAAAATGATATTTAGATTAATTTTATTAATTTATAAACTTTTAGATGTTGAAACGACATCATACTTTGTCGCTTTTACAATTTCAGCTTCATATGTTTTAGCCTACCTTCCTCATGTTTCCAATCAAGTCCTCAAGACTAAGGTTTCTTGGCATGTGTTTAGCTTCATTGCCAGGCACCACAATGGTTTGTTTACATGTTGGACAGCTGCAACAACGTTGAAATTTTTATCATCAGTGTCTTTAGAGCAGTGGTTCCCAACCTGGAGTTCGCGGACCCCTTGGGGATCCGTGAGAAAGCATTTGGGGATCTGTGATTACCTTGATGAATTTGGAAAAAAACTTTGTTCTATATGCACGGATGGAGCACCAGCTATGCTTGGGAACAAATCTGGATTTGCTGCTTTAGTAAAAGACGAAGCTCCTCTCGTGGTTGTTACCCATTGCTTCTTGCACAGGTACGCCTTAGCTGCAAAAACTTTACCAGCAAGTCTCAAAGAAATTCTGACAAATTGCGTGAAAGTCGTTAATTTCATCAAAAGCAGAGCTGTAAACCACCGTACTTTTAAAGCGCTCTGTCAAGAAGTAGGGTCAGATTACGAAGTACTTTTGTATCATTCTGAGGTACAAGTTTTCTGGGCAGCCGATTGTAGCATCGAATAGACAGCGATAGACACGTGTTTCGCCCATGAGGCTGGGCTCATCAGTATCGCACCGTATTCTTGCCACTTGGGTAATCGACCGCCGCTTTACCAGTCAGTTTAACTCTTATCCTTGTAGAAAGAAAAGAGCCAACAAAACCAACAGGTGCCAGGGGTAGGACATGTGAAGAAGGGGTGTTCTTCCAGGCCATCAGCACAAGGCTGATCACTCGCTAGTACAACTGACTGGTAAAGCGGCGGTCGATTACCCAAGTGGCAAGAATACGGTGCGATACTGATGAGCCCAGGCTCATGGGCGAAACACGTGTCTATCGCTGTCTATTCGATGCTACAATCGGCTGCCCAGAAAACTTAACCGTTTATTGGAGGTCTTTATGGCTAGCGTGGAAGCTACACCGTTCTGGTTAGCGAAGCGTTACTGCTGCTCGCTGTACTAGCGAGTGATCAGCCTTGTGCTGATGGCCGGGAAGAACACCCCTTCTTCACATTCTGAGGTACGTTGGTTATCTAGAGAAGTTTTAAAACGACTGCAGCAGCTAAAAATGAGGTACGGTATCAACTCTTTTGAAAGTAAAAGAAAGTCCCCTCTCAAAATTGTTTGAGAGTAAAAGTTTTCTATACGGCATGGCCGCCTTAGCCGATATTTTCGGTCATATTAACAATGTTAATCGTGGCATTCAAGGACCAGGTGTGACAATAATTGATGCAGCTGAAAAACTGAAAGCGTTTTTAGCCAAGTTGCTGGTTTGGAAACGCAGAATGGAAGCAGGTAATTACGCTAACTTTCCAATGTTAGAAGATCTTATCTTGATGGATGAAACTCAAAAATAATGTACTCTTTTAATCTCTATGAAAGAAAAATTTTGCCCACACATTGAAACCCTGCAAATCTCATTTCAACGTTATTTTAATTTAGAACACCTGCCGAACGGAGTTAAAACATGGATTCGAAATCCTTTTCTTTTTGACTTGAACAATATTAGCGATGACGATCTCAGCAAAGATGACTTAAATGATTTGAGATCAAAAGAGTTATTACGCATTGAATTTCATTCAAACACTGTGGAAGAATTTTGGTGCTCACAACTGCAAACCTACCCATTCTTGGCAAAGCAAGCAATTATTGTTTTGTTACCTTTTATAACCACTTAGGCTACCTTTGCGAGGCAGGATTCTCAGATCTTGTTAGCCTACAATAAAAACTAAACATCGAAATCGCCTGGACGTCGAAGATGACATGTGTGTTGCATTGTCAAAAACTCAACCACAGTTCAATCGTTTAGATCAGGAAATGCAACAACAGCCCTCTCATTAAATTTGCTTACGTTGAAAAAGTTTCGACATGGCACTTTGGATCACCTTAATATTCAAATACTGCTGACATTTCTTGAACAATTCATTCATTTTCCTATTTGAGCAGTTACTGTTTAACCTGATATTTGCCGCAGGAGTCATAGTGCAATGCAATATGACACAGTACAGTAGTTGAGTAGCATAATTATTACAATAGTTAATAGTATGTTAATTGAGTTTCAGCCAAAATTTAGGTAGGGTCCGCAGAATTATTAATTTGTCTAAAGGGGTCCGTGACAACAAAAAGGTTGGGAACCACTGCTTTAGAGTATCATCATCACTATCTCCGACTGCAAGTTGGTCTTTTTACAACACCCTTTAATGCAACATTTGCAAACGCTGAATTGATGTAAAAAAGACAGTTTTTCTGACTGGGATGTGGAGAACACAAACCGATGGTACAAAGAAGACAAACACAGCCAGAGTCCAACCGATCAGGCAAACCACAAAGTAACATACCGATGAAAATTTGAAAAGCATCTGGCAACGCCTTTCTTCTACGCATTCTGTTGTGTGATGGTAGATTCATTCTTCATGCTGTTGCAATCCTCCGTGTATATGTCGTGTTAATTTTAGAGTAAAAATGAGACAATGGTCCATATCAATATACGGAATAAGCGTTTATAAAATTTTCCTCTTACCTTTTATTCCGGTGGGCCCTACATATTTGCTCCAGGCACACATGGCACAAATTGTGACCACATTTTAGAATGCGGATCGGATTGCGCAGTGTGTTGTGGCATGCCGGACACGTGACTATTTCACTCATATCATTCGCCGGATGTTTAAAAGCTCCCACTGTTTCATTGTTAAATATAATTTTAGGTTTTTAAAATCAAACTTCGACCTACTGTAATTATAGCCTACAGTAAAGCCAAATACAAAAAAAAACATTTTAAAAAACAGAATTGAAACATGATTTCAAACTTAAAAACATAAGAATTTTACGCCTCGTTAGCTCAGTGGTTAAAGCACTCGACAAAGATCACGCGGCGCAAGTTTGGCACTCAGGGTGTGCGGTTGAGCAATGCATTTCAAAACTGCTCTCCATTCAGCAGCACTTAAATAATGAAATATTTTCCCGGCAACAACAATTCAACAATCGGAAAAATTCACTTTGTTATTTTCGGTAACCTGCCTTGCGTCAAAAGCCTCTACAAGAATGCGAAACTACCAGGAATAACTTATCAAGGCTTTGTCAGTCTGAAGATAAAGCTTCAAAACCAACCAAACATATCAAGTAGTTAATAAAGATACGCGGAATATGTTGCAAATCGTTCTAACATGGCCTGAAACACATTGCAGATGCAATTTCTAATAAAGTTGATAAGTTACTACATATCTTGTTGCATTGTGATGTCACGAAAACATAATAAAGCATCGCTTTTGGATCGAAAGGTTTGCAATCCTTTTGCATCTTTGCAATTACAATCTCACTTGGAAAGTATTGGTAGTAGATGTTTGTTGTTCCTGCTATGTTTGGTTGGTTTAAAGTTGATCCTTTTATGTTCGCTGTTATGGTTTTGCCAAGCTGCTGTATATTATTCCCACACGTTGAAAGGCTGTGATAAGAAAGATCAGTTTTACAAAGAGATGAAGTAAGGACATAATAAAGTGCCATTGCACGTTACGGAAGACATGGATGCTGACTCAGAGTAGACTTTGCAATTAACAAGAATAAAACTACCAAATAGGTTAACCTTCCTGTTGCTTACATTAGAGACCAGATTAAATTTTAATTTAGTTTTCGTAAAAATTGCATTTTTTGTTTTGTTTTTGAATATATTTCCACTGAAACTTAGCATGCAGCAGTGGTGCCTGTTGTAACTTGTCTGCATGCATTTTACGCAAAGTATGTATTTCAACTTAATAATAGGATTTAAACCTTGCATTTGATTAAACATCCACAAATGGCGTCCTATCACTACTAATTGTGCTGGGAGAATTCAATTTTTCTGTCTCTTCATCATTGGCCTGACTTTGCAACAGCTCTAATGCCCGCTTGTTCGGATCCTCTGCTAATGATATTTCAACTGAATGCTGAAATTAAATAATTCTTTCATTCAATGAAAAAAACAAACATCTACTAATTTTTGTGAATATTGGATCCAAACTATGGCATTAGGATAACTGGTGGACAAGCGTAAACATTTCTCCACTAATAAGAACTGGACACTGAAATGAAGGAATGTGAAATGCCGAGTTTGACAAGGAACAGAGATGTCTTGAAGTGCTACGTTTAATGGTGACTGGATGTGCCCATATGGATGATGAGATGCACCATGAAAAAGATCAAGTTTTAGATTTGGGGAAATAAACTAACCTATAACATAGCAATATATTAAACCGTAGTCCCCGTTTATTAAGCCTACGATTTATAGGCCCACTCCCTTATTAAGCCCAATTTGGTCCAGTCCTGAATTACTGAATGTATAAGAGTGTTAGAGAATCGTTTCTCGTTTAATAGGCCCACCCGCTTAATAAGCCCAAAACTATACGATCCAGAGATGGGCTTAAGCGAGGATTACTGTACTGTCATAAACTATAGTATAGTATTATTCTCAACTCCAATTGTGACATGATAATTCAGTTATGTTACGTAATAAAAAAGCAATATGTTACAATGAAAGGTGTTGAGGAAGCGATATACGCGAGAGTGGCTGCACGACTTATTGTTTTCACCTCTCTGGCTGCAATACCAGTAAACGGGTGTTTGTTATTCGAACTAAACAAGTTGTATGCAACAAATTTACATACGTAGCTCTGATACCATTTACAGACAGTGATTCGGCATTTACATCCCATCAGTGCAGTAATAAGCCTACACTGGATAAACCTCTTTTATGAGTCCTATGCAAAATTCACTGAGGTACTATAGCCTAAAAAAGGGTTGCGTAATACAAAAGAACAATATTTCATCAAAGCATGAAACTAACCTTTTGCAAACGAGGCATAATGAGATTGAGGATTGGGTGGTCTGAAAGTCCATGAACCGTTGATGCTTTTGCAGATGCGAAGTCTTTTATCGAACGAATATTTCCTTGAAAAACATAGTTGTTATATCTAAGCTACACTAGTACGGTAATACGAACAAAAGGTAATGTTTGCTTCTCCAGACATTTGATTTGAAATTAAGCTACAATTGCCCAACTCTAAACGTAGTGCTAGCCACAAAGTCATTCATTGATTAATTGTAAACACTTATTTGTGTTTTGTTGTGCTACCCACGTGACTTGTATTTTGGGTCCTCCATCTGTGGTCACAATTGTAAGAAGCTTATTGTTCGGCCCTAAACTGAGGCCAAACTCAGGGGCGTTGTTGGCACACAAATAGGAGAGCAAAGGAGGCCTATTTTTGACCCAGTCAATGGAGTGGCTAAGAGAAAGAAGCTGAGAAGCTTCCCAAGTGAAGTAGTACAGCACAACAAGTCGATTGTTCCAAAATCAAAGTTTCCAGTAAAGCATCATACTTAATCACTCACACTTCTCACTGAGTTACAAGCAACGTCGGTGTCCCAGAGCGCAAAACCTTACCCACTAGACTGTGGCGGCAATGTGTAGTGAACGGGCCTTTTAATACCAACCCTTTCTGACGCAAGCATAAGATTGTGCCACTGATCAACCATAATCTGCTGATATTAATCAACTTATAAAAGTGTCGACTGCAAAGCCGAATGGTGAGAGCCCTGGTGCGGCAATCGAAAGTGCGCCGGTTCGGCACTGCTCAAGAGCATGCAGCTTCGTCTGGCAGGACACTTTAAGACATGTCTGAAAATGGACACAAAGATTGGCTTCCTTGCCTTCCTGTTTACTTAATCTAAATTTTCAACCAACATCGTAAGCCTTGATACGACACACACACAATTTATAAAAGTACTGAAAATGTACAATCTTACCATTCCATAATTTATCAACAACATCTTGAGGCAAGCCAAAGTTCTCTTCCAAAAAAGCTTGAAAGTGATTTTGAGACATCATGAAAAGACTAAAGAATCAGATTGGATTGGGACAAGCGTAAAATTACTTTGTCAACTCTTTGCAACTGTAAGCATCGACTTTTAACCTTGATAAATAAAATCAAACAAAATTAATGAAGTGTGTTAATTTTATAATCGCCTTGAATATCATGTCAAGTATCAGCCGAGCAAGCAATGCTTGTTGTTCTAAGAAAACCTCTAACATGTCAAACGTGTCTTCGCGTTGATAGATTATTACGTTACTTTTACAGACACAAAGCTTGCGTTTATTTGAATTCATATCCCTCTTTGGTGGTCTATCACATTGTAAAAGAACAATTACGTTGTAGCAATTCTTCATTCTTTCCTAAAACATGTTAAAATAATTGCTATCAGTTGTTAGATAAGAAACTGGGTTTGCAAAGGCCTGACTCATAATATGGCGCCAGAATCTGTAGTTTGTTGCTTCAGAAACGCTATTTTCAACTTTTACTTCTATAAAAAACAATTTTATGTCATCTTGTGGGTTGAAAATTAATCGGCGTTTTTTATCATCCATTTAAACGTTGGCATAGCATGGCCAACGTTAATTCAACGTTTAAATGACATTTGTCTGTATGTTACTGTAAATATTTGGTGTAGCGCTACCAAGGATTATTATTTGAACTCATTTTTTCTTCACTTTGTCTTTACATAACGCACCTTCTCTATGTTTTGCTACATCAGCATAATAGTTTAGCAAAGCGAACGTTTGTTTACTTGTGACAGCATAGACGAGGGACTCATGTTGTCAACCTCCTCGTGGTGAGTCCCGGTAACTAATTGTCCAACTGTGCTAATTGTGCAACAACAGTGCGTGCCCGGCTTCGTGACCTAGACAAGCTATTCGGAGCCCTTATGGATCTCTGCACTGACATGCCTGATGACACGCCCTTGCTCGAATCTTCCACTCTTACAAAGGCTGTACATTCAAGGTAAAGACGAGTTCATGACCCAAGTCGACAGCTGGCTAAAAGAACAGGACGACCCCGAGAGTAGTCAGTCTCACTCCTTGCACTTTCTTAATGTCTCCCATCATTCGAAAACAGGCTCCAAAGTTGGAAGCCGCAGAACGACGACAACAAGCTCCAACAGAAGTTCTAAACAGAAAGCGCTGCAAGCTAAATTAGAATTTGCACGACTAGCGGTGCAACATAATGAGCAGCGTCGTCATGAAGAAGACCCTGAGAGGCAATTTGAGCTGGAACAAGAAGCACGTGAGAAGCAATTAAACCTACCTTGTGCAGAACAAAGGTACACTTGTTTGGAGCAAAATGCTCGCCTTCTGTAGCAACATTCTGCTTGCGTGAAACTGCTCGAGAGCACGGAAAGTTGTTTGAACTACATGTCGCTCAAACGTTACTAACGTCATTCTATGTCGACGATGCACTATTTACAGCTGAAAACGATGAGAGTGCATGTAAGCTCGTGAAATACATACGAGCAATCCTTGGCATGTCTGGTTTCAAGCTAACAAAATGGTTAATCACCAGCGATAAGGTAATGAATTCTTTCCCTGTTAACGAAAAATCCAAATCGATAAAGAACCAGCTGCCTCGAGAAGGACCAAAGCAACGCGTCCTGGGCATGGAATGAAACGTACCAACCGACGAATTTCGATTCAACGTAGAGCCGTCTACAAAACCATTGACTAAAACACAAGTGCTATCAGTTACAAATGCATTGTTTGATCTATTGAGATTAGTAGCGCCAGTAGTTCTTAAAGCTAGATTCATATACAGTGAACTTTGTCTAGTAAAGGTAGGGTGGGACGACTTTGCTGAACCAAACACTATGAAAAGGTGGAGATCATGGGAAAACACTTTAGAACGTCTAAAAGAGATTTGTATAGCTCGCTGCTACAAGCTGAAGTCCACCACTGCGACCCCGGAAGTTCAACTTCACTTCTTCTCAGACGCTTCAACATTAGCTAGGGGTTCCGTGTGCTATCTACGTTCAATATTACCTAATTCAACCGTTTTTTAGCAGTCTTGTTACAAGAAAATCTCTTCTACCCGGCGCTGGAAGACACACGATCCCGTGCTTAAAATTAGAAGGTGCTTTGGACACTGTCAATCTGGATCGGACGTTTAAACAAGAGCTCGAGCTAAGTGATTGTCCATGCATTTTTTGAACAGATTCCATGATTGTCCTGCAAAGCTTGTACTCTGACACGAAACGTTTTCCAACCTTCAGTCACAATCGCTTGCCGAAAATTCTAGGTCAATCCAGCAGATCAGGCATCTCGAGGTATGACGCTGAAGCTCTACTGCAATCTGGTCATTGGCTTAATGGGCCAGACTTTTTAAAGAAGCCGCCAACCGATTGGCCTCAACAATCCGTTAAGCCCCAACACGACGATATCTACACCAAGTTTCAACCTGAACGGCGCCAGAAGGTAACTTCGTTCACTATTGGTACAAATAACAAATCTTCAACAGGAACTGATGCACTGATGTCCTACTTTTCGTCACTGCACCACCTAAAGCTTGCTACAGCGTGGTTACTACGAGTCAAGGCTTAGGCCTACCTGCTTGCTCGAATACGTGGCGACGAAATCACTTCAAACCTCATCCAAAATCCGATCCAAGTGTCTGAACTCTAGTTCGCTGAAAACGAGTTGGTGCGTTACGAACAACGCCAAGCCTTTCCGACATGGTTCTTGTCACTGCCAAAAGGTCAACGACCAAAACAAACAAAGACTCAGCTCGCGCCGATGGAGAAGTTAAAGTCAATCCTGGACGGTAACTCTCTTCGAGTCGGAGGTAGGCTCGACAAAGCAAACCTCCCTTATGAAACGAAACACCCAGCAATCCTTGCTCCGGGTCGACATCTAATCGATTTGATCATCGACTACTTCCACGCTGAAAAGTCGAAACATTTTGGTGCATCTCACACAATCAACCTGCTGGCTCATAAATACTGGTTTCTGAATGGACAAGTTGCTGTTTGAAAAATACTGAACAGGTGTTCTGCAAAGCTGCAAAGCCAGGAGTGTAGTTGATGGCGGAACATCCGGAAGCACGTCTTCAAATTTCAGAGCCTCCATTTCGCAGCAGTACTGGCGTTGACTACTTTGGACCAATAGTCGTCCGCCAAAGGAGAAGTGACGTGAAAAGATACGGCTGCCTGTTTATTTGCTTAACTACTAGAGCTATATATATATCTAGAGTTGGCGCCAGACTTAACTACAAACTCATTCATGAACGCTTTGCGACGATTCATTGCTCGCCGCGGACCAATTACCAAGATCTTTTCCGACAATGTAAGTAACTTCGTCGGTTGCCACAGAACGCTGAAAAGAGAACTTCAAATTGGAACAAAAAACAAATTGACCATTATCTTCGACAGGAAGGAGTCGAATGGGAATTTAACCCACCCCTAGCAAGTCAAAGTAAATTGTTGCAGACAAAAGCCAAAGACATTTTATCAGTTCACATAATAAAAAAAGCTGAAGTCGACTTCATTTTTTAAAAAGCAGTTTTTGGAGATCGATTTTGTTCAATTTACAGCGGCTCAACTACAAACAGTTTCATACAAGCTGTTTGTATGAATGTCACGCTTTTGTGCATGCGCGTAGTCATGCGCACAAGTCAAAATGATTACTTTCCCGTGTTTTCTGATGAAACCAAGACTAGAAAAATGTTTACTGCTGATGTTTAATGTGTTATAGTACAATAACAAATAATACTTGAACTTTAAATGCCATAAATAAAAAGTGGCGTCCCTTACAATATTAAACGAATAAATGTAAAAAGTAATTTTCGGGGTAGGGGGAGAGGAGATTTGGAAGGAAATTTCTTTTTTTTTTTCTAGAGGCCTTAAAATGTCCTGTTGTATATTATTGTTGTAAGGGATAAAGTTGAATTTAAAAATCCGATAAAAACTCTCTCCTCCCCCCTTTATTATTAAGCTACATTCATTTTGCAAGCGAACAATAAATTTATAGATAATATACAAAACTTTGTGTCTCTCATTACCAAGACACATTTTAAAATGATGCTGGGCTCGAATGACTTAATTTTTAAATAGTAAAGTATGCTGCTGTACTGTTTGGTCTGTAAGGCTGTTTTAACTTTGACATGAACAATGAACATAAAACAACAACTTTTGTAGCTGCTATTTACAACTGCAAAGAAATTATTTATCAACAAAACTGCTTGCGCTTTTGGGTATTCATATCATATGAACATTTGTATTCACTTGAGATCACTATAACATCGCAAGTACTTTTACCAATTGACTTGGTAAACACTGCAACAAAACTCTCACAGCACATCTCTACTTCTACACAACAGCTCTACATTGGTGCTTTCCAGATATTTTCCGGTTGTTATTTAGGACTTAGAAGGCATAAACTTTTAAGGCAACCTACATCAAACAAACAACTCTGACATCACAGGCCACATCCGACAGATGTTAGTAGGTGCACCTCCTCTTTTTCTCACTTCCTCAAGACACCTACGTTCTGAATTTAAAGTTTTTACTTTCCTCCTTTTGTTAATCCTACATTGAGAAAGCGTCCAGATACGTATTTTGGTCGTAAAAACAATAATTACTTTGTCTAAGAACATTGTAATAATGCTGATGTCATGCCGGCTTGTTAAAGTGTCGCAATTAAACTTTATACCATTCAAATATAGTTTTCTTTTATAGCTTTCTGAAATGATGAATGTATTGAAGTAACGTTAGACAAACCTGTCTGACAACACAGTTTAAGAGATCGTGATCCACACAAACAAGGTATAAGCCTACACTACAGTATAGCCAGTGCCGTTGGCAAAGGGAGATCCAGGGTGTACTCTTGAACCAGTGATATCTGCAACTACCGGATTAGAAACTCTTTTCAGTGTTATACATCAGTAGGGTCATCACATTACAATGACCATCTATAGGTTAACAATATAGACTACAGTTTGTATCAACTAAAGAATGCATAAAAGTCAACTTTACAGAACAGTAACAATATAAAATTTATACTCACATCCAAAGCTATTTGATGTGGCCTGTAAAGGTTTAAAACGACGAATCCAAAGGATCAAAGAGTGAATTTAGGCAAAGAATACTAAAATCGACTGCTGTTGTTCTGTAGCATTTTGCGTATTGCAAGCTGGATCAAAAGTAAACGATGAGTGTTCAACAATCAGTAAAATGTGCTGTTGTATCATGATGAACTTGTTCAAAAACCAACCCAGTAAAAATTCAATATGTTTAAGATATCATCAGAACTAAAATCAATAGTTGTTTTTGCACTTTTTTTGGCAGCAAACCAAATAGGCCACCACAAGACTGCACAAATGGATTACTAACAAAATAAACAAACAAGACAAGCGTAGACTCTACAGTTTACGGCAGGTGAAGTTATTGTTACACTTTTTCTTGTCCGCTTACTACTTGCTATCCTTTGAGGTCCTTTTATGTAAACCTTTATCACAGCTGCTGCAAACAACAATGACCCTACTGGTGTATATAAAGGTGGTTTCAGTTTCACAGAGTTTCCAATCCCGTAGTTATAGATATCTCTGTCTTCGAACCGGCCAGAGATGATTTCAAGGGTCTGTAACATTCCCAAGAGGCAAGAGAACGAGAAACTATACCTCGTAATTTTTAGATGGAGTGCATCTTCTTTAGAAGTGTCTTGATCTTATTAGTACCTGGCCCAAATTATCATCTCAACGGCCCTTGATGCTGCCGCCATGTCACAATATTATAGTCACAATATTATATCACAGTTATGTAGGCTAATAAAGTTATAGCCTATATATGTTTATTTGTTTTGTAACATTTTTTTTTATTTTCCCTTTATATCTTAAATTTTTCTGAAGGTGTTGCGACCGTGCCAAATTTTTTTCAACTCAATAACTTACTTCGGTCACAAGCACGTTTTAACGTTTGCGTTTTGTCGCTTCTACCTTTTTCTTGACCTTTGCTATGTTGATGTGTATTGTTTTGATATGATGGTCAGAAATAAAAAAACAACTGAACTGAACTGAACTGAATATTGGTTGATAATCTTGAGTCTCTTGGTATGCGCTTGAGCAACGCATTTCAGGACTGCTCTCCATTCAGCGGCACTTAATGGATGGAATAATTCCCTGGCAATAACAATTCACCAATCCGAAAACTTCACCCTGCCAATCTCGGTAACCGGCCCTGTATCAAGAGCCTCTACAAGTATGCGAAACTATTAGGAATAACCAATCAAGGCTTTGTCAGTCCGAAGATAAAGATTTAAAACCAAACCAAACCAACCAGAGCATATACGTGACGTGCATATTTAAGCAACTGTCGAGCCTAGCAGTATAGAAGCTTATCGCCCACTGGCGGATGATTATATCAACGGAGCAAGCCGCAATAAGTGTTTTTTTCTAGAATTTACTCCAAATGAACAATGTGCGACCACAAAAACACATCAAAATTCTTCAACTGAAATCGAAAACCATGAAAATCTTTGAAAACCTGATTTTCATTTTTAAACGTAAGTTCTGTTAAGTATAGCTGCCCCGTTAGCTCAGTGGTTACGCACCCAGCTCAAGATCACCCGGAGCAAGTTCGACTCTCGAGGTGTGCGCTTGAGAAACGCATTTTAGGACTGCTCCCCATCCAGCGGCACCTAATGAATGGAATAATTCCCCGGCAACAAGACTTCAACAATCGGAAACTTCACTCTGTCGATCTCGGTGACCGGCCTTGCGTCAACAGCCTCTACAAGTATGCGAAACTACCAGGAATAACCTATCAAGGCTTTGTCAGTCCGAGGATGAAGATTCCAAACAAACCAATCAGATGGAGTGTATCTTCATTAGAAGTTTCTTGGATTGGGGACCGAGAACCTTATTGGTCTCAGACCCTAAATTATCTTCTCAACGGCCTTGCTGCAGCCGGGCATGTCACAATATTGTTTGATAAATTTGAGGTTGAACCTACTTCCCGATTGTCACCTCAATTGCAAGAAACAATCCAGTGGCTGTTATTAAATGAAACTACAGTTACCAAGCAACTTTGTCTACATCGCAATGTCAATTTACTTATCAAAATGTACAACTTTACAATTTCATGATGAATGATTAAAACCACAAAACACAAATCACAACAATCTGTTTAAAATAAACAAGTTTTAGTTTTTATGAATCTTCATCCATCTTCCTTCACACTGTCGGACATACATCCGGGATACTGTAGTACGCTTCACCAAAATGCTCCACTCTGTCCAACGTCATCGCTATAGCGAAGTCACTCGGACAATCGCAGTTGCGCGCGATGTTGCTGATTTCTTGTCCAGTAAGAACACGTGGCCAAATCATGAAGTTTGTCATGTTTCCCTTGTAAAAACGTTAAAGTTTAGAAGTAATTTTTGTTAAAAATAAAACTCCTTGATCACGATTAGGTTAAATACTTCTGTACCAAAAGCTGTTCTTTGCAAAAAGCCACCTCCATTTTTAATTGTGAGTTTGTCCAAGAACTAGTTTCCTTCCTCCAGCAGATGAAGTCGTTGAATGAGAAGCATATCTCATTTGAGCGCCATTGATGTAGACCAGTGTTTCTCAAACTTTTTTAGTCTATCGCCTTCTTTTCGTTATTAAAATAAAATTTCGCCCCCTAATTCTGTCAAGTAAGATAAACATTCATAATAGAGTGATAAACAAATTTATAGTTTTGGTAATTTAATCAACGAAATTGACAGTAACATGAATACATGATAATGTTCAATGTTCAATGGGATGGATGAGCTTTGGTGACTTTTACAAAGTTTTTAAATGTTTGGCGACATCTTCGTAAGATAGAGTCGAAGATCATCCCGTTTACGAACTAGCAAGCGATTTCTTTGCTTTGAAAGCATCAATGCCACAGAAAACCCCTTTTCAACCATACATGAAGTAGGAAACGACAAAATCCACATTCTAGCTTCTTTCCAGAGAAGCTCATATTTGCTAGCAGCCTGGCACCAAAACAAATCGGATCGATCATTTCTGAATTTCACTCTTGACTCATCATCTGTTTGCGTATCAATGAACTGCTCTTGAAATTCCACTTCTACGGTATGTCTGTAGGTTCGGTAGAAAATGGTTGTACCACCCAGAGTGTACCATCCAGGTTTGGGTGGCAGCTGACTTTGGTGACCTTTTGGTCTTTCGCTGCCATCCTTGTTGTGCGAATTATTTGTGTTTATTGTGTTTGTGTATATTTTTTCTTTTTTCTTTCTTTTTCGCCAACAAAACAAAAATGAACTGAACCCAGTTTGGGACATGGAGGTCCACGAAATCTGGAAAGCGAAGTTTCATGTCTTTATAAAGCATGTCTAAATGTGAGCAGTATTTTTGACGTTGTTCTTCTGTAATAACATTCTCGATTGGGAAACTGAGTTAAGACATTTTGACCTGCGCTTTTATCTTATGTTGACGCATTTTATTATAATATTTAGTGATTCATGCAGTTCAGGACTGAGATTACGGGCAACCAAATGCTGACGGTGAATTACACAATGTATTGCAATAAGTCCAGGAATTGCTCTTTTCATCAGTGCAATGAACCCTCGATGCTTTCCAACCATTGCCAGAGCATCATCAGTTGCGCATTGTAGAATATTCTTCAGTGGAATCCCCTTCTCATCGCAGAAGTTTTCCACTGCATTAAAAATGCTTGATGCCCGAATATCTGTAGGAAGTCTGAGCGCAAAAATTATTTCTTCTTGTTGTCATATTATGAACAAAACGCACATATCCAAGCAGCACCGATACATTGTCGGTCAAGGTGGAATCATCTATTTGCAGTAAATGGTTGGCGCGTTGGACTGTTGTTAGCGCGTTGGACTGTTATTGGTGGTTTGATAAATTCGCCCCTTTAGAGTGCTTTCGCCCCCCGATCGCCCCTTTTGATTTTTTCGCCTTCCTAGCGTTCAAAATCGCCCCCAGGGGGGAGATTTCGCCCACTTTGAGAAGCGCTGATGTAGACGCTTCTTTGATTGAGTTTGGAGGAATATGTCAAACACAAATAGAACTAAAAGAGAGGTGATTAATATATAATTACAGGACTCTCCTAATGAGAAATTTTTTCCTCCTGTGAGAAGTGCGAATCGTTTGCTGCTTTGTGATTGGTCAATTCCGCCTTATGGTGCCGTCCAACAGTGGGTTTCACATATACGCAGCCCATATAGGTGAAAAATTTTGAGGAATTACACTGTTTTTAATTCAATTAAATTACAATTGCACTAACAAAGTGTTTAATTACATTACTATGTCAATCCCATTGTTCAGAAATTTTCAAATTACAATCACTTCGAAATGTAATAAATTACAATTACTTCCAAATGTTATAAACTACACGTTTCAATTGTAAAATTTAAATGTTTCAATATTTATTGTCATCGATGATTTTTCACAATTTGTTTTCATCAATAGTTTGATTGAAGAGTAGGTTGCAAATGTAGAAGTCCTTTTTGAACCCTAACTAGCGGCTCAACAAAAGTATTGATACCATGCGTTCAACTTATTAAATGTAACTGTAATCTGGTGCAAAATTTTGTAAAATCACAATTACACATCAACACAAATCTCAGTTACAATTATTGTTAGAATTAGCTGACATAAAAATGTGCAATTAATAACATCCAATTACGATTAGGCTACTACTATTTGCATTCATTAAATGCTTGCATTTGCATAATCTAACTCAGGCCGGTCCAAGCCGTGATTTTCGGGCCGCATGCGGCAGCGTGCAGTTTTTTTCAGGCCCGAAAACACTTTCTGCATGCCGGATCTATCAGTGAAAAATCCACAGCCGCAGGTGTTATAATAAACCTATCTAGGTTTTACATAAATGCATTACATTATCCGCAACCTATCAGTCGCACATCATAAAAGTGAAGGTCAATAGCCAATTGGTAAGCACTAGCCTATTTCCAAATGCCTCAAGTCGTTTCTACCAGAGATAAAGTATAACAATCTCATAAACACCTTTCAATAACACGCGACTGTGTCGAAATGGCAAACATGTGAGCAATTGACTGGAGGACTGCTTGGTGTCATGAATTCCTTTCATCTGTCATTGCATCTATAATAACGTTGGACTAGATGTTGCTATAATGGATGTAAACTATGCTCATTTGATGAGGCTACTTCGCCCGATACAGACTCTTTCAATTACAAAGGAATCTACGACAACTTTCTAGAGGTAAATGAGACGTTTCTTTTATTTAAACGCACTTATAAATTGCACATGATCGAAAACACCAAATAAACTTGAACTACCTTCAATGACCGACGTCCACAGCGTAAGATCACGCTTCAAAATATCAGTTTCTTCGCCTGGTTATGAACCTACACACAATATATTTGCAATTGAACGTATATTTTGAAAGAACATTTGCGTCTGTCAGCAATTATGATTTTCGGTCTGTTAAATGAACGAAGCTTCGTAAAACCGACATCACTGGTAAGAAACCAGATGAGGATGATTGGGAAGTTTGGTTCATACTGGAAGATATTTCCGGACAACATGACGTATGAGACAACTTCGTCATTCCGAATAGGAAAAGTTTTCTATTGAAGGATAGAAGCGCATTGACAAATAATTTCGTTGCTTCAAATTTGTGTAGTGATAAATACAGTCAAGCATTTTGTAAAGTCAATTTTAATACAGCAACTAAAATGAAGCTCTATTGAAAGTATTTCCTACAATGAAGTCCAGAAAGCTAAATGCTAACAAGTAAAAATTCTTGCACCGAAGACAATGAGCTCCTAATGAAAGGTCAATATTTTCTCAGTGTAAAGCTCGCAAGGAACCCACGTACTCGCCAAGCTCATGGTATGCAGTTTAGGGACAAGATGTTTGATAGTGGTGTCGGGGATTATGCGAGAACGACCACTAGACAACCCAGCAACTCACTGACTTTGGGAGACAAGTTCTGCAAACTTCACTAGAGGTTTGATGTGAATCGTGGGACCATGTCCGTAGCTTATTCACATTGAATGCGCTATTTCAAATGGCAACTTCATCAACCACCACAAATATATATCACGCCTGTTACCGCAAGGGGAGAGGTCCCCTGATAGACGACCTGAAGTAGGCCAAGGTAACCCCCAGGTTTGTACTAAGTCAATTGATAGGAGCTATTTGTTAGCTATGCTTTTGAAGTACGGTATACAAAACTAAGTAATACAACGTGATTTATTTACTTCATTTGTCCACACAAATAAAAATAGTTTCAATGCAAGGAATGCAGGCGTTCTGAAAAATGACTCTGGAAATGGACGAATAAGTAGCGCCGGGATTAACTTGAGACAACACAGAATGAATGAGATGTCCACCATCAAATATTTCCTCATCGATTTGTAACAGCGGTCTATGTGGCGTGGTATCTCCCTGGAATGTTTCCAATTTGTGTGGTAGCAGTGCTTTGTTTGTTGTCATCATGATACCATGATTCACATCTTAGTGAGCAAGTGAAAGTGGATACTGAGTTATCATATAGCTTAAAATGTGTTTTAAATCAAATGATGTTTTCTCTGCTACGATATAACTATTATGCGTATAAATGTGTCTCGTAAGCTTTCAGCACTTCTCTTACCCATTTGTGATGATGATAGTCTGCTTTTTTTAATATTTTCAGCTGCAAAATTCTCTACATGTGTTCGTTTCAGCCTTTCTTGAAAACGTTCTGGGCTTTCTTTCCACTCAACTCAAACTTTTCTTGACCGTGTTTTCCTCTGCTCAGTGTTGTTAATAGGTATTTGCAGTCTCAGCTGATGCCGCTCTACCAGTGACAATATTTAACAGGTCACTATAGCGTTCACAGATTCATCGGAGAATGAATTGCAAGCTTCATCAACTTTTGTAGGCTATTGAGTAGTGACATTTGCTGGTTATCCTTATCAATTCTTTGGTTGCGTAACTGTTTCGCGCATCTTCGGCTTGTTCTTAGTTCTTGTTCGCATCTTCGTAAAGAAACTACTGGACTAGTGAATAATATGCAATAGCTCGCGGCACCCTTGCTAAATGTAAACGTCACCCTAGTGGTGCCGCGGCACCCTGGTTGAGAACCACTGCTTTAGCCGCATCCTCATCGGTTGGCGGAGTTACGATGATTGTAGGCAACTGATCAATGACATCCTCTTACATTTGGTAGTTGTTTGTCTGTAAAATATCCGAAATTCGGACACTCTTTTGAAGTCTGTCCAGTTAAGTTACTGCTGCTTTTCACACATGCTTGTTACAAAAAACCTTGCCTATCTTTTGATTAAGCTAACTCCAAAAAATCACTTGGATAAATAAAACCTTGATGTGATAGGCGAAATATTACTGGCTTGAAAATAATAAGGTAGCCACCTGATAACTCTTGCAAAGTTATGAGTACGTATTGCATTACCAGTACGTAAATCAAAACTAAAAAAGTGGCTGTTGTATCCATAGACCAATAACGAACACTAACCCAGACAGCAAATCAACAGTTTTTAAATTGATTGAACGTCTGCAGACGTTGAATTGATGTAAAAAACGGTTGATTTGTTGCCACTGTTTTTTAGAAATGATGCTTTTCACTAACTTTTTTTGTAACATATAGTCTTCAACTTAGCCTGCTAATTATTATCCATACTCGATAGCTCGCTGATTTGTTGCGTAGCCTAAACTGAATTGTCACTGACTGCCTTTTTGAAAAGTATTGTTCATTGCAATAACGGTTTAAAGGAATAAAAAACGTACAGTGCATGATTATTTATCATCGTGATGTCAAATAGTGGCCTGTTGTAGGAAGTTTCGAAAAAACTGTTATCACATAGTTAATAGTTGGGGTAGTCAGATGATCAAGCGCTTTAAGGAGTGAATTGTTAATAATGTGTCTCTACTGTGGCACAACAGCAAATGATCCCTTTCAAACTAATTTAAAAGCTTGCACTAAGGCCTGACGTTGCAATCACCAAACTCGCTAAAAGCAAGACAACTGGATTTCTCTATGTTCCAAACAGCAAATCTAGCCTTTTTTAAATTGATTCAACGTCTGCAGAAGTTAAATCAATGTAGAAAACGGTTAATTTACTAGCTAAAATTGTAGTGAGACAAGCAGAAGCAAAAACGCTTGATATAGTTCCTTGCATTGAAACTATTTTTATTTGTGTGGACAAATGAAGTAAATAAATCACGTTGTGTTACTTAGTTTTGTATACCATACTTCAAACGCACAGCTAACAAATAGCTCCTATCAATTGACTTGTAGTGCAACCCTGGGGGTTACCTCGGCCTACTTCAGGTCGTCTGACAGGAGATACCCACCATCAAATTTGTCTGTCACATATATTTTTGTAAAGCTTAGCACCCACAGATTAATAATAATCAGTTGATTTTATCCGGTAACTTTTTCAGCTGACCAAGCGCAAGTTTTGAGGGGTATAAAGCTTGTCTGTCAGAGCCCCTCACCACCGAAAATGTCTGTCACATATCAGACAATCATCTAGAAACAATTTACTTTACAACCAACTAAGTTTCAAGCGGTAACTTTTTCAACTGACCTAGCACATTTTTGGGAACATGAAAAATGCCCCTCATTCCCACACCCACCACTTGCGGCCCGGCAGACTTCCAGATTATGAGTAGGCCTACCCACATACCACCGCACATTGTCGTATGGATATAAATTGGTAACTTTTTCACCTAAGGTGGACGTAGCGGGCTCCCGGACTATTCGTGCTTCGTGTTTCATGTTTTGTGAGTTTAAATGGGTTTCGCAAGATTTCCTAGTTTTTTAAGAAAATTGATTTCTTGCTTCAATATAATGCTCTGTGCTCCTAAATTTTTATATCATCGTATCGCATTCACACACCAAGTAGGCTAGTTAGTTAAACAAGAGGCTGAGTGCAGTCAATAGCCGAAAAAGAATCATTGACAGTTGTTACGTCACTTCTTCATTGTTATGCTATTAACTAGGGCTACCATACGTCCTCTTTTAAGAGGATTTGTCCTCTTTTTTCAAGAAAAATGAATTGTCCTCCGAGGACACTAAAAAAATGCTCAAATGTCCTCTTTTTTGACAATTTGGGTTTTCATGCTAATATTTTCAACGGGATTATATTGCTTGATGACGTTTCAACGACGGCTTGTAGGCTATTTGTTTTCTAAACAATTTGTATACCAATGTAACATGCTGATTTATAAATTCTACAAGAAATTGGCACATTTTATGGAACCGTTGTTGAACGTTCATTGCCTGGTTCACTTTAAGATATTAAATGGCATTTGAAAGGCCATGCTCATTGCTCACACTTTCACAAAAAATTATTCTTTTACCTACATATGTTTTATTTTGATACCATACCACGCTGGTAGACGTTGTTGATTACCAACTCAGTTTGGTACTTGAACAAATCGAAACGAATGTTTAAAAGTGCAATGTGTGTAACACCTAACCTCCAGCAAAAGAAATCGTGGCATGGATAGGCCAATAGAGCTTTGCAAGGAAAGGAACAAATTTTTAGTTCACGCCGTTTTTAGCATCTTAACGATTATGTGCAGCCTACTGTTTTAGTCATATTTCTTGCGAATAATTTAACAATTTCGTTATAGCTGACCAGTGACCATTTCTTGTTGAAAAAGGTTAAGGCTTGACCTGGAGGTCGTGCCTGATTTGTCACATTTTGCAGGTTTTTGCGATCATTGCTGTTTGACTGAAACTGTCCAAAAATTAGGTAATTTTTTCACTTTTTGCTTACTCTTAAAAATAAAATCATTTGTTGTCTTAAGGAAGCACTAGAAATGAGAAAAAATAAATTGAACGTTCAGTCAATCTGTTTTCTTGTTTTATTTTGATAACTTTTGCTGCGTAGGGCTATACTGTAATGATTTAAAAGCATGTAAAAGTTTCTTCAATGTACTTGCTGGCGAAACGTGTCCTCTTTTTAGGCGATGAAAATATGGTAGGCCTATATTAACAAGAACGTTGTTTCTCGATTTGTAGTCTGGTATCTCATCTGTAGCCTACTGATTGTACGGGTTTGGATTTACAAAAAGACAAACATCTATTTATGTTTCATAGAAGCTGTAGAAAACATTGGTTTATCTTCCACATATTGAAATGTAACAAACAAAAGATAGAATAGCTCCAGAAAACTGACCGCTGGTTGGCTCCTTCAGACAGTTTCGTGATCTCCTTGAGAACTTTCCAGTCGGTGACGCAGCGCTGAGAGGAATATTGGAATGATCTCAGATTTTGTGAAAAGTTGTCATGATGAAAGCTGAAGATAGAACCTGTTTCTAGTGATAGCATTTTATCGAATGCACAATAACAAGAAAAGAATGCAAGGCGGTAAAAATTAAACTGTAAGCATTTGGTTTTTCTGGTTATCTCTTGATTTTAGATTTGTTAACATTATTCATATTTTTAAGTTTTTCGGCAGCCGATTTGTAGCAAGAATTGACAGCGATAGACACGTGTTTCGCCCATGAGGCTGGGATCATCCGAATCGCACCTTATTCTTGCCACAAGGGTAATCGACCGCCGCTTTACCAGTCAGTTTACCTCTTATTTTTGCAGAAAGAATGCTAGCATGGAAGCTACACCGTCATGGTTAGCGAATCGCAATTGCTCGCTGTGCTAGCGAGTGCTCAACCTTGTGCTGATCGCCGGGAAGAACGCCACTTCTTCACATTATTTATATTTATTAAATGTTACTAAAAAACAGTTCTTTTCAAACCCGTAGCATAGCGGTACCAGTAGTACCAACTTGTTTGGATAGAAATTATGTATGACTTTTAATTTTTGTGATGTGCAATAGTTGAAATGAGCCTAATAAAGTAAGAGGTGGGAATAGGAATGGTCCAAGTAGCAGGAGCGCGCGCTACTTTTAGTCCAAGTAGCTGTAGCACTATCACGCTACTATCAAAGTAGAGGATGCCCATTGCCCACCTCTGCAAATAGCAACAGAACTTTTCACATATTAGAGAAATAAAACCCATAATTGATTGTTCATCTTTTGTCTGCACTGAATATAACTTACAATAGTGCGATGGATGAGAACTTGAACTTAAAGCTGGCTAAGATTGAAGTAAAATGATCAAGTTTTCTTGTGGTAATATTTATTTACAAAAAGCTATCTAACCCTAACATAACTTAGGTTATATAACACTGGGCAACAAATTTTGAGTTTTCTGCCTCGTTAGCTCAGTGGATACGCGCCTGGCTCAAGATCACTCGGCGCTAGTTCGACTCCCTGGGTGTGCGCTTGAGCAACGCATTTCAGGACTGCTCTCCATTCAGCGACACCTAGTGAATGGAGTACTTTCATGGCAACAATATTTCAACAATCGGAAAACTTCACTGTTTGAATCTAGGTAACCGGACCTGAGTCAAGAGCCCCTACAAATATGTGAAACTAGCAGGAATAACCTATCAAGGCTTTGTTAGTCTGAAGACACAGAATCAAAAACCAAACCAGTATATGCTATAAAGCCTGCATCAGAATAACTACGGTGACTAATAACTTTGTAATTTAGCTTATTTTGAACAAACCATAAAAGACCAGCATAGCAACACTTGTAGCAGGCACAAAGAAAACATTTCAGTCTGTAGCACATCAGTTCAGTTCAGTTTGTTTTTATTTCTGACCATCACAACAAAAAACAATTATGCTAAACATAGCAGAGGTCTAGAAAAAGGTAGAAGCGACAAAACGCGAACGTTATAACGTGCATGATACCAAAGCAGAACAATCAGTTTAAAATATGGTACAGTCGCAACACCTTCATAGAATTTTAAAAAATTTACAAGAAAAAGAAAGAGAAAAAAAAAATGCAAGTGAATTTTTCATTTTTAACAATTTAGATAAATAAAAAAAGAAAAACAAGACAATGTTCATGTTATAATATATTGTTTTACGTTATTTCTACGTACTTTGTTTCTGTACTGCTCTTTGTTCTATTGATTACTTCGTTGACGTGTTTTGTCCTTCTGGCTGTTCTCTATTTTGTGTTGCTTGTTGTTGTGAGCTACCTGCCTTCATTCTTGGTATGTTTTGAGTTGGGGTGGCCGCATTTTAAGTTGGTTAAAACCTTATGAATAAATCGTTTTCAGTTTCATGACAGTTTAACCAACTTAAAATTTTCAACTAAAATTCGCAAAAGATGGAGAGGTTGTTAAAACCTCAGCGATTAGACATTGAGCCTGGCAATGTACAAGCGGCCAGAGAATTTAGACACTGGCGACAAGTCTTTGAGAGCTATATTCAGGAGCACTTACAACAGGGACCTGCCGAAAACGAAGCAGGCGAAGCCAACCGTTTAAGTCTTAAATTAAGAGCATTGATCAGCATGATTTCGCCCCAAGTTTTGAATACATTGATGAGTGCGAGACTTATGAAGGAGCCATGCAGCTTTTGGAACAAATTTATATCAAGAAACCAAACGAAATATATGCGCGACATGTGCTGGCATCTGCAAAGCAGCACTCAGATCAAACCTTACATAAGTTCCGGCACCATTTAGAAAATTTAGCAAAGAACTGCAATTTTAAAGCTGTGTCGGCAGCAGAACATAAGAATATTATGCTGAGAGACGCATTTATCAATGGAATCTTTTCGCGGAATATCAGGCAGCGTCTTTTGGAGAATAAAACTTTGGATTTTGAGTCGGCTTTCAACCAAGCGTTATCGTTAACTGAAGCAGAAAAAGAAGCCAAAGATTTTGAAGTTTACGACAGCCACAAAGCTGATTTCTCTGAAAAGGACGTGATAGCGTCAGCCTCTAAGAGTGACATAAACTTTAGTGACAACAACGAAAAATCCGACAATCTATCAGCCACTTATACTCAACATCAATGTTACTTCTGTGGGAGTAAGCGTTCTCATAACCGCAAGAACTGTGTAGCGCGTTCATCAGTTTGTTTTAAGTGCAACAAGAAAGGACATTGGGCAATAGTCTGTCGAAAGAACGGGAACAGCTCTGGCCATCAAGCAAATAACACGGCGGCAGCATCGATTGATATTCAATGTCCAGCGACCAGTACCGGTACGCCCTCTCAAGGTAATGTCTGTTCAGCAAAAACTGTGAACAATGACTTGAAACAGTCAACAATTTTTATAAACATTGCTGGTCATGAACTGTCCGCTCTAATTGACACCGGAAGTTCTAAGAGTTTTATCAACGAACGATCAGTTAAAGACTTAAACCTCAAAGTTTTTCCGGCAAGGCTCGAAGTGACGATGGCTCAAATGTCAGCCAAAAGTCGAGTTCTCGGTAAATGTGTAGTAAACCTAAACATTCTTGATCGCACGTATAACAACGTCGAACTTTATATTCTAAAGAACTTATGCTCTGATATAATTCTGGGTGTAGATTTTCAAAGCAAGCATAAGCGTTTAGTTTTCGAATTGGTTGGTCCTGAAAATGACCTCATCATTTCACATAATATGTCTGGGACATGTGCCGTAGCCGCCGCCCAAGTAGAGTGTCCATCATTATTTTCAAGTGTGAAAGATAATTGCAAACCCGTAGCGACTAAATCTCGGAGGTACAGTCACAATGACTTAAAATTTATTGATTCACAAGTTAACAACTGGCTTGCTGAAGGAATCGTTCAGCCGAGTAATTCGCCATGGCGTGCTCAAGTAGTCGTAGTAACCAATCCTGAGTCTGGACGTAAAAGACTTTGCGTCGATTACTCGCAAACAATTAATCTATTTACTGAACTCGACGCTTACCCCATCCCCCGCATCGAGGACATCGTGAACAGTCTTGCACAGCACAATAGTTTTGCGACTTATGATCTTAAATCAGCATACCACCAGATTCTTTGCTTGACTAAGATAAACCTTATACTGCCTTTCAAGCTGGTGGAAGATTATTTAAATTTAATCGCATGCCATTTGGTGTTAAAAATGGTGGCCCAGTATTCCAACGCATAATGGACAACGTTGTTGCTTCAGACAAACTCGAAAACACGTACGTGTACTTTGACAACGTCATCATTGGCGGTTGTAATTCTGAAGAACTACAGAAGACCGCTGCAAAATTTCTACAATCCATGAAACGACGTAATATGACGCTCAATAATAACAAAACCGTCTATGGTGTGGAGAACATTAACATCCTGAGTTACTGCGTAGGAAATAGACAAATTAAGCCCGATCCTGAGCGTTTAAAAGGTCTTTGGGATTTACCACCACACACTTCTAAAAAATCGCTACAGAGAACAATTGGGTTGTTTGCCTATTACGCTAAGTGGGTTCCGGGCTTCTCTGACAAAATACAAAGGCTAAAGGGAGTTGATGCCTTTTCTTTAAGCACGTTACAAATAAGCGACTTTCAATTCCTCAAAGAAGCTATTGCTAACACATCCCTTCAAGCAATTGATGAGAACTCACCGTTTACCGTAGAATGTGACGCATCAGATGTAGCGATATCGGCTACTCTAAATCAAAGTGGGCGACCGGTAGCATTTATGTCTCGGTCATTACAAGGGAGCGAGTTACACTACCTGCCATGGAAAAGGAGGCTACGAGTATTATTGAAGCCCTAAGAAAATGGTCCCATTTTCTGATTCGAAGGCATTTTACATTAATTACAGACCAAAAATCAGTAGCTTTCATGTTTGACAGCAAGAAGCGGACCAAAGTCAAAAACAATAAAGTGCTATGTTGGCGCCTCAAACTGGCATCCTTTTCTTATACTATTCGTTACCGTCACGGCAAAGACAATACAGCACCCAACGCTTTATCGAGAGCATTTTGCGCAACGGTACCTGCTCGAAACATTAAATGTTTGATGGATATTCATAAAGAATTGTGTTGCCCGGGTTTAACTCGTTTGTTGCATTATGTGCGTTCGAAAAATTTGCCTTACTCGACAACTGATGTTAAAAGAATATGTGAATCATGCAATGTATGCGCTGAAGTTAAGCCACGTTTCTTTAAACCCGTTCAGAGTAATTTAATCAAAGCGACTCAGCCCATGGAGAGGCTAAACTTAGATTTTAAGGGCCCCTTACCATCATGTTCTCGTAATATATATATTGTGTGTCACTGATGAGTATTCACGATTTCCGTTTTGTTTTCCCTGTGTTGATACGTCGTCTGGCACAGTAATCAAGTGCCTTTCTCAACTGTTTGCAATGTTCGGTACTTGTAGTTTTATTCACACTGATCGAGCCCAAAGTTTCATGTGTAGGGATGTTAAACAATTCTTGTTGGAAAGGGATGTAGCTGTGAGCCACTCAACACCCTATCACCCGCAAGGCAATTCGCAAGTTGAACGTTACAACGGAGTAATATGGAAGGCGGTACAATGTAACCTCAAGTCATTCGGCCTGCCTGTAAGCAAATGGGAAAATGTCCTTCCGAACGCCTTACACGAATTGAGATCGCTACTGTGTACATCAACAAACTCTACCCGCATGAGCGATTCTTCAACTTCTCTAGACGGTCGACTAACTGGAAGTCCCTTCCTGATTGGTTAAGCACTCCTGGACCAATCTTACTGAGAAAGTTTAACAGGTCTAGCAAACACGACGATCAAGTCACGAAAGTGTTCTTAACCGAAGCCAACCCATTATACGCTCGGATCAAATACAGCGACGGCCGAGAGTCTAACGTGTCTCTAAGAGACTTAGCCCCACATCCTGCTAATAATACCTCTTACGGGGATATTGTGGATTCTCCTCAATCATCGGAATATATTGTGGATTCTCCTCAATCATCGGACACAGAGGAAAAGTCATTCACACCGTGTGATAGGTTTCCTTGCAGTGGCGTTTCACCGGGAAATAATTTCGATCAAGTCGAAGAAGTTGTTCGCGACCAAGCGATCGACTGCGATCCAGCAATCAATCCGCAATCAACAACGACTGGTGACCTAACCCGATCAAGCCTTTCCAATGAAAACCCAAGAAGATCGTCTAGGACCACCAAAGGGGTTCTTCCCTTTAGATATGGGAATCCCATTACCTTTTAGAGTGGGTAAATGTTATAACATATTGTTTTACGTTATTTCTACGTACTTTGTTTCTGTACTGGTCCTTGTTCTAATGATTACTTCGTTGGCGTATTTTGTCCTTCTGGCTGTTCTCTATTTTGTGTTGCTTGTTGTTGTGAGCTACCTGCCTTCATTCTTGGTATGTTTTGAGTTGGGGTGGCCGCATGTTAAGTTGGTTGAAACCTTATGAATAAAATCATCTTTAGTTTCATGACAGTTCAGCAATACACACAGTAAATAACATAACAACAAAAACTGAAGATTTTATTGGCATTTTGTTTATACTTTTGGTTCTTATCTCGAGTTAACCCGTTAAGTGAGTAATTAATTTTTTGCCAACTCGTGTGGTTTTTTGACACTCGAGTTAGTGTGCGCATTTAATTTAGCGACTCCCAGCGTGTTTCGTCGCATTATTACTTTGTAGAGGATTGGGGAGTCCCCAGCCCACAGGGCAACAAGCTTTTGTTTTAATTTTCTTCTGTACTTCTTGCTTCATTTTTTCGTTTTGAATATTCCGAAAAAATCAATACTGGACTATTGTTTTCTTTAAAAATTAGTTCTGAAATGATTTCATAAACGTGTGTTCTTAGTATAATATGACGCAATCAATGTTATTTGTGAACCATAAACATTAAAAATATTTTATTACATCACAAGTTGTTACGATATAATCCAAACTAGAAACATAACTTGGCTTTAATCAACTTAAATTCGTGCTAAACAAACAAAACAAATATAAGGTTAACTAAATATATCTACGGTAGACATAGTTCTGCACAATTCTATTCTCCTCGTTCTGCCAGAATAACTGCAAGATGAATCAGTGGCAAGGCTAGAGTACAGAACTAAAAAAGCGTACAATTACCTAGAGCACACATGATTATTGATTATATAAACGAGTAAACAAGGTGAACTACAGGCAAGCAATCATTACATTCCTCCCCGTTGATTTATGAACATGTTTAGAATTTCGATACTTGTTGTCTCAAGAATATAGATACATCAATGTTTCACATAAGCACCATATCGGTCAGGTTCTTTTCGTACCCGAGAGGATCTGCGAAGGGCAGGAACCTCAACATCGATCACGGCCGGTTTGTGCGAGTATTCAACAACCGGATTTTCAGGTGTAGACTTTGGAGATTCAAGTCCGGACTTTGGTGATTCAGGTGCAGGTTGTGAATTTAAATCCAGTAGTTCGGGTGAGGCGGTAACGTTGTTGTCTTCTGCTGGTTTTTCTTTTTGCGGACAAGGAGCAAGGTCTGTAATCGATACAGTTGATTCTCGGCCATTTGGATATCGAACATATGCAAAGCTAGGGTTCGCATCGAGCAATTCAACTTCATCTACTAATGGCTCGTCCTTGTTCCTGACAAACCGACGAAGCAGGACAGATCCTGGTTGGAGCAACCAACCAGGTAAACTCTTCCCGAGCATTGAACGTCGTTCAAACCTAAGAAAACGTTCGTGCGGAGTAGCATTTGTGCTGGTGCATAATAATGATCGCGCTGCATGTAAAGCGTCAGGTAGGACTTCTTCCCACCTCTCCTGTGGAAGTTGACGATCATGTAACATTAACTGTACGGTTTGCCAAATAGTTTGATTCGTTCTTTCTACTTGTGAATTACCAGTGGGATGATATGGTGTGCTCCTACTGGTAGCCACACCTTTACTTGTAAGGTAGGTTTTTACATCATTGGACATAAAGGCCGAACCTCTAGCACTATGTACGTATCCAGGAACGCCAAATAGTACAAAAAGTTCTGATAAACACTTTAACACTGTTGATGAGGATTGGTGTTTGCATGCGAAAGCAAATGGATAACGAGAGTACTCGTCAATAACCATTAAAATGTATGGTTTGACACCTTTTACTGGACCCTTGAAATCGATACTTATTCTTTCCCAGGGACTGGTGGCACATAATTATTAAATGTTGGTTTTTATCCAAGCTGTGATAGCGAGGCTTCACTTCACAACACGAACGACAGCTTTTGCAAACATTTTTCACATCATCTAGAGAAAACGGCAAGTTTTTTGAACCAGTGAATTGCCAAAGACGAGTAACTCCAAGGTGCCCAAGTTGGCGATGAATGTCTTTTAGATTGGGTTGTTGAGAGTAGCTAGCGATCACTTTGGAGCGAGATAGAGTGTCAGGAGCAACGTTATCGACTCCTGGCCGATGCTCTACACTGTAGTCGAAGCAACCCAATTCTGCTCTCCAAAGTTGAATTTTGGCATTTTTGACTTTACCTTTGCTAGTTGGGTCAAGCATAAATGAAAGAGCTCGTTGATCAGTAATTAATTTAAACTTTTTACCATGAAGATAGTGACACCAACGTCTAAATGCTTCGATTATAGCTAAAGCCTCTTTTTCTACAACAGGGTACGCTCTTTCGCATTTTGAAAGTGTTTTTGAGAGAAAGGCTACCGGTCTCCCCCCTTGGTTTAAAGTTGCAGCTATTGTATGTTCAGATGCATCACAATCAACCTGAAAGGACAAGTCATCACGAATAAACGATAGACAAGTATTCATAAGTCCTTGTCTTAATGATTCAAAAGCTTGTAACGCCAGTTGAGATAAGGGGAAGGTGTTTCCAGTAATTGCGAGGTTTAGTGGACGTACCTTTTGTGAGAATTGAGGTATCCAACGAGCGTAGTAAGCGATCATCTCAACGACTCTTTGAAGTTCAGTTTTACACTTTGGAACGGGTAAATCCAGTAGTGATTGCAATCTTGTGGAATCGGGTTTGATTACTCTATGAGAAACCCTGTAGCCAAGTACGTCGATTTCGTATTTGCAAATAAGAGATTTTGAATCGTTAAACGTTAAACCTTCTTCATCAGCAGCTTTCAAGAGAGCTTCGAGCTTATGATCATGATCTTCTTTACTTGTTCCAGCAACTGTGATGTTGTCTAAATATGCATATGTCCCTCGGAGTTTATGCTTGCGGATAATATCGTCTATAATTCTTTGAAATGCTGATACTCCATTTGTAACTCCGAAAGGGAGTCTAAAATATTGAAACAGTCTACCTGCGGCTTCGAATGCAATGTATTCTCGATCTTCCATGCACAGGGGAACTTGGTAATAAGCTGACTTTAGATCTAATGTGCTGAATATCTTTCCGTGGGCAATGGCATTCACTTGGTCATCAATTCTTGGTAAAGGAAAGGCGTCAAGAAGTGTAAACTTGTTAATGGTGCGAGAGTAATCTATTACCATCCGCTTTTTATGGCGTCCGTCATCTGCGATTAAAACCTGAGCTCTCCAAGGTGAAGTAGAAGGCTCTATAACCCCATCAGCAAGGAGTTTGTTGATTTCCTGGCGAATAAAATGCTGATCTTCTGGATTAAAACGTTTAGACCGTCACGATTGGTCGGACTCCTGGATCCAAATTCTTGAATAGACGAGGTGCTGTGACTTTAGCCGCTGCAACACTACAGTTTGAAGGTGTTATTATGATATCATCTTTTTTACCATTGAATTCAAAAATCACCCGTCGATGCAGCGCCATGAAGTCTTGTCCGAGGATGATGTCTGCACAAAGTTCGCGTCCAACTCCCAGTTGTAAATCATATTCGCGATTAAATAAAGTCATTTTAGCAGCAGTCTTTCCAAGACACTCAAAATTTTGAGTTACGCGAGCTAGTGAAACTGAAGAAGTGGGTCCTGATGGAGGATCCAGCCCAAGCCATTTCGCAACCTTCCAGTCAATGTGGCTATGAGATGCCCCGGAGTCTGGAAGAGCAGTGATGTGTTTTCCGGCTATTTCCACGGAAACTGAAGAAGACGACAAACAAGATGGCACACCGGCTAAAACCGACAATAAATAAGAAGAAACTGTTGAAGCGACAATGCCATCTTCAGATCCAGACGATAAGTGCTGATCTCCTAGTATTGAAGCAGATGTAGATTGTGCTTTGATACGATTGTTTTGTCTTTTTTGTGATTTTAAACAGGCTCTTTCGAAATGACCCTTTTTTCCACATGCTCGGCAAGAAGCGACCCGAGCAAGACATTCCATCCTTCCGCCCGGGTGCAGTTTTCCGGAGCAAAAGTAGCATTTCCTTAATGGGATATTGGCATTTCTTGACGATGCAGCGACGGAAGATTGAAGAGTAGTTGAAAGACATCCGGATTGATTGTGCGCTTGTTCGAGTAATTCATCCTTAGCTATAGCATCCTCAAGGGTGAGTGATTTTTCTTCTAGTAGTTTCTGCTTGATAGCTGAAGAAGAGATTCCAGTAATAAATGCATCTCGAGTTAATTCCCTTTTAGTAGGGTCAAAATAGGAAATATATGGGCTGACCCGAAAAAAATTGCAAGAAAACGTTTTATTGGTTTTTCCTTTGGCTTAACCTCAATAGAACAACATATTAAAAGTTTTCCAAGATTTGAGCATCACAAAGTCTGAAATATGACGTCACAAAAAGTGGCCTATTGCAGGTAAAAAATCTCTCTGGACTGTCAATTGTGAACCAACATAGCTGTTTATCCATAATTTGTTGACAATGAATTTATCAAATAAGTGTCTAGTGTTGTTATTTTTCCATTATAATAGAATATAGATAGATTTTGCTTGTGTTACAATTAATATTATGACGTCATTATTATGTGATTATGCCTGTAAGAGATAGCCGCCTCTAAGCAAGCAGTTTCACTGAGCGATTGTTACCAGAGTAGACTGAAAAAAAAAATTTTCTAAAAAAATCCCCCTCCAAAAACCTGGCAAATGGCCTAAAACTGCTTTGGGGGTGTTGCCCGCTAAACTGGTGGAGCCCGGGGCCGATAAAGGTCACGGAAAGGTCAAATTTAATAAAATTGCCGTAACGTTTGAACCAATTATGATAGAAAGGTGAAACTGGTCTTAAAAGATGCAGAAGGGCAAAGTTTCTATCTGTTGTAAGAGTAAAGTCTTATCTATCTTCTTCAGAAATAGAAATATTTCCAAAAAACTGCTTTTCAGAGGTCTGAGACACTAAAATATGGAAAAAAAACTTGTAATTTAGTGAAGTTGAACAAGACAGGTAGCTACACTGTGCAAACGTGAAATTATATAATGCTATAGAAGATTAGCTAAATGATCAACACAATGTACAGTAGGCGTGAACATCCAGGTCAATCATCTGTTCTCTTCCTACCAATGATCGATATGTACCTCGGCGACGAAACATGTATTCTAGCCACACTTGACTTCACCTGTAAGCTCGCAACAAGGCACAACATTCCACCTGTTATAACTTTTGATCAGCCATTATTTTGGAAGGCTTCTGAAATTGTTAACGAAGTTGAAGACTCATGTCCACTAAAAGAAATTGTCTTGTTACTTGGTAGTTTCCATAGTCATGAATCTGTTGGGTGCCATCAGGACATTGATGGAGGGAAGTGGACTGAAGGAAGTCCTAGAAACAATCTATGGCGAGAATGCTGTGGTACACATAATGAAGGAAAGGCTGTGCAGCGTGCGCTTCGAAGACATCTCCTAGTAGACCATAGTGTCTCACCAACCAAATTGTCTCAGAGATCATTGAATGTGACCCAGAGTTTGAGATTTGTCTGCTTGAAATTGAGCAATTATACAAACTGAGGAAGGTATTATAGATGTCGCCACATTATCCAGATCAGCGTGCACGGATATGCTTGCTTGTTCAGTTTCCGCAAAGAAATACGAGTTGTCTGAAATTTCGAAAACTAGCAAGCTTTGGTTGAACTATCAGCGGATGTTGGGAATTGTCCGAGAACTTATCGAGGCCGATCGCACTGGATCATGGGAAACGCATCTCCATACCATATCCGACTCTTTGCCAATATTTGCTGCCGCAGGTCACCCAAATTATCTGAAGTCAGCTTACCTATATCTCCAAACGATTACTGTCTTAGAGATTGAACACCTTGATGTGTTTCAGATGTTCGTACAAGGATACCATGTCGTTCGGCCAAGTGACAAATTGTGGGCTGGACTAGGTTGCAACTTGGTGATCGAACAGACGCTAATGAGATCACTGAAAAGTACTGGAGGGCTTAGGCCTACACGAGGCAGTGGAATGACGGAACATCAGCTGACCATCTGGACGATGTCGTCTGTATCATCTGCCTACAATTGTGCTATGCAAACATTTTGTGAGATGAGCTATACAAGCAGTGAACAGCCAAAGAGGAAACTTCAGCAAGAATTTCAAGGGACACATTAGAACGGACTAAACTGGCTACTACACTCGAACTCTATAGCCCATTGGTGGGCAAACTACGGCCCGCGGGCCGCATGCGGCCCGAAACAACTTTCTGTACGGCCGCGAAAGCCTGAAGCAATTATATAAAAAAATCATCCTAAAATTGCTTGAAAATTTTAATTACTACAATGACTTAATTAATTTTTTCTTCAGATACTTCATCTTGATAAAGACAAATTTTAATCTTTTTGTCGCATTGTAGTAGTTTGTTTTCCCAGCCACATTGTGATCTTGCATGAATGCATGGTTATTATTATTAGTGTCAAAGCAGCCATTGCTACCCAGACATCAAATCAGCCGCTTTTTAACATTGATTCAACGTCTGTAGACGTTGAATCAATGTAAAAAATGACTGATTTGCTGTCTGGGTAAACAACCGATTAGGTCACAATGGAAATTTCTGACTTCTTCCTGTTGTTTCCCGAGACTTTCTTTTTCGTTTTAGTCTTGGAACGAGGCCAAGAGTCTTGGTAGAGAGAGGAGCGACGATTGCAACAGTTTTTCTGATTATGTTAATTCGCTCGCAAATGTATTCTGTTTAATTCGCTCAAAGTGCGTCTGGCAAAGTGTCATTTTGATGTGGGTTGTATTCAAATAAATAATGGAGACAAACATTTTGTATATCTTTTACGTAACACATTTAGGCCTACTGCATATAAAATCTTCGTTTCTTTCATCACTTTAAAACTAAATAAAAGCTTGTGTTTTGACTATTTTAGATTTTATATTTTGACTTATTATCTTAATTATACTATACTGCGGCCCTCGAACAAATTCATATTCTAAATGCGGCCCTCGAGATAAAAAGTTTGCCCACCCCTGCTATAGCCCATTTAAAGATGAGATCACACTGCACAATATCATTACTGGGATGAACGCTGGCGCTGACGTGAATGTACACAAGCTTTTTGCTGTTGGTATGGAAATTGTTGCCAAAATGGATCGCCAGTTGATATTTTCATATTCACATAGACGGAACACAAAGGTGAAAACATTGGCATCAGCGAAGGCAGTCAAGGTTGCAGATGAGCGATTGATAGAACCATCACTCCTGTTTCAGAGGTTTATGGTTGCATCGCAGTCTGGAGACCTAAGCTTGGATGAAGTGATGCAGTACGAACTCTGCCCATATTCACCATCTTTGTTTGAAGCTCAAAATCTATTACGCAAGCCAGACAAACCTGCCCTGCTGGAAGCAATACGGAACTATGCCGCTTCTGTGCAAATTGCTGTTCTTCGGACTGCATCAAAGACAGAGCACTACGTCCTAGATGGGGGTCCTCTCTTACATCGACTGAAATGCACATATAGTTCAATTGTGGATGATTACGTATCTTTCACAACTGGGTTGTATGGTAAAGCAACTGTCGTTTGCGATGGAAATGGAGGGCCCAGTACAAAGGATAACGCACACCAAAGACGGAAGACATCTGCTGCTAGAAAGTCAATGTGACCGAATCTACTAAATTTGTTGAGTGAAGCAAGACTTCCTGTCAAATGATACCAACAAGCAGTCACTCGTTGATATGATATCAACTCGACTAAAATAGTGTGACTGTTATGTTGTGAAAGCAGAAGGGGATGCAGATGTAGACATACTACGAGCAACGGTGGATTCATCTAAACTGAGAAACACCACGCTCATTGGAGAGGATACAGATCTCCTCATTCTGCTTCTCTACTATGGTGATGTAGACTGTGAAGATCTGCACTTCCGATCAGACAATGGGAAGCAAACTATCCACAACATCACAGTTCTAAAAGATTTACTTTGGAATTAGGTCTGCACTGACCTGTTGTTTGTTCATGCATTTACAGAATGTGATACATCTTCCAGAATCTTTGGTGTTGGAAAAAAATCAGTGTTTCAAAAAGTTATCAAGGGAGACTCTGTATTGCGATCATGCTCAAATATTTTTTGTGCACTACACTCTGAACAAGGTGTAGAAAGTGCTGAATGTAAGGCTTTAGTATCACTATTTAACCCTTTACACGCCAACGTTCCCAAAATGGGAACATGGGGTTGAAGTCGCCCACAGCTTTACACACACTTTATTTAAAATTTTTCTCTTTTGGATATTGTTGTTGAATGATTATTGTTTCAGATGCATTTCTTGAAAAAATAATATTTGCAAAATTTTTCCTTTATGAAAGCGATCGATTTAGTCAAAAATCATATTTTTCAGCTTTCGAAAAAAAGTGCTTCTCGAAAACACAAATTAATTTTTTTTTTTAAATATTTGCGTTTTTTATGTGAGATTATCACTAATAACTTGTTTCCCCTACCATTTGTTTCGTTATATTTAACACTTTTCTTCACATAATTAAATTTATACGTTGTTCCCAAAATGGGAACGTTGGCAACATGTGATACACAAATAACGGAATTTATCTCAAAAATGTTCTCACTACTTTCACCAAGAGAACATTTTCACAGCTTGATGCTGTCACAGCTTGATGTTTTCATAGCTTGATCTTAAGCAGAAAACACTTCTATGACCTCTATCGAAGGAACGAAAAGAGCTTGCAGATGGCGAAAAAAAGACAAAGCATCACTGAGCGACCCGAAAGAACTGCGGCCATCCGATAAGGTTCAAGCTTATGGAGGGAAAGCATGTTTGAGATATTTTCTCTGTTCATTACTGATGACACGTTCTCTTTACTCGTAGAGCAAACAAGCTTATATACAAGGAGATACAAGAATAGGATAAACTTCAAAGTTGATGAGGTTGATATGAGAAAACTTATTGGCTTACTAATTACTGTCAGTGGTTACCACAGTCTTCTATCAGAAAATGACTATTGGTGCACAGCAAATGGCATGGAAGCACCAATATTTTCTAAGACCATGAGCAGAGACCGTTTCCGCAATATAAAATCGTACTTGCACCTGGCTGTGCACAATGCACTTGCACAATCACAATCTAGCTAAATCTAAAATGGCCAAGGTAGGCTACTGCCACTGTTAGATCTGCTAAGGTCAAATTGTCAACAATTTGGTACATTTCATCAGTTACTAACCATTGACGAATCGATGGTTCCTTATCGAAGACTACACAGTGCAAAACAATATATAAATGGAAAGCCAGTAAAGTTTGGTTACAAGTTACGGATGTTGTGTAGCTCCGATGGTTATCCCTACAACTTCGAAATCTACTGCGGTAAAGATGAAAGAAGAGCTAAACTTTTGGGAGCACACGTAGTTGAGACAATGTTGTCATGTGTTGCCGACAAAGACCAACATATTATTCTCTTTGACAATTTTTTCACAAGCCATCAACTACTTACCGATCTTGCTGGAGAAAACATCAGAGCATGTGGTGCAATTAGAGAGAACAGGACCGGTTCCTGTCCTCTCTCCAGTGAGAAAACCTTCCAGAAAAGCCTAGAGGAGAATTTGATTACTGATCAGACGGTATTGTAATTTGTGCCAGATGGAACGATAATTGTCCTGTCGCTGTTGCAAGTAATTACTGCGGTGTAGCACCAACTCAAACAGTTCAACGAAAAGTAAAACATAAGGAAAAATCTGTAACACAACCATTTATGATTGCTATGTACAATCAAGGAATGGGGGGTGTGGATGTATGTGACAGGTTGCTATCTTCCTACCGGCCACGACTTGGATTGAAAAAATGGTGGTGGAATCTTTTTGCCCATATTGTCAACATTTCAAATTGTAGCTGCCTTCCGTTTTTATTATCACGGAAAACAATGTTCTGAAAACCACCTTCAGTTTAGGCGCGAGATTGCTCGGTCATTGGTGAAAGTGGAGAAACCTAGGTGTCGACTTAGGGAACCTACTGCACCTCCGTCTGCAACAGTGCGATTCGACTCGTTGAATCATTTGCTTGTATCATCGTCACAAGGAAGATGTGTAGTGTACATGAAAAATACAAGGTCGCGATGCACAAAATGCGAAAAATGGATGCATACGTTATGCAGTGACGTATACCACCAAAAATAAAGTTAGTGACAGGGTATATAGTTGTAGAAAGTACAGTTACATGGTAGAAAGTACAGTGGTAGAAAGTAAATTTGTTGTTTGTGGATCTCTTAAACGTGTGTACTTTTGTTTATTGTCTTTTTCAATGCTATTGTATCAAATAAAGTAGGCTACCCAAGCTTACGTCCAATTCAAATACAAAACACGTTACGATATGTTTTGGTACCTTTACATGCCAACGTTCCCATTTTGGGAACATAATAAAAAACAAACAAAGAAATAAAATTTTTAAATTTTTTTCATAAAATATTCTTAGTTAGACTAATAACTACAATATACAAAAAAATCACGAACAAATAACGAGAGGTAGTCTTCGCCGCCTGTAAAGGGTTAATGGGACAACATCTGACTCGCTCGCATTATTACGTGATGGCTATTTTTGCAAAAAAATTGTGACATCAAGCACATTTGTTACGCCTGAGCAGTTGCCACCAACAGAATATGCATTGAAGTACCATTCATTACGCTGCCACTTGCAAGTGATGGCATGGATGGGCCTAAGTACTCAAATGGACGCTGAAATATGGGATTGGAAAATTCAAGTGGATAAGCTATTACCAGTGATGACGGACAAAAACCCTGCTCCTGACATTCTACTAAAAATGGTTCACTGTAATTGTTCAACTGGGTGCAATACACTCAGGTGCAGTTGTAAGAAGTATAAACTTGAGCGTACAAGGGCATGTGGTCCTTGCCAGGACGGCAACTGTGCAAATATTAACAATGCACCCATTCTAGAAGATACTGATGACTGATTTATAACTCACACCTAATAAGACAGTTTCATGAATTCTGGTATAGGCTATCAAAGTCTTCTTTGAACGTATTTAGTGATGGAAAAGAGTGAATAAACAACATATGAATGAAGACATTGGCATATTGATGTCATCGGAGATGAGGCAAACTGATTAAGTTTTCTGTAAGTCAATCTTTCGCACACGTATTTTTTTACTATATCTCCAAATACTTTAGAATTGTAAATATTCGTGTAGCCTAAATAGGTGAAAACGTCATGATGATGTAATAGATGACGTCAAAAGTTAACGTTAGAATACTATGTTAACCACGGAATCCCAACATGGGGGCCATGAGCCTATTTCAAGGGGGCCTTGGAAACATTTAAAAAATAATAATTTTTTTAATTTATTATCTCTAAGTCCACTCCAACACTATATAACAAAAAAATTTTTTTAAATTTAATAAAAATACTAGTACATTTTGCCCAAATCTGTGGGTTTTCAACAAGGATATTCAATATGACATGCGGCTTGCTCTTTCCACCACCAAACCATAAATTAAGACAATGTCACAGCAAAAACAAGCTCAACCATCACATTAACTGCATATGTAATAACTAATTAATGTATTATCATGTTTATTGTGTGTTGTATTTATATCATTTTATAATCATAAGTACCGGTTACTGTAAAAACAAGTTTTTTAATTAAAATGACGTTTCTTAATTTTTTCAAAAGGTTGATAAAAATAGGGGGGCCATTGATTTTTCGAAATTTTCAAAGGGGGCCACGGTGCAAAAAAGGTTGGCAACCCCTGGTGTTAACTGTTAAGATTACTGGGGTAATGCAGTTTATAGTTAAATTTGCCATTTTTATTGGTTAAGAATCAGTGTTTTTTTGGATTTGGTACCATGCTTGATGCAGATTTATCTGTAGATTTCCATCACGCATTGACGCGGTGATCTGATAATGAAATTTTCTACGGTTTGAGAAAAAGTTTTCTCTGCCTATAAAACGTTGAATGGTAGTTTAATTAATTATATACGAGTATTTCGGTAAAATGGCGGCCATCTTGAATTACGTAATATTTAGACCCTTTGTGACGCTCGAATTTTGGAAAACTTTTGATATGTTGTTCTCTGAACCGAAAACTATTGGAAAACACCAAAAAACGTTTTCTTGCAATTTTTTTCGGGTTGGTCAGCATATTGACCCTACTATTTTGAAATCTCCTGCGCTGACAGCTCGCCACTGGCAATCTCGGGCAAGTGCCTTGAGTGCTCTTGCATACGATGTGATAGTTTCATCATGCTTCTGTTCCCTGGTGAGTAAAAGGTGACGGGCAAAAGTTTCGTTTTTCTCCTTTAAGTAGGCTTTATCAAGTACTTCCTTTGCTGCGTCGAAAGTAGAACAGTCCTCAGCAAGGTCGTACACTTCAGGTGACAAATAGCAGTGCAGTAATGCTATTTTATCTACTGCTGAGAAATTCTGAGAGCTTTGGTCGCCTTCAGAGGGTTCACGGCTTGGCACAGAACGCTGAACTGCTTCAAGAAAGGCGTTAAACGTTTTCAGCCAATGTCTATAGTGCTTAGCAGCAAGTGCCTCACTCGGGTCAAGGTCTAGCACTTTCGGTTTCAACAAACGTTCCATCACCAGATAAATAAGTTGATTAAATGGTTACGATATAAACCAAACTAGAAACATAACTTGGCTTTAATCAACTTAAATTCGTGCTAAACAAACAAAACAAATATAAGGTTAACTAAATATATCTACGGTAGACATAGTTCTGCCCAATTCTATTCTCCTCGTTCTGACAGTACAACTGCAAGATTGATTGATTGATTGATTGATTGTTATGGTTTGTTTTATGTCGCTTTACAACATCTAAGGTCTTTTAGCGACATTCATTATTATAATAGCTATTTAGCACAGTTAGAGCACAGCAGGGCATAGTGAAAGGTGCAATACGACACAACACAACATAATACGATACAGTAGTTTAAATACATCATTAGTGGAAAAGAAATTCTTGTAGGAGGTTAGGCCCACGAAAGGCAGGTACTTCTTTGGAATTGCACGCTTGGTGTTACAAACTGAAACAAAATAAGGAAAGCCCAGCCAGCAAATCAATCGCCTTCCACACCGATTCAATGTCCAAAGACGCTGAATCAATGTAAAAAACGATCGATCTCTGGCTGGGAGCAGACACGACACGGGTGCACTACAGTACAACATGGACGATTACAGTGATTAAAATAATAATTTAAATAAGCTTATTGCAGGAGTTTATAAAAGCCAGCAGATGTGTAGTAGTTGGACGATTTTCAGCAAAATTTTTCACCGATATGTTTATTCCATACGTGCTCAGATTTTGTTCAAGACACTTCCTTTGAGTTGCATATTTACTGCAATGAGATAGAAAATGATTCACAGTCTCAGGGCTCATACATGTGTCGCATAGTCCAGAAGTGTGGCATCCGATCTTGAAGAGGTGTTGGTTTAAACGGCAGTGACCGGTGATGAGTCTAAAGACGGTTGGATGGTCAGGTACTTTGTTTGTTCCTGCACTTTTGATGTCAGGATATATAGATTTGTAGAGTTGGCCTGTGGTACTGTTTATATAGTGATTATTCCATTTTTGCAGAGCTAGATCTTTGGTGAGGTTTTTGACTTCACTTAGGCTGAGTTTTGTGTTTGCGGAGATGGGGGTAATGGCTGATGTTGGTATTGCTGGTATGGCTCCTGAAGCAAGTTTTGCTAAGAAATCAGCAGTTTCGTTTCCAGGAATGCCTACATGACTAGGAACCCATAAAAACTTTACTTTTGTTGTATTTGATATAATGCTGGAATGAAGCAGAAGTATGTCATTGATTAAGCTGTGTTTTGTCCAGGTTGGATTTGAAATCGTCCGTAGTGCACTTAAGCAGTCGCTAATGATGACCGACTTACTTTGTTTGGTCTCTTTTATCCAAATAAGTGCAGCCTTTATTGCAAACAGTTCGGCACTGAACACAGATGCGGATCTATTAATTGTGAAACAGCGTTTTATTCCATAGCGGTTTACAAAAAAGGAAGATCCGGTTTTCGTGTTGGTCTTGGATCCGTCTGTATATATGTTGAGAAATTCTGAGTAATTTTTTGTGAGGTGCTCAGCGACTATTCCAGAGATGGCATTTGGATGGTCAAGCTGGGAGGTTTCAGTTACAAGGGTGTAGTCAGTTATGGGTATATAGACTTCCCAGGGTGGGATAGATGGTTCTTGGATGAGGTTTACGGTAATATTCGTGTCTATTGTCTCGGTGAGGGAATGGAATGGTTGGTAGTTACTTGTGCTGATCAAATTTCTTGGCAAACTTTCCTCGAGGATGTCATGTGCTGGGTGGCGTAAAAATGTCAGAATGTGGGCTTTGTAGTTTAGACAAAGTTGCTCGTATCTAAGTGACAAGGGTAATTCATTGCAGTAGTGTTGTAGGTTTGAAATTGGGGTACTTTTCATTGCTCTGGAGCATATTCTTAGAGCTTCATTTTGTAATGTCAGAATTGGTTGGAGTGTGGTTTTGTTTGTGGCAAAATATGCTTCCATACCATATTCAATAACCGATCGTATTATGGCTCTGTAGATGCAAAGCAGTGCTGATTTTCCTGCTCCCCAGTTTGTGCCCTTCAGTACACGGAGGACATTTAGTCTTGATTTGGATTTTTCTGCAACATGTTTAGCATGGATGCTATACTTTCCATTTGACTGAAATGTGATTCCAAGGTATTTGTAGTCTTTTTTGATGGGGATTAACGAATTTTTTATTTCGAGTGTACACGGATCATATTTACGTTTGTTTGTAAACAGCACAACCGCTGATTTGTTTGCGGAGATCTTGAAGCCCCATTTATCACACCAGTCTTTGGTTTTTAAAAAGTCAGATTTGATTATATTAGTCAAAGTTGAGATGTCTTCTCCAGTTTTCCAAAAACAGAAGTCATCTGCAAAAAGTGCTGTAGAAGAGGTAATTAAGTTTGGTAGATCGTTGATCGCTACGTTGAATAGTAATGGACTAATAACGCTGCCTTGAGGAATTCCGTTTTCTAGTTTTCTTGTGGTAGATAAAGCTTTGACAACCTTGACTTGAAAAGTACGATTTGACAGGAAAGATTTGATCCAAGATAGCATGGCTCCTTTGATCCCTAGGTCATATAGTTTTAGGAGGACTGCGTCGTGATAGACCATATCATAAGCTTTCTCAAGGTCAAGAAATACAGTTTGTACTGATTCACCGTAAGATAAGGATTTTTGGATGGTGTCGTGGAGTCTGATAATATGATCTGTCGTTCGACGTCTTTTTCTGAATCCAGACTGTTGAAGATGGAGTAGATTGTTTTGTTCTAGAAACCATCTGAGGCGATTAGTTACTATTTTCTCCATAGTTTTGCAAAGGGTGCTGGTTAAAGAAATTGGTCTGTAGGAGGAGGGTATACCCGTTGGTTTGTTTGGCTTATGAATTGGAATGATGATTGAATGTTTCCATTTGAGTGGCAGTGTACCTGTCGACCAGACGTAGTTAAACAAGTCGAGGAGGATATTCAAACTGCAAGGGGGTAGATGACATAACATTTGATAATAAATGCCGTCCGCACCTGCAGCAGTGTTTTTATTACCTTTAAGGACTGTCTTCAACTCGTTCATTTGCAGGGGTGAATTGTAAGATTTATTGTAGAAATGGGTTGCCAGTTTTGATTGTAGATTGTTCGAAATTGAAAGACTGGAATTTTCACGGAATTTTTTTGAATAGTTGGTTGAGCTGCTAACTGAGAGAAATTGATCTGCAAGGATGTTGGCTTTGTTGATATCACTTTCTGCTTTAGTGGCAAGAGTGGGAATTCTTTTGGTTTCCTTTATGCCTGAAAATTTTTTAATAATTTTCCACACTTTGTCAAGCTTTGTTTTACTATCGAGGGAACAGCAGAAATTGTTCCAGCTTTCTTTTTTTGCTTGGATGATGGTTTTTCTGGCAATTGCCCGGAGGCGCTTAAAGGCTTGGATGTCTGTTGGGTGTCTGGTACGATGAAGACGTTGTAGTGCTATTTTTTTGTTCCTTACTGCTCGTTTACAATTGTCATTCCACCATGGAACGCCACTTGATTTGAATGGTTTGGTTTTAGGAATTGCTATAGACGCGCAGAGTTGGATAGTTTCGGAGAGGTTTTGGTTAAATGTATTTATATCATTTGAGACAACAGAAGAATTTAGCTTTTCTTGGCATAATTTGGAATACTTTGCCCAATCAGCTCTTTGGAATGCCCATGATGGTACAAACTCTGCATTATCTGGGGAAGAAACATTGACTGTAGTAGCGACTATGCAGTGGTCACTACCCAAAAATTCATTGGTGACATCGGTGATGCATTTGTGACCAAGGGAAGTAGAAGCAATAGTGAGGTCTAGAGTGTTCCATCGGATTTCCGGCTTATTTAAAGACATGTGGGTGGGAACAGTGGTGTTGAGGATTACTGCGTCATGATTTTCAACTACTTCAAGTAGAGCATTCCCTCTATTATTATTGTTGTTGCACCCCCACATGACATGGTGGGCATTGAAATCACCGCAAATTAATAATTTATTATGGTTAGTGAAAATACAGTTTATTTGGTCACCTGCAAATGAGTTTGTGGGTGGGTTATATATACTGCATACAGTTAGGTGTTCGATTTTTATTGCAATAATTTCCAGCCGTGGGTCTGCATCCGGGATGGGTAGCTCTGTAAAGGAGATATTTCTTTTAATGCAGATTCCGACACCACCTCCTTTTCCACAGTGAGCAGGTCTGTCTTTTCTGTAGAGATGATATCCATTAATATTAGGGGAGTATTTAGGAGTTAGGTGTGTTTCTTGTAAGCAAATGATATCCGGTGGGGTTTGTGAGCTTGCTATTAGTTGATTCAATTCCGGGATTTTCCTATAAATTGACCGACAGTTCCACTGCCACACTGTGAAGAACATTAAATTATTAGTGATTTTAGCATGCCCGAGTTTGTTAGAAATCCCATTCTAGAACCTGCTGCATCGGCGATAATTTGAAAAATGTCAATTTCTTTATTTTGGCTTTGAGCGCACGTTGTCTTTGTAATCACTTCTGCTAAAAATGCAAGAAATAGGATTGGGTTATTTATAAAGTGGCCGCTCTCGTCTCCTACGTTGGTTGGTTTCGAGGGTCCGGGTTTTTCCATTGTGACTGGAGTTATATTTATATTGTCATTAGTTTGGTTAGAGGATAGATTTTTATTCAATTGGCTTGTTTGAGTTGTGCTTGCTACAAGAGGAGGGAAGTCCAGATCGTAACTTGGCATTTCTGTATTTACAGCTCTTTGCTGCTTGCAGGCTTCAGCATATGTTAGGTTCTTAGTGGTTTTCATTTTCTGAATGGCTTTTTCTTTCAAGTACTTGGGGCAGTTTTTAGAAATAGCGACGTGATTTCCACCACAATTTGAGCATTTTACTGCTATACTTGGGCATTCGTCATGCTTGTGTTGATCACCGCATCGGAGACATTTGGTTTTAGATCTGCAGAATTTTGCTATGTGTCCAAATCGATTGCAGTTGTAACATCTTAAGGGTTTTGGAATGTATTGCGAGACTCTAAATCGTTGATAACCTATTTTTATTGAGTCTGGTAGTGATTTGCTATTGAAGATTAATAATACAGTAGTAGATGCAATTAGTTCAGCCGATTCAGAATTTCTTTTATTAAACCTTTTAACCGACCTTATGTTCGCATCCTTCAGCGCCGCAAGAATATCTCCATCCTCCATGCCGAGAGGAACATTGTATATTACTCCACTTGCTCCAGGTGGTCTTTTGGCGTAGGCGGTGATCGGAATGTTGATGGTGTTTCCATCCGTCAGTGTCTTTGTTTTGAGGATAACCTCTATCTGGCTTGGGTTTGCATTTATCTGAAGTCCTCCATCTTGTCTTGCTGAGCAGGATTTGTATTCGCCTATTAGATATTGCAGACATCGGTCGATCAGTATCGGCGAATACATTTTTAATGTTTTTTTTTGCTCTCCCGGCTGGTTCAATTTCAATATGACTGTAGTAGTATTGTTGCCATTTTCGTCTGGGTTGTTTTCCGTTTGGTACTCCTCTTCGGAATGCATTCGTTTTCTTTTTAGAGACGGCGTCTCCTTCTTGTTTTCTGGGTCGTCTGTCTCCAGTTTGGTTGAGTTGTTTAAAATTGAGAGCTCAAATTTGTATTTCAAACTGCACCTTCCTTCTTGTTCTGCACCGCGCAAAACACTTGCTTCTCTGGGCAATTCGCAAGCAAAAAATCGGCTATGCTTACTAGAAGAAATCTCACAACCTTCCTCTAGCTTGAAAACTCTAGAATCCACACAACTGCAAGATGAATCAGTGGCAAGGCTAGAGTACAGAACTAGAAAGCGTACAATTACCTAGGGCACACATGATTATGTAAGCGAGTAAACAAGGTGAACTACAGGCAAGCAATCATTACACAAGTCACGATAATCAATTCATCAGCAACCGATCAAGACCATGAATTTATTGACGAAAACTTTTATTGAGAATCATTTTAAACAAATTTTTTCCCAATTTCATTCCCCAAAAAAAATAATAATTAAATTTGCGAAAGTGTTTCCAAATTTTTCTTAGATCTTGTAATACATGACGATTTATCTTCGTCACTCGCCCAATCACTGACTGTGTTGAAGATTTCAATTGCTTTTGTGAAGGCGGCTTTCGCTTCAACTAGTTGGTTTGTTTTTAAAAACGCAACTCCCATATTATTGTGACAATATCCAAATACCTGATACCGATTTGCTTCAACATTGAAAGTAGTTTTCATTAATGTGATTGCGGATGTGTTTATTGTGATCGTTTTGTACCAATCATCTGCTTTGAGGCAGCAGAAACCAAAGTGTTTTAAAAAACAACTAACTTCCTTGCTTTTAAATTTTAGATCAAAGTTATTCATCTTTTCCATAAAATCGAGTATTTGATTCATAAATGAATATTGTTGTTTAATTTGTTCTTGTTTGTTTTGTTTTGATAATTCTTCGGATATTTCTGCCATCACCCAACCAACACGTTCAAGCTTATCTAACCTGCTTTCCCCGTCGTAGTGATTCTTAATAAATTGAAATCTACAACGAGCCAATGAGATTGCGCAATCGCACTCTTTCACATTCACAAATTTCAAAACTAATTTCTTAACATTTTCATCATAAACGTCACGTAATTGATCGGTCAAGCGTGACGATTGATTTGCATCAACAATGGATACAATCGAAACACAAACAACTTCAGCTTCTGCAATGTTTTCCAAACTCAACAAGCATTCCGCTTGGTCAATGCTTGGTTGTAACTTGTCCCATCCTTCGACATGGTCGATGATTATTTGCAGGGTTTCCACCGCTTTTTGAAAGTTGTTTTGTTGCTGATAGGTCGATGCAGTATCTGTTAAGTCATGCAATTTTAAAAACGATCACATTTAAGATTTGTGCCCTGGAATGAAAAAAACTTTGTGATAATTTTTGAGTTTGTAAATATTTGGATCAGTAAATCTTAAGCTGATCGTGAGCTACATGTCCACAACAACGGAAAACCTCTGTCCTTCTGCCCCGAGCCAAGGTACCTTGGGGTGACACTAGACAGATCGCTCACATACCGCCACCATTTGGTGTCACTGCGCAAGAAACTGACATCTCGCGCTGCATTACTGAAGCGCCTGGCAGGCTCTAGCTGGGGGGCGAGGGCTGACACTTTGCGAATAGCAGCCTTAGCCCTTGTCTACTCTTCAGCAGAGTACTGTGCACCTGTGTGGTGCCGCAGTGCTCACCGCCACAACATCGACACTGCCATAAACAGCGCCCTGCGCACAGTGACCGGATGCCTGCGTCCCACACCATTGGACAATCTCCCCATTCTCGCTGGCATCCAACCTGCTGAGCTTCGTCGCGAAGAAGCCACTCTGTCCCTCGGTCGACGGGCACTGGAGCCTAATCATCTTCTCCACCACAAGATCTCTGCCTTCCCAAACGGGCACCCCCGCCGACTGAAATCAAGACACCCATTCGTGCCAGCCGCTCGGCTTCTGATCAACGAAGCTGATGAACAAGACATCTCTGCGGCTACTTGGGCGGACCATAAATGGAATTCTGAATGGAGGTCAAGCACCACCAGACTCCATTCATTCATCCCCGACGCCGACACACGCCCAATCGGCCTGACACTACAGAGACAGGCGTGGGTGCGCCTCAACCGTCTCCGTACGGGCGTCGGCCTTTTCCGCTCAACCATGCACCAATGGGGAATGGCTTCTTCCTCCTCCTGTGAATGTGGTGCCGAGGAACAGACCGCAGACCACATCATCAATGACTGTACCATCTTCAAGCCACCTAACGGAGTGGAAGGTCTGCGCGTCATGGATGATGAAACTAAAGACTGGCTGCTCTCTAGCAGTCTTCCAGTGTAGTCCGGGAACATCGTGAATCTGGGGTGGTAAAAGGATAGACCCTCGGCCCCAGAAGCTCAGACGACGACGACGACGACGACGAGTAAATCTTAAATGTGGTTTTAATTGATTGACCACTTCATGGATGTCACGAATTTAACCGAAGTGTGTTTGGATCTTATGTAGCGCTTGTATTTTCCGCCAGGTGGCGGAAAACAGTTAAAATGTGTTCGGTCGACTCTGTTATGCCTTATTGTGGTCGATACTAAAGACCGTGTTACCCCTCCTCTCTTCGCGGAGGTGTCTCACGGCTGTTTCGGGAGCCATTCATTTTAGTCTGTCTGATGTTGATTGGCAAGTTGAGAAAGTAAATAAGCAAAAAAACAGCTGCACAAGCTCAATATTCAATCAATAGTTTAAATCACGCAAGGCCGTATTTACCATTCCTACACCCTTGGGTAAAAGACCACTCATATTCAATTGGTTGAGAATTTTCCAGTTTTTGATAGAAAAATGTAAAAATACTGCTCGATGCTTAGACTACTGTAGTTTATATCAACGGAGTTTTGTATTGTCGGTCATCATTTGGAATGATCATTCCAAATCAAAACCAATCAATCAATGCCATTTTGTTAAAAAATTTTAAAAAATAAATAATATTATACCCCCTCGTTTCCTTTGAAAATGTCATTTAACAGTTGATAGATTAGTGGGCTACTTGAAATTACGACGATATCGGCAACCAGTAGCGTTGACAGGGATGGTATGGGATCAGCTATATTGTACTCGAGATACTTTTATTTTCTCAAAATCTTTTCCGGGGACTTGTATTTGGAAAAAAGTTCCTAAACACCCATTTGTTTAGATCTATCTTGTTATGTTGGATTATTTTGCATTCATCCCAGCGTCTTATTTTTTTAAGACAAACACTAACACTGTGTCGTTTTTATTTTTCTCTGTTTTTAATTTTTGTTATTCAAAAGTGATGCGTTTTGATGACAGCCTTTCAGTTTGTTTTAACAAAAAACCAAGCCCAAAGTATCTTCTGTAAACTTCCTTGTTATTGTTGTTGACAGAGCCGTGTTAAAACCAGCTTAAGAAGTGATTGACTGTTTGATGGATAAGCTTTTTTGCCGTGTGAGCTTCTGGGGCCAAAGGCTAATTCTTAAATCACGCCAGACTCACAATGTTCCCTGACTAAGCTGAAAGGTTATACCAGAAAGTAGCAGTTTAGTCTTTGGTCATTTCCACTCCTTTTGGTGGCTTGAAGATAGTACAGTCACTGATGATGTAGCCTGTGGTATGTTCCTCGGTACCACATTCACAGGAGGAGGAAGAGGTCATTCCCATTGGTGCATGGTTGAGCGGAAAAGCCTGACGCTCGTGCGAAGACGGGTGAGGCACACCCACGTCTGTTTTTGTAGTATCAGTCCATTGTAGCAAGTGTCGGCATCGGAGATGACCGAATGGAGTCTGGTGGTACTTGACTTCCATTCAAAATTCCATTTATGGTCCGCCCAATTAGCCGCAGAGATGTCTTTTCCATCATTTCGTTGATGCCTTGATTTCAGTCGACGAATTTGCTCGTTGGAAGGAGAAGAGACGTTGAAGTGAAAAAGATTGTTGAACTCCAATGCTCGTCGACTGAGAGAGAGAGTGGCTTCTTCGTGAAAAGGGTTGGATGCCAGCAAGAATGGGAAGATTGTCCAACGGTGTGGGAAGCAGGCATCCGGTTACTATGCGCAAAGCGCTCTTTATGTCAGTGTCGATGTTGTGGCAATGTCGATGTTTTGGCAGTGAGCATAAAGTTTCCAAGTTTCCGGTTTTGAAAGAATTCGGGATAAAACGTCGAAAGTTTATCTCAATCCCCGGAGCAACTCTCCAAAAGGTACCATTAAAAAATCACCTTTGAGCAACAAAGGAAAACGTAAATCCTAGCTAAATTAAGTCATTGGTTTGGCAGTAGCTGATTTGGCGCAGAGGGTTAGGGCGATGGTAGTCATTTGATTGACTTGGGTTTGATTCCCAACATTGCTATTGTTTTTTTTTTCCTCTGTAATTACCAAAAAAACTTCAAAGGGGATTTTTTTAATGGTACCTTTTGGAAAGTTGCATCCCGGGATACCGCAATAAACGAGTTTGTTATGGATAGAAGGCTATTATTTCATGTCGGCAGATTTCATCTTTTTTCAAGTTAATAAACTTTGTGAGATACACAATATCCTTAACCATTTGCGTAATGCGAATACAGTGTATTTTTCACTAATATTAGTTCGTGCACCATTTAGTCCGATGAAAGTAAGGACAACCTGTATTCCAATCACGCAGCATTGCATATCAAGTGTTTGTGTAACTTACCTTGTAATTGTTTAATGGTTGCAGGAATGAAAACTTCTTTCTTCACAGTCTGGGAAATAACTTTCATCTGAACATAAAAAGTTTATTGAATTTGGAAACTTCATAGCTTCATATTTAAAAAATTCCAAACATGGGTTGAAAGATTGATTTAATTTAATTCAACTATTGCAGCGCCTCCCTTATATGGCTGCCAGTACGGCTGCAAGGGTAGCAATTTCATACGAAGATAAAACAACCTTTACAGGCTATTTTGACTTGTTTGAAATTATTCTTATAACGTTTTGTTATTATTTTAAAACTTTTTTATATTCTGTATCGTTTCGATCACAAATTTCGTTTGGCTTAGACCAGGGGTAACAAAAGTTTTGCAACCACGGGCCGCATTGCACTATTTGCAAGTCTTGGAGAGTCGCATTGAATTTTTCACTCATTCTTGTCCTTGGAATTCGGTGTAAGCTTTAAGATTGTATACTGTTGGGTAAGCAATCACGAAACGTGTTTGGTGATACAGCCACCCTACTGATTTGACTCACGTTTAATAGGATCATCCCAATGGCATAGCTAGGGGGGCGGACCACCCCGGGCGGCACGTCTGGGGACGGCACTTTCAAACTACGATTTTTGATTTTGATCATAATTTGATAAAAAAAAACGCATTTCATTTTCACATGCTTTTTCTTGAAGGGGCAGCAAAATCCCTAGCTACGCCACTGGATCATCCGCTCACTTGAACCGTTTTTCATTGATCCGGAATGCAAATCAATTAAGCGCACTTAATCGGACTACTAACCCAGATAGCCACTTAATCTGGTTCAGATCTGGTAAAGATCTGGTCAGATCCATACCCGTCTGGTAAAGATCTGAACCAGATAAAGTGGTTGTTTGGAAACATATAGCCTGTTTAAACGGACCACCCTCCTACCAGAAATAAGTTTTATCGTCGACATTTTTAGGCTTTTTCAAGTCAAAAGTTGCTGTTGGCATTTTGCTATTTTTTTGAAAAGTTATTAGTGGCAAGGTTGCCAGATAGTCTTTTTTTTATTTTCAGCCAAATTGCAACTGAAAGGTAGTCCAAAAGTAGCCTAATCCATTTACAGTTGAAACAAGCCAAAAACTAGCCTAAAATTTGAAAGTTTGCACAGATTAAAGGCACAAACGACATTTTAGCCAGAATGACTTATTTTTGTGAAACTCAGTTTGAAATGAACTGAAACAAAATCAACCACTACACATCACGTGACTGCTAAAATTTTCCGACTGGAAAAGTTTTAAAGTCTTACTTTGTGCACACAAGCATTACAGGGAAGCACGCGACAGGAGTTAAGGCTTACTCTACGGAAGAATGAGCGCAAAACGAAACCGTTATAACACGTAAAAATAAAGAAATTTATTTTTCCCGCCTAATCGGACCAGCTTAGCTTGATCCAGTTTAAGAGGTTTGACTGGGCTGTATGTGCAACTGCAACTCCAGATTATTGCGTAATAGAATGATTACATACCAAAAGTCAAGCACTTAGGCATGTCTGAGTTATTCTGACTTGTTGGTCTTGCAAATTAAAAAAAAAAAACAATCCTAGGCTACAAGTTTTTGAACTTATGCCGCTTCAACTCCAAAAAATCAAAAAAGTCCTGAAAATATGTTCACAATTAAAAAGTTTCTTTCATCAAATGATATAGACTAATTTAAGTAGTTTATCATATAACTGGGGCCGCAGATATTGTTCTTGCGGGGTGCACGTTGGCACCCCAGGTTTTTGACTAAACTATTGTCTCAAACATTTCTAATTTGAAATGTGCAGCCACTTACCTCTCCTAATCTCTCAATGACGTTTTCTAAAGTGATGTTTCGGGACATTCCCTCCACTCCGTTGCCAGGCATCGCAACGGAATTTCTACAAGTTGGACATCTGCAATGGTAAAAATGAAATTTAAGTTTTGTGTTTTGAAATGTTAGACCTATTTGCATTTACCACAAGTTGCAGAGAGACGGATGATGATGATTTGAAAGCTACACAATAACCCATTAAACTTCTTTTGCATTGATATGGGAACTAAAATACAAAAATTTATCAGCAATTTTCTATTTACCTTTTATCTTGATTGTTCTGACAGAATCTAGTTAGACATCCATGGCAAAAACTATGTCCACACGCCAAAATACGAATGGGTCTCTGCAAAGTTTCGATGCATATCGGACATTGGAATTCATCAGTGAGGTTCCCAGCCATTTTACGTTAATCTTGCAAATTATTCTGTTATCGTTTGCTTAAATCTCTGAAAAACAATGAAATTAATTTTCACAAAATATCATATTATTATTCTATCCATTACTTTTCACAACGTTATGAGTGTTAACCAGTGTTGTTGAGTTATTGCATCAACTAGTGATACAAAAAACTTTTCATTCGTTTTTGTGATTTGGATCTTTCACTTTTTCAATGACGCGTTTCTTCTTGATAGGACTACAACTTCTGACGTCAATGTCACTTCTTGTAATTGCAGTTTGACTCTAACCATGGTCAACCTCAGTGCATTGATTTTTTGAGGCGATAATTATTAGTGTGGCTCGTTTTTGAACTAATCTTTTTAATTCTTTCGGGGAGGTAGGGAAATGGTGCCAATGAGTGAGAAAACAATCATGACAAAATTTGAGATTCGTAACAAATTGTCTTTAGCCTCCTCATGGGGCCCAAAAATCGAAAAATGAGGTCAATAACGAATTTTTTTTCAAAAATGTTTTTAGTTTGGGTAGATACAATATTGTTTAGATATATCTAAATATCCTAAAAAAAAATTGGAGTCATTTAAACAATTCCTTCAGCTTCCTCACAGCTTCTGTAAATTTTCATTTTGCTGAAAATTGCGCATTTTTGTTTGTGGTTACATAACTACAAACATCGTCAGTGACGTCTTTTTAAATAAAAAACGTCACTTTTTCCTACCAAATTAACCCAATTTCATTAAAAAATGACGCAACAGCTCAGGGCAGGTCTATAAAGAGAAATACAATGACGTTTTATAGCTGGCAAAATGTCTAACGCAATTATGTAACCACCCACAAAAATGCGCAATTTTCAGCAAAATGGAAATTTTCAGAAGCTGTGAGGAAGCTGCAGGAATAGTTCAAACGACTCCAATTTTTTTTCTCAGGCTAATTAGATATATCTAAACAATATTGTATCTACCCAAACTAAAAACATTTTTGAAAAAAATTTCGTTTTACCCCATTTTTTTTTTTTTTGACCCATTTTTCGATTTTTGGGCCCCATGAGGAGGCTGAAGACAATTTTTTACAAATCTCAAATCTTGTCATTAACGTTTTTTCACTCATTGGCACCATTTCCCCACTACCCCGAGAAAATTTAAAAAAAAAGTTCAAAAACGAGCCACCCTAATAATTATTCTACTGATGACATCATAGTTTTGTTAGGTATGCTGCTGAGAATGGAAGTCTACTCTACAGTTGTATGTTGACATTCTTGCTGCGTTGTACAATGCCACTTTCCAGAAAGCAAATCTGTATTTATACATTGATTTAACGTCTTACAACGACAATAATCAATAGATTAATACAGATTGTTCTAACCCCTTTACTTTCGTTTGCCTTTTCCTGACTGTTAAAGATAAATTAAAACTTATTAGATACTTTCAGATAGAACTGTTGCAAATAAAACGAAAATGCAAATAGTTTATATTAAATAAATCAAGAGTGTGGCCGACTACACTAAATAGATAAATTCAAGTTTATAATTGCAAAGCTTTCGCTACACAATTGTGACGTCATTAGAAAATTAGTAACCTACATATTATTATTTGTAAAAGATAAGATTAAAAGTTCTTTTTTGATGAGCGAAAAAACGCGAAAAAACCATACTTGTGTGGCGAAAGCTCCACCATTTTTAGGCAACAAGCATGATGAGAGATTGAATTGTTAAGCAAGCAAAGGTAGGTATCCGCCACTTTAAAAGTAGCTCGCTACCCTCTACTGCTACTCAAGCTAAAGTAGCGCGCACTACCGCTACCGATTACAAATCGATAGAAGTAGCGCACTACCGTTACTTCTCCCGCTACTTTTGTCATAAACTAACACAGAAAGCACTTTGTGACGTCAAAATGACCTTGAAAACAAACGATATTATTCGTTTACACTTTACACAGCTATTTCTACGTCGTTATTATTATTTATCTGTGTCAGACAAGAATGTCCACATTCGCATTAACAAACCAAAAAAAGATACACAAAAAATAATGAGCATACACAGACCGGGAGCCGGCAACGTTCACCCCATGTGAAAAAGTTACCAATTTCTATTGATACAGCGATGTTCGGTGGTATGTGGATACTCATAATTTTGAAGTCTGCCGGGCCGCCGGTGATGAGTGTGGAAACGGAGGTCATTTTTCATGGCCCAAAAAATGTGCTAAGTCAGCAGAAATAGTTACCGCTTGAAAGTTATCAGCAGCTAGATCACCTTAAGCACGTATTAAATTTATTTTTATTTTAATTCAAGCTTAACTGAAGGTGATCTAGCTGCTAGCAGATCGAAATGAATTTTAGCTGTTTATGATTGAACCGACTCATGTGAAATTTAATGTACCGTATTGTAATTTATCCTTTAGACCAAGTGTTCTCCTCAACGTGGTGGAGAGGTGGCAACGACGATGCTACATAGCCTACTGCACGTTGGCTAAACCCATGGACTTCTAAATAGTAGAATCTGGACTGGAAACCGACTTTACGAAGTGTACAACAGTTGGCCAAAAAGTTACCAGTTCTTATTTTAGTGCTTTTTCAGTTGCTGCCCCACCCCTTCTCGTACAGTACCAGCACTGTACGAGTTAGGGTTATTCGCTAAGGGAGGTTTTTGGATACCGTAGTAACAATCCCTAAACTTGGCTGTTGGTCCACTGTTGTACCAACTGTTTGGCCAACTGTTGTACACTGCGTTTCCAGTCGAGATTCTACTATTTAGAAGTCCATGGCTAAACCACTCTGGCTTGAGAAAAGACGTGCCAACCCAGAACTCTATGAATCCCTAGAAGCTCGAATAGTTAAACAGAACAATTTATATTTGGGACACTTATTGAAAAGCAAATCACTAGAAAAGAGACGTCACGATTGGTTTGGTCAGCGAAGAAAGAGGAAGGGTCGTCTCGAAACTAGATGGCTCGATACTGTGACAACTGACAGCGGGATGGGCATGGAAGAGCTGAATGAGGTTGTGAGGAATCGAGAGTTATGGAGGGAGAAAGTTTATAGAGCGAACGAGAGTTGAAACCGAACGGATGATAATGAACGTAACAAAGTTAACAAATACCACAAATATATAATTTAACTTGGGTGGAGTAAAGAAGTTATTTTTCAACCACACACAGTTATAAATTCAGCGAGGTATGTTGAGCAAGTTAAAGTTGTTTCCAAATGTTTAGACAATATGTTTGTGTTATACTGTATGTTCTCTAGCATTTCGTCTTCGATGTAAAATTAGCTTTTGCTTCTAGCATTTCGTATTTCTTGTAAGACCAGTTTTCTTTTAAAGGCTTGATAAGGTCTATAGGCATAGCCGAAAACATTTTATGTCATATGTTATGTTATTGCTGAGTTATGTCTGTTTCCGGTTTAAAAAATATGCCCTCGAAGATGCGCTTAAACTTTATGGGTCTTAAGTTTTTAGGTCATAGAAAAAGTGATAATATTAACAACAATAAAATAAATTAAAACTTATCATTAAATCTGATGCAAAAGTTTCACCATGTTGTAGCCTACCTTTCCAATTTTTTAGTTAACACAAAATCTTTTCATATAACTTTGCCAGGTAATTGTCAGAAATTCTACCAACTAAATATATTTCATAACTAAACTTTCTTTCATACAGAAATACACGAAAAGTTGCATCAGGTTTGTTGAAAAGTGTCGAAAATAATGCAACTGTTAACACTACTATTTGGTTTTACGAATCAAAACTTAGGCGATATAGCGATATAATCCTTTATTTTCCTTACGTCTGAGATTCACCATGCTGACCAGAGTTGCCATGTAACCTAAATTTAATCTTTAGTAATGTAAAAAATATGTTTGATTATGCAAAATATTTCTTTCAATTTTCTTCAAATTGTTTGTAGAGAGCGAAATGTTTGATGATTTTCTTTCCTCACTCGCCCAATCGCTGGCTGTGTAATAGATTTCAATTGCTTTTGTTAAAAGCGGTTTTGCTTCAAATAGTTGGTAAGTGTTTTTTAAATTTAAGCGCAGCTCCAAATGAACTCTCAATGCTGACGTCACTGCTCCTTCTTGCAATAATTATTTGGCTCTAGCCAGAGCCGTTGAAAAATAATTTGGCCCGGTACCAACAAGATCTTTGTGGTCCAAGTCAAGACACTTTTATGAAATACGCATTATGCCCAAGGAATACTCAATGACTTTTCCAAGTTTCCAGTTTTCTTATAAAATTTACAAACCCCTAATATCATCCCGCGTCCAAAAATACCTTCTGGACTCAACGCTACTGATTTTAACCATCGTCAACCTCATTGCATTGATCTCTTGAGGGATGATTTGTCCACTTATGACATTATAGATTTGTAAGCTATCCAGTTGAACAACAGAAGGCTATCTTTAGTTTTATCTTGACAACGTCTTCATGATCAGGTTGGTCTTTCCTCCATGAAGAACCCAATAAAGTTCTGATGGGTTTCATTAGTAGAGCTACCTTCTTGCCACGTTATCACTTTGGCTTAACAGAAGCATTCTAAACTGATGTAAAAACAGGTTGTCTGGTGTATCTGACTATTCGGTATTTGGAAGTTTAACACATAAACTTCTGATTGATTTGATTGGTAGAATTACAATTTCACTGCGTCATCACATATTGCTTACGACGCTGCTTAGCTTGAAATGATAATTCATCAAACTTTCGATGGAAGCCCGCAAAATTGATTTTGAAAACTTGTCTCAATGTCAAACCAAGCTTTATCTCATATAACATTTTCACTCGAACACAATTGAATTTAAACTTCATAGCACATGAAAGAAACAGGAACCACTTGCTTCAGCGCAAGAGCTCAAGTCGATTTGTGGGATTAGGATTTCCGAAACAGTGGTTCACGCATCACTGGTTGTCTGTGGCGACTAGAAATGTAATTGCAAAAAATTTTTTTTTTAACGCAAAAAACACGCCATTTTTTGTTTTTTATGTTTTTTTGTTTTGTTTTTTCATATTTTTCTGGAAAAGTAGGAATCTTTACCTAAGTTCGTAACGTTCAATGCCACCACTGAACTGTGGGCAGACAATTGGAAGAGGTTTAACACCTTTGTAGCGGCACATTCAGTCGCAGCAGCAGGTATCTTTACCTAAGTTCGTAACGCTCGATGCCACGACTGAACTGTGGGCAGACAATTGGAAGAGGTTTAACACCTTTGTAACGGCACATTCAGTCGCACAAGACAAAGTGCCGCAGGTTTTTCTCACCAATCAATCACGTACAATCTACAAAATGTTAACAAATTTGGCTGGGCAGGAAACAAACCCAAAGGAAGTCAACGATCTCACCATGACGGAAATTACAGATTACATGGCTCAACAATTCGACCCAAAACGCTTCATCGTAAGGGAGCGATTCCGTTTCTGGAGCGAAATGAAGCGCAAGCCCGGTGAAACAGCTCAAGAACTAGCCGTCCGCATACGCCAGGCAGCTGCCACCTGTGACTTTTCGTCCATTTCAGATCCATTGGATGAAGCTTTACGTACTCGTTTTATTTGTTCAATAGGTAACGAGGCGGTGCTTAAGGCGTTATTCAAAATCAGAGCTGATGAACTTACTTTCAAACGTGCGGTGGAGGTTGCATCAGAAACCGAAGAGGCAGCCAAGGTAGCCAAAGAAACTGTTTACGGCACTCCACCGGCACCGGTTGCGAAAGTAAGGACCATCAGCAAACCTCCAAAAACTAGGCAGCTTACAGGTACTTTCTTTACTTTTAAAAATAAAGAATGCTATCGCTGTGGTAATTCCAACCACAACGCCAATGACTGTAGGTTCAAGAAAGCCACCTGCCATTTCTGCAATATTGCGGGACACTTACAGAGTGTTTGCCGAAAGAAAGCTAGACAGTTCAAATCTTCTAAAGTAAATCGTATCGAGAAAATTAACATGCTCTCTAGTTCTTGCAGAAAACCTGGAAATTCAAAGTTGGAAGTACCGATCTCCATTAATTCGGTACCACACACCTAGAACTGGACACTGCTACAAATGGAAATTTCTTTTCAGCGACGTCTGGATTCGGGTAGGCGCACCTCAACTGCAAGCACCAGTGTCGCAGTTCCAATCTGCTACCAAGCATCTATGTACCAATCACGGGTTCTTCCACGGCCGGGGTAACTTTTCCTTCCACGGGAAGGTCAGATAATATTCCTTTTGTAGTCACGACAGTCAAAGGACTAAACTTGTTAGGTCGTGATACAATTTCGTCTTTAGGAATTTCTATTGATAAGTTCCTTCTGTCTAACTATTCTACTTTACAGAGCATCCAGTCATGCGACAAGCCTGATAAGAGTCTGGAGAAAGCATGCTCCCTCTTATGTGACGAGTTCAAAGATGTTTTTAAACCTGAACTCGGGTGCTTACGAGATTATGAACTAGACATAGATCTTAAGTCTGATGCGAAACCTGTTTTTCTCAAACCTAGGCCTGTACCTTTCGCGCTAAAGGAGGACTTAGCACAAGCCTATGACTCGGGTATTGCACGTGGTATATGGACACCAGTTCAGTTTTGTGATTGGGGCACACCGGTTGTTCTAGTTCGTAAGCCTTCAAACTCTTCAGAAGCCAAGGCCAAGCTACGCATATGTGGCGATTATTCAGTCACAGTGAACCCTTCCCTGAAAACCCATCGTTACCCGTTACCCTTACGAGAGGACTTAATGCAAAACTTGGGTGGTGGGTATGGTTTCAGCAAGATAAACTTGGCTGATGCCTACAATCAGATTAGACTTGGTCCTGACAGTCGAAAACGACTCGCATTAAGCACTCACCGTGGCGTACTTTTACAAAATGTTTTACCTTTTGGCATACTTTCTGCTCCAGGTTATTTTCAGAAGATCATGGACGACCTTACAGCCGATTTTCCAAGGGTCGCAGTCTACCTAGACGACATTCTAGTCAGTGGCACTACTGCTGAGGAGCATCTCCAGAATCTTAGACGGCTCCTCGATCGACTTCACTCAAAAGTCCTGAGGTGTAGAAAGGACAGGTGTAAGTTTGCACAACCTCAGATAGAATATCTTGGAAACATTTAGCCAGGCAGGGAATCTCGAAAGGTCCTAAGGTAAACGCCACAGTGGAGATGTCTGCCCCCACTGACGTATCTTCTCTTCGTTCATTTTTAGGTTCCTTACAATTTTATTCGAAATTTCTACCGTTGAACGCTTCCACGGTAGCAGAACCACTATACCATCTCACGAAAAAGGACATTCCTTGGAGATGGGGAAAACAAGAGGAAAACTCTTTTGTTCAGTCATAAACAGATAAAACCAAGCAACCACAAGGCATTTAACATAATATATTAAACTGACCATAAACTATAAACTACGAACGTTTTCGGCCATACACATGTTAGCCCTTTTCAAGTAACGAAAGAATAATAACTGATTTTACATCTACATTGAAATAAATAACTGATTTACACAATGAACTGAAAACGAAATGCATAAGAATGAAACGGCAAAGCAGAGGAGAAAGGCACATCACAAGGCGGTTAATTCCGCGAGGCAAACACGCATCATATGATGAATTAAGAAAATACGTTAAGCAAATAAGAAGCACCTGCGGCAAACAACTGCGTATTGATGCTCGGATTGCATGATTTTATTAGCAAAGCCTTGTGGATTTTAGTGTCAAATTTGGTGAAACATTTACGCAAAACTCTAAAAGATTTCAAGGATGGTTTGTTGTTTAAACATGGTTGGCAATCGAATATATGGTCTTTAATGGCACTTCTTCTGTTCAAAATAGTTAAATCTAAGTGCTCCCTCACTCTCGTGGCCAAATGCCGCGTGGACACACCAATCCCTATGTACAGTTCGCGTCGTGCGAACAAGTGAACTTGTACATGACTTTTGAACACAAGCAGGAGGGAGTCCCAGGTTTAAGCTGAAAATAATAACCCACTTTAAATGTTTTATATACGGGAATAATTTTTTTATTTTTTTATTTATTTGCAATCAGACTCAAAGTCCATAGAATTCAAATTTTTAACAGTCATCACACAAAATATCAGACTAACACAACATCAAGCAGGCTACATCAAACAACGTACAAAATACTGTTGTAGTGAATATAAAATGTAGAATTAAAATAGTAATCAGAAGACATAACATTGCGCAAAAGTGGATTAAATGATCTTTTGTAATGTTCTACAAATGCATAGCAATTTTTTCTTAATAGAGCATCAAATGTTAACACGTCGTTCTGTACCTGATACACTCTAGCACTGTCGCATCTCGACAATTTGTGGATAATTCTGTACGAGTTGTTGTAAGCAACTCGTATGCAATTTAAAGTAGAAGTTTTATAGTTACACCATAGTTGCGAACCATACATTGGCATACAATATGATTGGTAGGTTACATTACATTTTTAACTTCGGTAGAGCAATTTCCTAACTTGGACCGAAGCTGATTGGCAGCGACATAAAGAGATCGCACTTGCCTTTTAATATCTGCGTTATCACTGATGGTATCATCAATCAGTATACCTAAATATTTCACTTGTCCAACAAATTTAATTTGTGTATTATACAGCCGCATGCATGGAGAAGTCAAAACTTTAAATTTGCGACATTGATGGACCAATCCAACAGTTTTGTTACAGTTGAAAATAATGTCATGTCTAGAAGCATAGGATTACTCATATTCAGGTTGAACTTCATTTTACTAAAACTTGACATGTTACTCACAAAACGTTTCGATGCTTTACCGATAAAGGGAACTGTTAGAAAGTTTTTCAATTCATGTTCGTCCGCTTGAAAGTGCGTAGAACATAAATCTAAAAACCTCCTGAGCTCTCCATTGAAAAACCATGTGGGGTAGTTGTTCGCATTAAAATAAGAACGTAAACGATTGACTTCATTATTAAAACTATCAACATTAGAACAAATATCTTGTGCTCGCTTGAGCAGGCACTAGTACTTGTAGGTAGAAGGACATAAGGCATTAAAATTAAGAAGGAGGTTGGTATTGTTCAGCTTAGGCACTATCTTTCTACTGATGAGGTTCTTACACATTTCAATGCGTCACTTCCGGTAAGTATCGCATGTGATGCTTCTAGTGTGGGTATCGGTGCTACTTTGTTTCACCGTTACCCAGATGGCACAGAACGGCCTATAGCAAACGTTTCAGAGATATTAACAGCCTTTAAGAGAAACTATAGCCAAATTTAAAAATGAAGCTTTGTCGATAATTTTGCGCTAAAGAAATTCTATCAATATATTTTTGGTAGATCATTCATTTTGGTCACTGATCATAAACCATTGCTTAGTTTTTTTGGCCCGACCAACTCGACACCTTCTTTGGCAGCAAATCGTTTGGCTCGTTGGGCACTCTTTTTATCGCAATTTACATACACTATTGAGTACAGGAAGACGAAGAATCATCAAAACGCTGATGCTTTTGAGTCGCTTACTATCAGGAGGGGATAAAGTCTTCGATGAGGAAAGTGCGGATGACATTGACATCGTCTGCGCTATCGATGCTTTGGATTTGCAGGTCCAGACCCCAAATGCTGCCTCACTACGTAAAGAATCTTCTAAAGATCCTATCATTTCCACATAATGCGTTTCATTCATGAAGGATGGCCGGCCAAGTCTTCTCCACAAGACCGTTTCGTAAGTACGCAGACTCTCTACTTGTTACGGATGTCTACTTTACGGTTTCAGAGTGGTCATCCCTTCCAAACTTCGTCCTTCCGTCCTTCAGTTGCTTCATGAAGGACACTTTGGCATTAAGAGAATGAAGCAGTTGGCAAGAACGTCCGTCTACTGGCCAAACATCGATCGAGACATAGCGGAACTTTGTCACAAGTGTAGTACCTGTGGCAAACACCAACCGCAGTTTAAAACCCAGGTCCAATCATGGACGGTTCCAGAAGCACCGTGGAGTCGCTTACACATAGATCATGCGGTAGAATTCATGGGTTACCATTGGTTACTCAGCATTGATGCTTTTTCTAAATACCCATGTATTCATGCTACTACTTCCTTATCTTCAACAACTACTATCAACCTGCTAGAAGAAGATTTTTCTCATTTCGGCTATCCCCATACTATAGTTACCGATAATGCTACTACTTTTAAATCCACAGAATTCCAAACTATAAGTAGAGGGGTATGGTACACATCACGGGTGCCCCTTACCATCCGGAAACCAATGGAGCGGCGGAGCGCCTCGTACGTACGTTCAAGCAAGCACTTCGCAAATCTTCCCTACCCCCCAAACAGGCCGTCTTGGAATTCCTACAGCAATATCGACCCACGCCCACTCCGAGTGGCTACTCTCCAAGTCAATTACTCAACAATCGTCAGATTCAAACCAAGATCGACACGCTTCTACTCACATCGTCTCAAGTGGTACCCAGACAAAACACTGGCAACACGGATGCCTCCGAAGGTACGAAACAACATTTTAAACCGGGAGATCCCTGTTACGCGTTATCCTTCACTCCACGACGAAACCAGGACTCTCGTTGAGTTCCAGCCGAGGTAATTAAGCGACAGTGCAGTCGAATCTTCCTGGTACGTCTATTGCCACACGGTCCGACGTGGAGGCGTCATATGGATCAACTACAACCTCGCTATGCATCATCGGAGGACCAGGAGCCGGGAGAAACTCCTGCACCAACGGTCGACTCCTCCGCTGTCTCCACCTCAGCTCGAACGGATTTGGACGAGACACCTAGTGTACCGGAATTCGGGCCACACAATCCACGAAGGTCGAGCCGTTGCCGCAGACCTCCGGCTCGTTTCCGACTTTAAGTTTTATTGTTTCATTCGGTGTCTTGTTCATATTTTTCTTTGTGTATAAAAATTATCGGGGAAGTGTTATAGTTGCCATTTAATTTAAGTTGATTTTATGTAACTTGTGGCCAGCCTCGCTACATAATCACATTCAGCGTTTTCTGGTACAGACGTTGGAATTGATTACCACCGCACTGCGCGTGTAATCAATTAAGCGTTCTGTACCTCGTTTTTCATTTGCATGCTTTGCGTTTCTTTGTTGCTATTTATTGCGTTGCCTTTGAATAATGTTTTGAATAAGTACAAGAGGTCAGTGGTTTTTCATTTACTTGGTTGACGAATTATTATTACTTGTTGGCAACCTTACTTACTTCATTTCTATTATATGTCTGAAAATACAACAGATACAAAACAAACATCAAAGATGAAAACTTATTTTATTTGGGAACAAGAAGAAATTTAATGAAACTAACAAACACCTGATGTAGTAAGAGTTTATTTGCTTGCTACGAACTAGGCTAGTTATGCAAGATCAGAGTCCTCAGATCAAGGGTTTTTAACCGGGGGTAAATTTACTCCCGGGGGTAAATTTACTCCCTGGAGGTAAATTTCACCTACCGAGGGGGTAAATATACTGAATAATCAACTAAGAATTTCAGACAAAATTAGATCTGTGGAGTAGAAGAGTTCATAAAGGAATTTACGCACATTTTCCAACATTTGATGATTGGAAAGTCAGAAGTCGTAACGAGATTTCTGACCTTGACGTCAAAATATCCCAGCACCTTGCCGCCTCAAAAAAGAACTTTGACGGTTACTTCGAAGGTGAAAGTTTTAACAGTAGCCTACTGCTCTTTGTATAACTCATCCCTTCGAAGCCAGGTTAGAAAGTATTGCTGACGATGATCGTTGTAAAGATGAATTGATTGATCCTCAATGTTCAACAAAATGTTTTGTTCCAAATTCTTATCGTGCAATGGTGACTTTTCCACGTTTTGGTGTGGATTAGTTCAAGAGTTTCCTACGCTGACTAAGCGACAAGCGTGCATTTGAAGTTATGATACCTTTTCCAACTACTTATCTGTGTGAAGCAGGGTTTTCTTCATTGTTGACTATTAAAACAAAACATCGATCTCGCTGAGTTCCCAAAGACGACATACGATAGCTCTTTCAACGACTGTTCCAAGACATTATTTTTCACAGGACCCCGCCAAGAACAATCGTGTCTTCGGCAAATAAACAGCTTGTTTTTGATATTTGCCAAGGTAAACCCAGACAAAAAAGGATGTTTTGCATTTCTTCGCATGGTTGACTGAACACGATGACATCACAAGAGGCCACCAAAATGGTGGGGGTAAATTTTACTTTTTTCATTCGGCAAGGGGTAAACGAGACAAAAAAGGTTAAGAACCCCTGCCTCAGATGGATAATCTGTTGTGTTAGGATAAGGAATGTGAGAAGATGTGAAAAGGAGTCTGACTCAATATCAGAGCTGTCGCTATCACTGCTGCATGTTTGATTGGATTTTAAAGGGCTTCTTCTGCTTGTTGTTGGCAAATGCACATCAACTGGAACAACCTCTTGACGTTGTACTAGAAAAGGTGTGGAGTGCTGGTCAAAAGTGCCTTTGTCACTGGTGGAAATAACCAATTCCATCAGTTTGAGGTTCTGGCTTACAAATACGAGTTTTTCAGCATACTCATGTGTGAGTTTGTTTCTTTTTTTAAATGTACATGCGCGTGAGCTGAGAAGCTTCTTTCTCATGCAGCTGAAGTACATGGAAGTTCCAGAACCCGAGTTGCGACTTTCGATAGCTGACATTGTCTGCACAAGTCAGTCCACCAAGCTGTGAGTGAAAGTGTTTCAGAAGAAAGTGATGCCCACAGAAACTCCAAGCTAAAAAAGTCTTGTTGACTGGAAAAGTTTGCCAGTTCTGCCATAACTTTCGTTTCGTCTACAATCTAGATCTGGCATTGCTTCACTCAAATTGTAGACTTTCTCAAGTTGAGATCTACAAAATTGCAATGAAAAAATATACCAGACATATAGTTTCATTTAATCCATATCCTCCTAGCGTCAGTTTAATCTGAGGATGCAAAAGAAGAGTTGCAATCATACCGATGTCGAATTAAACTGACGCTCGGAACAGGGGGTACAGGTAAAACTCGATTTCTTTAATGAGCAAAATAGACAGTATCACACTAAACGAAATCAGGCAAAGGATAAAAGCTGCAAAACGTGGATAACAGTTTTATAGTTAAAAGTTCTCTTTAGACAAAATTTTAATAGATTTGCTTTTTCTACGTGTTTATGATCATCTTATTATCTTATTTATTGGCCTACAGTCTTAAAGTTATGCATAGTGTATGATTTTTTTTATGATTTTTTCATATACCTACTTTGAAATCTTTTAACACTATAATTAAATTTCATAATCATCTCAATAGTATTGCATTATTTATTATTTGTTGCAGACTATACTGAAGAAGCAAGACTTGTGTGGCGAAAGCTCTATAAATAAATTGATTTTTCTGATTTATTGTGATACTGTCTACTTTGTTTCAAATATTTTATCACACTACGCATCCTATTGGATCATCAGTTAAGTCATAAGAAGATTTGATGAAAAATTTAATTACGAAGTTTTGTTTTGGAATCGTTAAATGATGACGTCATAAAGCGACAATAAATTTTGATTATTTGCGAACATTTCAGTAGTTTCTTTGCGATTGAAAGCAGGTGCAGATTCCAAATTGACCTATTGTAAATTACCGTTTGCAATCAACAAAGTTACTTTGTTAGACATGAAATTTTTTTGGGTATAGGCTGGGCTTAGGCTATTATTTAAACAAGAATTTGGTGAAAATGTTTAACTAACGTTATTTTTATTTGTTATTGATGTCTTTTGAATCTAAACTATTGACATTTTTGTTTGTTGGCTTATTTGTAGCAAAAAAGAGTTTGTATTTTAGCATAGAACAAAATTAAAGTAACACAATTTTGCATTGTTTTACCTACATTCTTCTGTTCCTAGCGTCAGTTTAACCTGACAGCAGTACAATCATTCCTATTTTACAAATAAATACCTATTAAAAAAAAAACATTCAATGCTTTCGAGTTACCCCTATCTAAGCCTTCCTTGAAAATATGAACAAAAAACTCGGATTCAGGAAGATATGAGTTAAAGTACTAAGTTATACGAGTTATGAGACTGTTTGTTTGTTGAAAGAGAAGCTATTGCAATGAGTTTACCCTAATTGTTGCATATTGTGACATTTAATGTCAAAATATGTAAAAAAAAATAAAATAAAAAAAAAACGAATAAAAAAACTAAAAAAAGATCGTTTTTTTTAAACCAAACAAAACGTTTTTTTTACATCTCTACAGTAGCGACGACTGTCACTTTGTACATTAGGTCAATATGTAGTCCTTGCATTGTACAATAGTATGCCATTGTCGTGAAGTGATTTGTATTTGAAATGTGCAGTTGATGATAATGCTACTTGATTGTGGTGGCAGATGATTTTTGTGCTAAATTATTACCGCGCTCGACATCTTGCATACAAATCTGACATTCTACAGCGCTTAAAATTCCATTTACGTCACATCGCCAGCTTACGGCCTTGATTAGAAAAAGAATCTTAAAGAGTTCCGCAAGATTTCCTAATTTTTTAAGGAAATTGATTTCTTGCTTCAATATAAATCTGTGTGATTATGAATATTTAGATCATCGTGCCGCACTCACACACCAAGTAGGCCAATTAGTTACACAAGAAGTTGAGTGCAGACAATACCCGAAAAACCATCATTGACAGTTGTTACTTTTTCATTGTTATGCTATTAACAAAGAAGTTGTTCCTTGATTCGGGGCCTGGTATCTCATCGGTACTGATCCTACGGGTTTGGTTTTACAAAAAGACAAACGTCTATTTATGTTTCATAGAAGCTGTAGAAAAATTAGTTTATCTTCCACTTATTGAAATGTAACAAACAAGAGACGGAATAGCTCCAAAAAGCTGACCGCTTGTTTGTTTTTTGAGGCAGTTTCGTGATCTCATTGAGAAGTTTCCAGTCGGTGCCGTCATCGCTGAGAGGAATATTGGAATGCTCAAAAATTTTGTGATAAGAAGTCAGGATGAAAGCTGAAGGCAGAACCTGTTTCTGGCGATTGCATTTCATCGAATGCACAATAACAAGAAAAAAAGAACAGGGCAAGGCGTTAAAATATAAACTGTAAACATTTGGTTTTGCTGGTTATCTCTTGTTTTCAAAGTTGTTAGCATTATTCATATTTAATAAGTCTTACTAAAAAACAGTTCTTTTCAACCCGTAGCATAGCGGTACCACTAGTACCCACTTGTGTGAATAGGAATTATGTATGACTTTTAATTTTTGTGATGTGCAATAGTTCAAATGAGCCTAATACAGTAAGAAGTGGGAATAGAAATGGTCCAAGTAGCAGTAGCGAGCGCTACTTTTGGTCCCAGTAGCGGTAGCAATATCGTGCTACTATCCAAGTAGCGCATGCCCACCTCTGCAAATAGCAACAGAACTTTTCACATATTAGAGAAATAAGATCTATAAATGAATGTCCATCTATTGGCAGCACTGAATATACAATAATGCGATGGATGAGAACTTAAAGCTGGCCAAGATTTAAGTGAAATGATCAAGTTTTGTTGTTGTAATATTTATTTACGAAAAGCTATCTATCCCTAACATAACTTAAGTTATATAACACTGGGCAACGAAATTTGAGTTTTCCGCCTCGTTAGCTCAGTGGATACGCGCCGGCTCAAGATCACGCGACGCTGGTTCGACTCTCCGGGTGTGCGCTTGAGCAACGCATTTCAGGACTGCTCTCCATTCAGCGGCACCTAGTGAATGGAATAATTTCCCGGCAACAAAATTACAACAATCGGAAAACTTCACTCTGCCAATGTCGGTAACCAGCCCTGCGTCAAGAGCCTCTACAAATATGCGAAACTACCAGGAATAACCTATCAAGGCTTTGTCAGTCCGAGGATAAAGAAGCAAAAACCAAACCAGTATGTGTTATATACATCAGAATAACTACGGTGACTTATAACTTGGTAACTCAATTTATTTTAAACAAACCATAAAAGACCAGCATAGCAACACTTGTAGCAGGCACAAAGAAAACACTTCAGTCTGTAGCACATCAGTTCAGTTCAGTTGTTTTTATTGCTGACCATCACAACAAAAAAAAATATATATACTAAACATAGCAGAGGTCTAGAAAAGGATAGAAACGACAAAATGCGGACATTATAACGTGCATGATACCAAAGCAGAACAATCAGTTTAAAATATGGCACAGTCGCAACACCTAAATAGAATTTTAAAAAATTTAGAAGAAAAAGAAAAAGCAAAAAAATGCAAGTGAATTATTCATTTTTAACAATTTAGATAAGTGAAAAAAGAAAAACAAGATAATGTTCAGCAATACACACAGTAAACAACATAACAAAAAAAACTGGAGGTTTGACGCATTGCTTTTATATTTTTGGTTCTTATCTCGAGTTAACTCGTTAAGTGGGTAATTAATTTTTTGCCACTCGAGTTAGTGTGCGCATTTAATTTAACGACTCCCAGCATGTGTCGTCGCATTGTTACTTTGTAGAGTGTTGGAGATTCTCCAGCCCACAGCGTAACAAGCTTTTGTTTTAATTTTCTTTTGTATTTTTTGCTTCATTTTTTCGTTTTTTTGAAAATCTTGAAATTATTTTATAAACGTGTGTTCTTAGACAACTATGACGTAATCAATGCTATTTGTGAACCATAAACAATAAAAATATTTTATTACGTCACAAGGCACGATAATCAATTCATCAGCAACCGATCAAGTCCATGAATTTATTTTAAGACGAAAACTTTTCTTGAGAATTCATTTCAAACAAATTTTTTCCCAATTGCAATTCCAAAAAAAAATTAATTTTGCGAAAGTTTTCTTTCAATTCTTTCCAAATTGTTTTTAGATCTAGTAATACTTGACGATTTATCTTTGTCACTCGCCCAATCATTGGTTGTGTTGTAGATTTCAATTGCTTTTGTGTAAGCGGCTTTAGCTTCATAATGTTGCTTGGTGTTATCAAGCGCAATTCCCATACTATGGTGGCAATGTCCAAATACAAGATACCGATTTGCCTCAACATTGAATGCTGTTTTCATTAATGTGATTGCGGATGTGTTTATTGTGATTGATTTCGACCAATCAGATGCATAGTTGCAGCAGAAACCAAAGCGACGCAAAAACCAACCAATTTGTTTACATTTAACTTTTAGATCAACCTTATTAGTATTTTGCATTAAATTAAGAGTTTCATCCATAAATGAATATTGTTGTTTAATTTGTTCTTCTTTGTTTTGTTTTGATAATTCTATGGATATTTCCCCCATTAACCAACCAACATTTTCAAGCTTATCTAACCTGCTTTCACCGTCGTAGTGATTCTTAACAAATTGAAATCTACAACGAGCCAATGAGATTGCGCAATCGCATTCTTTCACATTCACAAATTTCAAAACTAATTTCTTAATATTCTCATCATGAACGTCACGTGATTTATCGGTCAAGCGTGACCATTGATTTGCATCAACAATGGATGCAAACGAAACACAAACAACTTCAGCTTGTGGAATTTTTTTTAAACTCAAGAAGCATTCCGCTTGGTCGATGCTTGGTTGTAACTTGTCCCATCCTTCGACATGGTCGATGATTATTTGCAGGGTTTCCACAGCTTTTTGAAAGTTGTTCTGTTGCTGATATGTCGCTGCTGAGCCTGTCAAATCATGAAATTAGAAAAACTATCAGAAATGAGTTTTGTGCAGAGGAATGGAAATAAATTTTGAACTTGTAAAGATTTAGATTAATAAATCTTAAATGTGGTTTTAATTGATTAACCACTTCATGGATGTTATGGATTCAACAGAAGTGTATTTGGATCTTAGGTAGCGCTGGAATTTTGCACCAGGTGGCAGCACACAGTTAAAATGTTATTCGATCGACTCATCGACTCATTGTAGTCGATGTTTAAAGCCGTGTTAAACCCCCCCTCCCCTTTTCGCTGAAATTTCCCACTGCTATTTCAGGAGCCATTCATGTCTGTCTGGTATTGATTGGCAAGGTGAGAAAATAAAGAAATGTAAAAATAGCTGCCAAAGCTCAATATTCAATCAATTGCTTAAATAACGCAAGGCCGTATTTACCACTCCCGACACCCTTGGGTAAAGAGCCACTCATATTCAATTGGTTGAACAATTTCCAGATATTTGACATAGGAAAATGTAAAAATATTACTACATATTCTCGATGGTTAATACTGTAGCTTTTATCTATGGGGTTTTCTATTGTTGGTCATCAATGTCATCTAGCAGTTGATAGATCAGTACTTGAAATTGCGACGATGTCGGCAGCCAATAGCGTTGACAGGATTGGTATGGGGTAAGCTATTGTACCCGAGATGGTTTTATTGTCGTAAAATCTCTTCAAGGGACTTGCATTTGGAAGAAAGTTTCAAAACGCCAAATTTGTATAGATCTATCTTATTATGTTGAAGTATCTTGCATTCACCCCAACATCTTACTTTTTTAAAACAAACACTGTGTCATTTTTATTTTTCCTGTTTTTAATTTTTGTATTTCAAAAGTGATGCGTTGTGATGATAGCCTTTTTGTCGGTTTAACAAAAGACCAAACCCAAAGTATCCTCTCAAAAACTTCCTTGTTGTTGTTGACAGACCCGTGTTAAAATCAGCCAAAGAAGTAATTGATAGCTTGATGGAGAAGCTTCTTCTTCGTTGTGGGAGCTTCTGGGGCCCAGGACCAATCCTTGAACCACTCCAGATTCACGATGTTTCCGGACTGCACTGGAAGGTTATAGAGAGCAGCCAGTACTTGGTTTTGTCATCTAAGATGTGCAGACCTTCCACTGTTTTAGGTGGCTTGAAGATAGTGCAGTCTGATGTGGTCTGCGGTATGTTTCTTGGTACCACATTCACAGGAGGAGGAAGAGGTCATTCCCCATTGGTGCACGGTTGAGTGGAAAAGCCTGACGCCCGAGCGAAGACGGTCGACACGCACCCACGCCATCTATGTCGTGTCAGACTGGTGAAGCAAGTGTGTGGAGATGAACAAATGGAGTCTGGTGGTTTAGTCGCAAAGATGTCTTTTCCATCTATTTCGTTGAAGTCTTGATTTCAGTCGATGAGGTTGCTCGTTAAAAGGAGCAGGGACGTTAGAGAGAAGAAAATTGTTGGCCTCCAATGCCGTCGACCAAGAAAAAGAGTGGCTTCTTTGCAACGGAGCTCAGCAGGTTGGATGCTAGCAAAAATGAGGAGGTTGTTCAATGGGGTGTGAAACAGGCATCCCGTCACTGTGCGCAGAGTGTTGTTTATAGCAGTGTCGATATTGTGGCAGTGAGCATAAAGTTTCCTAGTTTACGGTTTTGAAAGAATTCGAGGTAAAATGTCAAAAGTTTATCTCAATCCCGGGATACCGCAATGAACGAGCTTGTTTTAAGGATAGTGTGTTATTATACGTTGGCTATACGATTGGAATGTCCGTTTTCATTTCGGGAGATTACTTTTTGTTTTCATGTAAATAAACTTTGTGAGATATACAATATATCCCCAACCTTTGCGTAATCCGAATATTTCTTTACCAGGTTCGTGCACCATTTAGTCCGATGAAAGTAAGGACAGCTGCTGTATTCCAATTACGCAGCATTCCACAACAAGTGTTTGTGTAACTTACTTTGTAATTGCTTGGTGGTTGCAGGAGTGAAACCTTCTTTCTTTACAGTCTGCGAAATAACTTTCATCTAAAAATATAAAGTTTATTTCAATTTGCAAACTTGATGTCTCAATAATTAAATGCCAGTGCGGCTGCAAGGGTAGCAAATCAATTCGAAAATAGAAAAACAACCTTCATGCAGTGCTGGAGGCCTATTCAAGGGTATGCAACGGTATATACGCAGTACGAGTACTCGTATACTCTTTGCTTTTTCGAGCAACAAATAATATAGGCCTACCCTCTGGTTTTCCAAAGAAAGTGCGTATGCTATCCTTACTGATTCTTGACAACTACAGTAACTTACTAATTAATTAACCCTTTGAGGACCATTGATAAATGATAATGTGACCTGTTTGATGCCACCAAAAGTATGTAAGATCGTAGCTGCTAAACCACCGATCAGCTAAGGATATTGGATCCCAAATTGTAAAGAGGTTAAAGATGTAGATTCCTCTCGGCAGGCTGTTAGGAATGTATTCATAGAAAAATAAACCATTTTGTACCTCTCGTCCAAATGCATAATGTTGATAATGTTATGGTAGAATAGAGATTAGTATTTTGCAAGTTGTGTAGGCTATTATTCATCATTTTGGCAAATCTGACGGTAGGCTATTCGGACTTGTTTGAAATCATTTTGTCAACGTTTTTTTATTATTTTAAAGCTACTTTTACACTCTGGTTCGTTTTAGTCACAAATTTCGTTTGGTTTAGAGCAGGGGTGCCCAAAGTTTTGCCACCACGGGCCGCATTTCGCTAGTCGCAAGTCTTTCAAGCGCGTTAAATTTTTCACTCATTTTGTCTTTGAAATTCGGCCTAAGCTTTGAGTTTGTATATTGTTGGGCAACCAATCACGAAACGTGTTTGGTGATACAACTAAGCCCGCAGTTGACTCACGTTTGATCGGATCATCCGCTTATTCAGACAGGTTTTCATTGATCCCAAATGCAAATCAATTTTCCCCACTTAATCGGACTACTAACCCAGACAGCCACTTTATCTGGCCCAGATCTGGTAAAGATCTGAACCAGATAAATTGGTTGTTTGGGAAGCTAGCCAGTTTAAACGGACAATACTCCTACTAGAAATAAGTTTTATGGTTGACATTTTTAGGCATTTTCAAGTCAAGAGTTGCTGTTGCCATTCTGCTTTGTTCTCGCAAAGTTATTAGTGGCAAGGTTGCCAGATTTACAAGTTAAACTAAACCCAAAACTAGCCTACAACATGAAAGTTTGCGCAAATTAAAAGCAAAAATGACATTTTAGCCAGAATGATTTATTTTGTGAAACTCAGTTTGTAATGAAACAAAATCAATCACCACACATCACGTGACTGCTAAAATTTTCCCACTGGCAAAAGTTTTTTAATTTAATTTGGTGTATCGGTGTTTTACTTTATTTTGTGCGGATAAGCATCACAGAGAAACACGTAATGGAGTTCAAGGCTTACTATACGGAGGAATGAGCAAAACGAAGACGTTATAACTCGCAAAAATAGTGAAATTTGTTCTTCCCGATTAACTGGACCAACATTAGCTTTGTCCAGTTTAAGGGGTTTGACTGGACTGTACGTGCAAGTCCAACTGCCTGACAAATGATATATGATTATTGCATAACAGAATGATTGGCCTACCTACCAAAAGTCAAGCACTTAGGCTTATCTGAGATATTCTAACTAGCCAGTCTTGCAGGTTAATAAACCACTTGGGCTGAAAGTTTTTGAACTACGCCGCTTCAACAACAAAAATTAAAAAACTCCTGGAATTATGTTCACAATTAGCAAGTTTTTTTCATCATATGATATAGAATCACTTGAGCAGTTCATCATATAATATAACACATGGGATTGCAGATAATGTTTTCACGGGGCGTACTTTGAGCACTCCTGGTTTAAACTAAAACATTGTCTCGAACATTTCTACTTTGAAATGTTCAACCACTTACCTTTCCTAATCTCTCAATGACGTTTTCCAAAGTGATATTTCGGGACATTCCATCCACTCCGTTGCCTGGAAACGCAATGGGTCTTCTACAAGTTGGACATCTGCAATGGTGAAAATGATCCTTTAACTTTTCTGTTTTGAAATATTAGATCTATTTGCATTTACCACAAGTTGCAGAGAGACGGAAGATGATGATTTGAAATCTACACGAAAACCATTAAACCTCTTTTTGCATTGGTGGAAACTAAAATACAAAAATCAGCAAATTTCTATTTACCTTTTATCTTGATTGTTCTGACAGAATCTAGTTAGACATCCATTGCAGAAATTATGCCCACACGCCAAAATACGAATGGGTCTCTGCAAAGTCTCGATGCATATGGGACATTGGAATTCGTCAGTAAGGTTTTCAGCCATTTTACGTTATTCTTGCGAATTATTCTGTTATCGTTTGCTTATATCTCTGAAAAAGAGTAAAATTAATATTCAAAAATATCATATTATTATTCTATTCACTTCTTTTCACAACGTTATGAATGTTAACGAGTGTTGTTGAATTATTGCATCAACTAGGGATACAAATAACTTTTCTTTCATTTTTGTGATTTGGATCTTTCACTTTTTCAATGACGCATTTCTTCTTGATAAAACTACAACTGCTGACGTCAATGTTACTTCTTGTAATTGCAGTTTGACTCTAACCATGGTCAACCTCATTGCATTGATCTCTTGAGTCGATAATTATTCTATTTCTAACATCATAGTTTTGTTAGGTATGTTGTTGAAAATGAATATCTATTTCTTGTATCTTTACATTCTAGCTGCGTTGTACATAATGTACAATGCCACTTTCCAGTAAGCAAATCTGTATTTGTACATTGATTTAACGTCGTACAACGACAATGATCCATAGATCAATACAGATTGTTCTAACCCTTTTACTTTCGCTTACTATTTCCCGACTGTTCAAAAATAATTTAATTAAACCATGTTAGATACTTTCAGATAGGACTGTTGGCGGTTTTCATGTAATTTTCTTATTTATGAATTTCGTTTTGGTTGCCACGTTCTTGGCTTAGGTGACGCAATCAAAACTGACGCACAAATAAATTGTCCATGCAATAGATTCAGTTTCGCTTTTAGAAGCATGATCGTTGCTTAGAAAAGTTTTATTAGAATGCGAACAGTTCAGGGTCATCTAACTTCATTCATCAGATGACTAATTCTGGTTAAGTGGCAGAGATTGCTGCAACTTGATTGATTTAATAAGAAAAGAATGTTCATTTCATTTTTGTTTGGATGCGAAACGTGCATAAACAAAGACGTACAGTGTGCATCCAATGAGAGAGTGCGAAAGACCGTAGCCCTGAAGGCGTAGGAGGTCGTCGAGTCTGCATTTTCTGCACAAAAACCATAAAAATAAAATGATCTTCTTTCCTTTGAGATAGATTTTCTTCTGGGAACAGATGTTGCTAAGCCGTGCCCTGGTAGCTTCATTCAATGATGCTGTAGCCTCCTAGAAACTGGCTTGGTGGTTGTACACAAGTTTTATCTGTCTGGGGTTGATATTCGTATAATACTCATTTCCTCACTTTCGTAGTCTTGATTATCACTTACAAATATTGTTTTGAGCGCTAAAACTGTCATCACTCCTGGATTGTACCATTGTTATAAACTAACAGTTCCACTTCTACAGTTATACGCTGCCCATTCATTTGATATAATCACTGAATACATGACGTTTGTTTGAAGTTGTAACAAGATGAGAACAGAACATTGTTTTATCCCTGACTACTGAAAGTTTTATAAAATCTAATCCACCCTAGAAGGAACTTGTATTGTTGGCGAGAACAAACATTGGCAAAGAAAGTGACGCTCAGAGCACAATCACCTTCAGAATAACGCACACAAAGCATTCAATATCCAGTTACAGGTTTGAAGGAGAATTGGCGTTTCTTTCAATGGGGAATAAATAGAGTTTTGTACCCGAAATCACTTATCTCAGCGCAGTTAACTTTCTGGGTTGATTTTTCATTACTATTTGATAAAACAACAATATCTTAGTTTATGCAATAGTTGTGTTGAGAGATTTGATTGTTACCTACGTGACGTAGCGTATTTAGAGGGGAGGATAAAGGGCGATGGCCCCCCCTATTGATCAGGATCTATTTCAAACAAACAATTTTTCTTCCTTTTCTTGACAATTGCATGCCACAAATTCACAAGAGGTTCAATGAGCACTGCTCGCTAGCTTTTAAAGTCAGCATATTTCTGCTTTCGTTGATTCATGAAGATGAGGAGTGCCCGATCGACGAGATTTTCGACTTCTACTATGAAAGGCCGATTGGCAGCAGTGGCCGAGTGGTTAGCGCGTTGGGCTCGCAGTCGAGAGCCTGCATGTTCGACTCCAGCCGCCCGCACTCGCTGTTGTTTCTCTGGGCAAGAAACTTTACAATAATTGCCTCTACCCAGTAATCGATTTCGAGTAATGGGTAGTACCAAATTTAAGTCATAAGTAGAGTAGACAACCGGAAACAGACATTGCCGTCGGCTGCAGCGTGGGTCAGGTGTACGTCAGAAGGCGTACACCGATGCATAGCGCTCAAGTCCGCTTTCCGCAATGCAGGATAAAGATATAAACAAACAAACAAATGCTGGATGTTGAACCAAGTAGCCTAATTGCTTTGCAGCTACTATTGAATTGCGAAGATGGAGAGCGATATGGCTTGCAGTTTCTGTGGATAAACAACCTGCGACTCTTGTGGATGCGTGTCAAGCTGCTGAACAACTCGGCACTTATCCGATTATTATCCATTAATTACTTCGAATCTTTGCTACGCTTCCAATTACAACTGCCTCCAATGAGCGATGTTTCAGTTCACTAAAGTACCTGAAAAATGATTACCGCACGACCATGACCGAGCCACGTTTGGATGGTCTAGCTCAGATGTATTTAAACAAGGATATTGTACTCGAGTACGATGCAGTCATTGATATATTTGCCAAGCGCAGCCATCGCATTAAACTGTAAATTGTCATTGTGAATCGCCGAGAATGTTCAAAAGGTATTCGAGGTCGGAAGGACTAACTTATTGTTTATGTTCTGAAGTGTTTGATTATCTTTTGTTGGTTCATTGATTGGAACAGTAACTTACTTCTGCGGATTCGCTCTTGCTTTTGGACCCCCCTATTTGACGGTTTCAGCTAACCCTCTCCCCCCATTCTGACGCATCATAAGCTATGACATTTTGGTATAGCCTACTCCCCTATTTAAAGGGTCAAACAAGTCTAATTTTAACCCAAGTAGATGAAATTTGAACCAATTAACAGCCATTTTCAGAAATTTGAGCTTTCTGTGTACTACCGTTGAGACTACCCAGTGTGCACTACCCCCATTCTGCCCCTTTTTGACAAAAAGAAGTAACCCATATTTTAGCAAAAATGAGTTTTTCTGGAAATTGGAACATTTAAATATGGAAAAAAATTTCTGACAAAGCAAAGAGTTCTCACAAATGAAACTTCTCTTTCAGCAAAGTTTGTTCTTTCAGTTTAATGCTTTTGTATTGAGTAAAAATAAACTCGTTTCATCAGTTTTCTCAGAACAGTGTTTTCGGGGTTGCTTCTTTTTATCAGAAAGGGGAAGCATTGGCCTCCAGCCGCCGAGTCAGCCGCTACGCGGCTGACGGACACAATGTCTTGGCCCCCCCTAACAAATTTTCTAAATACGCCACTGCTACGTCGTACATGCCATGTGCTGTATTTCAAAATATTGCGATGAATGGAGATTAGCAATTACCAACGTTGACATGAACCTACTTTACGCTTTTGATTTCAAATTCACGGTTAAGCTTTATTTCTCGTCGAGTGTTGCAGCAAGTGGTACAACAACAACACCACCTTGTGATTAATAAAACATGCGTAACAATCGAATAAAACAATCGAAATTTTATGATGTTGCTTGTCAATATTTTCCTTATAGATATTCAGCTACATTCACACTGAGTTTATGTAACATCCCTACTTTAACATTAAACTTATGATTCAAAATAAATGCCGAGGGAGAAACCTTTGTTATTTGGTTTATAGTTCTAGTACTTTCATAGCTTGTAAAAATATTCCATCATGGAAATATGAAGACATTTAGAGTCAATTTATGTCAGTATTGTGAAATAATTTTTATATTTTTATAAATATGGAGCCATTTAGGAATTGCTTGGCCTGCGCAAATGGATGTTTTGATTTCAATTGCCGGGTTTGATCGATTGCAGAGCCGTACGGACTTGAGGTAGCAAGCGGTTGAGATTTATGGCTCGTCGAGAAAAAAACAGGATGGCTTGTTTACGAGGAAGTTTAGCCGTTTAGATGCCAGCAAGAACGAGGAGGTTGTCCGATGTTGTAAATCACAGGCTTGGCATCCAGGCATCCAGTCACAATTATACACATGGCGTCATTAATGGCAGTGTCAATGTGGTGGCAGTGGACACGGCGACTCCAGACAAGTGCACAATATTCTGCTGGAAAGTAGACTGAAGTTGGCGACTTCTTAGGGGTTGTACAAATAAAGCATAGTTATTGTTCGATGTTCAGTTATCTTGTGAAATTTAACAGTTTGCTCCTCAAAAGGAGGTAGATTTGTACAGGGCCTCTGAGAGAAATTTTCACTAGGGGTACGAAGAGTCATTCCGTGCCCCCCTCTCACTCCGGGCTCCCTTTGTCTTTGTCAAAATGCGTGATGTTTGCTTAGGCATATTGCACACCATACAACATTTTTCTGCAGAATTACACATCTGTGCGCAATAACAGTAGCCTATCAGGCTGCAATAAAATTTTTATTTTGTGTTTGGTGTCGTGCAATGTGCATATCATGTGATCTGTCCCTCGCCAATTTGTATATCCTGCATTGAGTTTGTGTGTCAGTTGTTGATGGTGCTGTTGAGAGGTATCGCTTGTAGGCTACAGCTTTAATAGCCTGTAAAATTTTCAAATTCATTTATTTATTTCTCTTAGATATAGCCTATAATTATTCTAGATGAGGACACTATAATACGGTGTAGAAGACGTTGGATTTAGTAGTTTTTTTCTGTTTTTTGTTTGTTTAGTAAAAAATGTTAACTCTATTAACGTTAGGCTACTGAGTGTTATAGGCTATATATATCTGGAACAAAAAGTCAAGCTCTCTACCAAGGCTCAAACATAACATCTTGTTAAAACATAATCAAATGACTCTAATCATCTGACCAATAACCTTTCTTCATTAAGTTTTGCATTCACCAAATGCCTAGCAGAAGTGAACGAAGTCACTTTTTTTTACTCTGGCTGCGCTCCTGCTCCGAAAGTATTCACTCCGGCTTCTGCTCCGAAATTCATTTTGAAGTGAAATAAGCGTGAAACTACCTTTTTCAAATAGTTTATTTTTTTTTAAAACCCATGTTTTTCTCAAACCTGCTTTTGCTGCACTATGTCCCCACCATGGACAGGAGAACAACCAACTTTAACCGTATCTGTTACTGCTTCCTTTTGGCCGTAAGAGTTACTGGCCGAGACCACCAGGTCTACGTCTCTCTTATTGCTAATTACTCCGTCGGCTTATATCAAATAACAACGGGAAAAGGTATGCCGTTGGTCAAAAGCCTTATCTATCACTTCAATCAATTTATTTCGCAAAATATATTCGTGATTGTGTATTTTAGGTAGAAAAGGTGATAAAGACTCGGTTTTTGACCTATTTTCGCCATTTCTTGGTCAAATTTCTCAGTTCACATTTTATTTTGAAAGTCTTCTTGCGTGGAACACAGAATTTCATCAATTTTTTTTTTCCGTTTCTGTGCAAACAGTATTTCATGCACTTTTTGCACTACAAAGCAATTTACGCAAATAACAAATTACCTTCCTAATTATTGTCTGCCAGCAAAGAATGACTCATATTGCGTCAGATGGCGACTCCCTACCCAGACAGCAAAATCGACATTGAATCAATGTAAAAATGACGGATTTTGCTGCCTGGGTACAAAATGGAATTTTAGCGCCGCCGACAAACACAAAATAAAACGGCACGCTAATAGTAATCTGTCAATCAAGCTATTGAATATCAGCAAATTTCTTGCATTTCATAACTGGCTGTGACAAAAGGTTTATTGTGAACTTCACAATTATCCGATACCAACATAATCGGGATTAAAAGTTTGGGCAAGAAAAAAAAATAAAAGTCAAGAAATCTCAGGTTTCTAGCGTCACTGCTTCTATGTGAAATTGCTGAATTAACAGAGGGCGATACCATAGAGTCTACGCCAGTAACAGGTACGGTTAATGATTTAATTTAGGATTCTTTCAACAAAACATTTTTGCACGTAAAGCATTCAATCACCACTTTGGGCTCCTAATTTGCGCGCAATGCCTTCAATTACCTTTCCGGGCCCTTTTTCTACATTACGCCCCCCCTCCCCCCCAGCATTAAAGAATAACAACTTTTATGCTTGAATTTACTCGTTTAGAATGGTTTTAACCAAACAGTTTTGTGCGTAAACTACAAAATCACAATTTCGAGCCCCCAACAATCACAGTCTTCGGCCCTCAAGGGTACGCCGTACCCTCCGTACCCCCCTCTCATAGGCCTTGGATTTGGAACTCCCTCATATCTTTTTTGATTACTAGAAGCACTGTAACGCCATGCGCTTGGTTTTTCTTGACTTTTTCAAAAATTCCAAGGCAGATCTGATGATATTAATTTGATACTGAAAGTTCTGTAGTTTCTTGTAAGTTCAAGATTTTGGTAATTTTCGTTGTATCCAGCCAACTTCCAGCAAAGCGTAAAATCGACTACACTACGCTTACAAGCCATAAGCTCACACTCGCTTCGTGCAACAATACGCGCAAGGAAAGAGATGCGTCGTCTAGTTGTCCATTGTTTGGTTTGACCTTAATAACACAGAGCGCGTTATTTCTTTTGCTACAATAGAAAAGCCAGTAAACACAAAGTTCTTAATAATAAATATGAACATGGCCACCTGTAGATGCGGCCTGATTTGTCACATTTTGCAGATTTTGATTACAGCTACTGCTAGTGTTTGACTGACATTTTTTGAGATGTTTTTACTTTTTGCGGTTTCCTAATGACATAAAACTTTTTGTTGCCTTGGGGAAGCAGTAGCAAATGAGAAAAAGTAAGTTGAAAAACGCAAAATCAGACTGTTATTGAAAATTAACAGTCTGACTAAAATCTTCGAAATCAAATTTTCTTTGTTTTTCAACATGTGAGAATGTTAAAACCTATTGTGTCATCTGGGGAAAACAATAAAGAAAGCGTAAAAATCTAGTTTTTAGAAAAATTTATTTAAACGTTCGCCCAAAGTTAGAGAAACCTGGAAATTTCTGCAAAATGTGACAAATCAGGCCGTATCTTTAGGTGGCCATGATATGAATAATGTTAAGTGCTACAAAAAAACAGTTCTTTTCAACCCGCGGCATATTAGTACTACCAGGGCCATGTTTATTGCGCCCTGTACCTCCAGCCGGGGAGGGAGGACAGTTGTTTATAGCACACAAATTGTAATCTGTTTAATGTATTTCGACGGTTTAAAAATGAAAAACTGCTACAGAAGATTCATCCATGCAAGTCCGTAATTACTGCTTCCCAAAACCCCAGCTGGGGACTCACTTCTTCCTAGGGGCCCACGCATATCTAGTCGTGCTGCGTTTTTCGCCTATAGTTTTACATGTTTCGGTAACGAAAACGCGTTCTGCAACACTGTTTTTTGCACTCTGCAATGCCTGATGCAGATTTTCCTGTAGATTTCCATCACGCATTGTAGCGGTGATCTAATCATAAAATTTTCAACGGTTTGAGAAAAAGTTTTCTCTGCCTATAAAACGTTGAATGGTAGTTTTATCAACTATTTCTGGAAACTTCCTTGGTTTTGTATTATCTGAATTATTTTATTAGGGTATTTGTTTTCTATTTTTGTAAAATTTCTCGGTCGTTTCGCTTCGCTCGCTGCTCCTCGTTTCTTTCATGTAGCCGGCAATGTTTGCCATGCATAGACAAAATGATGCAATATTCCGAAGTAAAAACTGCTCACTCAAATAGCCAAGTTAATTAACAAATGAATTGATAAGTTTCATTGTTGATCGAGATAGGTTATAACGTTAAAAGTGCCTTGAAAATGTTATTGGTAAAACGAAGGTCAGGACATCTCTGATAGATTTTGGAAGGTCTAGCCTAATGAAAGGCTACACCACACTGGGCGCTACAAACTATCTAGAAATAAAATGTTGAAATCCTTCTCTGGTCGTGATTGATCTTGTTTGAAATCGTAGAGTAGTTTACCTAAACTTTAAGCCAAACCTTCTACCCCAGTCCAATTTTTATTTGATAAATTTGGTTAGGCTACATACCAAGGGTGCATTTTGTTACCAAAACAAGATTATATTTGACAAAATGTTCTGGGGAGCAAAGCCTCCACACCCCTTTCAATTTCTTTTAAGTTTCCCAACTTATTTCCAGATCCGCTACTGAATTGCCGACATAGCCTATTAGGTTAACTATTTTTTTCAAGAAAATCTTAAGACTTGTTCACTCTTTGCTAAAATGATGAATGTAAACTTTTTCCCTTACCGAAAGACTTTATGACAATAAATGCTTTCTTGTCTTACTTTCAAGCGCAATCACTAAACGTAAGAGCCCACTGGTGGGTTTCCAAATAGGGTGACGCTCACACGGCCCTGGGTACTAATAGTGCGCACTTGTGCTAATAAAAAAAATGAAATGCGGATGACAAAAGAGGTGAGGATAAAAATTATGTATGACTTTTATTGACTTTTTTTAATTTTATTGACTTTATTATGACAAGAACGACTTTATCGGACGACAATTGTTGTTACACGTGCTTAACAAGTCAAAGGCTCAGACATAATTTCCACTATGGCCTCATCCCATCTTCATTGGTATCTTTTCTTAATTACGTAAAAGCATCTTGGTGAAATGGCTTACTGCACACCGAGCTCATATCTGCCAATTTTGTCAAATACAAATCAAAATGTGAACGTAAGTAATTGATGTATTTTCAGAGACAAACTGCATCCAAGCTTGCAATGTGATTATAGAAAGGTTTTGAATAGATTTCGTAATACTCTATTCCTCTTTATTTCTGTTTAGAAAACTATAAAGCTTACTGCAACAAACAATTCTTCTACAAATCCACATTTCAAATGCCTCAAGTCATTTATACCAGAGATAAAGTATAACAATCTCATAAACACCGTTCAAGAACACGCGACTGTGTCGAGATGGCAAACATGTGAGCAGCTGAATCGAGGAATGCGTGGTGTCGTGAATTCCTGTCATTGCATCTATAATAACGTTGGACTAGATGTTGTAATAATGGGTGCAAAATATGCTCATCTGATGAGGTTACTTCGCCCGATACAAACTCTTTGTGTGTCACTAAATTAAGTGTCTTTGCCGAGACACAGCCGCGTGCTCTGGATCGGTGTCGAATCCACGTCCTTTCGAACGTCGCGCAGACGTTCTCACCACCCGGCTACACAGCCGACTACGCCCGATACAGATTCTTTCAATTGTAAAAGAATCTATCACGACTTTCTAGAGGTAAATGAGGCGTTTCTTTTATTCAAACGAATTTATAAATTGCACATGATCGAAAACACCAAATAAACTTGAATTACTTTCAATGCACCGACGTCCACAGCGTAAGATCACGCTTCAAAATATCAGTTTCTTCGCCTGGTTATGAGCCTACACACAATATGTTTGCAATCGAACGTATATTTTGATTATACGTTGATTATATTGTGATTAATAAAACACACGTATCAATAGAATAAAACAAACGAAATTTTATGATGTTGCTTGTCAATATTTTCCTTACAGATATTCATCTACAATTCTACATTCATACTGAGGTGATGCAGCATTCCCTACTTTAACATTAAACTAATATTTAAAAGCAAATGATGAGGGAGAAACGTTTGTTATTTGGTTTATAGTTCTAGTACTTTCATAGCTTGCAAAAATATTCCATTATGGAGCCATTTAGGAATTGCTTGGCCTGCGCAAATGGATGTTTCGATTTCAATTGCCGGGTTTGATCGATTGCAGAGTCATAGTGACTTGAGCTTGCAAGTGGCTGAGATTTATGGCTCGTCGAGAAAAGACAGGATGGTTTCTTCACGAAGAAGTTTAGCCAGTTAGATGCCTGCAAGAACGAGGAGGTTGTCCGATGGTGTAAATTGCAGGCATCCAGTCACAATACACATGACGTCATTAATAGCAGTGTCAAAGTGGTGGCAGAAGACACTGCGACTCCAGACAAGTGCACAATATTCTGCTGGAACGTATAGACTAAAGTTGGCCACTTCTTTGGGGTTGTACAAATAAAGCATAGTTGTTGTTCGATGTTCAGTTATCTTTTGAAATTTAACAGTTTGCTCCTCAAAGGGAGGCCAGGTTTGGACCCCTCATATCTTTTTTGATTAATAGAAGCACTGTAACGCCATGCGCTTGGTTTCTCTTGACTTTTTCAAAAATTTAAAGGCGGATCTGATGATATTAAATTTGATACTGAAAGTTCTGTAGTTTTCTTGTAAATTCAAGATTTTTGTGAATTTTTGTTGTATCCAGCTAACTTCCAGCAAAACGTGAAATGGATTACATTGCGCTTACAAGCCATAAGCTCATAATTGCGTCGTGCAACAATACGCGCAAGGAAAGAGATGTGTCGTCTAGTTGTCCATTGTGTGGTTTGACCTCAATAACACAAAGCGCGTTATTTCTTTTGCTACGGTACAATAGAAGAGCCAGTAAACACAAAGTTCTTAAGATTATTCATATTTATGGTTAAGCGCTACAAAAAACAGTTCTTTTCAACTCGTGAGATAGTAGTACTACCAGGGCCGTGTTTATTTCCCCCTGTACCTCCGCCGGGGAGGGGGGCACGGTTGTTTAGGGCCCACAAATTGTAATCTGTTTAATGTTTTTCGACGGTTTTAAAGATAAAAAAACTGCTACTGAAGATCGATATTAAATAGCTTCATCCATGCAAATCCATATTAACTGCTTCCCAAAACCCCAGCTGGGGACCCACTTCTTCCTAAGGGCCCACGCATATCTAGTCGTGCTGCGTTTTTCGTCTCTAATTTTACATGTATCGGTAACATTATTTTATTAGGTGATTTGTTTTCCATTTTTATAAAATTTCTCGCTCGCTTCGCTTGCGGCTCCACGTTTCTTTCACCTAGCCGGCAATGTTGGGCATGCATAGACAAAATGATGCAATATTCCGAAGTAAAAACTGCTCACTCAAATAGCCAAGTCAATTAACAAATGAATTGATAAGTTTCATTGTTGATCGAGATAGGTGATGACATTGAATGTGCTTTGAAAATGCTTTCGGTGAAACGAAGGTCAGGATACCTCAGATAGATTTTGAAAGGTCTAACCTGCTGAAAGGCTACACCACACTATGGGCTGTACAAACGTTCAAGAAATAAATTGTTGAAATCCTTCTCTGGTCGTGATTGATCTTGTTTGAAATCGTAGGGTAGTTTACCTAAACTTTAAACCAAACCTTCTACCCCAATCCAATTTTTATTTGATAAATTTGGCTAGGCTACATACCAAGGCTGCATCTTGTTACCAAAACAAGATTATATTTGACAAAATATTCTGGGGAGCAAGCCCCCAACACCCCTTTCAATATTTTTCAGGTTTCCCAACTTATTTCTAGATCCCCTACTGCATTGCCGGTAGGATATAGCCTATTATGTTTAAGTATTTTTTTCAAGAAAATCTCAAGAGTTTTTTACTCTTTGCTAAAATGATGAATGTAAACTTTTCTCATTGCTGAAAGACTTTAAGACAATAAATGCTTTCTTGTCTTACTTTCAAGCGCAATCACTAAACATAAGAGCCCACTAGCGGATTAGTACGCACTTGAGCAAATAAGAAAAATTGAGATGCGGATGACAAAAGAGATGGGGATAAGAATTATGTATGACCAGAGGTGGGCAGTAGCGCGCTAATTTTGTGGCGGCGCTACTTTTTTGGTAAAAGTAGCGTTAGCGACGCTACTTTTTAGTTGGAGTAGCGGTTACAGTAGCAGCGCTATTTTTTTCCAAAGTAGCGGTAGCGGGAGAGGCGTTACTTTTTTCAGTCACACTCCCACTACTTTTTAATAAGTGAAAAAAATACTCGTTTTTTTCGCAACACTGACGTGGTCAAGCAGCTATATTATACACCGTAGTCTATAGCCTATATAATCGGTTTGGTTGCAAAGTTTCGGTCTTTTGGGAATCTCGTTTTCTGTTGTGGAGCTGCGATCAAGGTATGAAATCGATAATGTTCTTTTTAATTTTAATGCCAGCCGAAATAAAGTTGTATATGGTTTATAGAGACTATACATGCAGTGGGCATTGCATCATCAGTCATCACCTAATGCTAAGATGTCCAAAAATAAGGTTTTATCGTATTGGTTAAAGTAAAACAGTTGACAAATGGTTAGCTAAGATATTTGTTGCTGATAAAATTTTCTTACACGATGGTTTTTGTTAAAAGAAATCATTACAGGGCAATTTTGTGTGATTTATTTTGCTTACAACTTAGAAGTTACAACATAGGCCTAGTTTATCTTATTTCTAAACAACTTATTTATTTCTAGCTGACGTCAACTTCTTCGGAGAATATCTACGTGTGATGAAGCCTATCTGCCAAGCTTTAGACATTCGCCAGGGCGCGTCCAAGGCGTCTTACGGAGTCCTGCTTCCAAACATTACAATTTGCGCAAAGAAGTTGACCGGGATCAGTGATCTTGTGACCTGTGAGGGGTTGAGAGTGAAAGTCCTTGAAGGGGTGAAGAAACGATTCAACAAGTGCTGCAGCGACATGAAATTCGTAAGGCACTGGCATCATGTCTTCATCCCTCCTTCAAGACGTCGTGGCTACAATTTTTGCACTAGCCTACGTTTATACGGATGATACTGACGCACGGTAGGCACTTTTACGTATTACACTGCCCGAAGAGGTAACCGCAACCATGCGTAACGTATATGACATTACTGGTGTTTTAGTCACAACTTTTCTCATAAACTCCATTGATTGCAGTCACTACGATTGTTCTTGCACTCAGTTCAGCTGCAGAAGAAAAAATAGTATTAGCAGAGGGTGGGAATCGAACCCATGCAATCGAAATTACTACTCCTCTGCCCAAACCATTAGGCAACGTTGGTAGTGGCGATGCATTCAGTTAAATTTCTTTGTATCAAAATCTTTCGATAAAGACGACCAGTTAATCACGTGTTGAGTCACGTCACGCATGATAGCGCTACCAACATCAGCGATGTCGTATGTCACGCATGGTTGCGGTTACCTTTTCGGCCAGTGTAATACGTTTAAGTGCCTACCCTGACGCACTGCGAGAAAAAGTCAAGACAGATGTATTTCGACTGTTGCGGGAGACATCAAGCCAGGTTGATACCGAGAAGAGTGACACCAACACCAGTCACGACTCCGAGGATGAATGTTTTGGTGTGTTGGAGCTATCCTGTGAAACGTCGGTGCAGAAGGAAACAGAAATTCTGGACGCCTTTTTTTCAGACAGGAGCAAGTCCTTGAACTTTTCGAATACCGAGTTAAAACATCTGTTCATTAAATACAACACCCCCATTCCTTCCAGTGCTGCGGTGGAGAAATTTTTCTCTGTTGGAAAAGATGTGCTGAAGCGAAAGCGGGCAGAACTTAGTGACTCACATTTTGAAATGCTCGTGTTTTTGAAAGGTGCGAAACAATAAATTTCCCTTAGAATGTGTTTTCTATAAAGTAAACGAATGATAACATTCGTTTTCAAGATCGTTTTTGCGTCACTATGGAGTTGAAGAGTGTTTCCTAGTGTCATTTTGGACAAAAGTAGCGGTAGCGCGCTACTTTGGTCTGAGTAGCGGTAGCGGGTAGCGCTCTACTTTTGTAAATTGGTAGCGGTAGCGCGCGCTATTTTGGCCCAAGTAGCAGTAGCGGGATACTTTAAAAGTAGCGGGTGCCCACCTCTGTGTATGACTTTTACTTTTGTGATGTGCAGTAATTCTGTCTTACGCACAGCAAGAGCGACTGTCTCGGACGACAATAGTTGTCATACGCGCTTAACAAGTCAAAGGTTCACACATAATTTCCACTATGGTCTCATCTCATTTTCATTGGTAATTTTTCTTAACTACCTAAAAGCATCTTGGTGAAATGGCTTACTGCACACCTAGCTCATATCTGCCAATTTTGGCAAATACAAATCGAAATGTGACGTAAGTAGTTGATGTACTTGCAGTGACAAACTGCATCCAAGCTTGCAATATGTTTATAGAAAGATATTAAATAGATTTTGTAATAGGTATTCCTCTTTATTTCTGTTTAGAAAACTATAAAGCTTACTGCAACAAACAGTTCTAAATGATTCTTCTACAAATCCACATTTCAAATGCCTCAAGTCGTTGTACCAGAGATAAAGTATAACAATCTCATCAACACAGTTCAAGAACACGCGACTGTGTCCAAATGGCAAACATGTGAGCAGCTAACTGGAGGACTGCCTGGTGTCGTGAATTCCTTCCATCTGTCATTGCATCTATAATAACGTTGGACTAGATGCTGTTGGAATGGGTGCAAAATATGCTCATTTGATGAGGCTACTTCGCCCGATACAGACTCTTTCAATTACAAAGGAATCTGTCACGACTTTCTAGAGGTAAATGAGACGTTTCTTTTATTTAAACGAACTTACAAATTGCACATGATCGAAAACACCAAATAAACTTGAATTACTTTCAATGCACCGACGTCCACAGCGTAAGATCACGCTTCAAAATATCAGTTTCTTCACCTGGTTATGAACCTACACACAATATGTTTGCAATCGAACGTATTATGCTTAACCCTTTGAGGACCATAAAATTTTGAGACATGTTTTATTGAAATATTGATGATTTTTACTACAAGTTTATCACATTAAAGAGGTATTTGAAAAAAAATTATTTTTTTTTTATTTCAAATAGAAGTTACGCTGTGGTACATATGTGTACCATTGGTCCTCAAGGGTAATGTGTTTAGTATCATTGCTGGTATGGTTTTACACAGTGGCGGCTGGTGCTGTTTGTGAGCAATGGGGCTGCAATGAATAGTGGGGGGGGGGGCGAAGCCTGCCGCTGAGTTCGGCGAAGGCGAACGACTTCGCGGAGGGTTTGGGTTGTCTCCTCCTAAAAAAATTTGAAAAATCACATTAAATTTGGTGCGTTCTGAGCATGTTTTTATCCCAAATTTTGAAAAAATGCATTCAAATTTTGTTGAAAAGTTGATATTCCTAAGCTGTATTTAAAAAAAAACCTAATAGTATTACTTTGGAGACAAACTTTACTAGTATTGAGCTTAGTCTTGACTAGCCTAGCCGTTGCATACAAGGTTCAAGTGATTTTGAGATGCCCTAAGCTGGACTAGCACTTCTTATAACCTGTTGAATACCCTAACTCTACAGCTAACACTTCTACATTCATGGCTCATCGCTACTCTGCGAAATAAAAACTAGCTTCAAAAAGTCTGTAAAGTTATTCGGTTAGGTGGGGCTGTTTGCAGAGGCTCACACGGCGACGACGACGAAAATCATAATTGCTTATACAGTAGGCCTATTGACATAATTCTCACCAAATTATTGAAGATTTTTAACCGGAAGTAATGTTATCAGTTAAATTTACCTTTGCATGTAGATCTAAAATACATTCTTAAAATATTACGTGTTATTTATATTAAAATTTCACAACAACAGTCTTAATTTTTAAGTTTTTCCCACATCACTATATCCCTCCATTAGAATAATAGAATTTACCCTTCAGGACCTTTGCTACATATGTGTACCACAAAAGTTTAGCATTGTCTAGCAACATGTTTTTTTAATTTTTTTATGGTTTTAATGATGGGATAAGTCAGATTAATCACTAAACATTGATGTAGAATAAAAAATATATATTTTTTTATTTTTTACTTGTCTTGTTGATCTTTCAAAGTTTACCGCTTTAAACCCTGACCAATTCACCGAACAAAACCAGTTAAAGCAAAGCTAAAACAAAATATAATTTCCAAATTTTTTTTATTTATAAATAGATTATCTATTTAAGAAACGTTTAGAGACAAATGCTTTTTGATAACTACAAGAAAATGATTAGAAATCGTGGAAAAAGTTCATGGTACACATATGTACCAACGGTCCTCAAAGAGTTAAAGAACATTTCTGTCTGTCAGCAATTATGATCTTCGGTCTGTTAGATGAATGAAGCTTCGTAAAACCGACATCACTGGTAAGAAACAGGATGAGGATGATTGGGAAGTTTGGTTCATACTGGAAGATATTCCCGGACAACAAGTCGTATGAGACAACTTCGTCATTCCAAATAGGGAAAGTTTTCTATTGAACGATAGAAGCGCATTGACAAATAATTTCGTTGCTTCAAATTTGTATGGTCGTAAATACAGTCAAGCATTTTGTAAAGTCAATTTTACTACAGAAACTAAAATAAAGCTCGATTAAAAGAATTTCCTACAATAAAGTCTAGAAAGCTAAATGCTAACAAGAAAAATTCTTGCACCAAATACAATGAGCTCCTAATGAAGGGTCAATATTTTCTCAGTGTAAAACTCGCAAGGAACCCACGTATTGGCCAGGCTCATGGCATGCTGTGTAGGGATAAAATGTTGCATAGTGGTATCGGGGATTACACGAGAACGACCAATAGACAACCCAGCAACTCACTGTGTTTGGAAGACAAGTTCTGCAAACTCCACTAGAGGTTTGATGTGAATAGTGGGACCATGTTCGTAGCTGCTCACCTTGACAGCGCTATTTTAATTGGTAACCTCATCAACCACCACAAATATATATCACACATGTTACCACATGGAGGGAGGTCCCATGTCAGACGACCTGAAGTAAGCCGAGGTAACCTCCAAGTTTGCACTAAGTCAATTGATAGAAGCTATTTGTCAGCTGTGCTTTTGAAGTACGGTATACAAAACTAAGTAATACAATGTGATTTATTTACTTCATTTGTCTACACAAATGAAAATAGTTGCAGTGCAAGGAATGCAGGTGTTCTGAAGAATGACTCTGGAAATCGACGAATAAGTAGCGCCAGGATTAATTTGAGACAATATGGAATGAATGAGATGTCCACCATCAAATATTTCCGCATCGATTTGTGGCTGTGGTGTATGTGGCGTGGTATCTCCCTGGTATGTTTCCAATTTGTGTAGTAGCAGTACTTTGTTGTCATTATGGTACTATCACAGTAGGCAAGTGAAAGTGGATACTGAGTTATCGGATAGTTTAAAATGTGTTTTAAATCAAATGATGTTTTCTCTGCTTTGATAACTATCATGCGTATAAATGTGTCTCGTAAGCTTTCAGCACTTCTCTTACCCATTTGTGATGATGATAGTCTGCTTTTTTTAATATTTACAGCTGCAAAATTCTCTACATGTGTTCGCTTCACCCTTTTTTTAAAACGTTCTGGGCTTTCTTTCCACTCAACACAAACTTTTCTCGACAGTGTTTTCCTCTGCTCAGTGTTGTTAATAGGTATGTTGCAGTCTCAGCTGATGCCGCTCTATCAGTGGCAATATTTAACAGGCCACTAACGTTCACAGATTCATCGGAGAATGAATTGCAAGCTTCATCAACTTTTGTAGGCTAGGGGAGATGCAGGAGAGTTGAGGCACAGGGAGAGTTGAACCACCACCTCTAGCAGAAATTCTGTTTAACATAATTGCACTTTACTGTCACTGGTGGTATGAAAAAACAATGTTACAGCTTCACTGTTGTCAAGAAGGCTTCACGATATAGCCACAGTCTCTATATTACTGTAATATAGAGACTGTGATATAGCCACGGAAAGTTATCTTTGAAAATGCAAAAAACGTATCAAAAAGTAGATTTGACAAATTTCAGCATTTGCTTAAATAACTCTAGATCTATAAAAGATATTTAAATTACAAATATAGTGCAGGGTACCTTTGGAAAAGGTGATTGTATGCAACAATTACCATGCAGCTTCTTAAAAGCGTTTTGAAGAAATCCACTCTAAATTCAAAATGGCTACGATTAGGAGAGTTGAACCACCAAGTCAAGGAGAGTTGAACCACATGGCTCAACTCTCCCTTTTATTTAATGAAATTTTTTTTCTCAAATCTACAATTCTAGCGTTTAAATTGTTGTTTTATGCTTAAAAACGATAGGTCTATAGGCCTACTTGCTTGCAACAGTTAAGTATTGAAGCAAAAATATCAAAGCAACTGGACTTTTGCTTCAACCTATTTGTTAAAACAGTCTAGCCAATCATGCACATGTTTCAGGCATTGTGGTGAGTTCTACAAAAGAGCCCAAGCTATCTTTGCTGAATTATTTGTTATACTGTGATTGAATAGCTAACCTAACGGCTTATCTATTACTAAGGGTCATTAATAATTAACGTTACAAGAGATTCAATTCAAAAACTGGCAAAGAAGGCGAACGTGGCCTATGGAACCATGTTCACAGTTCTCAAGAAGGATTTGAAGATGAGCCCATTTAAATACATGAAGAAACAGTTGCTAAATGTCAATACTATTGAGAAACGTCTCTCCAGAGCCAGAATTCTGCTCTCACGCATTGAAGGAGGCACGATGCCAAACCTTGTGTTCAGCGATGAGAAGAAATTTGATGTCTAGCATCATTTTAACAGTCAAAATGATCGTGCTTGGTCAAGAAATGGTTACATGGAACCCCGGGTAGTCACTCGGAGACAAGGGGCGGCAAAAGCAGTGATGGTGTGGGCCGCAGTCAACGAATCAGCAGGAAGGAGTCCATTGTGGACCAAGGAGTGAAATTGAACCAAGAAAAATGATATTCTTGAGGGTTCATTGTTGCCTTGGGCAAAGAAACACTTCAAAAAAACGTAACTGGTCATTCCAACAAGATTCTGTCCCTTCACATGGAGCAAAGAGAACACAAAACTGGCTTTCAGCTATAATGTGCCGTTCTTCATTTCCAAGGAAGAATGGCCTCCTTCATCCCCAGACCTGAACCCCCTGGACTTTGGTATCTGGTCTTACCTGGAGAGCAAGGTTTTGACTAAACACCACCAAAGCTTGGAAGCGCTGAAGGCTAATCTGAAAAAAAGAATGGACCTCAATGCCTCAAAGAGTTATTTGTGACTTTTGCAGGTCCTTTTCGAAGCGTCTCCGACTTGTTATCGACGCAAATGGCGGACACATTGAGTAAAACTTGTTTTTCCTAAATACAGTACCGTAGTCTATATGTCTTGTGGCTGGAAATGATAGCAATCCATTCAGTTGCAAGTTTATCGAAGAAGGTACCAACAGTGTATCTATTAAATGCTGTTGCCCTTGCTAATCATGTCGCTTCAGGAGTAGGCTATGTATCGAAAACTTTTGGCGATCTTTGAATCCCAACCAGAAGCTTTGTCCTGCTTTCTTGTCCTCTTTCCAGCTATCGGGAATAACAACGTTACTTCTCACAGCAAATTCGTAGGCAAGCATGCGACATTTGTCTTTTGACCAGCTATAATAGGTAGAGGCCAAGTCTTTCACGTGATTGGCTAGCTCGGTTTCCATTTCCATTGTAAATATCATATTAACTGTTTTACATTTCTTGTATTCAAAATTGTCATGACGTTTTTCTTTGCGTTTCATATCGCTCTAAAGTGGACCTGTTGTTGACCCCAAATTCGTTTGCAGCTGATCGAATCCAGGTGCCACGTTCATTTGCTTCAGCAGCACGCTGGAGATCTTCTTCAGAGCTACTACGAATAGAAATCCGGGTTTATTTTATGGCATACTGGTTACAAGCTTGATGTTTTCTTTTAAAAAAGTCTGCACTCATAAAATTCTGTGGTGCATAAATATACAGTATATTAGGCTTACAGATAGCTTACTGTTTAACAGAAAAAGTCATTCTTAACTGCACTGATTGTTTGTCGAAAGCACAAATTATGACTCACAAGGTTTATGAGGCTTTTGCAGAACATTGCTACTCTAACTTTGAACTTCTACATTATATGGATCAACTCTCCTTATCCGGTTCAACTCTCCTTAACCCTATATGATCAACTCTCCTGTAGGTGCAGGAGAGTTGAGCCATTTGGGAAAACTTTTTTAAAGTTAAATTCTGAAAATACGTTTGATATTGACTAACATTTAATCAGAGTTATTGGAAGCCCATTGGTTCTACTTCAACATAAGCACACAACATTTGGACCAGCAACCATACAATCGGAAATAAGGGCTCAAAAGCAAAAATTGGCTCAACTCTCCCGCATCTCCCCTACTGAGTAGTGACATTTGCTGGTTATCCTTAACAATTCTGTGATTGCGTAACTGTTTCGCGGCATCTTTGGCTTGTTCTAAGCCTGCAAGATATTTTAACTCAGTTACAGAAACAGCTATTTGTGTAACTGTGAAACACCATATTTTTTAGCACTTTTTGAGTTCCGAAAGGCAATTATTCCTTTTACCTGCGACGCAGCGTCCCTATTCACAGTTTTCTCTAAAGACAGATCGACTGCCGTCCTAGAGTAATCTTTTTTGGTACGTCTAACTGAGAAAGCACTCTCATCCAGTATACCCCTCAGTTTCGGATCCGCGTTTTATAGTTTGTTGTAGAACAACGATCCCCAACTTGCTTGGCCCTATAATCACCTATCAGAGCATTTTTTGCTTCTTCATCGGAGAGAAGTGAGCTGTAAATAAAATTGACACTTCGATGATCAAGAATACTTATTGTTAGTGCTTCACCAAACTTGTGATAAATTTTCCTCACAAGGTTCTGTGTGGTGTAAGACGGTAGCTCATTATCACTTCCTCTATTTGCCAAATACTCATCTTTGTAAAGATTAAATAATGTTCAAAATAGCATTGGTCTTTGCTTTTGTATGACCTCTTCTTCCACAAATTCGTATATTGTTAGGAAAGCAAGTATATGAGTTTGGCGAGATGTAATATTCAAGTTTGTGTTGGTTTCGGGATTGGTTTTAGTCTCTATCAAAATGAACCCGACAAGGCATGTGATACTCTGCTTCTTTGGCAATTAAGTCCACACCACTACAAATTAGTGATTTAATCCTTAAGTTTTTAGAAAACATTGCTCTTGACTAAAGCGACTCGCATCCTCATTGTTGACACCTTTACGGTATTTTCTTCTTTGTTATTGTATTTCTTTCGTTTACGGCCGCAAAATATACAGGATCCTTTCAATAAACCTATTTTGTCCGACTTAGGGAGCGAGCTTCTGCATCTTGTTTCAATTTTAGCGACTTTAGCAGAAGATGAAGCAACTAGCTTAGGTTGAAATGTTTTTTAACTGCTGTAAACGTATTGTGACATGACAGATGATAGACACCTATGGGTAACGCAGAGGAACATAACAGAAAAGCAATCGGATGATAATTGTAGTCGAATGCTTGCAATGTTTTTCCATGAAGTCCAGATTGTTGCATTCACAACTTTACATTTTGCATCGTCGGAAGTCGTGCTACAGCAAATAAAGCATAGTTGATGTTCTCCAGGTCTTTCATAGTTGACCTGAAAAAAAAATGTGTGAGCCTAAAGAGCTTGACGTAGGCTATGTCAACGTAAAATTAGCAACATGTTGGTGACTAATCTATAGCTTTGCGTTGCCCATCGCGATATAATTGTAAACGAGTTCATCTCAAAATTCAGCGCTTCCATGTCGCGTAAGAAATACCATCCTTTATCGCGATAGTTACTACACCTTAGCCGCATCTCCATCGGTTGGCGGAGACGATGATTGTAGGCAACTGATCAATGACATCCTCCTACATTTGGTAGTTGTTTGTCTGTAAAATATCACTCCGAAATTCGGACACTCGTTTGAAGTCTGTCCAGTTAAGTTACTGCTGCTTTTCACACATGCTTGTTACAAAAAACCTTGCCTATCTTTTGATTAAGCTAACTCCAAGAAATTACTTGGATAAATAAAACCTTGTGGTGATAGGCAATATATTACTCGCTTGAAAATAATAAAGTAGCCACCTGATAACTCTTGCAAAGTTATGAGTACGTATTGCATTACCAGTACGTAAATCAAAACTATAAAAGTAGTTGTTGTATCTATAGGTTATAACGTACACTAACCCAGACAGCAAATCAACCGTTTTTTACATTGATAGAACGTCTGCAGACGTTGAATTGATGTAAAAAACGGTTGATTTGCTGTCAACGTTTTTTCGATATGATACTTTTCACTAACTTTTTTTGTAACAAAATCTTCAACTTAGCCTGCTAATATTTATTATTTAACCATACTCGTTAGCTCGCTGATTTGTTGCGTTAACTGAATTGTCACTGACTGCCTTTTTGAAATGTCTTGTTCATGGAATAACGGTTTGGAGGAATAAAAAATGTATAGTACATGATTATTTATCATCGTGATGTCATACAGTGGTCTATTGTATGAGTTACGAAAAAAGTGTTATCACATTATCACATAGCTAAATGGTTAGGGTAGTCAAATGATCAAGCGCTTTAAGGAGTGAATTGTTAAATGTGTCGTTGCCTACTGTGACACACAAGCAAATGATCCCTTTCAAACTAATTGAACAATTTGCACTAGGGCTGTAACGTTCCAATCACCAAACTTGCTAAAAGTAATACAAACGGATTTCTCTATGTTCCAGAGAGCAAATCCACCCTTTTTTAAATTGATTCAACGTCTGCAGACGTTAAATCAATGTAGAAAACGGTTGATTTACTGGCTAAAATTGTAGTGAGCCAAGCAGATGCAAAAACACTTGATATAGTTCCTTGCATTGAAACTATTTTATTTGTGTGGACAAATGAAGTAAATAAATCACGTTGTGTTACTTAGTTTTGTATACCGTACTTCGAAAGCACAGCTAACAAAATATAGCTCCTATCAATTGACTTAGTGCAAACCTGGGGGCAATGCCGGTCTTTAGGGTGTGCAAACCGTGCGATCGCAGAGGGTCCGCAAATTAGGGGGCCCGCAATTTACTCAGAAAATGCAGTAATTTTTGTCATTTCCAATGGACTCACCAAAGGAATTAGCAACAAGAAAACATAGAGACCCAGCATAGAGACTCAACGGGTGCAACCTATTTCGTACCCTGAAAAGATCGAGAAAAAAACAGAGCCGAAGTCGCTGATCGGAGTTGCCGCAAACATTTCAAAATTTCTCTCGAGTTTTTCAGGGGACGAAATAGGTCGAAATTCGATTTTGTTGACAGCGGACAAACGTGTCCAGTCCGAGCAGCTATCTCGTCGGACAAATTAAGTCTCACGGCGGACACACCAGACTTAACATCTGACTGAAATAGGTTGCACTCAGACTCAACATAGAGACATAACTTTATTTCCAAAAAATGCCAAAGAAAACATGATCTTAACCTTTTGCTATGCCACCGGACAGCACCATTTTACAGTAATATTCATACCCAAATTTTTGTTGAACATGCTCTCAGAAAGTCCCAAATTCAAAGTAACTTTTCAAAATTTTCTGGGCGAGGCCCCCCCAGACCCCACGCCGCTGGGTGTCGCCTTCGGCGAACACGCCGTCAGGCTTGGCCCGCCGACCGTCAAACCTCCCCCCATTTCAAAATACCTAGCTACGCTACCGAATTGGATCATTGTCATTGGGACCCGCAAAGCATATTCCGCACAGGGCCCGAAATACCCTAAGACCGGCACTGCCTGGGGGTTACCTCGGCCTACTTCAGGTCGTCTGTCAGGGGACAGCCACCATCGAATTTGTCTGTCACATACATTTTTGTGAAGCTTAACACTCACACATTAATTTACAATTGGTTTTATCCGGTAACTATTTCAGCCACCCTAGCTCAAGTTAGGGGGTCACCTACTTTAGTTCGTCTGTCATGGGACACCCACCACCAAATTTGTCTGTCACCTATATTTTTGTGAAGCTTAACACCCACAGATTAATAATCAGTTGGTTTTATCCGGTAACTTTTTCAGCTGACCTAGCGCAAATTTTGGGGGTATAAAACTTGTCTGTCAGAGCCCCCGCACCACCGAAAATGTCTGTCACATACCAGACAATCATCTAGAAACAATTTACTTTAAAACCAACTAAGTTTCAAGCGGTAACTTTTTCAGATGACCTAGCGCAATTTTTGTGGCATGAAAAATGCCCCCCATTCCCACACCAACCACTGGCGGCCCGGCAGACTTCCAGATTATGAGTACCCACATACCACCGGACATCGCCGTATGAATAAAAATTGGTAACTTTTTCACCTAGGCTAGACGTCGCGGCTCCCGGTCTATTCGTGCTTCGTGTTTCGTGTTTCATGTTTCGTGAGTTTAAGGGTTTCGCATGATTTCCTAGTTTTTTAAGGAAACTGATTCTTACTTCAATACAATGTTGTGTGATTCTGAATTTTGAGATCCTTGTGCCGCATTCCCACACCATGTAGGCCAGTTAGTTAAACAAGGGGTTGAGTGCAGTCAACAGCCGACAAAAAACATTGATAGTTGTTACGTCACTTGTTCATTGTTGTGCTGTTAACAATAACTTTGCTCCTTGATTTGAGGCCTGGGATCTCATCGGTACTGATCGTACGGGTTTGACTTTACAAAAAGACAAACATCTATTTATGTTTCATAGAAGCTGTAGAAAATAATTGGTTTATCTTCCACATATTGAAATGTAACAAACAAAAGATGGAATAGCTCCAGAAAGCTGACCGCTAGTTGGCTCCTTCAGACAGTTTCTTGATCTCATTGAGAACTTTCCAGTCGACGTCAGCGCTGAGAGGAATATTGGAATGCTCTAAGATTTTGTGAAACGTAGCCAAGATGAAACCTGATGGCAGAACCTGTTTCTGGCGATTGCATTTCATCGAATGCACAATAACAAGAAAAAAGGGCAAGACGTTAAAAAATAAACAGTAAACACTTGGTTTTGCTGGTTATCTCTTGTTTTTAAATTTGTTAACACTTTTCATATTTATTAAATGTTACAAAAAACAGTTCTTTTCAGCCCGTAGCATAGTGCTACCACTAGTACCCACTTGTGCGAATAGGAATTATGTATGACCCTTAATTCATGTGATGTGTAATAGTTCAAATGAGCCAAATAAAGTAAGAGGTGAGAATAGGAATAGTCCAAGTAGCAGGAGCGCGCGTTGCTTTTTGTCACATTAATAGCGGTAGCAATATCGCGCTGCTATCAAAGTAGAGGATGCCCATCTCTGCAAATAGCTACAGAACCTTTCACAGATTAGAGAAATAAAATCCATAATTGATCGTACACCTTTCGTCTGCACTGAATATACAATAATGCGATGGATGAGAACTTGAACTTAAAACTGGCCAAGATCTAAATGGAATTATCAAGTTTTCTTGTAATATTTATTTACGAAAAGATAAACGCAAATAAAAAATGAAACATTTTTTGAAGATCAAACATCAAAAACAGATCAAATTTATAAAACATAACTTTAGGTTATATAACATTGGGCAAGAAATTTCGAATTTTCCGCCTCGTTAGCTCAATGGATACGCGCCCGGCTCAAGATCACGCGGCGCTGGTTCGACTCTCTGGGTATGCGCTTGAGCAACGCATTTCAGGACTGCTCTCCATTCAGCGGCACCTAATCAATGGAATACTTTTCCTGCAACAATATATCAACAATCGGAAAACTTCACTCTGTCAATCTCGGTAACCGGCTCTGCGTCAAGAGCCTCTAAAAGTATGCAAAACTACCAGGAATAACCAATCAAGGCTTTGTCAGTCCGAGGATAAAGAATCAAAAACCAAACCAGTATATGTTATATACATCAGAATAACTACGGTGACTAATAACTTTGTCATTCAGTTTATTTTGAACAAACCATAAAAGACCAGCATAGCAACGCTTGTAGCAGGCACAAAGAAAACATTTCAGTCTGCAGCACATCAGTTCAGTTCAGTTTGTTTTTATTGCTGACCACGAAAAAACAATTTATGCCAAACATAGCAGAGGCCTAGAAAAGGGTAGAAGCGACAAAACGCGGACGTTATAACATGCATGATACCAAAGCAGAACAATCAGTTTAAAATATGCACGGTCGCAACACCTTTATAAAATTAAAAAAAATTTAGAAGAAAAAGAAAGAGCAAAAAATGCAAGCGAATTTTTCATTTTTAACAATTTAGATAAGTGAAAAAAGAAAAACAAGACAAAACTCAGCAATACACACAGTAAACAACATAACAACAAAAACTGGAGATTTTACTGGTATATCTTTTATATTTTTGGTTTGTATCTCGAGTTAACTCGTTAAGTGGGTAATTAATTTTTTGACACTCGAGTTACTGTGCGCATTTATTTTAGCGACTCCCAGCATGTTTTGTCGCATTATTACTTTGGAGAATATTGGGAGGTCCCCAGCCCACAGCGCAACAAGCTTTTGTTTTAATTTTCTTTTGTAGTTTTTGCTTCATTTTTTCGTTTTGAATATTGCGGAAAAACCAATAGTGAAATATTGCTTTCTTGCCTAAATATTAATAAAATTAAGTTAAATTATTTCTAAACTGATTTCATAAACGTGTGTTTTTAGTCAAATATGACGCAATCAATGCTATTTGTGAACCATAAACATTAAAAATATTTTAGTACGTCACAAATCACGATAATCAATTCATCAGCAACCGATCAAGTCCATGAATTTATTTTAAGACGAAAACTTTTATTGAGAATTATTTCAAACAAATTGTTTCCCAATTGCAAACCAAAAAAATTAAATTTGAGAAATTTTTCTTTCAACTCTTTCCAAGTTGTTCTTAGACGTAGAAATACATGACGATTTTTCTTCATCACTCGCCCAATCACTGACTGTGTTGTAGATTTCAATTGCTTTTGTGTAAGCGACTTTCGCTTCAAACAGTTGCTTGGTGTTTTCAAGCGCAACTCCCATATTATTATGGCAATGTCCAAATACCTGATACCGATTTGCATCAACATTGAATGCTGTTTTCATTAATGTGATTGCGGATGTGTTTATTGTGATTGATTTCGACCAATCAGATGCATAGTTGCAGCAGAAACCAAAGCGACGCAAAAACCAACCAATTTGTTTACATTTAACTTTTAGATCAACCTTATTAGTATTTTGCATTAAATTAAGAGTTTCATCCATAAATGAATATTGTTGTTTAATTTGTTCTTCTTTGTTTTGTTTTGATAATTCTATGGATATTTCCCCCATTAACCAACCAACATTTTCAAGCTTATCTAACCTGCTTTCACCGTCGTAGTGATTCTTAACAAATTGAAATCTACAACGAACCAATGAGATTGCACAATCGCATTCTTTCACATTCACAAATTTCAAAATTAATTTCTTAATATTCTCATCATAAACGTTACGTGATTGATCGGTCAAGCGTGACGATTGAATTGCATCAACAATGGATGCAATCGAAACACAAACAACTTCAGCTTCTGGAATGTTTTCCAAACTCAACAAGCATTCCACTTGGTCGATGCTTGGTTGTAACTTGTCCCATCCTTCGACATGGTCGATGATTATTTGCAGGGTTTCCACAGCTTTCTGGAAGTTGCTTTGTTGCTGATAAGTCGCTGCTGAACCTTTTAAAGCATTAAATTTTATGAGATTTGTGCACTGGAATAATAATAATCATGCTTTAGTTTGAACCCATTGTGATAACAATTCGTTGGAAAGATGGCATATCCACCTTCAAGCTAACATTACTGCATGTCATCCAAACGTTTGTAAGATTATCATAATAATAATAATCGTGTTTTTATTTGCGCCCATTGCGATAACATGCAGTAGGCTACACTGCGATCACATATGTGATACAACAGACGACAGGAAGCAGCGAAGTGACATACTGTATAGTCTTCGAGTCAGCTGCTCCCCTTATTTTGTCTTGCCATAAAGTGTCTTTTGTCGTGACACAACCGCATGCTCTGGATCGGTGTCAAACCCACGTCCTTTCGAACGTCGCGCAGACGTTCTCACCACTCGGCTACGCAGCCGATAAAAATGGAATGGAAATAAACTTTGTGATAATTTTTGAACTTTTTTAGTTATTTGCATCAATAAATCCTAAATGTGGTTTTAATTGATTAACCTCTGCATGGATGTTACGGATTCAATCGAAGTGTATTTGGATCTTAATTAGCGCTGGCATTTTCCGCCAGATGACGGTAAACGATTACCCTCTTGTCCTTCTGCTGATGTTGTTCAAAGCTGTTTCGGGAGCTATTGATTTTAGTTTGTCTGATATTGATTGGTGAGAAAATAAATAAATGTTAAAATAGCTGCCAAAGCCCAATATTGAATCAATAGCTCAAATCACGCAAGGCCGTATTTCCCGCTCCCCACACCCTTGGGTAAAGAGCCACTCATATTCAATTGGTTGAGCATTTTCCAGCTATTTGACATAAGAAAATGTAAAAATACTGCTACATATGTATGATGGTTAATACTCCAAGTTATATCAATGGGGTTTTGTATTGTCGGTCATCATTTGGAATGATCATTCCAAATAAAAACCAATCAATCAACGCCTTTTTGTTAGTCATTATGAAAAAAATAAATAATATAATACCTTTTCGTTTGTTTGAAAATGTCATTTAACAGTTGATAGATTAGTACTTGAAATTGCGACGATGTCGGCAGCCGGTAGTTTTGACAGGATGGTATGGAGTAAGCTATTGTACCCGAGATGGTTTTATTTTTCCAAAATCTTTTCAGGGTACTGGTATTTGGAAGAAAGGTGGGTCCAAAACGCCAATTGTTTTTTAGATCTACCTTGTTATATTAAAGTATTTTGCATTCATCCCAGCATTTTATTTTATTCAGACAAACACTGTGCTATTTTTTTTCTCTGTTTTTAATTTTTGTATTTCAAAAGTGATGCGTTTTGATGATAGCCATTTTGTTGGTTTTAACAAAAAACTAAGCCCAAAGTATCCTCTGAAAACTTCATTGTTGTTGTTGACAGAGCCGTGTTAAAATCAGCTAAAAAGGTAATTGACTGTTTGATGGATAAGCTTTTTCTTCGTCGTCGTGTGAGCTTCTGTGGCCGAGGGCTAATCCTTTAATCACGCCAGCTTCAAAATGTTTCCGGACTACACTGGAAGGCTACTAGAGAGCAGTAGCCTCATCTTTGGTTTAGCTTATTCACTAGCAATCAGTCTTTGGTCTTATCATCCATGACGCGCAGACCTTCCACTCCGTTAATTGGCTTGAAGATGGTACAGTCATTGATGATGTGGCCTGCGGTATGTTCCTTGGCACCACATTCACAGGAGGAGGAAGAGGTCATTCCCCATTGGTGCACGGTAGAGCGGAAATTCCTGACGCTCGTGCGAAGACGTTGAGGCGCACCCACGTCTGTTTTTGCAGTATTAGGCCATTGTAGCAAGTGTCGGTCGTTGGAGATGACCGAATGGAGTCTGGTGGTACTTGACTTCCATTCAAAATTTCATTTATGATCCGCCCAATTAGGCGCAGAGATGTCTTCTCTATCTGCTTCATTGATGGCTTAACTTCAGTCGACGAGGTTGCTCGTTGGAAAGAGCAGAGACGTAAGAGTGAAAAAGATTGTTGGACTCCAATGCCCGTCGACCAAGAAACAGAGTGGCTTCTTCGTGATGAATGTCAATAGGTTGCATGCCAGCAAGAATGAAGAGATTGTCCAATGGTGTGGGAAGCAGGCATCCGGTCACTGTGCGCAGGGCACTGTTTATAGCAGTGTCGATGTTGTGGCAGTGAGCATGGAGTTTTAAATTCCCGGTTTTGAAAGAATTCGGGGAAAAACGTCAAAATTTTATCTCAATCTTGGTATAACGTGAAAAAAGAGCTTGTTAAGAAAAGTGGGCTATTATACGTAGTAGGGTATTATACATTGGCTATATGATTGGAATATCCATTTTCATGTCGAGAGATTTCATTTTTTTCAAGTTAATAAACGTTGTAAGATATACAATATCCTCAACCTTTGCGTAATCCGAATATGTTTTTCACCAGTACCGGTTCGTGAACCATTTACTCCGGCTAAAGTAAGGACAACTGCATTCCATAACAAGTATTCATGTTGCTTACCTTGTAATTGTTTGATGGTTGATGGAATGAAAACTTCTTTCTTTACAGTCTGTGAAATAACTTTCATCTAAAAATATAAAGTTTATTTCAATTTGGAAACTTAATGTCTCAAAATTAAACGAAGTCTCAAACATGAGTTGAAAGATTGATTCAATTATTGCAGCGTTTTCCAAATTAAATGCAATTGCGGCTGCAAGGGTAGCAATTCAATTTGAAGATAGAGGATCAACCTTTATCGATTCATTTGATTTGTTTGAAATCATTCTTTTAACGTTTTGTTATTATTTTAAAACGCTTTTTACTTTATGTTTGTTTCGGTCACAAATTTCGTTTGGTTTAGACCAGGGGTGCCCAAAGTTTTGTTACCACGTGCGGCATTTCGCTATTTGCAAGTCTTGGAAAGCCGCATTAAATTTTTCACTCATTCTTGTCCTTAAAATTCAGCCAAGGTTTAAGATTGTATGTTGTTGGATAACCAATCACGAAACATGTTTTGTTATACAATCAACGGCCACCCCTGCTGATTTGGCTCACGTTTGATCGGATCATCCGCTTATTTGTTTGTTTGTTTGTTTTTCATATCTTTATCCTGCATTGCGGGAAAGCGGACTTGAACGCTATGCAGCGGTGTACGCTTTCTGACGTACACCTGACCCACGCTGCAGCCGACGACAATGTCTATTTCCGGTTGTTTACTCTACTTATGACTTAAATTTGGTACTACACATTACTCGAAATCGATCACTGGGTAGAGGCAATTATCGTAAAGTTTCTTGCCCGGAGAAACAACAGCAAGTGCGGGTGGCTGGAGTCGAACATGCAGGCTCTGGACTGCGAGCCCTTATTCGAACAGTTTTTAGTTGATCCCCAATACAAATCAATTTTCCTTTACAATTTTTCCCACTTAATCGAACTACTAACCCAGACAGCCAGTTTATCTGGTCCAGATCTGGTAAAGATCTGGTCAGATCCGTACCCGACCTGGTAGAGATCTCAACCAGATAAAGTAGTTGTTTGGGAAGCAGCCCGTTAAACGGACCACCCTCCTACCAGAAATAAGTTTTATGGTTGACATTTTCAGGCATTTTAAACTCAAGAGTTGCTGTTGGCATTCTGCTGTTCTAGCAAAGTTAATAGTGTCAAGGTTGCAACATATTTTTTGTATTTCCAGCCCAATCGCAACTGAAAGGTAGTCCAAAAGTAGCCTAATCCATTGACAAGTTGAAGCAATCCCAAAAGTAGCCTACAATGTGAAAGTTTGCACAAATTAAAGGCACAAACGACATTTTAGCCAGAATAGCTTATTTTGTGAAACTCAGTTTGAAATGAAATAAAATCAATTTTCCTACTGCCAAAAGTTTTTAAATTTAATTTGGTGTATCGATGTTTTACTTTATTTTGTGCGGATAAGCATCGCAGAGAAACACGGGACAGCAGTTCAAGGCTTACTATACGAGGAATGAGCAAAACGAAGACGTTACGTATAACACACAAAAATAGTGAAATTTGTTCGTCCTGCTTAACCAGACCAGCTTAGCTTTGTCCAGTTTAAGCGGTTTGACTGGACTGTATGTGCAAATCCAACTGCCTAACAAATGATATATGATTATTGTGTAACAGAAAGATTAGCCTACCTACCAAAGTCAAGCACTTAGGCTTGTTTGAGTTATTCTGACTTGCAGGTTAAAAAACTATTTAGGGTACAAGTTTTCGAACTTACGCTGCTTCAACTACAAAAATTCATAAAATCCTGAAATTATGTTCACAATTAGCAAGTTTTTTCATCGTATGATATAGAATCATTTAAGTAGATTATTATATGATATAACAGATGGGGGTGTAGATATTGTTCTCACTGGACGCATTTTGAGCACTCCTGGTTTAGACTAAACCATTGTCTCGAACATTTCTACTTTGAAATGTTCAACCACTCACCTTTCCTAATCTCTCAATGACGTTTTCCAAAGTGATGTTTCGGGACATTCCCTCCACTCCGTTGCCTGGCAACGCAATGGGTCTTCTACACGTTGGGCATCTGCAATGATAAAAATGATCCTATAACTTTTGTGGTTTGCAATATTAGATCTATTTGCATTTACCACAAACTGCATAAAGATGGATGATGATGATTTGAAAGCTACACGAAAACCCATTAAAACTCTTTTGCATTGATATTGAACTAAACTACAAAAATTTATCAGCAAATGTCTATTTACCTTTTATCTTGCTTGTTCTGACAGAATCTAGTTAGACATCCGTTGCAGAAATTATGCCCGCACGCCAAGATACGAATGGGCCTCTGCAAAGTTTCGATGCATATCGGACATTGGATTTCATCTTTGAGGTTCCCAGCCATTTCACGTTAATCTTGCAAATTAATCGATTAATCGTTTGCTTAAATCTCTGAAAAACAACAAAATCTCTGAAAAACTATCACTCATGAGGTTGTGGAATTTAGAATAATTACAAGATTTCTGGAAAGGAGTGAATAGAATAACTATATAATATCTTGTGAAAATTAAAATCCACAACGTTATGAGAGCTAGCGAGTGTTGTTTCGTATGTGTAATTTGGATCTTTCACTTTTTCAATGACGCATTTGTTCTTGATAAGACTACAACTTCTGACGTCATTGTTACTTCTTGTAATTGCAGTTTGACTCTAACCATGGTCAACCTCGTTGCATTGATCTCTTGAGGCGATAATTATTCTACTTATGACATCATAGTTTTGTTAGGTATGTAGTTGAGAATGGAAGTCTATATAGTTGTATCTCTATAGACTATAGTTATAGGCTATCTTGACATTCTTGCTGTGTTACATATTGCCACTTCCCAGAATAAATATCTGTATTTATACATTGATTTAACGTCTTACAACGACAATGATTAAAAGATTAATACAGATTGCTCTAACCCTTTTACTTTCGTTTGCCTTTCCCGACTGTTCAAAGATAAATTAAACCATATTAGATACTTTCAGATAGGACTGTTGGCTGTTTTCATGTAATTTGCTCGTTTATAAATTTATCCTTGGTTGCCACATTCTTGGCTTGGGTGATGCAATCAAAACTGACGCACAAATAAATTGTCCACGCAATAGATTGAGTTTCGCTTTTTGAAGCATAATCGCTGCTTACTTCACAATGTAGATATTTACGACCTGTTTTAGCCTGATGCTGGAAGTTCGCTTTGGTAAAAGCGAATGATTGGTAGAGATACATTCTCCCAACGTCATCACATAAAGCTTATGATGCTGCTTAGCTTGCAATGACAAATTGTGAAGCTTTCAGTAGAATCCAGGAATAGAAGCCTACAAAACTATAGCAAATATATTGCCTAGCACGTCACTTCAATCCATAGTCTACCCTCAACCTGTATAACATCTTCCACTCAAACACAGTTGAACTTATAGTCCCAAGCAAATGACGAAGAAAGAACTTTGTCATTTGGTTTATGGTTGTAAATAATCGTCATTGCTTTCATGAAAAATCCCATCATTGAAATATGGAGGAATTTAGGGTCAATTGTGAAACAACTTCATCTGATGTTCAATTTGTTCATCAAACAAACTTGCCTGAACAATGTCCAACAATTTATTGAATCAGTGTTTGCAGAAATGCTCTTTAAAGTTTAAACGGTAAATAATTTTCTGTAAGTTGAATGAAGAAACCACTTATCCCTGTGCAAGTACCAGGGTTGCTTTGTTAATTATTACCAGCGTGGTTTATTTGATATAGCAACAACATGTTAGTTCCTCTCTTATATTACGATACAGCTACAATACAATACAAGACTAGGGTTGCTTTGTTAATTATTACCAGTGTGGATTATTTGATATAGTAACAACATGTTGGTTCCTTTCTTATGATACAATAAAGCGACAAAAGCGTATTGCTCTGTAAACATACAAAAAAATGAATTTGTGTAGCTTTTATGTAAGAGGACGTTAATTTGAATTTGAATTATACCTCCAACTTTCAAATAATTTTGTGCAGCTTTTTTGAAAGGAATTTTCGAACACAACCGCATGTTGCAAATAGTCGCAAACAGCTTTTATCATCTCACTTCATCATAAAACACGTTAAAAGCGTTAAAACGAAAATCCAGCAGATAGTTTATATTAAATAAACCAAGAGCAGCCTACTGCACTAAACTGATGCAAAATTATTGATTAATGTTTCGTATGTGACGTCATTAGTGACCACATATCATTCTTAGCAAAGTAGAAGATACACTGTTCTTCTTTGATAAGAATGATATGTAGCGACTAACTAAACCATCCTTGTGTGCCGAAAGCTTCATGATTCTAAGGCAACAAGTATGTTGAGAGATTGGATTGTTACCCAAGAGCCAGAAATTTGAACTATTGTAATGAATGGAGATTAACAATATTAAATCACATTTAGCTTGAAGCTGCTTCAAGTTCCTGATTTCAAATCCACGATCAAACTTTTCCTTCCGTCAGATGATACAAGTTAGTTAACACCAACACCACCTTGCGGTCATGGGTCATGTTGCTTGTAAATTGTTGCACAAGGAAGATTGAAATATACCCAATAGTCATAGCTGGGGAGATGTGGAACCCATGGATACAGTGGTACCAACAGAAGATCGGATTATTTAGTACCCTCTAAAATGTAAAAAAAAAATTCGATTAGGTAACACCAATTCTATAACTATCTCAAACCAAAACCAGAATAGAGGAAATTTCTTTCTTTTTTGACAGTGAATAGCATTTGTCAAATTTCATAGGTGAAAACAAGTTTTTGCTGCCTGTATGTAAGGAATTTTCTTTAGTCCGAGTAAACATAATTGTTATATGGTATATTATCCCATAAGTTGTGGCGCATTGAAAAGTAAAAGTATTAGGTTTCAAAATAAGTTCAGCCCACTCAAGCTGACATTTCACAAGTTTAAATGTTGTTTTTTTCATTTATTGACTATGTTGGACCAATGGTACAGGCTATTTCCAAAAGTTTTATCGGACACTTGTCTTTTAGGTTGTGCTGCTTTTAAGCCAAAGAAATCCAAAAAGGTCTTTTCTAAACAACAATTGCAGAAAACTATAACCGATATCTTTTCAAATACAATAAGCCGAAGTCTGCATTGTGCGTTTATTTATTTCTTTTTGTACGTCTTTTATTTATTCTACAATTTTGGTAAAGAGGTCACTTTCTTCAACCACAGACATATACAACCAAGCAACCACACGGCATTTAACATAATCCATTAAAATTGAACATAAACTATAAGCTACAAACGTTTTCGGCCATACACACATTAGCCCTTATCAAGTAACAAAAAAAAAAATAACTGCTTATCATATCTACACTGAAAATGAATAACTGATCTAAACACTGAATTGAAATTTTTGAATTGAATTTGAATTGAATTTTTATTTATTCATGCTTTACTTTTTATTTTTACTTATAATACTCAAAAATAAGGCTTGAAATGTGGCTCTCCTGTGGTGTTTGCTAATTATGTTTTGCAAATGATACAAAAACTTAAAATGCCATATTGGGTGTTTTACAGGAGTGTTTAAATACTGTTCCAAAGGTCCCATTGGGTGTTCCATTGGTAACACATGCATGGGACCTTTGAAACCATTGACAACTTTTTAAACGTTTATTGTCTTACATTATTAAAATAAAAACATTGAAATTTAATTAGTTGTGGAGATAGGTCAGTCCCACAATAATGTAGAAAAAAACTAAGAAATTTTAAGCTAATTTGCAAACATTGGAACCAATTAAGAAAAACGTTTCATGGGTCCCACACTTTCCATAGTAGTAAAGTGTCTTCGTCCAGCAATGTTCTCTTGCACCATCCATGCTTATGTTTCTAGTCTTTCCTCTGCAGCCCACGTATATTTTACTCTTTTTCTTTCTCGTTTCATACAACTGCATGTATATCTGAAGCACATAATTATTTATGACGTAATACTCGGCTAGGTTGTAGACAACTTGGCATAGTGACGTAAGTATTATCAACATAAACATCAATGACATCATTACAACCCCGAACTTGTATAAGTTTCACCAACTGTGTTGTGTTAAACCTGGTTCAGATTCTTGAAGAAGATTTGAGCGCCGAATTGCAACAGCGCATCGATCTGAAAAGAACAAGTACAATGCGCATGCGCAGTTAATGTCGCTGTTGTGAAGCAAGTTACTTCTGACGTAATAACAACGGCGGATTGCATCAGACTTATGATATATTTGAATCACTGATGTTGCAAGTTCAACCCTACCGAGCGCCAATACTAGACACTGCTTCAAACACTCAAAATAAACCGAATAATTACAGCGTGGAACAAAACATATGATTTATTTATACCTGGAAGCATACAAAACTAACGCAGCAAATATATTGCTTAGTGCAGCCATGGACATGTTGCGTCGGTTCCCAAAATTTTGTCGACGCCCTTTGAAAATTTATAAATTGTCGAGGCGGGTAATTAATTCAACATTTTGCAAATTTTTACTGTTTAGCGTTTTTAATTTTCAGCCACACAAAAATCCGCGTAACACCATCTGCTGTTCGGCAAAAACTTTTTGCTTTGCATAATGGGAAATGGGCCTAGAAAGCGCATCTGACTTTATCTGAGTAAACGTATCATTGTGACATTGACAATGATATTGTTTTGAGGTTCTATTACTCAATAAACAGAAGGAAAGAAATATGTTTTTTGTTTCAATTCAAACACATGAATCGTGCGTTAACTTACAAATACAGTAGTAGGCTAAGTGTGTGCCTGTTAATCATTGTGAGTTTGTGAACCGCTGGCCTCGTGTATCACCCAATCTGTAGTCTACCTTTAACACATACCACATTCTCCAATCAAACACAATCGAACTTATACTCCAAAGCAAATGAAGAAGAACGAATTTTGTTATGTGGTTTGTGGTTGTAAATAATCTTTATTGCTTTTGTGAAAATGTCCTGGAATCATGAAAATATGGAGGCATGTATGGTCAACTGATGTCAGTTTTGTGAAATAATTTAAACTGATGTTTAATTTTATTCATCAAACAAACTTGTCTGAACAATGTCCAACGATTTATTGAACTAGTGTTTGCTGAAATGCTCTTTAAAGTTTAAAAGGTAAATAGTTTTCCTTCAAAGTTGAATGAAATAACCACTTATCCCAGTGCAAGTACCAGGGTTGCTTTGTTAATTATTACCAGCGTGGTTTAGTTGATATAGCAACAACATGTTGGTTCCCTCTCGTATGTTACGTAAAGTGTATTATTCTGCAAACAAAAAAATTAATGATTTTGTGTAGCTTTTATGCAGGGTGACGATAATTTCAATTTGAACTTTAGCTCTAATTTTCGACCACAACTACATGTTGCAAAACTGCCGCAAACAGTTTTTCTCGTCTCACTTTATCATAAAACACGTTAAAAGGATGCAGAACTGCAAATGGTTTATATTAAAGAAACCAAGAGTAGCCTAACAAATGAAATTATTCGTTTACACTTTACACAGTCATTTCTACGTCGTTGTAGAAAACACCTTCTCACTCGATGAAACTTATTGTTGCGCATCTTTCATAAACACGACCACTTGAAAATGCGAGTCATTGAGTCCTGCCCGATTTGGCTTCAGCGCGTTATTTTAAATGGAGAAAAGTCTCTCCACTGCAGCACTGGAAGGAATGGTGCATGGTGTTATACTTAATAAACACATGTTTTAAATTGGCACTGGGAAAGATCAAGGACTTGCTTCTGTCTGAAAAAAAGCTTCCACAATTGACTTTTCTTTCGTTCTGACATTTCATGCGATGGTGCCAACACACCAAAACATTCATCTTTAGAGTCGTGACTGGTGTTGGTATCAACGTGACTTGATGTTTATTGCAATAATCGAATCATATCTGGCTTGGTTTTGGTTCGCATTGTTTAAAAACAAATTCAAAACACGTGTCATTTTTTGTTTTAAATTGAAAAAAAGCGGGTAGCCGGAGTGCGACTGAAAGACATCTAGCGCCTATCCGCTACAGCTACATTTGAAAAAAGTAGTGCCACTACTGCAGCCGCTACTCCAACAAAAATATAGCGGCGCTACCGCTACTTCTACGAAGGAAGTAGCGCGCTTATGCCCACCTCTGTTCGCAAGTGCCGGTATTTCAAACTATTGTAATGAATGGACATTCGTAATTTTAAATCACATTTGACTTGAAACTGCTTCAATTTCCTGATTTCAAATCCACGATCAAACTTTTCCTTCTTCTATGATACAAGTTAGTGAACACCAACACCACCTTGCGGTTAATAAAATATGGGTCATGTTGCATGTAAATTGAGATGTACTCACTTCTCATAGTAATATTCAGAGCCATAGCAACGGCCCTCCGTACCCTTCGATCGGATGGGGCCCCTCTGCCGAAGTTTTTGGAAGACTATCGAAATACAGGATATAACTACGTGGTCACAAATTCACGCGAACTAGCATATAGCTTATTGGTATTGAGCAGGTGTTACAAAAAACACGGTGCGACGAAGGAAGAGAATGTTTGGGTACGAATGTGCTGACGATTCGAGTCGTCTTTCTGCTGAAGAAAAATTCAAAATTCAATTTTTTTCTTGTTCTCACTGATCAGGCATATCTTCTCCAACGGTGTTCCCTTACACCACTTATGCTTATGTATGTGTATATCCTTTTCATACAACTGCATCATGCATGCATATCTGAAGCAAATAATTATTTATGACGTGATAGTAGGTTTGGTTGTGGACAATTTGACAGAGTGACGTAAGCATTATCAACATAAACATCAATAACATCATTACAACCCCGAACTGGTATAAGTTTCACCGACTGTGTTGTGTTAAACCTGGTTCAGATTCTTGAAGAAGATTTGAGCGTCGAATTGCAACAGCGCATCGATAGCAGATGCACTAATACAGTGCACATGCGCAGTGTAAAATGTCGCACTAATGCAGTGTGTAATAAAACACATTTAGTTTATTTAGTAAACACAAACTTAACACTGTGGAACATAAAATAGAACGACAATAAAAGATGCGCTCATACTACACAGCATGCAACGCTTCCTAACCACTGCACTACAATGTGAGTAGCAGACTCATCCAGTAAGCAGAGTCACGCAGCAATCAACCAGCCTGAAGCAAAGTAAAGGAAACACAGTAGCAATAATAGTGACGCAATAATAACGTAATTTCACAACATTCTTTTCTACAAACGAATGAGAGCAAATACAGAATTACAGAAAGATAACTAGACATTTACATATAAGGTACAACTCCATATCGATCTACTCCTTTTCGAACCCGAGTAGATCGACGCGGTTCTTAAATTAATCCTTTGGAGCATGCAGGCTGAGGATTGTTGGAGGGTTGATATGCTGGTTCGTTTAACCGTATCTGTCACTGCTTCCTTTTGGCGTCAAGAATTACTGGCCGAGACCATCAGGTCTACGTCTCTCTTATTGCTAATTACTCCGTCGGCTTATATCAAATAACAACGGGAAAAAGTATGCCGTTGGTCAAAAGCCTTATCTATCACTTCAATCAATTTATTTCGCAAAATATATTCGTGATTGTGTGTTTTAGGTAGAAAAGGTGATAAAGACTCGGTTTTTGACCTATTTTCGCCATTTCTTGGTCAAATTTCCCAGTTCACATTTTATTTTGAAAGTCCTCTTGCATAGAACACAGAATTTCATCAATTTTGTTTTTCCGTTTCTGTGCAAGCAGTATTCCATACACTTTTTGCACTACAAAGCAATTTGCGCAAATAATAAATTACCTTCCTAATTGATGTCTGCCAGCAAAGAATGACTCATATCGCGTCAAAGACCAACTCCCTACCCAGACAGAAAAATCGACGTTGAATCAATGTAAAAATGACGGATTTTGCTGCCTGGGTAGAGAATGGAATTTTAGCGCCGTCGTGTTATGACTGACAGACACAAAATGAAACCGCACGCTAAGAGTAAATTGGCATTCAAGCTATTGAATATCAAGAAATTTCTTGCATTTTATAACTGGCTGTGACAAAAGGTTTATTTTGAACTTCACAATTATCCGATACCAACATAATCGGGATTAAAAGTTGGGGCAAGAAAAAAAAGTAAAAGTTAAGAAATCTCAGGTTTCTAGCGTCACTGCTTCTGTGTGAAATTGCTGAATTAGCAGAGGGCGAGACCATAAGGTCTACGCCAGTGACAGATACGGTTAAAACATTGGGGTGCTCTTCGGTAGGGCCGTTGTCAACAGAGTGATTGTCACTTTGACCAACACTCGTACCGCTGGGGGAAATGCTTTCATTCAGGGCAGGCTCTTCCATTCTCGGGGCAATGTCAGCCAAAGAAACAGTTGCTTCACATCCACTTGGCAACCGGACCACGGCATAATTCGGTGTAGTGTGTACCACATCAACCTCGTCCACTACCACGTCGTATTTGCTGTTGCGGACATGACGTTTGAGATAAGCGTACTACTTAAAGGGGACCTGAAATGAAAATTGAAAATTTTTTTGGTGATACTTTAGTGTTTAATTGATAAATCTCTTTGTTTGGTAAGTATAACTAATGGAAAATCGGCCACCGGATGGCGCTATGTGTCTTGTGACGTCATCGGAAGGCAGCCGAGTTAACAGCTTCACGCATTTGCTTTGGAAACGTCGCATAGGTCATTATTGAGTGTAATAGAAGATCAGCACAAACAAGATGTCTGAAACTAGACAAGGATTTCTCTTGGAACCAAAACGACGGCGACTTGACAGCGAAGAACATCATCCGCCCGGTTAGCTCAGTGGTTACGCGCCTGGCTCGAGATCACGCCGCGCTGGTTGACTCTCGGGGTGTGCGTTTGAGCAACGCATTTCAGAACTGCTCCCCATCCAGCGGCACCTAATGGATGGAATAATCCAGGCAACAAGACTTCAACAATCGGAAAACTTTACTCTGCCAACCTCGGTAATCGGCCCTGCGTCAAGAGACTCTACAAGTTGCGAAACTACCAGGAATAACCCATCAAGGCTTTGTCAGTCCGAAGATAAAGATTCAAAATCAAACCATCATTCTGATTCGTGCTCTGACAACACTAGTTCGGACAGCAGTCGTATAGAAAATTCGCATTGATATTGGCCAAGGGTGGGCAATATGAGGCCCGCGGCCCGCATTTGGCTCTTTTTCATTTTTTGTCCGGCCCTTCATCTTCTTCCAGCTATTTTTCCCCAAATAAGGCTATTTTCATCTCGATTTTGAAGTGTTGTTGCCAGGAAATTATTCCATTCACTAGGTGTTGCTGAATGGAGAGCAGCCCTGAAATGCGTTGCTCAAGCGCACACCCCGAGAAACAAACTTGCACCGGGAGCGTATAACCACTGAACTAAGGGGGCATCAGAAGTTTATCTGACGTATGCGTAAATAGGAGACGTAAGCTACGAGCAATGACGAAAATAACCCTCTCAGCAACTGACTTCGACGCTGCTGCCTCAACCAAGTTGTAATTTTATAGTATGTACTTTAGGTTATCTAATTATCGTATTTTGAGATAAAGTATTGTCTTCATGAAGTTCCTTCCTCTCGTCAAAGGTTGGAGGCAATGAAGCGCCACGCTTCTCTGTTGTGAGATTTTTCTTTTGCAGTTTTATAATCAAGTTCTGACCAGTGTTTAATATCATTAGTCCAATTCTTGGTGGTCTGCCCCTATTTCGTTTTCTATTCATTTTCCCTTCTGGTGATTGTCTTTGAATGGAATTAATGGAATTATTGCGAACCATTTGGCCAACATGCTTCAAGTTTCTTGTTTGTGGATCTTTCATGTTGGTTCGCATTCTAAATAGACAATAGTACATCTTCGTTTGTGATTTTATGCTTCAAAAAAATTTTAAGCATTCTTCCACATTTCAAATGCCTCAAATCGTTTTTACCAGAGATAAAGTGCAACTATCTCATAAAGCACTCATCGAGTACACGCGACTTGGTCGAGATGGAAAACATGAAAGAGCAGCTGCTGAATCGAGGACTGCCTGGTGTCGTGAATTCCTTTCATCTGTCATTGCATCTCTAATAACGTTGGACTAGATGTTGTTATAATGGGTGCAAAATATGTTCATTTGATGAGGCTACTTTGCCCGATACAGACTCTTTCAATTACAAAGGAATCTAGCACAACTTTCTAGAGGCAAATGAGATGTTTCTTTTATTTAAACGCATTTATAAATTGCACATGATCGAAAACACCAAATAAACTTGAATTACTTTCAATGACCGACGTCCACAGCGTAAGAGTGCGCTTCAAAATATCAGTTTCTTCGCCTGGTTATGAACCTACACACAACATGTTTGCAATATTTTGAAAGAACATTTGCGTCTGTCACATGGCGATCTATACTACTGGCCTTCCCAACGTGGCAACAGCCAAACAATGTGGGGGGGCTGTTAAGTTTTGGCAACTAACAGGTAGGCTTTTAGGCGTAAAAAAGGCGTCGTTGCATGAATTATTACCAACAACAAATACTTCTGGATTACAAAACGAATTTTGTAACATACTAAGTGTTTTGAAAGTTGGGTCACTCTTGATTTCGTGATGTCTTGATTCTCATGGTATTCTTAATGTAGCTATTGTCCTGCTTTCTTGCACTTATTTAATATTATTACGTCTTAGTTACGTTTTGGCACTGTATTTACAATTTTTAAGCTAAAAAACATTACTTGACCAATGAAAATTGCTGATTGTATGTTGTAACACTTATCTCAGTTGGCAAATTTTATTTTCGTATAGGCCCCCACATTATTTGGCTGTTGCCACGTTGGGAAGGCCAGCAGTATAGATCGCCATGGTCTGTCAACAATTATGATCTTCGATCGGTTAAATGAACGAAGCTTCATAAAACCGACATCAATGGTAAGAAACAAGTTGAGGATGATTGGGAGTTTGGTTCATACTGGAAGATATTCCTGGACAACATGACGTATGAGACAACTTTGTTATTCCGAATAGGAAAGTTTTCTATTGAATGATAGAAGCGCATTGACAAATAATTTCGTTGCTTCAAATTTGCATGGTCGTAAATACAGTCAAGCATTTGTAAAGTCAATTTCGCTACAGCAACTAAAATGAAGCTCAATTGAAAGAATTTCCTACAATAAAGTCCAGAAAGCTAAACGCTAACAAGTAAAAATTCTTGCACTGAAGACAATGAGCTCCTAATGAAAGGTCAATATTTTCTCAGTGTAAAGCTCGCAAACCCACGTACTGGCCAAGCTCATGGCATGATGTGTGGGGACAAGATGTTGTACAGTGGTGTCGAGATTATGCGAGAACGACCAATAGACAACCCAGCAACTCACTGTCTTTGGGAGACAAGTTTTGCAGACTCCATTAGAGGTTTGATGTGAATCGTGGGAACATGTCCGTAGCTGCTCACATTGAATGCGCTGATTTCATTGGCAACTTCATCAACCACCACAAATATATATCACGCATGTTACCGCAAGGAGGAAGGTCTGTTATGCATCATCCATGTTGGCATTTCTCACTCACTACTTATGCAACTACACAAGTTATCATAAAATTTTGATAAATATAATCTTTGAATCTGGGTTTAAAAACTTGCAAAATCCATAAACTAATGTAGAATAATTCCCATGCCAACTAATACGAGCAATCAAGAAAATGCTGCTACGCTAGGCGGAGATAGAGAGCCGATGATTGATGTCACTTTTGTCATGGAGGTCACTATGACGTAACCACTTCATCACCGGTAGCTGGTGACATAACAGTAACTTGATTGCGTCATAATATGCAAGAGAACGATTGCAGAGCAGCACGATGAGGTCATATGAGGCCAACCGAATGCAAGTAGAAGCCGACAGCGGCCAGTGTGACGACACACAGGAGCAGCACGAGCCACAGTGATAATAATGCTGAAAAAGAGAAACCTGGTTTTAATACGTAGTCATTGGTAATTTATAGCTCGCCTTAAAACCACAAATACACTCAGCACGGTTTCATCAAACGTTTGCAGTGGATCATAGAGACCACCATATCTACTGAATCAACTGAATCAGTTGAATCAACTGAATCAGTTCAAAGTTTATATTAAATCGAGCAAGAACCAAATGATATTGCAAGACATGTAGTCAAGTTGTTTGCTGTGGTTTAACACCGTTAATTACAAGCTTTGTTTTGTAATTATGACGTCACAATCACTCACATCTCGATGAGAGCGTTGTCATCTTGCAGGTGCAGTCGGCCGACACCGAAACCAACGCCGCATCACAATCGCCGCCCACCGCATCTCTGACGCGTTTGCTCTCGTGCGCGAACGACAGTGACGTCACAAATATAGTGTGGAGGTTCTTGACCCGATGAGCGCACTGCAGACAACAATGGGAGGTTGCTATGGTGGATGACGTGAACAAGTATAACCCGCACATGCGGCTTTGTGGTTGCAACGAAGTGTAAGTTAGTTCTTTCAGAACTTTGCTCTGATTGGTCATTTCTCCAGGGCACCAATGACATCACGGGGAAGGATGGGACCAGTTTTCAGATGAAATAAAAAACTTTGCCTGGACTCAAATTAGCAAAAACACATAGAAAACTATGAACACCTCGACAACAAAAAAATCTGGTTTATTTTGATAAGAAACTTGCAATCCAGTTGGTTGGTTGGTTGGTCATAAACCATAAAAGCTTAAAATAGAAGCGAACTGAATTTAAAGACCAAACATGAAGCCAAGAAACGGGTCTCACCACAAGACAAAAAAAATTACAGCTAGTGGTTTCATGCGTAGCAAATATCATGACGGTAGATGGTAGCAGAGTTCTTCTAGCCTCGCTTTGGAATATTGTTTTCTGCTGTCAAGGGAGGACAATTGGACACCATTTCTAACATCAATACTTCTTTCTATCCTACTTTTTCTGGTACAAACAATCCATTGTGACATTGAAAACTTGAAATCAATCACCACTGAGCAACTTACCTGCAAGCTGAAGGCGACATAAATAGCGACCGATCCCTCCATGAACCCAACACCCACGTATGTCCCGTCGTTACTGGAAAGAAATGAATACAAACTGTTCAGAAATCCGCAACAAAAGTAGATTGATACCGACTGCGATCGCAATGGTACAAAAAAAAATCCCTTAAATACTGGTACAAACAAGGACAAAACAAACAAACAATGGTACAGGTACAAACAAGTATGGGAACTACCAACAAGCAAACCTCGTGAAGCTGAGGTGGCGGCCGCGGCGTCAAACGAGAATACAACCATGGTTTGGTCTCTTGTGGGTCAGTCGCGGTGGTTTGCATCGTTTAGGTCTTTTGTATTGTCAGGTGGTTAACATTGTTTTACCTCACAGTGAGCGCCGAGATTGGTTCCTCTCCCGTGCTTTGTATGATGGCAGGACACAAACTCCCTGTCTTGTCGTCACGCCTGACCGCCCACTTAGTAACGCAACAATACAGTTTGTTCTTAGGGTCCTGCTTGAAAGGAGTGTGGCTGGTGAAAAGGACACTCATCTCCGGGTGATCGGGAACAAGACCAAAGCTGCAATATTGTGTTTTAAACTTAATTATTGATTAGGAAGGTTATGTCTACTCTGCGAAAAAGCAAAGTTGAAGGCGCATGTATCATAACCCAGTCCTTTTTAACATTGATCCAACGTCTGTAGACGGAGAATCAATCAAAACGAATTGATTTGCTGCGTTGGAGGATATCTTTTATAAATCAAGTGACACAAAAGTGAAACCAAAAACAATCAAAACTAGCAATTTAGGATCAAAATTCTTCCAAATTGTGAGAAGTTCCAGTTTTGATCTTGAACATACGTCATCGCTCTGGCAGTTGTGTGGCCATAGAACGTTGGTTCGATACCGAATGAAAGCATGCAGCTGAGTGTTAGAAACACAAAATGACATTCTTAAAAGATAAGCATGAAACTCGGATTGTACTCACTTCCTTCCCACTCCCAGGTTACCAACCATCAGGACTGGGTTGGAGACAGCACAATTATATCGCCACAACTTCTTCAGCTGTGACGTCACATACTAGCATTACCAGCTTTAAGGTACTCCCATCCATTAACAAACTTTCGCGATCTAGTCACAAAACCAAATCATTAAGATCATATCTCTAAGTTTTGTACCGGCAATTTCTAAAATGATAGTTCCGGGTGACCATCTCCATGTTCCAGATGGAATGAAGCTCCATTGTTTTATGACCGGTACTAGCATCCCAGACGAAAGCTTTACCGTCGCGAGATATCGTCACAATCTGCAGAAAGTAAAAAATGTTTACCTGATCCATATTACTGTGATCACCTATGCCAAGAACAGACGTTTATATTTATCATTATTTAGATCGGATAAACCACAACGCATTTTATTTAGCCTTGCACTAATCACCGGTGTCATAAAAATAGCTTTCATAGTAATATAGCGATACCACAATGCCTACTTTACAATGACTCGAAAGACTTTTGTTTAAAACGACTGAAAAAACAAAAATTCAATGAAAAAGGCTTTTATTTTAACAAACTTATGGCATTTCTTAATAAAGTGATCACTTTCCGCAAGCAAATTATGAGCCAAAGCCAGGGGGGCGAGCATTTCCAGCTAATTGTGAAAGCAATTTCTAAAAGTTGCCGATTTGCAGCCTAAACGATTATAATGCACTATTTGTGGACTCGCATGTCAGTCTGTCGCGATTGCCGTGCAAAATTCTGCGCATTATTTTATTTGGCTGTAATTGTCAACTTTTTGGAATTTAAACAAAGGTAGATTGTGCATTCGCGTAAACAGCGAAAAACCGGCAGTTTTGTTACAAAGTTGTTGATACTAACAAAAAACCGAGGGGGCTAGACATATTTCGCCCTCCTGTGTCTCAGACCCGAGTGAGCATTGCCACCCGCATAGTCGACGCCTACGGTTGAATCCATGCAAAAAAAACTGATTTGCTTGCCCAATCGTTGCTCTTTAGCAACCACGATATGTTACATTAATCCTTAACCTTTTATTAAGCTCACCTGGGAAGAATCTGGACTAATGTCTATGTTGGTGACTTCATCTTTGTGGCCATAAAAATCAAATATCTTCTCTTTGCTGGGAAGCTAAACAGCAACTATAGAGTTATGAGACTTTAGGTTCAAACATTTGCTTAATACTCCATCAACACATGACAGCAGCACCAGGCTTGTGAGCTGCACTTGATACATCAGAACAAATTATCTACATTGCCATGAGATCAGAGTGTTTGCATGTTTGACACGGCTTGAGAACATGCACCTGTGTCGTGGCAAGATACTCAATGGCACATTTAAAGATGTACATGAAAGTGTCTTCCTTGTCATCCATTTAAATGTTCAACCACCGCACAAAGCCTATACACTATACAGGAATGCAATAACTTCAAAAGAACAGTATGTATAACGTCTGATATTAAAATCAAAGCATTGAAGAGGAACAAATTGAAAAGCAAAAATTGGACAACCTTTGTAATGAAAATTGAATGAGGCTGTTCACCAGGCCTTAAATTAAATAATATGAGATGTTCTACTGGTGCAAATTCTGCACCAGTAGAACATCTCATAATATTTAATTTTGTAATGAAAATTACACACCACACCATTGCTTCAACCTTTAGTTTGAAGTTAACAAAACCACTGAAATTAATTTACTGAATTAATTTGAAATTAATGTTGTTAATTTACCTTCCATGCTCTAACATGACCATCTGAACCTCCGGAAGCAACCAACTTCCCATCATTGCTCAATTTCACAGATGTCTAAAAGAACATGGTTGGAATAAGACGTATCACTTTCTGAGTTACGATAAACTAGTCGGCGGAGTGTTATGTTTTCGAAAACAAATACATCGTCTAGGTACTAATTGAAGACTAGGTTGGCAATGTTATGTCATTAGACAAAGCAGATAAAACTATGTAATAATTCATGTCACAATACAATCAAAACCTAAGCAGTGGAACTTTGAAGCATCGAAGGATAGCTACATTTGTGCTGTCTTCAATAAATATTCACTACATCAACACATTATACAATAGTTACCTGAATTCCACCCTTGCTTAGAACTGAGTCAATTTCTTGAAGAAGTTGAAACTTACAGTCAGCAACCCCATTCACTTCTTCATTTGTTGGGGTCGTAGGAGCTTTCCTTCGCTTTGTTAAACCTCCTGAAAACATACAAATACATACCGTATGGAAAGTAAAAATTCAGCTTCATTGTTTGGTAATAACAAAGCTACAAAAATTCCAACGTTAATCTACTTGCTTTCTCAGACAACATTTAAAAATTAGAATCACTCAGTGAATATTTCAAATTGTTTCATTTCCTCAGAATGTCATTTTGAAAACATTACCTTGAAATCACCATAAGTGGACAACTATAACTCCACACTTAAGTCACCTGGATTAGTTGTGTTTGTGGATGATTGACTAGCTGGATTAGTTCGAAAGAGAGAATAGATGCAACATTTGCTTCCCATACTCAGAGCCAAGGTACATTGAACAGGAGATTCACTAGTGGTGTTCCTACCTAAAATAAAACACAAGAATCAACATCATCCAAATTCGGTTTTGTAGGTCTACCCACTAATGGGAATGGCTGATTCTTTCTTTGCAGCAATCGCCTTCACTCTTATTCTTTATCTTGTTCTGTCCATTTGCATCTTCCATCATCTTGTCCATCAAACTGTTTTTTCATAGAAGGCTGCTGCTTAGTTACGCACATTCTCTTGAACCTTAAACACTATGTGTCATATTTTACAATTTTTCACTACAAGTATGAAAAATGCCTGAAAACTCTATTTAGTATGAATTTCAATTTATTTTGACTGAGAATACAAACCAGCATCTGCAGAAGCAGCAGACAAGCTCATCACTGCATGGCAGGTAGTGTCCAGTTGGCCTATTGCCTCAGCTACACACTTTTTTCTTTTCTTTTGCAGTTCCAGTATTTCCTGAAAAATAATAAATCCAATGAAAAACTATTTGCCAAAAGAGAATGTAGACCAATTGTAACAACAAATAACAAAATTTTTATAATTTTTGGATGGATTTCGGGTGACAGATTGTTAGAGATCAATGAGCCATGATACTAGAAAGAATAAAAAGAGAAAGGTACGGTAGGCTATAGAATAGAAAGATAACATAATAGATAGAATAGAAATAAAACAAGCAACCAAAATATATTCAATAAGTCTAAGCATGGATGGAACTGATATTGAGATAGCAACTGGAAATTGTAGAAAAAGAGTAAGTTAGAAATGTAATGTTTCGCAGACTCCATGACGTCTAACTATCTCGGACAAACTGTCATAAAACAGATAACTTTACTTGAATCTCAACATGTACTCAGACTTCAACATAAACCAGCAACGTAAACGCCCACATAGCTGCGGATTGACTTATTATTGGAACTTGAGATGGAAAGACGCAACGCTGTCAAGAAAGTGTATTTAATAGCAGCCAATCAAGAGGTCATGGAAAACACATAAGGCAAAATGGGAAACACTAGGTACAAACCATGGCGACCTTTATACACAGGCCACGGCAACGTGTAGCTTAAAATTTGACTGAAGGCCAAAGTGAATTTAGCTTAAACTTCAAAATTGAAAATACATCGGCCTTCAGTCAGCCCTCCAGTTCGTACGTTGTCAAAGCCTGTGTATACAGATCGCCATGGTACAAACTTAAAAGGCAAGTTCTCAAATAAATTAAAAGTTTAAAGTCACGTTTCCAATATTACAAGAAAGTATTAGATCGATTAGATAAATCATGGGTTCTTGCAAACTAAACCAGAACTAAAAGAAAAAGTTGGTGAAGAGTGGAATCTCAATCTGATGATGCAAGCTATATTGTTAACTAACACTCATACCACAGAATTCCGAATCCCAGTTTTTGCTGCACCCCCTCCCCCAGCAATGATGAATGTTCCATTATTTAAACATTGGCAGCAGTACAAAGGATAATTAACCTTGCATAATTCACCCATTTTAACCAGGTCTACTACATTGGTTAATGGTTATCGAGATGCACAGTTTGCACACCAATCAAGCAAGGTACCAGCTACCTTAGTTACAATTACAATTTACAAATGAGCAATTTTTTTTTCACTAGACAGAGGAATGTTGCCAGATGTTTTTAGAATTTCTAGCCCAATTGCCACGTTATGCTCAGTGGCGTAACCAGATCAATTTTCCTGGGAGGAGGCAAGGAAAGGGTAAGACTTTTTCCAGTAGAGCAAAATTTGCAGTGACGTTATAAATGGAAATATAAATTACTTTAAAATTGAGGTTGACATTGATTTTTAATTCAATCAATCATTGAGTAGCTGCTTTTTTCTACTTTTTATGTTTGATTGTAATATGGACCATATGAGTCTGATGCAAATAAAAAAATAAAATAAATTTGTTTATTTGTCAGATGAATTCAATTCAAACTTAATGTTAACCTCAATTTTAAATGACTACCAAAGCTTAATTTCTTCAACTTTGGAAAGCTTTTTAGACTGGTCATGGTCTGGGAAGGGATATCTAATGAAGGGGATATGAAGGCTTTTATTACGTCTGACAATAGAAGGGCTATTGTTTATCGTAAATAATCTCTGTTTATCGTAAAATGACAATTGGTACCGATAGTAGTTTAATAAGTCTTGTTATGATAACCTGCATTGCGCTGTTATCATCAGGCCTGGATACTCACTGCATGCTTATGGTTAGGCCTACTTGTTAATTTAACTACCCGTATAGGCCTACTTGCTTTACATCTAGCCTACCGCAAAGGCTTTGTTTAGAAAAACAGCTTAGCCTACTGGTAACTTTTCAACTGTCTTTCCAAACAAGTATTCTTTAAATATGCTCTATGTAACATTTACTAATTGTCTTCTGTAGCTGACTGTAGCCTACCAGTTGCACTACAAAACTTTCTGCAATTTTGTAAAGAACCGCGTGTTTCACGCGCTGCAAACTACCGCCCTGGTAGTGTAATCACAATAAGGCAATCGCTGTGAGCCTTCGTATCCCCTTCTCTAGATATCCCTGAGTCTGGGTATGCGGAGCGGGAGCTTCCCAAAAAATTTTGAAAACAATGTCTTAAGATTGCACATTCTAAGGGTAGGCTAATTCCAGCCTAAATCAATATGGTCAAATAATGCTGTAACAAAGGATGAAAATCTTATTTGATAAGTTACATAAAACCGAAGCAGAAGATAAAACAAATGGACTGGATTAGGCCTATAAATGGTTAGTTTAATGGTAGGTTTCAGAGAGAGAGAGACCATACATTTCGTCTGTTGCGAGAATAGCCAATATGCTACAATTATAAACAATACGAATATAATAGTGTCATAACTATAGGGCCCGCAAAAGTCAATAAAGTCAAAATTTTTTAAGGACCTCGTCTGTTCACGAATCAAAGAATAAAGTTGTTTTCAGCACCTTAAAAATCTACAATAAAGTCAAAATTTTTAATAAAGTCAAAATTTGTCAAACGGCTTTTGACAAACTTTTTTTGCTTCTTGAGAGTAATTTTTGTCAAAATCCTCATAGAAGCATTGTAAATCAAGAACTGCGACACAATTAAACCATATTAACCCATAAAAGCAGGAAATATATCGCAATGCCCACTTGGATCAGCAGTAACTTTAATCGCAAATTGTCCAATGTTTATTCATTGTTACATAGGCTACCGTAGGCCTATTTAAATAATTCTTATAAAACACCTCCTCTTCACAAACGTGTTTTTTCGAAGATCAACAGTTTGGATTTTAGGATAGCTTACTGCATGGCCACCTAAAGATACGGCCTGCTTTGTCACATTTTGCAGAAATTTCCAGGTTTTTCTAACTTTGGGCGAACGTTTAAATAAATATTTCTAAAAATTAGATTTTTACGCTTTCCTTATTCTTTTACCCAGATGACACAATAGGTTTTAACATCCTCACATGTTGAAAAACAAAGAAAACTTGATTTTGTAGATTTTAGTCAGACTGTTAATTTTCAATAACAGTCTGATTTTTCCATTTTTCAACTTACTTTTTCTTATTTGCTACTGCTTCCCCAAGGCAACAAAAAGTTTTTTTGTCATTAGGAAATCGCAAAAAGTCAAAACATTTCAAAAAATGTCAGTCAAGCACTAGCAGTAGCGGTAATCAAAATCTTCAAAATGTGACAAATCAGGCCGCATCTCCAGGTGGCCATGCTTACTGACATTCTGTAATTCAAAAATGCCTAAGCAAGCTAAATCGTCTTCAGCAAAAGTTAGACAGATTTATCGAGATTTTCCTGGTGAATTTAATGCAACTCCCAGGGGTGATTAAAGGTGTAATTTTTGCGAGTTTATAGTGATCGAAGTGCGAGAAAATGTATTTTGTTGAAAGCCACAGAAAAATAAACGCCATCAAGCTGAATTGAAGCGACAACAAGTATCACAATCATGGCGAATTTTTATTGAACAATCCTCTTTTATTGAACACGTTTTGGTCTGAAATCGACAAGAAATTATGTTTAAGTAACTGATATCAATTCAAGGAAGAACTGTAGCCTCTACAAACAATCAATTTCGTTAGGTCAAAATAAAGTCAAAATTTGATAAAAAATAAAGTAAAAAAAAATTTTTTTTAGGTCAAAATAAAAATGGCCCTATAGTCATAACAATCTAGATTCCACAACAGACAGGATGCAGCGAAAGACTACATTAGTCATTGAGTCAGCTGCTTCCCTTGTTTTTAATGTGACAAATGTCAAGCATCGGTAAATTACGTTGAAACAAGATAGGCTGATGTTTAATAAAAACTGAAAACAAACGGTGTAAACTGCTGCAATAGTCAAGTGAAATCCTGTGGTTTTATTTACATGTTAAAAAATATCATGCCCTAAAACAGTAGCATGAAAAAAAAACATAAAAAACAAAGATAAGAAAAAAGAATATGCAAAAACAACAACTGTTAACTGCTATCATAAAGAACGAAGCAAAACATTAGACGTAGGCCAAATCATAGTTTATAACTTCATAGACCTACTCTAACACAGTAAGTCAGTTTATAGGCCGCCTTGAATACAGTAGTACGTAGGCTACTATAGGCCCACCAACAATATTTAATCTGTAACAATTTGCGAAGCAGTCGTCAATGTTGCGACAATAAAAACAGTCACAGACAAACTTTATTCATATAGGCTAATAAATTTTAAGTTTTTTGTAAAAGTTTTTATACGGTACTCGTAGCCCCAACTATTTCTGAAGGTAAATCATTCCTTTTTTTGTACCTAAGGATATCAAACTGCCTTGACCTTTTCTTGAACTGACACTACATAAGTCCTAATTAAGTGAAAGTTATTTTGACAAGCTCTCGTGCGATGGCTTACAAATTTTGTTGGTCGATTATCTAGCCCAGGGGTTCTCAAACTGGGGTACATGTACCCCCAGGGGTAGGCTACATTTCGACTTTTCAAGGGGTACATTAGATTAAGTATAAAGATATTCTTTCCATAACTTCTAATCTGAGATAGACCTGAGATTAAGAACTCCTCGGTAGGCTAAGTCACATTTTCACCCCAGTAGAAGCTTTAACGTGCTTTCATTACAACTACAGTAACTACCAAGTTCACATGACTTATTTTGTCCAATCACAGCACACAAGACAAAACAGCTGATTGATTGCTATCAGAACCGTAATTACAAAAGCTATAGTCTGAGCGTAAAACGTATTCACCTGGAATAAACTGCGACCTTAACAAATTAGGTATCGTTGGAAAGCTTAACTCCTCTAGATTAAGATTTTTACTCTCCTCCAACCAGAGACCCTTGGCAAAAAAAGTTATGGCCGTTTTTTAAGCAGCACCTTGCGCCGCTAGTGGCGAAAGTGCATTTTTCCTTTTGCGCAAGTTTCTAGTCTCATTTTCAACTTTTTTTCCTACGTGTATGAGAAAGAGACAACTCACATTTGATAAAATATTTTTTATATTTAAATGACGTCACTCTGACGTCATTAAATTAAAATTGCTTACCAATTAGCCTACACCCAACCCATTGACAATTAATCACAGATCCAATACATTTGTTCTAAAAGATCGTTTTTAGACAGAACGGAGCTTCATAAATGAAGCATTTTGACCCCAAGTCCGGTTTAATGACGAAACTAAGCGCTACCAAGTGGCGAGAGTATATTATGGGCATTATACAAAAAGTGCGAAATTTATGCCTTCGAGGAAATGGTTGTCAGTTGAGTGCCCAAGGCGTGAAACTATTGTTCTTGTCGACGGTGAAAATTCGACTCACACTGCTAGTGGATATGCCATGTCTGAGGAGTACAGCTCAACTATCCAGTGGAATCTTTCGGGTAGCCCAAATTTGGGCAATACACAAATATCCATCAAACAAAAAAAATTGGCAAATCGTACGTGGGTCTGGGCAACCACCCCATGTATTAACGCAGCAGGCGCCTTCCTGCCATAGGAGAATTAAGATCGCCATGAAGTAGCGCACCCAGAAAAAAATTTAGGGGGGGGCTAATTTAGAAATGTTGGCCGAGTGATTTGCGACAATAATGACAGTAGGCCAATGCCCATCCCTTTGATTAATATTTAAAGGCACTCACCGGCCACGGCCCACAACCCACCGGTTGCCGATGCATCAGGATTCGTTCTCTCAATCAGATTACAAGTTGGCCTATTGAACCCCATGGTATTAGAACCATCAGCACTCTCATCCCTACGTCCACTCTCGGAATCTTCTATAGATCTCGACTTTTTCGTCATGTATGACAAAATAGAATTAGCTTTCCGTTTGCCAACACAAATAAGTGCGAAAACAACAACTAGCGCAAAAACAGTTTGAAACAAAACACTAATTTTGTGAACAGTAAATGTGATGTGGACATTTTTCCTATATACAAAACATTCAAAATTAGTTCGTATTTTCAATTAAAGTCCCAGACGCTTTCGTCTTTCTGCTCAAATATCGTATATAATTTTACATGTTCGTGTGATTCAGCATTGACGTACGGTACATCGGTATGTCCACCCAGGGGCGCCGGAAGCGGGGGGGAGATGCTCCCCACCTTCAAGTTAAGGATGGTAGAAGTAGGGGATTGCTCACTCAAAAGTAAGATTGACAACTTATCTGGAGGGTCATAATGTTTTGACAAAATTTGATGCAACTACAGCTTGAGGTCTACTGCCATATGTCGCATACTCAGGTGCAGTTTATATGATCTGCCCACGTTTGTACAAAATGTGTATCGCCAAAATAAACGTAGGAAATATGTGATATCATGTTCATTTAATAGTATTCAAGTCATGATAATGCAGCGGTATACTTCACGCAACAGCGGTAACGGTAAGTAGCCTCAAACTGCTGTAGTGAAGTTTTGCAGATTTTTTAGCACCCAAAATTTTAACTAAATATAACAATTCATTTGATGAGAATAAATTTACCTAAAAGCAAAGAAAACGTTGTGCAGTTCTGTTAATTTTTGAACTTCTTAGTAACCCTCCAGCTGTCCTTTTCGTAGGAAAAATCATTAAAGTGAGTCGTCCCGGTATTCTACTGTCCCTTCTTCAAGTTGTCTGTAGATGGAGGGGTAGTGGTGCCCTTTTAAGGTCATGTAAGCTACTGCACATTTTGCAATACAGTATAACAATTTCTGCTATTCGCTTTTAGCCTAATTATAATCTTTCATTTTTGGCTTAAAATAATATTCACGCCACAAAATTATGTAACTCAGTAGGTTACATCAATATGACATAGCATGACGCCCTTCTTTGTATACCGGACACTTATAGGCTATCATTACTCAATTGTGAGCTGATAGATGAGCATTATCGCTATAGCTTATCTTAAAACTTTTAAAAAAATTGGTCTTTCAGTAAACAAAAGTGCCCTTTTTTCATAATCCTGCCACTCCCACCAGTCAAAAATCGTTCCGGCGCCCCTGTGTCCACCAGACATTTGACTGCGGGAAAGGGTCGCTAGTCCTCACACCCGTTGGTCGACGTTGCCTTACATGCGAGAGTGGGAGCTCGCAATGTTGGGGGTGCTCAGCGAAGGCAAGTTGACCCTTGTGTTCTGTGCCACATGACCACGAGCGTACTGGAGCATCTGAATTTTAGAGACTTAAAGAAAAGTGCCACCCAAGACCATATCATGGAGTGTTCTTTTTGCCCAGATCAAAAATTCTCTGCTGACTCATTAAAAATTTTACGCAAGAGCAAATCCCAATTTAACACCAAAATTCAGGAAGCACTGTTATGCTACAACCCAAATTTAAACAAACAATTATTTGCTGGAGGCACGTCCATTCTCCTTAACATTTACTTGATGTATCACGTTCCCTGTGGTGCAAACTTTTTTGTAGTTATTTATGTAGTTGCCTTTTCTTAATGTAAATTTACTTTCAAGAAGTTGAAATTTATTGCATTTTTTAATTATTTTTAGATTCCTGATGAAGGCTTAAAGTTAAGCCGAAAATGTTCCACTGTTAAAACTATTTGTAAATATGTAAAATATATTGTTATAATGCTCAGCCCTGTTGTATTGTTGTGTCTTATTCATGTCTAACCTGTAAGCAAAAGGTATAAATCGGGAACATACAAAAGTCAAAAACTTGATTTTTTTGTGGCGGGTTTGGGGGGGGCTTGAGCCCCCTTAGCCCCATGCTGGGTGCGCTACTGTCGCCATGAACTAAGGAGTACCGTACAATTGTTTTCATTTGATATTGTTTTATATTTTATTATCATAATAAGCAAACTTAAGAAAAAAATTTCATACGTTTTCTAGGCTCATTTTCAGGCTCAGCCCAGCCTTTGCAGTAACGTTCCTATATCACTTAACTGGTGTGAACTTCTATGCTCGGTCGCTCATAAAATCAAAAGGGCAAAATGTTCCATTTTGTTATGAAATCATTTATTGAAACATGATCAAAATGTCGCAATCCTCAGGGCAGTCTTCTTATACAGTTTAGTTTATTGTTTTGCTGGCGATAAACAAACAAAAAGTAGCCTACATACAATTGAGTGTCTATCGGCACAACAGGATGGCAACGAAAGACCTGTAAGGTCATCTATGTCAGCTGCTACCCTAGCCTGTTGCAGGTAACACAATAATAAAAAACAAACAAACAAAAAACAAATAATCACAGTAAAACAAAAAACGGAAATATGAACACCAATACAGCAAATATGAATTAATTACCATAATGACCAAGAAGAAAACACTTGTACTTAGCTATAAAGACATTATATGTATTATCTTTCAGTTCATTAGAAATATCACTCCAATTGGTGAAGTAAGCATCATAGAATTTTGGCAACATGTCATGCACAATTTTAAACATAAACTTTCCATATTCAAGTTTAATTAAGTTTTCAATCTTTAAAACGTTAAAAGCACGATAGAGCTCAAATGCACGGTATTCTTTTAAAACGTCTCCATACTTAGATTGTGACGGCCATTTCACCTTATGCAACAGTGCATCACCAACTCAAAAATTTAATATAAGCTAGACCATTAGACATGCTGCATGTAAAGAACATTTAGACCTGTTTCCTTTAACTTTCATCATAGCCTAGCATACACTGTTATAGGGCTAGTGCACATGTGTAGGCTATCGCCTGCTGACCGGTACCATATGCTACCTAACATTTTGACTTCTGTTGCAAACCAAATTAAATAAATAACCTGACATAACTTACCGATAACAATGTTCTTGCAAACAGTTCCCAAAACAAATTAAACTAGGCTATAGGCTTGCCTGGTACCCAGTTCTGTGATATTTAGGCTAGTAGGCCTACTGGCTACTGCAGCCAGTGCAGAGTGGTAGATCAAGAATCTTTGCTGTCCCATACTTACTCAACTCAGTACTGTCTAGTTTGTTTGTTTGTTTGTTTGTTTGTTTATCTTTATCCTGCATTGCGGGAAAGCGGACTTGAGCGCTATGCATCGGTGTACGCCTTCCGACGTACACCTGACCCACGCTGCAGCCGACGGCAATGTCTTGTTTCCGATTGTCTACTTTACTTATGACTTAAATTTGGTACTACCCATTACTCGAAATCGATCACTGGGTAGAGGCAATTATCGTAAAGTTTCTTGCCTAGAGAAACAACAGCAAGTGCGTTACTTACAAACCTCATGGCTAATAAGCTGGTCAGTGGTCACCGGAGCAACTTCGACAGTTCGACTGCCAGAATTTTACACGGTTTGCTGACCATTAGCCTAATCATTCTGCTACAATTTCAACCATGTTTCTGCTGAAAGCATAGCTAGATTAGCTGCGCCACTAGCGGCGCAAGGTGCTACTTAAAAAACGGCCATAACTTTTTTTGCCAAGGGTCCCTGGTTGGAGGAGAGTGATAATCCTAATCTAGAGGAATTAAGCTTTCCAAAGATACCAAATTTGTTAAGGTCGCAATTTATTCCAGGCGGCCCTATATTTTTGCATTTTACGCTCAGACTACTAGCCTAGAAAGCAAATACAGTCGACCAGTCGTCCCCGCTTATTAAACAACATTCAAGCACCAGTTGTCTGATCACAGCTCAAAACACCTGAACATGATCTTCGTTGTGCTGTTCCTAATGTTTCACCTCGTATTAATGAGCTTGTTGCTAGCAGGCTCATCCATCACATTAGCTAGGATTGCTGGGCTTATTCAGCCGATCTTTGTTTGATTGATTGATTGTAGTGTTTGTTTAACCTTGGATTACATTGTTATGAATAACTTTGTGTGCTTTGATTGGTACAAAATATCATGTATTCAGTCTTCGAATGCAGCTCTACTGTTAATTTGTTGCAATATCGAAACTTTCTAAAGCCAAAAATATGAGAAAATTTTGGGGGTACACGAGCGAATCTATAAATTGACCAAAGGGTACCGATGAAATGGGCAAAGTATGTTTGACCAGTGTGCTCTGCGTTTACACCAATATAATTAATCCAGGGTGGTTAGGACAATGGGAAGTTTGAAATGCCAAAGTTGATTGCTTGAAGACTCGTGGCCTACTTCTCTGCAATGACGTCAGTGCTGCAACTTTCTCTGTTAATTGGGACGAGATCATGAGCAAGTACCATTGATGGAACGGTGGGTTGATAATTTCCTACAGTACGTCACACATAAAGCAAAACAGAACAAACAGAGATAGTTTAAGGCATTAAATTGTGTATAAAAAATAGTAAAATTGTATATAATGAAAAACCAAAACAAGAAAAGATGAAGGTAAAAGATTAAACGCTTTAGCAATGCACCTCTGAATATGATGAACTGGTAAAACACCATCATAAGAGCATTCCAGAAAAGTAATTGCTTTCAACGAATAAACTCATCAAAACTCTACAAAGCCTAGTTTGCATTGAAGTAAAAATTAAATGGACCGAAGTAGAAGTCCAAAATACTTCAACACGATAACAAACATAAATTTTCTTTTCTTTCTTTGATCGAATTTAAGTGCTAGAAACTGATCGTTCAAATCAGAAAATATTATTTATAGTTTACTTTACCATTTCTATCATTGTCAACATCATTATCATCATCATCTTGCATTTAGACGTTTTAAGACATTTTGAAACATCTCTGTCTCTCGTCAAATTGCATTTTTGCATTTCAGTGTCCTGCTTTCAGTGGTGGAAGAATGTTTTTGCTGCAGACTCTTTTTCCAATGTTACAGCTCAATTTCCGATGAAGAAAGTTTGAAATTTCTTGTTGATTTCTTAAGTGATATAGCAAATAATGGAAAATTAATCAGACAAAAGCTCTCACAGATGTATCACAAACAACCATCATACAGCTTTGTACTTCAAGCGGCAGTGTTCCCCTAAAAGCTTAGGACCCGCACATCTTGATGTTATGAGCTTGCCAAGCCAAGAGGTAAGTATGCTTCTTTTCTCTGATCTGCTTTGCATTCATCGAGTTCACCTTTATTTCTTCTTTTATTTTAGCTGCCCACATTTGTCATCATGGATTTCCTCTTATCGTGGTTTCAACTTACTCAGCATCTTCAATACGCCAACTAGCGGCTAACCAAACTTTAGTTGTCAGCTTGACTCTCTTGGAGTTCGGAACTAAAGCCAAGTACAGTCCAGTTGCAACGTTTTGCAAAACGTCTCGTTCACTTTCTGGTATGAATTTGTATTTAAACAGGCGAGCATCAATAAGTCCGTCCACGGGGTCCTGGAGTGAATTTTGCCCCAGAATCAAGGTTCCATTATCAACCTCCATAAAAAACGCCGATTGATCTTTTTCAAACCAAAACATCATCGTCGTATGTTGCGCATCATCTATTTCCAATGAGTGCCACTTTGAATATGTGGAGGAGAGTTTAGCATAAACCCCCATGTCACTTATAACGTATTTGGCTCCGAGCTTCTTAGACGAATTGTTGTCAATTATCATCACCTTACTTGTAGAGGCAATGATGGGTTTTGGGATTTTGAACTGGATCCCGTGGAAAATAACCACGGCAAGAAAGAGCAAAGTAATTGTGGCCATCGTTTGCCTTCTAGCTTCTTTCAAGTCTTGTAAAGTTTGCTAAATGATCAGAAGGTTTTGTTGTTAAAATAACAATTGAAAAACTTTTCCAAAGTTTTGTAATAAACCAAAAAAAATGTTTCTGTTGCGTAATCTGGAAAATTAGAAGTGGCAACCCTGTATTCCATGAGCCATAACCCAAGAAAAGTATCTTTTCTGGGAATAATCAACAAATTTTAATTTTTATATGATGGTTGTCTGTGCTAACAACTTTTATTTTTATTTTTTCAAATTAAAACTGAACATGTTGCACGTATACATAGAAAAACTGGTACCTTCCCTTATTACGTCAACAATGCGACGTTCCAAGACGCTACTTCGACGTTAAACCACAATTTGCGGCCGTCGGAAACTCCCGCGTGACCAAATTATATCACGCTTATATTACACTTATAATGTTTTCAGCATAAAATTTTACATTTCTACTTTTAGTCTTTATTTGCCTTTCTATGGAACGGTTGTGTCTTACATTTGCTTTACCATGGCCACCTAAAGATACGGCCTGATTTGTCACATTTTGCAGAAATTTCCAGGTTTTTCTAACTTTGGGCAAACGTTTAAATAAATTTTTCTAAAAATTTGATTTTTACGCTTTCTTTATTCTTTTCCCCAGATGACACAATAGGTTTTAACATCCTCACATGTTGAAAAACAAAGAAAATTTGATTTCGAAGATTTTAGTCAGACTGTTAATTTTCAATAACAGTCTGATTTTGCGTTTTTCAACTTACTTTTTCTCATTTGCTACTGCTTCCCCAAGGCAACAAAAAAGTTTTATGTCATTAGGAAACCGCAAGAAGTAAAAACATCTCAAAAAATGTCAGTCAATCACTAGCAGTAGCTGAAATCAAAATCTGCAAAATGTGACAAATCAGGCCGCATCGCCAGGTGGCCATGGCTTTACGTTTTATTAACTCAAATGTCACAAAAACAATGTCAGCACGAAAGTGGTTTTCCAATAGATTCGGTCTTCAGCCCAGAGGCAACCCAAACGTGTCACATGGACCGATCTGGGTAGTTATGAACGAACGAAAGAAAGTTGTAATATATTTTTTATTGAACTGTTTTATTACATAAAAATTCACAAATGTACAGGGTAGTTTTTGAGGTACAGATGAAAAAGTGGAAAGACTTTGAGTACAACAGACCGCTCAGATAAATAATTATTACATCAACTGGATAAGCAAAGGATGGTTTCATGCATTGGTATTTAACATTTGAGGGATGAAGCGATAAAACTTTTATTAAACTAAGGCATCCAACCAGCGGGACCTTTGTTACGAAGAAGCCATCGAGTCTGTTCTCACCGCGCTACGAACCCCAACCACTTGCTCCATTCAAGTATCTAAGAGTATGTAAGCTAGCAACCCCGGCGACTAAAATCGAGACACCCATTTGTACAGGTCTCACAACTCTTGATGAAAACGACTGGAAATCAGTCCATTAGTGCGGCTACCTGAGTAAACCACCGATAGACCTCGGAGTGGAAGAATAACTCCTCAAGACTCCAAAGTTTTATCTCCGACACTGGCCTCCACCTAACCGGAATGTTTCCGCCAAAGAAAGTCAAGGTATGGCTCAACCGCCTTCGTACTGGCGTCGGACTATTCCACTCCAACATGCACAAATGGTGGATGACTCCATCCGCGATCTGTGAGTGTGGTAAGGTGGAACAAACCGCAGACCACACCATCTGCAACTGCGCCATCTACCGAGCGTCAAATGGTGTGCTTAGTTTGCATGAACTGGATGACGAATCAATTCGGTGGCTGCTCGACACCTGCCCAAACATCTAAACCGAACCGCCGCCACTGCTCAAAGGTGGTAAAAGACAGAGCCCTTCGATCCCTTTGATCCTTGGAGTGGCGAAAAAGATAAAGATTCATAAGAAGAAAAAGAAGAAACTAATCCTTTGGTACAAATGAGAGCAGCATGACCATTTCCTTTCCCTTCTGAAACGACTATGCGGTGGCATAAGAAGGGTAGCTGGGAATATTATGATGAAATAGAAAGCACACGCAGAAAAAACAACTCACATTATAGAAACTCGTTAATAGCCTAATGGTCGTTTATTGTTTTATCTTGCATATGACTTGAAATACCATCGGTTCATTTGTTTCAATTTTGTAGGATAAAAGCTGTTTACATTTACACATAAAAGAAATTAATGTATTAAAAAACGCATTTGAATGTGGTAATTTAATGATAAATTACTTAAACTCCACAGAAAAGTTTTCATTTTGCCTTTTTGACAAACTTTAGTTTTTTACTTGGCTCAGCCTACAACGAAAATTCAAATTAAAAAAACTTAAATCCAGTAACTTTTATAGCACGATTTTCCAACGTTTTAATTCGCACAACCCAACCATCTCACGCAAACTTTCTCAGTGCGTTGCGTCGCTGCGTGGGAAGTATTCCCAACTTATGCAAAGACGCCCAAATTGCGGCTTATATACAAATCCGATACATGACGTCACGACTCTGGGATTTGGATTCGGCAAGCTGCGTAATGGCATGCTCCATTGTTACCAGAAAGTTATTGTTTATAACTTTATACAATGCCTAAAGATTGTTATATTTATAAATGACAACGTAATATATTTAGGATCATATATATACGAACAAACATTAAATTTACTAACATTCAAGCAAATGCCTTGAGAACATCTTGATTTTTTTCATAACATACTTTCTACTGTAATTGCACTGCAACTTTTATAGTATTGCAGTCTCTGCATTGTTGGTAACCTCTCACTACTTTCAATCAACCATTTTGTTTTATTTCGTTCAGAATTTTCAGTATATTTTTCATAAAAATATTCACTTTTTTGCATTTGAAAAGTTACTTGGTGATACAAAAAATGGCGAAGAAAAGGTGTTTCATTGTTTGAAAAATGATTGCTGGCTCTCTAGAATGATGTTGACTCAAGACTTATGTCGTCGATAAAATGTTGCTATGATGATGCAGTTCCAAAACGGTGAGAGAAATAAGAAGCAAATAAACTGAAACAGCTATCTTTAACTGGTTGGTTGATTTGAATCGTTGGAAAATCTTAGAAACTGGTTAAACTGTTGAAAAATCGGTACCTGGCAAACAAAGGTAAACTCGTTTGAAACAATTAAATGACAAGGTAGAAACAACTATTTATTGATTACATATCCTAAAAAAGGAACACTTAGACTAGTTCACGCCTGGTTCAGATAAAACGTTCAAGAAGAACACGCAAAGAAATTCTGTAAATGTACGTTATTCCTAATTTCAAACTTGTCGTCACATCTTAGACATTTTGTTGAGCATTGATAAATGACAAATACCATTGTTATGTCTGACCACTGGTAATGCAGTGTATATCACACAAATTGTGGACGTCACAGAGCCGTGTATGCCAACAATGGATGGTGGCTGTGGAGAAGCAATATTTAACTTTGTCAACATTTCTTATTCCTTGTCGAAGTTTGTGTCCGTCTATGCAGTCCGCACTCTTTTTTAGTTTTTCGCTTTTGCTGCATTGCTGTCGATCGTAACAGATAGACATCCGGAGTGGCGCGCCTAGATGCCAAACCAACTAAGTTTTATACTTAATTAGCGCCACTTACAAAGTGCTCTGCCAATGATAACGTAATGCAATGTTGGTGTTTGGGGGGTGTGACGATGGTTGTGCTTAGGGATCTGAATATCGAAGTCTTGAGTCAGTTCCATGGTTGGAAAAATTCCGCAAACAAATGATCACACAAATCTATAAAAAACAAATAGTGATGTAATGAGATGGTCATTGTGACTCACTTCAACTTTTGTGTGTATTTATCCCATTGCCAGGCTTAATAAATGGCAAACATTAGATGAAACAGATCTTTTCTCAGAAACGCAGTTTCGTAATTGCGTAATGCAGCACACAAAGAGAAACATTACGTTTAGATAAACACGTTGGGTTGTCACTTATGATCAAGTGAAATCAGATGATAAATAAAAGATGGCTCCCATAGATACAATTAAACAATTTGAAGAAATTTTGTTGCGACCGAATCGTGTTGTGTCTGATTGGAAACCAGGTGATATTTTCTTTCCGCCGATTTGTTACTTAAAAAGTTTTGTTTCTGTTTGTGTTTCATCACAATCCATAATAACATCATAAGAACATTCGTTTTATTTGAGTTAACTTGCGTCAATACTTAGCTGAATGGTGAGAGCGATGGGACGGCAATCGAAAGGGCGCCAGTTCGACACCGCTCAAGAGCATGTGGCTGTGTTTTTGGCAGGACACCTAAAGGTATCCCTGAAAGGTGGTCACGAAGATTGGCTTCCTTGCCTTCCCGTCCATTTAGTCTAAATCTTCAACCACCGGGCATAAGCCAGGATACAATAAACAAACATCATCACATCACCAGGTATCTTGCTAATTCACAACTGCATGCGTTTGGTGGGTTTCGAGCTCATAACCTTTGGCAGACACTTTTTAGCTCAGCCGTTAATTAGACTTTGATCAGTAAGAATTACAGCACGTATATTTTTATGACGTCATAATGATTTGTTTATTTTGGAGACGCTCCAAATCGTTTTTAGCTTCTGGAAACCTTGTGTATCACAATCCCAAATATGTATAGGCTACTGGAAATTTTGAGTTTTCATCAAATATCGTTTCTAGCACTAGTTGCAACTTTCATCTGATGAATGTGGAAGTAAAAGCAGCGACAAACAAGTTGATTTATTGCGTCACTGACTGTCACAATCAATGTGCGAGGTCTTGCAACGGGCTGCTTGTATCTCGATCGAGCGTGCTGTTTTGATTGTAAAATTCTTATGCTATAGGTTATCATCGGTCATTATCCTGAAGTAACCTCTGATTACGAAATCTGTATTATGTAACGTGTATTCTAGGTCACTCCTTTGCTACGTGCAGTTCTAGAGTCTTCTTTAAACTTGCTTGTTTATGCCGCTCAATGCAACGTGACCGAACGATGAGTTCGTGTGATGCAACATTACGTAACCTTCTCGAAGTTGCTAGACCGAACAAACCTTTTATAAATAGTGGTGTAATTTGCGTAATGATTATTATGATGATTATGTGATGATGAGTTGATTATTATGATGAGTTGGTTATGAGAGATCATTGCTGTAGCCTAATAGTAGCAGTTGGTAATAGAAGCAAAGATTATTGTTGATCAAAAGTTGAAGTATTGCATACGAGTAAAGCAAGTTGATGCTAATATAATTTCTGATTGAAATTAGAATCGTATGAGAAGCTGTGAGTGGATTACGTTAAACTCGATCAATAGTCGCAAGCGTTGGAATCTATTGCCGTTTACTGTTACTTTGATTAATTGTTGGAAGTGGTGAACCATTCGTTGGAGTCCTTCAAGCGTTTTTATATATCATCTCACCAATAGAACTATCCGTGAATTGAATTGACTGCTTTTCGGTTATAACCCATTAAACTACGTCATTGAATCTTTCCAAGTCTTTTTCCTGGTAAGAGATAGAAAGAAATCGTGACACTGACTTTTCGCGCACCATGACAATGCGCATCCTCAGAAAATGTGATTACAGTATTTCATTTATTTGTGAAAACCTAGACATAAAGAACAAAAGGAAATGAGTTATCGATCGCAACTAAATTCAAAAACGTCTGTGATGAATTGTGCCCATATTTATTAAGCAATTGCTGATACGTAATTTTGATTTTAAAGAGCAGTTTTTGAATTTTGATTTTTTTTATAGCAGCCAGTCTTCCATTCAACACCTTGAACAAATTTTGTCTAAAAATGAGGAATCGAAGAGTTTACATAGATTGTGTCCTGGATGAAAGACCAGACAAACTACAGCTTGGTAGTCCACACGCTTTTCTGTGTTGTCCGAGAAAATCTTTCCCTCCTCTGGGGGTAAAACAAATTCTAATCTTTCCCGAAGCATTCCGAGTTCAATTCAAAATTTATTCCTTTTTAGACGATAAATGTATCTACTTTGTTTTTGTCGTATTCCATACAAATATATGGAGCGTTATTGTGTTAACTTTATTTTGATTATTGAATTAGCAGCCCCGAGTTCTTTTGCGTCAACAGCGTCAACTTCGTTGCAAAATCGATGTCAATAATATTTGCGTCTGTACTCGCTTGGCGTCTTTTCCAATTTGAATTCCGTTATTATTCTATTTTCATCTACTAACGCGTATTGGCGACAAAATAGAATGACGAATCACACGAAATTATACAATTTAGAAAATCGTGCCCGGCATGGTGGTGTAATAATTGGCTGGGCAATCTACTTTTGTATAAAGCCGCTTTATGAGGAATGACTAAACTGATTTGTTTAGAATTGCCCTGTTGAAAAGTGACGTTGTAGTTTATACTAGACACCGGGTGGCGCACTACGGCATATTAAAAGCTTTGGCCAATCGTCAAAACTTGTTTAATTTTATTGATGGTTTGATCAAATTATAAAAACCTGGAAAACTTTCAATAAAATAGTGGATGGATTCCAATGGAAAACCCGAATCTTTTAATGTGCGGTGTGCACACTAAGTGTACGTGGAAAATGTATAAATTATGTTTCATTTATTTTTAAAACCATGAAATTTACAAAATCTAAAACCACCCACAACACCTTCACAAAGCCAAAACAGTAAAGTTTAATTGTGACGTCACCAAATGGTTTGGCCTGTGATGAATTAATTCTTATCACTGGAGGCAGCATTGAAAGAACATAGGAAAGCAAGAAAGAAATCAAACATGTCGGAGGAGCCAGGAGGTGGAAGGGAGTCGTTCAATGTTCAATAAATGAGTAAATGAGTACAATTTTGGTAAAAAGATGGTTATCTTGAACCATAGATAATGGTTCAAGTATCTATGGTTCAATAAACGAGTGTTTCGAATCGTCACTGCTGGTTTTGTTTGTTTATATACAAAAGGTGTCTCGTTTCGCATTCGTTTTAGTAAAAGAGACATGAAACAAAATAAACTCATCAATACTTCTGCTAGACAGGTACAGAAGTCATTCCACATGACACATAGGATGCAAAGAGAATATATTATTACTTGGCCTTACTAAGAATCAACAACAATTCGTTCAAAGTTCCTTACATCAATATGAAAACAGCAGTGAACTTTAAGGACAAGAACACAGCAAAGACCAAAGACACGTATCATATGTTAACGATAGACAGCAAACAATTCAGCAAAATTATTTCTTTCTTTAAGCTGTGCAAAAAAACAAACATGTCAGCAGAGCTTTCCGTTCATTGGCACATCGTGCATGGAATAATTCACTGACAACACTCCAACAACAAGTAGAAACTTTGTCACTTTGTCCACTTTGTCACTCTCCATGACCAGGGTCAGTGGTTCAAAGCCTCCACAAAAGTGCGAAACTGTCTGTGTATCCCCTACTCTCCATAGGTCACTTCTGAGTTTCCTCACGGCTTCTTTTTTTTACCATCCTTAGGGTTGGAATTCCATAGGGTGCTTGTTTGCATTCGGGACATCGATACATACATGGCTTTGCGTCCGTGTTACGTTGCACATGTTGTTAGATGCCGCATTGCAATCAATGTGTCATGGCCGCATGCTCTGAGCGGCACGCCTTTAATCAAGACGGGTTTCTCTGCTGAAGTGATCAGCACTTAGTATCAGTTTGACAGTATACCGGCATGTTTTGGTGTGAGTATAACTTCAATTAAGCTCGGTTACAGGTGTGAACGTCGTTGCTCTGCGTTCTGCTCATGGCTTAATTTTAGTGTCAGACCGGTCAGCTTCTTTTTACGTTCTGATTGGGACAATTCGTTCCTTTCTAGTGCAAAACTGATATACAAGAAATATAGGCCCCGTTCTCAGGTCATCCCCACCACTACTGTGCTCGGGATGTTGCTGTCATGCTCACAGGGACGGTGTGTATGAGCGGGTTGCTACTCACTGCGCCGCTACAGCGTCAAGGACTTCACATCTTTGAAGAAAGTCGTCTGAACGAAAGTCGGTATATTTCTTGCGAAGTCAATAAAAAAACAATTGCATCACAATTGCTGAAAAGAAACAATAACGGTTAAACTTAGCAAAGCTGTTGCCACAAAGTAAAAGAGCTGAAGACCAAAGAAGATGCTCTTTTCCAGACAGCAAAATCAGTCATTTTTACATTGATTTAACCTTTGCAGACATAAAAATGACGGATTTTCCTGTCTGGATTGCTCCACAGAAAGACTATACATGAAATAAGCAGAGCAAAACACACTGTTGCATTGCAAAGTGGACGTCGCCACTCAAAGCAATGATGTCACGTTTACTTTATTATAGATTTCTGCTGTGTTGTTATGAAAAATGTTTGTTTCACTTTGATAGTGGGAAATAAAAGATGAAAATGAAACACAAAGAAATAATGACCAAAGGTTCATCGCTGCAACACTAAAAAAAGGCTCATATCGGATGGTGAGTTGATATTAATGTAACAACACGAGATTGTTGAAACATTAACTTCTACCATCCATTTGGGGGCGCAAGTCGATTCATTGACGTTCAGCAGGCCTCCCTTGGCAAAACATAAATGATGCGACTTAGCTAAATGCTTGTATGCAGTGAATTATTCCAATTTCAAACACACTTAATATTTCAGTTTTGTCGCTTTTACTTTTCCTGACTCCTGTGACTTAGTATTTTTCGCTTTCATGGTGAAAATAAAACATGAAACTGAAACCATTCCAGTGCGATGAAATCCAATACAGCAGTTCCGCTTATTAAACCCACCTTTGGAGGGGACAATTTTGGGCTTACTAAACGGTTGGGCGTAAAAAGCGGGGAACGATTCTTTGCCACTCCTAAACATTCAGTAATTCTGGGCCGGACCAAATTGGGCTGAATAAGCGGGTAGGTCTATTAACCGTGGGTTTAATAAGCGGGGACTACTGTACTGGAAATGAAATTTTATTGTTCTGTGTACTTCTTTTTCCAATCTATAGTATGCTTCTTTATTGGTCCACCCAATCAGCCACAGTGGGAAATTTGTCTTCATAGGTTTTTATCTGAGGTTGTCTGAAATGTTTATCATTGGCTTACAAAGTGATCACGTGGTAGACGAAGCCGCTGCTTCCATGGAAGGACCTTCGGACCCATTGGTTGCTCGTTCCCGTTCAAGCAAGATCTGTGGACAAACACAGAGTAGAATCAGTCGCGTGCGTCTTTGGGCCAAGCTCCAAGATTTGTTGGAAATGTAACTGCTACAATTTGTTTAGCAATATGGAAATTATTACTTGACAAAAAGAAAACGTTTTCAAAGCTGCGTCATTACCCATTACGGCATCAGCAGATGTCCTCGTGAACAAAGCCAATCTTGCCAACATCGTGTAAATGTATTTGGGGCTTCAGTTTAATAATAGTTACGTTTATTACAATACAATACATTTATATTCTAAATATAACATAACAATCAGAGTGCTAGCCAATCCACCACGAGGAGTAGATCAGTTAAGTTTCATCAAGTGGATTCATGACACTTTGCAGTCAAATGTATAAAAGCTCAAGCACCCTCACTGTTCGAAAGCAATCGAAACATTAGGGGTAAGCCCCTACTAAAATAACTATGATTCTGGACCTGAACCAAATGTTCCGGTCACAAAAGCAAAAGTTATAGACCGGGGGGCAAAGGTCTGTTCTAGCTGAGGCTTAGTTCTGCTGCTGTGTAGCACAAAGTTTGGCCAAACCTTCAATAGTTCCAGGTCGTCTTCTAATGCTTCTATTTTGGTCTTCAATAATTCGATCTCGTGGAGAGAATCTATTAGAAACATTTTAGTTAATTGATTTAATAAATGTTTGTTCTTGGACTGAAAAATTCTCTGACGAGGTAACTCTCTGTAGATGTTTTGAACCACTGACACAGGTTCAGTCACCTGGGTTGACAAAGTAAAGTTTCCACCTGTTGAAGCGTTGATGTCTGCAAGGTATTTCATACACGAGAACGCGAAGCGTTTTTGATGAATGCTTTTCGACTGCACGCACCGAGGGCTGAACCATCGTCGTTTGGTTTTGTCATTCTTTGTTTTAAAATTGCGCATGTGCAATAATTTTGCGATCGATTTTTGATAATATATTTTGTTTATGAATAAATATGATACTAAATCGAATCTTTAAAACTAAACTGATGCGAACTGACTATATAAACTTAGCGTTCGGTTTAGTCATTTCATTTGTTGTTATTAAAAAAACACTAATTTCCTTATGTTGAAGTGCACATATTCTAGTTATTATTTCATCAATCGTCGGCTGTATATCCGAGTGGTGAGAGCCCTGGAACAGCAATCGAAAGGGCGCCGGTTCGACACCGCTCAAGAGCATGCAGCTGTGTCTTTGGCAGGACACTTTAAAGACATGCCTGAAGGTGGACACGAAGATTGGCTTCTTTGCCTTCCGTCCACTTAATCTAAATCTTCAACCACCGGGTGTAAGCCTGGATACGACAATGAACAGTCTACATACCTCTCTTAGTTTCGTTATTTTTTTTGTTTTTCTTTCGGAAGAAGAAAAACTTCCAGCTGCGTCGTTTATGAGACTTTGTGACGCCATTATTGAGAACTTGTTCTGAAACAATATCAAGCGCAAAGATGATGACTGCAGGTTGAAAGTGCACACGTCATAGACAGGAACGCGTTAAACAAGCGCTTAGTCATCACCTTGGGCAGCGTTGTAAATCGATTCCATTCCTGCATGGCTCTTGACGTCACGTGACGTGACGCGCACGCCACGCAATTGAGCTTCGGGGGCGGTGAGGATGCGGCATCGATCTGGATTGCAAACAAGAAAGTGATTTATTTCGAACAAAATAATGAAAGAAAATTGAGTTCCTTCATTAAAAGAGCAAAATTTACAAGAATAAGAACTTTCGATCAAAAATCGTAAGACAATGCTTTGACAAAAAATGCAGACTATGTTTACTGAAGGCTTAAGTTAGTATACAGAAGAAATGGTCATATGATGAAGAGTCTTACCCAAAAAAGTTTTACACTGACGTTAGTTTTGCAGTTTGGAAGGAACGATCTTTCTGCGTCAGCGCACTACCGACTACTTACTATACAGTATAGCAGCAAGTATTGCGTTTCTCTAATCGTGGGCTACCGATGTAGTCTCCACGTTAGCCACGAAGACCTTTCCAAAAACATAATTATGTTTCTTTCAAGTTGGCGCCTGCGCAGACAACAAGTTGGAAGTACTAGTCGCTTTTTTTCCCTGAGGAAGAAGGGATTAGCCTACTAAGTAAGGAACGTGGTAGTCGAAAGCAAGAAGTTGCATGAGCTAGTTTAGTTTGTCAATGGAGGTATAAAATATTAAATGCTTTGATAAAAAAGTTAATTATGATAAAATAAAGAGGAAAGCGAGTGATAGGAATGTGTGGAAACAGAAAAGCATCGAAGTTGTGAATGTAGACGTAATTGGCAACAAATGTTTTGCAAACAAACAACATGGCTCCGGCTCAATAGCCTAATAGTTTAAGTGCCTGCCTCTGTTTGGGTTGATGTGGTTTTGATTCTTTATCGGCTCATACTAAAGACTTTTTAAAAAAAGCACTAAACTTCATTCCTGCTTGGCAACCAGCAGAGGAGTGGGTTTAGGTACTTCCCGGACGTCGTTCGCAACTGCTGAGCACTCTCCTCTCGGTGTAAGGGATAAACCCGCTCCCATGCGGGCTGAGTGAACTGCTTTTCGTACAGCAAGGAAAAGTTCTTCGAAAACCGGTAATTGATCACGATTCAAGACGCGATCAACGTTATTCCTGCTGGGAAGGAATCCAAATTTCTCAATAAACAAACAAAACAGAACGTTGGAGAAAGTGAGTATTATTAGATTTCAGAAATTTTGGAAAACTGTTTTTAAAAATGTCTATAATTTGTTTGAACTCAGAACACCAAATGAACAGCATCAGAACACTTTTTCATCGATGACATTTTGATAATAGCGTCCACATCTGATAGTAATGAGCATTGATGACATGAACAATTGAATCATCCATAGACTCACTTTTTGCTTTTACATCTGTAGATTCTTGAGTCATCGTCGGTACCGGCACCTACAGCTTTGTTAATTTATTTTCAAACAGGCTGTTCAGTTTATTGACATCAGAAATGCTGCGAAGATGTAAAATATTTTTAAATTTACAAAATTGTTTTTTAAAAGTTAGGTGTTTTTCTAGAAAACTGGTTTCAAAATACTTTTGTATTATTTTCCATAATTTAAAATTGCAAATAGTTTTGGTGCAGCAGTAGAAGATGTTACAATGAACAGACGGCAGCATTGCCGGAAAGTCATTGTTTTCTAAAAGATTAATAAAAAACGACAGTTTAAAGTTTCGATACCGATTTGTTTTCTCTGCAATATCAAGTCATACTTTGCACCACGAAAGACTTGACTTCCAGTAAAATTTGAAAACAGCTTTTGTATTATTTCTTGGGCAGCTTGTGTAACGACAAAAAGTCAATAAAACAGATATCCTATACTAACGCCACCCTCTCTATGAACACAAACCTACCAAGGATAAGCTCAAGTTACGCAAGAGCTTCGTCTTGGAACACACAGTCGTGGCAACTGCACGACTAGAACAATGATCATCCGAGTGTGATGGCACACAACATCCTGCCATTTCAAGTCTTTCCAAAAGCCTCCAACAAGTTCCCTTCCTTGAGAGAAGAGAATGGCGTTGCTTCAATAAAGCCGCTGTGGAGTCGAGAAACATTGAAACCACTTTTTTTCGATGAAAGATGACTCCCGATACAATGTGTGATTGTGGCTTAGACAATCAAACGATAACGCACATCATCACTAAGACTGCCCCCTCAGCCCTTCCTGTGACGGCAATGATCTAAGAAACATTAACGACAGTGCTTTTGTCTGGCTTCGACACTGGCGTGACAAACTATAAATGAATACTAATAAATTTTATAATTTACTTTTTATTGCCATTATAACTAAATACGAGAAATTTAATTACGGTACAAATTATTTTAAATATGTTTTCTTTTCGAAATTCTTTCTGTAGGTAAACAAACTTACAGCTATATCCTTCCTTCTTTGTTACCCCATTTGTCTCTGCCATAACTGTTTTATTTTGCACTGACTGCAATAACATATAGAACATAAGAAAGACAGCATAGGCCTACAACTGGAAGCGACAAAGAATCATATAGCCATCGAGTGAGCGGCTTTTATAATTTTAGCTATTTATTACTTTGTCAAGACACCACCACATGCTCTGGAGAGGTCTCGAACCACTGTCCTTTTGAGCGTCGTGAAATCGTCCTAATCGCTATTTGGCCAAAGTTTCAAGTTTTAAACATTGCATTTTGTCGTTTCTACTTTATTTTTGCTGTATTATTGCTTTAAACCAACTTAATTATTACAAAAATTACAAAAACAAACTAAACAGAAATTAAAGACCTGAGTTGGAGAACTTCGTCCAAAATACGACCTCTGAAGTAAAGCAAGTTAAAGTTCTTTCTAGGTTGTTTAATATTTTATTTCTATACAAAAAAATCAAAAAATCTACTCCTCAGCGTGTGTTGTAGCGAACCTAAGCCGTTTTTTAAATCAATTTTTTTGCGAGGGGCCATGCATTGACCGTTACAGTGTACGGCATATTTTTGGTGGTAGGCTAACTCAATTTCCACAAAATGTGACCTAAGTAGTTCTACAACTCAGGTCTTCAACTGCATAACAGCAGGCACACATGCCTGTTGTCACATCATACACAAAGTACATCAATACGATTTGAAATCACTAGCAAGATTGTTCACTTCTTTTCAGAAACGTCATAGATGATTAAGATTTCATGTAGAAACACTATGACATCACAAATATGCGTAAGTGGAAAACAATATGCAATGTGTTAATGAATAACACCACAAAACAATTAACGAGTGATTAATGCACAATATCTTGCTTCTCCTAAGCTTATAGTTGATCAATGAATTTGAGTGATTCACCGAAACATATTGCCAGGTCTAACAGAAGGTTCCTAGTTCCTCGCAGCGCAGTTGAAACCCTTTTTGAACAATGTTGTGTCACAAAAGTGAAGAAATTTGTGGATGAAAAATCGCATCAGAAGATGTGTTGCGATCAAACACAGCAAGCGTGGTGTCTTTCTCAACTTTGCAATATCATCTTGCATCCTCTAAGCTTGGGGAATAATACAGTAGTTGATATCAGAGTTGGATCAGTTTTCAGTTCAATTACAATTACAATTATATTGTTTTGAAATTGTAGAGTTACAATTACTTTCAAATGTGATAAATTACACGTTTCATTTACAAAAATTAAATGTTTCAATATTCATGTTCAACGATGTTTTTTTACAGTTTGTCAAAAACAATTAGAATTGCATTTGATAAAGGTTAGGTTGCAATGTAGAAGTCCCTTTTGAACCCCAACTTGCGGCTCAACAAAAGTACCGATACCATGCGTGCAACTTACCAAATGTTATTTGGAACAATCTTTTTTTTTTAAATCACGTTTATAGAAAATTGAAGGTTAAAAGTGCAATTAATTTGGGTGACATGTTAAACATCCAAAATATTATTTATCAATATTTTTTTTTTTTAATGAAATGAGGATGATAAACATTAAAACTTAAAGCATTGTTGATTTAAACAGAAGGGAAATCATTGTTTGTTTCAGCGACGGCAAATCGATCGACGATGTCAACAAATCTTTGGACTCCATTTTTGACAAAATAACCGCGCAGCTTGTCCGGGTTGAATTGGTCCTCTCGAAGTGTGGTGGTGAGTTCGTTGAAAACGAGATGGAAATTTTCTGTGATCGATTCTGTAAAACACAAAGTGTGGCTTAAAATTTGACTTGCATCATAGTCACTTGTGTTTGTAAAGATGTGGCAAATATCAATGCGGGAGCCAGCTCCGTTAAGAGGAAAATTTGGGCCCGGTATCAATGAAATCCTCGGCCCCCCAATCAAGACGCTTTTTAGAAAACACACTATGTCCAAATAAAATGCGGAGGTTTCTTCAAGCTACTTGATACGATAGGAAGTTTACGGGCTCCTACTAATATCCGGGCCTGGGTCAAAATGTACCTCCAAGACCCCCCCTGTCAAAGCTTTTGGCGATAGAATGGTCAGTTGTGTGGCCGTGTTGTAAATGGTTTGGTCTATTATTTATAAAGCCATTAATGCAGATTAATCTTTAACTTGGACGAATTTCTCCATTTTAGCTATTTGTTGAACAATGACTTGTAACACAGTCCATAAACACCTTTCGTTTGAATGGCAGTCAGTGACATATCAACAACATGGCTTCTAAGACTTTGCCATAAGCAGATAAGCATTGCTTGCAGCAGTGTGCAATCTAAACAGTTTCGTTTAGGCACAAACTAATACGAAACTAACAAACTCAAATACGTAACTATACAAAATTACCAAAATCGTTCCTTTAACTAAGTAATAGAAGCAAAGTTTTATTCCAGTCGCATCAAATCTTTTGTGTTGGCAATAAGATGGTTGTCGACCACCTGCTCACATACCTTGCTTATGCTTCAAGTTTGCTAAAAAAACTTCGGGATTGGGATGGAAGTGTCTGAAAATCTTGTAAATATCATCACGGTTTGTAATATAATCGGCCAGCTTCATTTGAATTTCTTGCACTGAAAGATTAAAAAGGCCCACATAAAATGCTACTCACCTCAATCTGGTGTTTTACTGCATTTTTAAACGGTCAATTTTTATAGTTTAGTTCAGTTCAATCGGTTTTGTATTTCTGACCATCACAATGAAAAACAATAGCCTACATGCTAAACATAGCAGAGGTCTAGAAAAAAGTAGAAGCGACAAAACGCGAACGTTATGACGTGCTTGATACCGAAACAGCATAATCAGTTTAAAATAGGTAGCCTACAGTTGCAACACTTTAGCAGAATTGTAAAATTTAGAAAAACAAAGAGAAAAAAAACAGAGTAGCTAAGCCAAGTGAAAATTTTAAAGTTTATATGAGTAAGAAAATAACAAAAATAAACTTTCAATCTTGGTGCGTTATCAAAAGTGCTGATGGTCTTTGAAGGGAAGGCCTTGATGCGTTAACTCGCCATTAAATCTCTGCTTGTAAAAATAAGAGCAGCGATCAATATAAGCTTACTTCTGGTCTTTTTTGAATTGTCAACCAGATAAGGTTGCTTTTCGGTAGCCTAAAATAACATCAAGTACTTGTTTGTTAAGTGCATAAGTTCTACAAAACAACTGATCTCCTATGTGCAGCCCAGAACTCTTTCAAACATTTACAACACGAGAGTATTACAACTACCGTGGAATAACATAAAAACGAAGCTAAGTTATTGCTCAGTCTCGGCATCACTCATTTCTAGAGGCTCTTTTATTACTACTGAAAGGCGGAGGTGGGCAGTAGCGCGCTACTTTTGTAGCGGCGCTACTTTTTTGGTAAAAGTAGCGGTAGCGGCGCTACTTTTTAGTTGGAGTAGCGGCTGCAGTAGCGGCGCTATTTTTATTTCAAAGTAGCGGTAGCGGGAGAGGCGCTACTTTTTTTCAGTCGCACTCCCGCTACCCGCTACTTTTTAATTTAAATTGAAAAAAATGCTTGTTTTTTTGCAATACTGGCGTGGTCAAGCAATTATATAACCGGCTTGGTTGCAAAGTTTCAGTCTTTTCTAGCTGACGTCAACTTCTTCGGCGAATATCTCCGTGTGATGAAGCCTATCTGCCAGACTTTATAGAAATTCTCCAGGGCGAGTCCAAGGCATATTACGGAGTCTTGCCTCCAACCATCACAATTTGCGGGAAGAAGTTGACCGAGATCAGTGATCTTGTAACCTGTGAGGAGTTGAAAGTGAAAGTCCTTGAAGGGGTGAAGAAACGATTCAACAAGTGCTTCAACAACATGAAATACGTTATGGCATCATGTCTTCATCCATCCTTCAAGACGTCGTGGCTACAATTTCTGCAATACGTTTCCACGGATGATGCTGACGCACTGCGAGAAAAAGTCAAGACAGATGTAATTCGACTGTTGCGGGAGACATCAAGCCAGGTTGATACCGAGAAGAGTGACACCAACACCAGTCATGACTCCGAGGATGTATTTTTTGGAGTGTTTGTGCCATCCCATGAAACGTCGGTGCAGAAGGAAGCAACAATTGTGGACGCCTTTTTTTCGGACAAGAGCAAGTCCTTGAGCTTTTCGAATACCGAGTTAAAACATCTGTTCATTAAATACAACACCCCCATTCCTTCCAGTGCTGCGATGGAGAGACTTTTCTCTGTTGGAAAAGATGTGCTTAAGCGTAAGCGGGCAGAACTTAGTGACTCTCATTTTGAAATGCTCGTGTTTTTAAAAGATGCACAACAATAAATTTTCCCTTAGAATGTTGGTTCTATAACGACGTTAAAATGACAGTGTAAATGAATGATAACATTCGTTTTCAAGGTCATTTTTGCGTCATTAGTGTTTCCTAGTGTCATTTTAGACAAAAGTAGCGGAAGAAGTAGCGGTAGCGCGCGATACTTTGGCCAGAGTAGCGGTGGCGGGTAGCGCGCTACTTTTGTAAATTGGTAGCGGGTAGCGGTAGCGCGCGCTACTTTGACCCAAGTAGCGGTAGCGGGTAGCCCGCTACTTCAAAAGTAGCGGGTGCCCACCTCTGCTGAAAGGCATAAACCTTACTTAGACAAAACCTGTATTGCAATTTAACCAGAATCTGAAAAAGTAGCCTACTGGCGCTCTACAATTTCAGAACATGCTTGCCATAAGGGTAGTCTTTTAATGGCACAAATAGGAAAAAATATCTGCCCAACCAGCTTCGGCAGCTAGGTGCCGCCAAGACACAATTAAATAGACCCTGTCAACCCAGACGGCCACTTTATCTGACCCAAATCTGGTAAATATCTGGACCAGGTAAAGTGACTGGCAGGGAAACTTGCAGCCGGGCTCAGGCCTGTGCTGATGTAAACACTGAACAGCCTTATTTATTATATATGTGGTTTGTCTAGGGGCAGCCACAAATACAAATATGTTTTTAAATCGAGTAAAGATAGCCATTTCGAAATGATATAGAAATAGACAATCCATCTAACTTTTATTTAATCTTCAGTTTACAGATGGGCTTCCCACATTCAACCAATGTAAATTCTTATGTTTAATTTCTTTTGCAAATTGAAAAACTGATCTATAATTTGAAAGCAAAAATCAAATTGCAATTTTGCAAAACTTTAATAAACATCATACGTTCAACTGCTGTAACCAAGCTAAACTACCACAAGATGTGTGAAGTGATAAGTGTATGGTAAGCTACCATTAATCTGATGCATGCCAAACTGAGACCTTAATGCTGAGGTTAAGAATTAAGGCCTCAGCGTTGAGCACAAGTATTAAATTAATGATACCATTGACTTAAATCTAGTTGCTGAAATATGAATAAATTTGATCACCAATCTAAACTAACACAAACTGCATTTTGACTTCAACACAATCGCTATTTGTGGTATGACAATTCAGGTTCCATATCCAATGCCCATTGTAGAAACAACATAATAAACTTTTGATTTCTTCAGCAAGATGGGATGATTTTGTAAGCAAATATATGTTTTTTGTTTGGTGGTATCTTCAATACTTTTTTGCCAATGCCTGCTTTGCTTAACTAGACTGCTATCACAGCGATTTAGGGTTTTTTGTGCAAACAAAATTTTCCGATTTATAAACTATTTTGCTAAATTTGAAGTGAAAAATGTAAATAACTTAAAACCCTGTCATGATACAGCAAAATTGAGTTCAGATTCGGGAATCAAGGCCACACAAAGTGACACTTAACATGGACATTCATATCTCAGTTCTCAACATATTCCATTTATTGTGACACAGTGTTATGCAAGTATAAGGCCTATATGTAATAAAAACCTGCAAGCAATTCAAGAGAAGTATCGCGGTAGTTTTATAAATACCCAACAAAAATTCGCGCGCACTTCGCTCGCCAGTGCGCCACCACATTTTCAGAGGTCTACAGGTGCGCCCCTTAGGTACAAAAGATTAAAAAACACCGATTTGGTCCATTAACAAACCGTTTGCCCACGATCCCATGCAGGATATTCATGTAAAATGTAACTGACCTCCTGTTGGAGCAGCTGGTTGGGTGGTAAATTTATCAGGTCTTCTTGCTGAACTTCATCTGTTTGTTCTTCTGTGATTACCAAAACTTTGCTGTCAAAATCATACATCTTCAGAATTTCAGAGTTATCCTCATCACAGGAAAAATGCACATAACTCTAAAAGTAATTAAACGTTGGCGTTAGCGTTAACTCTAAAAGTAATTAAAGTTGACTGTGACTATAGCTACAATTTTAGCTACAAATTTGACTGTGACTACAGCTATAACGATGACAAATTAACAATCGTCTTAAATTTTCATTACCAAATTATCAAATGATTTTGCTTTTGGTACAGAGAAACAATATATAAATAAAGTAGCTAACTTTATTTTACAATGTTTAATTTTTTAAATTGTTTCTAACGTTTTTAATAATTTTGTTTAAGTTGTAGCCTATTGGTCAGGGTTTATCTTTGGTGAGGCATGAAGCTTCTTCAATTCACAATGTAACAAAAAAAAATTTTTTTTTTGTTCCCAGGTTCTAATTGATTTTTTCCTATTGCTTGAGACCAGTAAGTGTCGAAAATCAACTTTACTTTATATAAACTTTGCTTTTGTGGTTTAGAGAATGAAATTCTAAAATCGCAATATTTTTGGGAAAAGATATCAAAGATATGGCTAAAGAGCATCCAAGATGGATGTCAATCACTTTTAAATGTTAATATACTCTGCAAGACTTTGTTGAATGTTTTAAAGTACGATCAATATAACTGGGAAGTAATTGGGGACTTTAAAATGGTAGCGTTTTTGATGGGTATGCAAGGGGGGTTCACCAAGTATCTTTGCCACCTTTGCCTTTGGGATGGTAGGGCTACCACAGAACACTACAAAAAGCAAATATGGCCAAAACGAAACGAATTTGTTGTTGGAGAGAAAAACGTAAAGCAAACTCGGTTGATTAACCCAAAAAAAGTGCTTATGCCTCCCCTTCACATAAAACTTGGCCTTATAAAGCAATTTGTGAAAGCATTGGATAAAGGTGGTGACGCATTCCAGTTTCTCCAGAACTTGTTTCCTGAACTGTCTGAAGCTAAAGTAAAAGCTGGTGTATTTATTGGCCCACAAATTAAAAAGATTCTCAAGTCGAATGATTTCATCCAAATGCTTAATGATGTTGAAAAGAAGGCTTGGGATAACTTTGCAGATGTGGTGAATGGGTTCTTGGGCAATAACAAGGAAGATAACTATGCCGAGTTCGTTGCCAATTTGGTAAAGTCGTATGGAAACATTGGGTGCAGAATGTCCATGAAAGTACATATGCTTGATGCTCACTTGTACGAGTTTAAAGACAATGTGGGAGCTTATTCAGAAGAACAAGGGGGCGATTCCATCAGGACATAAAAGATTTTGAAAGGAGATACCAAGGGCAATATAATGAAAGCATGATGGGAGATTATGTCTGGGCCTTGATGCGGGAAAGTGATGTAGAATTAGAGTACAAAAGAAAATCCCGCAAAACATCCCACTTTTAATTGATTTTATACTTGAACTGTTTTAGCCTGAAAGATTTATTTAGTTTTGCATTTAACATTTAACGATGGTATTGATTCGGATACAGTTAATACATTTATGTGCAAATTTCCATGTACCAAATGCCTGTGCTTTGTGATTTGATTTTAATAACAACAATTTTATTTCCTTGCGTATATGCAAACTCAGAATTAACCCTTTGCCAGACAGAAAAATAGCGAAAGTTGGCTGTAATTTGCTTTGCAAAAAAGCCATCAATAGCCTACGACTAACGCGTCAGAATATTTAGTAAATACATCGATAGAATATAACTTCTTAGTCGATGCCAAGCGAATAAATATGGACTTATAGCGATCAAAGACAGTTTGGTAAATATCCATTTCCTATAGGGTAATCAGTATAACCATGCACAATATTGCACATACTAGCAAATTCAAGAAATCACTCTGCTAACCACAAAATCAATGTTTGGAATGAACTATATTGATTTTTGGAAGTTTCTAGGTGAGAGAGATCAGGAAATATCAATTAGAACCCAGGAACAAAAATCGTGTTACACGGTGATCTCTGCTCTGAACAGAAATCGAAACAAAAGCTTACTTGAGGAATGGCAACAACGCACATGAAATATACACATTACTTTCAATTTATTGTTAAAATAATAATAGCTTAAGTGTTATCCAGTTTTTAAACCTTCCAAAATGTATCGAGATAAACAAAATAGAATCACTCCTTGACCCCTAATGAAATGTTTGCCTCTCACTTGAAATTCAGTTAGTTCTTTTTCCAACTTGGCCACTTTAACTGACAATTTAAAGATTTCCGAAGTCTGGTAACTTATCATCCTTTTTTGCTTCTTTATTATACCTTTGCAATTTCCAACGCATGTTGCACCTAAAGAAATACGGTAGGCTGTCATTTTATTGATTGATTTTATAAGTTATATAGATGGCGATGGCACCAACACACCCCAAAAACTTATCTTTGGAGTCGCGACTGGTGTTGGTGTCACTCTTGTCGGTATCAACGTGGCTTGATGTTTCCCACAATAATCGAATGATTTCTGCTTTGATTTTGTCTCCCATTGTTTCAAAAAAAATCTCCAAAAACGAGCCTTTCTTTCATTTCAAATTGGAAAGTAGCGAGTAGCCCGAGTGCAATTGACATTGAATAAAAAGTAGCGCGTTACTGCTGCCGCTACTCCACCACAAAAGAAAGCTGAGCTACCGTCAATAAAATGTAACGGCACTGCACAAGTAGCGCGCTACTGCCCACCTCTGTTCAAAACGATGCTTGATATGAACGATTCGGTTACATGTCTTGTAATACAAACGAATCTATTTTAATACGTGTAGTTTAACCCTTGTTATACAAAACAAACGGATTTCTTTTCACACAAGTCAGTTTAATCATAGACAGCTAAAAATCGAAATGGATTTCTTAAATCTTCTTTTAAATCTTTTCTCGTTAGAACGACCAAATATAACGTTGAAGGTGGAAATGGCTGTGCATTTGTAGTGTATTTGTACCTGCAGGCTATAAAGTTGAACTGTTTGGGTAGAAATAAATTAATTTATAGGAGAAAGCAAAACATTAATCTCACTGCTGTCGTTGTCACTTTCGATATTTGTGGCACCAGCAGGCACATCCGGATTGCTGTCGTCTTGCACGTCACCACTCCACATGTCATCTATTAGACACAATAATATTGTTACCAGAGAAGTGCTGATAGGGTATGTCGTTTCAGTGTAGCAAACAAATTTGCTTTTTGCTCTGTGTGCATTGTGCAATAAGTAAAGCAAACAAGCCTAGTAATATAATAATTATATGTTTCAAACCAGTTGGGAGCAAAATGGAAACAATAAAAGTCTCCATAATTGGCGATTTTCAGTCAACCATCGCAGTTCTTCCAAGCTGTACTTTGTAAGAAATTGAACGATTTGCAACTTTTAAGTAGGCTATGCTAAGTGGAAAACAAAAACATCTTCACCCGGTGTTAATTTTGGAGAAGATAAAAAAATAAATAAAATAAATTAGGTGAACAGTGACGACTACTTAACCGTACCTGTTACTGGCGTAGACCCTATGGTCTCGCCCTCTGCTAATTTAGCAATTTCACATAGAAGCAGTGACGCTAGAAACCTGAGATTTCTTGACTTTTAATTTTTTTTCTTGCCCCAACTTTTAATCCCGATTATGTTGGTATCGGATAATTGTGAAGTTCACAATAAACCTTTTGTCACAGCCAGTTATGAAATGCAAGAAATTTGCTGATATTCAATAGCTTGATTGACAGTTTACTATTAGCGTGCGGTTTCATTTGTGTTTGTCACTCCTAACGCGACGGCGCTAAAATTCCATTCTGTACCCAGGCAGCAAAATCCGTCATTTTTACATTGATTCAACGTCGATTTTGCTGTCTGGGTAGGGAGTCGGTCTCTGACGCGCTTTGAGTCATTCTTTGCTGGCAGACATCAATTAGGAAGATAATTTATTATTTGCGCAAATTGCTTTGTAGTGCAAAAAGTGCATGGAATACTGTTTGCACAGAAACGGAAAAACAAAATTGATGAAATTCTGTGTTCAATGCAAGAAGACTTTCAAAATAAAATGTGAACTGAGTAATTTGACCAAGAAATAGCGAAAATAGGTCAAAAACCGAGTTTTTATCACCTTTTCTACCTAAAATACACAATCACGAATATATTTTTCGAAATAAATTGATTGAAGTGATAGATAAGGCTTTTGACCAACGGCATACCTTTTCCAGTTGTTATTTGATATAAGCCGACGGAGTAATTAGCAATAAGAGAGACGTAGACCTGATGGTCTCGGCCAGCAAGAGTTGCTGGCCGAGACCGTTAAGTCATTTACAGATACGGTTAAAGTAATCAAAACTTAAAAAAAAGTTACCAAAAAACTTACACTTACAAAATGCAGTAGGCTACAATAGACTGTAGTGTTTGGAGCAAACTGGCTTTCAAAGTACGTTACTTTAAACTCTTCCCAATTTTCCTACAAGATGTCGAAGACAGACTGCTTTAAGACCTAAAATAAGGTCGGTACTGAGTTTCTTGGCCTCACAGCCACCAACGACACGATATCGCAAGCTTTACCTGAAAACCGTCCTTGGAGCCATTCTTCCACTGTTTTCACAACAGCATCTTCAAGTATATAGTCTGAACCACTTCGGCTATGTGTTCTGGAATGTAAAGAACCATTTTCAAACTCTTCAAAGCAAACTGCAAGCACTTACCCAGGAGGATACTTGAAGCCAATTTTTTTTTCTCAAGGCAATCTATTTTTAATTTACTCTAATACAATTGTTGAACCATAGAGAAATAAAGCAAAGTAACTTCAACGGGTTTAACATGATGTATTACATACACAAGTATAACATAATTAAAAATAAACTCTAACGGTTTCGACACGTACGTGTGTCCTCGTCGGGAATTACTTATCTGCAATATACATGAAATGAAAATTGTAAGGTAAATTTGACTTTGCATTATAACTGTAACTGTATACTAACGACATTCCAGACTGAAAAGCAGAAACTGAACGAGTGACACAGGAATGATTACAAGTAAATTATAAGGTGGAAAACTGTTGTTCGTAAGCAATTGTTCGTAAAGCCATTGTTCGCAAAACCATTGTTCGTAAACTGTTTTTCGTAAAATGAAATCCGTAAAACAATTCTTCGTAAAGCATTTCTTCGTATACATCAAATTTTAACTGCATGCACGAAAAAATGCTTTAGGAAGAATTGTTTTACGAAGAATTAATTTTTACGAACAATTGTTTTACGAACAATTGCTTACGAACAATTGCTTTACGAACAATTGCTTACGAACAATGTGTCGGACACCGTGGAAAACAGATCACATGAGGTGTAAGCTACAGACATTTGACAAACAATTAGAACACACACAAGAGGAACGATGAACCACAGGTATGCCGATATGCAATTCCTGATGAGGACACACGTACGTGTCTAAAACGTTAGAGTTTATTTTAATTATGTTATATTTGTATGTAATACATCATGTTAAACCCGTTGAAGTTACTTTGCTTTATTTCTCTATGGTTCAACAAAGCAAACTCTCTACCAAAGATTTATTATCTTATACAATTACACAAAATATATAGCCTAGTTACCTTTTCTACCCATATTGTATTATATAATTTGTTTTCAAATTATCTTCTTGGGTATGAGATGGTGCTGGCACCTATGTTATTTCACTCAAACGCTTAGTAAAAGTATGAGTCTGCTGTTTCCTCAACTTTTTGGCATCACGAAAATGTTTTGAACTCCTAAAATAATCTCCAATTACCCCCCAGAACCCCTGGCATCGCTGCTGGCAGTGGCGTACGCAGGATTTTCTTAAGGGGGGGGCCATTGAGAGTAGCGTAGCCAGGAATTTTTAAAGGGGGTTTTTGACGACGTTTTTTGACGACGGAGTTTTCACTTAAGACGACACCCAGCGGCGGGGGGTCTGGGGGGGGCCTCCCTCAGAAAATTTTGAAAAATTACTTTGAATTTGGTGCATTCTGAGAGCATTTTCAACAAAAATGTGGGTATGAATATTCCGGTAAAATGGTGCTGTCAGGTGGCATAGCAAAAGAATAAGATCATGTTTTCTTCGGCATTTTTCGTAAATAAAGCTAAGTCTCTATGTTTTCTTGTTGTTAATTCCTGGCTGAGATGTTTGAATGTTTGGTATTGGCAAAACTAGCTCTTTTAATGCAGTTTTGTTCAAAATTAGGCAAGTTTTTTTTTAGACTGAAAGCATCATTCCCAAGCATAAAGAGACTGAAAGCAGCATTTTCAATATCGTGACGTCACACGCGTGCCAAAGTGGGGTTGTAACACCCAACCCCCCCCCCCTGGCTACGTCACTGGCTATTGATATCCCAGACGTCTTCATGATATCCCAGTATGGTTTTAGTTTAGACTTTATCCATTTCTCTCTCACTAATCACAATAATAGGCTTATATAACACTATGCTACACTGGCATACCTGGGGTGGGGTAGGTGGACTGGGCCATGTATTTCGTATTGGCTTAGTCTATAAAACAACTTTGTTACAGTAATTGCTTTGATAGAGCAATGCAAAACATATTAAATGACTTAATCTACGTCGTTAACTACTAAAACATTTTTAAGGGGCGGGGGGATGCCCCCCCCCCTGCGTACGCCACTGGCTGCTGGTGTTGATTGCTACGTTGAATACTGCAAATGGCTTTGGCTGTTTATCTAGCTTTAGTCAATTTAAACAACAATAAGTTGATATTACACAGACTTTAAATTATAGGATAAGCTATTCTAATACAAGCGAATCATTGTCACAATAAATTTAAGTGCAATTAGTTATTATGAAAAAGAAAAGGGTCGGCCTATATCTTCTGACAGGCGTCAAACCCACTACAACGCTTGATGTGCACTACTCGGTTACACGTCTTGTAATACAAACGAATTTATCTTCATACAAGTCAGTTCAACCTTGAACAGTTATACACACAGCACAAAAATCGATTTCGATCTCATTGATCGGAGGTTTGCAAACCACGGATTGCAACCAAAGGTTGAGTTAGAAGCTTTTATCCGGAAAGTTGCCATTTAGGCCTAATGAACGGATCCAATGGATCCCAAGAGAGTTAGATTTAACTGCAATGGTAAAAAATAACGTTTTATTACCTCCATCATATCTTGTTAATGTTTTAAAGGGCAATGATAAATGGAGATTGCTTAACATGATTGGGCAATAGAAAATCTTGGTTTAACAGTTCCATTCTACTTGCATATGCTGTGGTCACCCGTTTGCGGACCAGCTTTGGTATACTCACTTCTCCAGTCCTATCGACATCATGGATAGTTGATAACGGTCTCAATTGTGCAAAGGGGTAAAAATATTTCTTTGGTAAGTGCTCTGTAGCCTACATTAACGTACGCAGAAATTTTTTTATGTAGTTATGTGATTTTATTTATGTGGAACATGATGTGGAAGGTCAAAAAGAAAGTTTCCCGCAGGCTAGCTCAAACTACTGTATGTTAACCTACTTTTACAGAGTAGAAACGAAAATAAGCTTATGATAGGTCTCAAAAATGTAGATTTGTAGATTTTTAATAATCAGAATTACTGTTGATTTGCTCCAAGATAGTTGAGCAAGCTTCACCAGCATAATTTTTTTATTCTAAATTTTAGAAGTGTGAGCTCATTGTGTTTAAGTCTTAACTCTCTGAAGTACTGCCAATTTTTTTCCAATTTAAATTATTTACCAACATGTTGTGCTGGATCGTGGGCTGCGTTTAAAGTTAAAAAATGGGTAATGACGAGACATGCGACAACCCCAGATCATCTTCAACTATTCTGATTCAAAGACAATCTATTTCAAAGCTACTTTAATACAAATACAATTTGCTTGAAAGTATGCAGTTGTTTGATATTGTATTGATGTTGTCACATCCATAATGAATTAGAGAGATCGAACTAAAGCTTTGTGAATTTATTAAAAAACAAATCAATATTTAACCTTGTATAAGAGCTTGAGCTTTGTCCTGAATCGGCCGGCGCTGAATCACTTCTTCGAGTTCTTTTCTCCTCAAAGGTTTTTGAGGCATTCGACTCATCATGATTACTGGCGTTTAAAAGACCCTTGAAAAGTAATGGTCAAAGATATTTTAGTGCATTAAAATCATCATTTTAAACCAGTGGTAGTCCACTGCAGAGCAAAAACGTTTCTTATTTCTTGCTGATCGTGTGTTTTTTATACAAATCTCTGGAAAACTATGAAAAAGTCGGACACTGAAGAACAGGACGCTGCTGGCGCCGTAGTGTAGCTGGCTCAATGTCTGCAAGGACAGACAAACTGTCAGTTGCACTCGGTAGCAGGCAACCAGTGAGAGTTTGCAAGCAGTCAATGGTGCTTCTTGAAAACTAAATTAGTTTAAAGTTAGGCCTAATGGCAAGTTGTTTTGACAAAAATAAACCAAGTAAACTACTTGTAGCAGAAGACTGGCTGACACCAATCACTTTAATTTTTTTTCAATACGGTCAACTTCAGTAACCAAATTGAAATCTTGTCAATGAAAATGTATTTACGTTCAAATAAGCTATAATCCAAACTAGGAGCTCATCACACTCTCTTTACGTTTTCTTGCTCAGTAGCTTAGGCTATACTAGTATAAGGCCTATAAGCTACTCAACAACTGCCTACAAATCAGCGATGGGTGGTAAACGTTGTCAGAAAAGCTGCTTTAGATAATTCAGATTTGATTCACACATAATGTATTGTTGCTTTAATGCTGGCTTTATTACATTGCAACAAGATTCACAACCAACGGAGTCGGACCAGCAGAAAAAATCATGTGACATTAAGTGATCTTATCATTTTCAGTAGGCTGCGTTCACATAAAAGACATATATGCGTTGTAAATACCAAGGTTGTGGAATCGGGCAAAAAATATGCGATTCTGACTCCTCAATTTGTAAGTGGTCGACTCCGACTTCTGTGATGCCAGATTTTTGAGAGTTGCCAGATTTTTATTTTTTGTTCTTTTAATTACACTTAACTTTCGTCCGGCAGCATAATTTTACAATCCTAACTGGCAACCTAGGTACGATTGTACCTTCACATTATATGCAGCTGTAAAAATCAACGTAGGTATACTTTCTCTATGATGTTAATTAGTCCGAACATTTCAATACACCTCTCAGGCATAGCTTATGATGATTTTTGGCAGTTGCTATGTTTGCTGAGATCAGAAGCGGAAACAATGTAAAACTAGGAAAAGCTGTGCGGTTTGCGTCGAACCTGTTTGCGACGAATATTTACGTGCAAAGCAACGTGTGTTATTTGTGAAAATGAATAAAAAATAAGCTTTCCAAGTTAACGTTAAAATTGTAAATAAAGTGTTTGTATTATTTTGTTTAACAAAAATTTATTTTTTTTTAAATAAAAATTACGTCTTTTTTGAAGCATTAATTCCATACAAAATATGCAAAGGTACAATTGTGCCTTGGCGCCTGTTAAGGGTGTAAAAACAACTTGGACCTCTATCCCGGGAACGTGTCAAGGTTTTTTTTCTGAAATTCGACTTAGGCAAACTAACTCAAAATTTTAGAGATGTCAGGTAATTTCAGGTCAATACTGCTTCCAGTAAAAAAAAATTATCACAGTTAAAAACGCAAAAGTTGCAATTGTAGGAGGCCTGGAAAGGTTTGTTATAGTTTTCAGTGAATCTAAGATTTCTCTTTCCATATTTGCACAAAGTTGCTGAAAATTTTGTGTAATCTTACCACATGACCAGTTGTTATAATTACAACTTCAAAATTTAAAGAAGTTATGAATAAAGGAAAATACTTGCATTCATATATCAATGAGTCACTTGTAACAAGTCACTCTGTATCGGGCGACTTGTTACTCAGTAGCCTAGAGGGGATATGTTACAGTTTCAATTAGGCTGTTCTATTAACTAATTTTTCGTTTTAAAATACCTAAAACTGATAAAATACTTAGACACAACTTTCTTAAATTTATTGAACATTTTAATTTAATAGAAAGAAATCATAAATAAACTAATAACACCCACAATATCAATGCATTGTCACCAGGATTGCAAACACATGATCTCCATCCAACCACCATGGTATTTGGCTTCGATTAGGCACCCCTAAGTTTAGGCACAGATACCGGGACAGATACAGTAACAAGAGATACTAGTACAACTTAAAAATGCAATCAACTATTTTAAACAACACAAAATTTGTTATTTGAGAACCCAATTAAGTACATTTTTCAGTTGGGATGAGATAGCATTACACTGTGTAACAACTCACCCAATAGTAGTTGGCTGAATAAAATCAACATATGACACTCAGCTTTAAAATACTTTTAGTGAATTTAAGATACTGCACTTTAAGTCTAAAACTACTTTGAAACCAATCAAATATCACTCACCGTTTAATGGCAATAACATTTTCTTCGACAAGAAAAAAAATTTACTTTTCTTACCCTAAAACTAGTTTTCACCAATAATTTTCTACTGCAGTTTTCAAAATGGCTGAAGTTTTGTTTGTACATGGAAATCAAAAACTTGAAAACACATAGCCTACTTAATTTCAGCAAACCTCTCCGGTCTTCCTCTTTCTATGCTGCTGGACGAAGATTAAGCTGTGATCGAAATTGATATATGGACTTCCACAAAAATTGACAAGACCAAACACTCTTATTTTCGGGTGACGTTTTAGAGCGCTATACGGAGAACAAGAAATAATATTTTGAAAAAAATGCACACAAAATGTTTATTGTTAATTATTTCGTGTCAACCCGAATTTGACCGTTTTTGTTTAACGACTCCGACTCCGGACGCGCCAAAATCCCATCGATCCCGACTCCACAACTCCGGTAAATACGTCTTAAAATTATCTTTGCAAATGCGTTTCTTTCGACCCATGTTTAAAGAAGTATGTTATTAGACGTAATTGAATAATTTCTTGCGTTCTTCTGGTGACTGTAGACTAGATAGACTAAATTATCACAAGATGTTGAAGTGATAACTCGCTTTTTGTTTCCGATGTTTTGTCATTCAAGACGACTGACTTTATCAAAGGGCTGAAACAGGTAAAACCACGTGTTTAGCAGCAAATGGCTCAACACAGAAGCATATTAAACAAAGCTGTTGTCTTTTTGCTCTTTTCTGCAATAATTAGCGAGGAATTTAAAAAACCCAAGTACATGCATGTTCGTGAACTATCACAACGAAACAACGTTATATAGTTGCAAAAAAATATGCAAAGCTCAAACGACCTTTCCTACAACTGGATACTTTGCAGGTGAGCCTGGCGAACAAAATGGATCTTTCAGGTGTGGAGTCAAAATTCCTTTGGTCAATTTCATGTCAAGGGTAAACTTTTTTATAGGCTTCACCAAATTTTGCATCTTCGTCTACCCGAAGCATAAAAAGATAACTTTAACCTGATTCTGACTGCACGACACATTTAAATACAAAGTTTTGATAAATAACAACTATTACTTTCTAAACATTAATACTTTTAACAAATTTTAATATTAATTTTTTTTTACAGTATTGTATACATATTTTTAACTTTTATATTTCTGAATAAGGACGACAAAAAATTAAATATTTTGACAATATCAAGCAAATTACAGGAATAAAAAGCACGCCGGAAGCACTAATAAAAACAAAAGACAGAACAAAATGGAGGCAGTTCATAAGGGGGATCGCAGCTGATCAATCATGATCAATCTGTTAAAGAAAAAAAAAAAATTCTGAATATAAATTTTAATAATTTTATCATACAAGCTGAATAATATTTACCTCAGTTTTGTTTTTTCTCAAGATTAGCTTCTTGAAAGGCTTTTTAAACATTGTCAAGTTCTATAGAGCACATCGCGTTCGGATAAGACGATTGCAACTACAGACAATGAGTTTTTGCACCCACTCACAATCTTTTTGTTCGCGTCACAAGTTATTCATTAAAAGATTTATTTGCAAGTTCAATGCAATTGAGTTGAGCGCAGATTGCGACAGCATTTCAAAGTTCACAGCAAAGATTGACGATTGCATTATTTCACCTGTTGTAGGCTAGCTACTACCTGTATATGTATTTGCACAGTTAATGCCCACGAATGTTACAGATTAACTTTTCTATTTCTGACATAAAAAATCCCTGAAAATTCGTTTTATGCAAAGCATTTGTTCCTGTTCTATATTAACGTTTACATTACCGAGCACAACGTATTTATTTCAATGGTCACAAAAAATACATTACTGATACAATGATAAAGCTATGGCAAAAGTATATTAAGTAACAAAAATTGACATTAGCCCAGATGCAGTCTATTCTACACATTATAATCTCACTATCAGTGTCATATGAATCAATGTTGTGTATCACAGTGGCGTAGCGTGACTCATTTGTTTGGGGGGGGGGCTCCAAAAGCAAAAATATTTAACTGGACGTGGAAATTTAGCTTGGCTTTATGGAATATGGCTCGGTAGCTTAGTGGTTAGTGCGCCCGCTTCTGAATCGGTAGGCATGGGTTCGATACCTTGTAGGGTCATATCAAAGACTTTTTAAAAATGGTACTGAATCTAATTCCTGCTTGGCACTGAGCAGTGGAATGGATTCGGGTAATAATGTACTCAGTTGCGCCTATATACGGCTGCATTGACGCTGTCTGCTTTGTGAAGCGCTGAGGAACAACGCATTCTGCGATGGATACAGCGCTGTATAAAAACTAACATTATTATTATTAATAATATGACATTCGAAATTTATCCATTATCCAATAAACGCATTTGTAATAAAACATTGACATTTTTACTTTTTTTAAATTGGCCTATTTGCAAAAGTATACAACAGTGTTCCCCTTTTTCACGCCAGGACTAGACTGCAGACCTTTGAAAACGAGGTGGGGCACCAAGCGAGCGAAGCAAGAGCAAAATTTTTTGAGTATTTCGGGATTTCTCTTGCATTGCTTGCAAATTTTCATTACATAAACCTCATAGGTGCCCTATTATCTTCAAAGTAGGCTACTGTATGCTCAATAAGCCGAAAAAGAAGTTATAAGAAATAAAGCTTTTAATATTGCAATAATTTTAAATTATAAAAACACACAGCACAATCTTTAATTGAAAAAAATTGGCTTTCACCGACAAAATATCACACCATTTGGAAAACTGAACTACTCGTTTTCATATTCAGAGAATAGGCTACATATCCCAATTCCAAGCGTATTTCTAATTCTATTCCTAATTCTAAAAATAATTGGCTACAGATTTTTTTTAAATATTTTTTCAACTTCCCTGCGGTGCACTTGTCGATATCTACCTGGTATACAATATACACCACGCTGGTATACGATATAGCCTACATTGCATGAGAAAGATGGTATAGCTACGATATAGCCTACACTGCATGAGAAAGATGGTATACGATATAGCCTACACTCACAGTACACTGCATGGAAAAGATTCATAACAAAAATAAGGACATATGTGCACTTTACCAAAGATTCTTGATTTTTCTGAAATGGCAATCAGGTTTGAAAGCTAGTTAGCTTACAGTTCCTGCTGTATTGTCACGAAGATGAAATAGGCTGCTGAAAGTTCAACTCGCTAGTATACGTTAACCCTATTTAAGCTGCGCCATAAACCTTGAGGGAAAAATTAAACCACTGGCGTAGGCTTACGTAAACAATTTTTATGGGGAAAGGGGCGTGAAAATAAATTACATGAAGTTACGCCAAACAGAACCATGGTAACCTACTTTTACTCCACGGCCAAAATAGTATATAATAACCAATAACCATCATTTTTACATCCACAGATTACCATCTACGGCGGTGGGTCCCTTCGGTCAGAGTAAGTCCATCGCCTCACTGGTATGTATCTTCCATGTAAGTATGGTGTGCCTGCTGAGTGTTTAGGTGTGTGGACGGCTCCCGGGCTCCCGGAGCGGACTCACTAATGATGGGACAGGGAACAAATCCATTTTATATGGAAGATTGTAAATGTCACAATCAATGTGCGAAGTCTCGCGATGGGCTGCTTTGCATTTTGATCGAGCGTGCTGTTTTGATTGTAAAATTACTGAGTACATTATTATGTAACGTATTTCCAGAATCTTCTGTAAGCATGCAAATCTGGAATGTTCTGTTGTTTTCCACAATTGCCAAATGTCGTTTGTCATGACGTCATAAGGATGTTTACCAGTAGATATGTGATTGCGAAATCTTTATCATGTAACGTGTTTTCTAGATCATTCTACTGCTACGTGCAGATCTAGAAGCTTCTTTAAACTTGCTTGTTTACGTTTGGTGCAACGTGACAGAACAATGAGTCCTTACGATGTAATATTACGTAACCTTCCCGAAGTTGCTGGACCGAGCAACCTTCTATCAATAGTGGTGTGAATTGATGAATTATTATTAAGAGATGATTTTTATTATGAGCTGATTATGAGAGTTGTATCATTATGAGTTGATTATGAGAGTTGTGTTATGAGTTGTGGATTGGTAAAAGGTGCAGAGACTATTGGGGATTGAGATTTGGTGTAATTGAATACAAGTAGATGAGAATTGGTGCTGATATAAATTGTTCGTTAAAGTCCTTCAAGAATTTTCATTATCATTTCACCAGTAGAACTATCCGACATTTAAATTGACTGCCTTTCGGTAATATCCCATTAAACTACATCATTAAACTTTTCCAAGTATCTTTCCTGGTAAAAGATAGAAAGAAATTGTGACAGTAAACCTGCAAGATGTAGTGGTATCCATCTTGAACTCTAAGCGTTGCGTGAAAAAAAATCATTAGACCTTAAAAAAAAGATACTTTAAGGTCGAAACAGTGACGTCCTGTCTGCAGTTATATTATAAGCCTATATATATAAAATCTGCAGACAGTGGCACACCGTTTTGACCTATCGGCCTTCTCATTGCAGTAGGTACACTGGGTATGGCCACAGGGATATACACCTCCGTGTGACGTTTTCGGTGGAACCCAAAGAGCTCCAAAAATGGTACTACCGCCAACCTTGACAAAGTGCTCAAACTGCAAGCAGTAAGCTTTGCGCAATGCACAGCAAGGTGCCTCCAGTTAAGTGCTCAATCGTCATAACCCAAGAGCTCCCATAACTGCAGACTATATACGAGGTGATAGAAATATGAAAATTCGAAAAACTAGCTATTCTGATTCCAGACACTCAAAGACAGGGGTTCCCAAACTTTCTGTTCATCGGTACCCTTTGGTCAATTTATAGATATGCTCGTGTACTCCCAAAATTTTCTCATATTTTTGGCTTTAGAAAGTTTAGATATTGCAACAAACTAACAGTAGAGCTGCATTAGAAACTGCATACATGATATTTTGTACCAATCAAAGCACACAAAGTTATTCATAACAATGTATTCCAAGGTTAAACAAACACTACAATCAATCAAACAAACAATATATCGGCTGAATAAGCCCAGCAATCCTAGCTAATGTGATGAATGAGCCTGCTTTTTAGCAACAAGCTCATTAATACGAGGTGAAACATTAGCAACAGCACAACGAAGATCATGTTCAGGTGTTTTGAGCTGTAATCTGTTTTTTGATTTGATTCCAAGCAGCACTGAAAATTCTTGTCTTTGAACTCCGGATGAGCTCTCTCCAAATGCCGAGTGAGAAGGCTTGGTTTCATCGAATCATTTCCCAATGATTTTTGACAAAGTACACATACTGGTATATCCAAACCATTGTTTATCGTAAATGTAAACTCCAACTTTAAGTAGGTTTCTGAATATTAACATCTAAGGCGATAAAAAATATTTTAAGGCAGATTAGAAGTTATGGAAAGAAAATCCTTATACTTAATCTAATGTACTCCTTAAAAAGTTGGAATGTACCCCTGGCCCTGGGGGTACATGTACCCCAGTTGGGGAACCCCTGCTCAAGATAACCAGGCTAGCGTAACAGTTGCTCGTTTAATTTACAAACAATAATATATTTTACTTAGGGCTTCAAAGATTTTTGTTTGCACACTGAGATTAGCCTCTGGATATGATATTAAGTTTATCGGTAACAACTTTGTCGTAGCAGGTGCGTGATCTTTGATTGCACTTTATGAAAGGGGGCAGATATTTCCATCTGAAGTTGCTCATTTTATTTGCTCTTTTCTATAATGTCAACAAATTCAACTGTTTTTGTAATGAAAACTATACATACATCGGCTCGGTATATATGTAAAGTAAACATTTATCGACGAGCTGGGGAACACCTTTGAATAAACCCTAAATAAACTATGTAGCTACTACTGGAAATGTAAGTGGCTGAATAACACGGGTACTGATTAACGAGATATTGTCAACGGGGGAAGAGTAACCTGTTTATAAACTAAAAGTGTAAAAAATATGCAAATTCTTCACCTGTCTCCGTTGAATGATGTCCGCTTTCTGTTTTTTTTCTTTATTAACGTAATTAATCTTTCTATAGATCTTTGTCGGTGATACATCGCTGCATGCATCCGTCAAACGAGTTGCATTGTGTCATAAAACCTGCATTTGTCAAAAATGCTGAGATTAAATAGCACGGAAGGCAGCGTTGAAAGTTTGTGGTTTGGAGACTGAAGAGCCATAAGCCCTAAAGAAATCTACCCTGTTTTACCATAAGAAGATTTCGTCAGAAAAAAAGGGTTATTTGGTATTAGGAAAAGATTGCTAAAACTTTAATCTCTATTCTGCTTTAGACCCTTTCCAATGAAGTCAAGCAACAGCAGATTTAACATAATTAAGTATATTACAACATTTACAGAAAAAAAAATACATTGAAACAAATTTCAAATGTTTTCGACTTTACATAATGTCCTCTTCGAGAATAATGTACAGAAGTTTCATGTACATCAAAACAAAATACAATGGTAAAATATTAAATTTATCAACAGTAAAAAACTAGAAACTGCACAGTGCTACTAACTAGCTACTCCACTGACTTCTGACCGACTTGTTCCCGTGTTTATTGTTAAGTGTTGAGTTAGTCAGAAGCACTGTGCAGTTTCTAGTTTTTTACTGTTGATAAATTTAATATTTAACCGTTGTATTTAGTTTAGATGTAAAAATACTAAGCTTATATACGTTATTCCTGAAGAGAACATCACGTGATGTCGAAAACGTTTGAAATTTGTTAAAATAGATTTTTTTTTCTGTAGATGTTATTATAAAAACTTAAATATGATGTAAAATCTGATTGAGTTGCTCAGCTTCGTATGCCTGTTATGGTTCAACAAGACAAACTCTCTACCACAGCTCTATCTTCCAATGAATTTACGAAGCTTGAGAGCAATCTATCATTTCAATGGCAGTCAAGTAATACAATTTGGGTCAAAGTTGTGATACTAGACAAGTTGTCTCTCTGATAAAATAGATGGCTTCGTTCAGACAAACCACCAGAACAGACCAAGAAATACTTTTATGGTGATTCCTTCAGAATTGCCAATGAAAACAATTTCTAAATTTAAATGTTAAATCTATAAATCCGAATGTAAAGGAAGCGTCGCATCTAATGAGTGAAAGCTGCTTATGAGATAACGTGTCTGGATATGATGTGAAACAGTGCCGTCACCGTTCATGGTTGGTTGGATATGACGGAACTTTTAGACAACTATTCTGACAGTTCCTGCTAAGAGATAATTCGACAAATCATCATCGTGCTTGCAATAATGTAAAAGTTCGAATTTTTGATAACGACGGATTTGTAAAACAACTCTGTAGATTGCGATCCATGTCTATAATACAGCAGCCTACTAATGAAGACGATATCTATATCGGCAGTGAGGCTAGACAAAGATCAATGACTTCACGAAGGCTTGTGCGTTTAATGGTTGGAACTTCAAAACACCAATTGAATCACTTGTTATAAAAGTCTGCACTGTTGTAAACTAAAATTAGTTAACTTTATATTTATTGCTTCACTGACGTTTCATACGCCATACTGATGCACTTTTTCATGGAAAATAATAGGCTACACAAAATGTTCCATGATCGATAAATTTCAACACACATGCATGTTTATTATTTAGAAAAAGGCATTATGCCGCAAAACATGTTCATAAAATGATAAGTTATTAGACCGGGAGCCCGCGACGTCCACCCTAGGTGAAAAAGTTACCAATTTCTATTCATACAGCGATGTCCGGTGGTATGTGGGTACTCATAATCTGGAAGTCTGCCGGGCCGCCGGTGGTGGGTATGGGAATGGGGGGCATATTTTATGGCCCAAAAAATGCGCTAGGTCAGCTGAAATAGTTACCGCTTGAAACTTAGTTGGCAGTAAAGTAAATTGTTTTTAGATGATTGTCTGGTATGTGACAGACATTTTTGGTGGTGGGGGGGCTCTGACAGACAAGTTTTATACCCCCCAAAATTTGCGCTAGGTCAGCTGAAAAAGTTACCGGATAAAACCAACTTGTTATTAATCTGTGAGTGTTAAGCTTCACAAAAATATATGTGACAGACAAATTTGGTGGTGGGTGTCCCCTGACAGACGACCTAAAGAAGGTGACCCCCCTAACTGAGCTGGGGCAGCTGAAATAGTTACCGGATAAAACCAATTGAAAATTAATGTGTGAGTGTTAAGCTTCACAAAAATGTATGTGACAGACAAATTTGGTGGTGGGTGTCCCCTGACAGACGACCTGAAGTAGGGGACCCCCCTAACTGAGCTAGGTCAGCTGAAATAGTTACCGGATAAAACCAATTGAAAATAAATGTGTGAGTGTTAAGCTTCACAAAAATGTATGTGACAGACAAATTTGGTGGTGGGTGTCCCCTGACAGACGACCTGAAATAGGCCTAGGTAACCCCCAGGTTTGCACTAAGTCAATTGATGGGAGGGATTTGTTAGCTGTGCTTTTGAAGTACGGTATACTAAGTAACAGAACGTGATTTATCTACTTCATTTGTCTACACAAATAAAAATATTTGCAGTGCAAGGAACTATATCAAGCGTTTTTGCATCTGCTTGGCTCACTACAATCTCAGCCAGTAAATCAACCGTTTTCTACATTGGTTTAACGTCTGCAGACTCCATTATAGTGCCAATCAAGATGATCAGATTCGAGCAGTGGCACTTATCTTAACTTACGAGGTGAAATATTGACTTACTTATGAGCTTATGAGCTACTCAAAACTAAAACCCCAAATCCAACAATCATAGAGAGCTTGAAGGATATGGCCCCAAGACTTCCGAAATGATTGCATCTCTTCTATACCACACTATTATGCGGTTGAAATCCAAATTCAGTGATTCTCACACAGACACAATGGAAAGAAAAGTAGAATCAATGTCGTCAGATGCTGTGTATAATGTCAGTCGAGGTCATGTAAAGCCATGGAAGCACACAATACTTGGCTTAGGAGCAATGACAAGTTCCAAGTTTACTTTGCAGATACCTAACAGGGAAGGCCACACAATTAACTACAATGATGTGAAAAGTTTAGAGCCGGAATTTGCATACTCCGCTTTAGCACAGGAAGAAAGTAAGAATCACGTTCCGTGGGAGAAGCATCTGATCATATTCAGGAAATAATGGATAAAGAGTCCATCTTGACATGCAAAATGAAGCCGCTAGATATGTATTGGTACAGCAAAACTAGAGATTTTGCAACTCCACTCTATGCTGGTTTCATGAGCAATAATAGAGTGGATTGTCTACCGCTACAGCGAATATGTTAGATGGACCCAATAACAAGATCGCCAACCAACAATAACGTTGTTAAAGAAACACTGGTTACTGGTTAGAACCATGAAGGTTGCAACTGAAACTCACCAACAATATGCCGTGGTGACGTATGACGTAGCTGTTGCACACCCCTGGTTGCACAAAAAGCCTACTCCATTCAAGCCATTGAAGCCGCTCTTTTTGACAATCTCCTCATTATGCTTGGGAATTTCCACATGGATCTTGCATTTTTCGGAGCAGAAGGAACCTTCATAAATGATTACGGGATAGAGTCCATATTGTCGGAGTCAAAGATCCTTGCCGAGGGATCATTACAAGGGCTTATTATAGGAAATTTTACAACAGGTGTACTGTACTCGTGTGCACGAAATTACAGCCAAGGTCATGGAAAGAAAGCTATACGATCGATTCTTGTAAACTTTAGATGCAGATGAAATTGGCAACTTCCAGCAAGTCATGTCCATTATTCCAACTGACCCTGATAAAGTAGAAGTATGCTTGGTCAATCCAGTCATCACCGAACATCGGGAAAAGTATGAAGAAGGCTTTAACAGGTCCATGAATGGAATGTTTGGTGAAACCTGTCAGTACTGGACACTATACGTGTTCTTAATAAACCGACTCTATCGAGAAGTGCAGAGATGCGTCAGGATGAACGACGTAAGTGGTTACATGGTTATTGTACCAATACTTTTAGAAATATATTTCGCTCTGAATTGTCTAAATTATGCAAGATGGGGATCGTTGTTCTACAACAAACTAAAAAACGCAGATCCGAAACTGAGGGCTATACTGGATAATGGTGCTTTCTCAGTTAGGCGTACCAAAAAGGATTACCCTAGGACGGCAGTCGATCTGTCTTTAGAGCAAACTGCGAATAGGGACGCTGCGTCGCAGGTAAAAGGGATAATCGGCTTTCGGAACTCAAAAAGTGCCATAAAAGGTGTTGTGTCACAGTTACACAGAGACCTGCTTCTGTAACAGAGTTCAGATATCTTGCAGGCTTAGAACAAGCTGAAGATGCCGGCATGCCGCGAAACAATTACGCAATCACAGAATTGTTAAAGAAAACGAGCAAATGTTACTATTATGGCTGGTCGAAAACAAATGAAGTTATCATTCCAGGCTGGTTTGAAGGCGCATATACCTATACCATCTGAGCTATTTAATAAATCGGAGGAAAGAAGTGATGAGGATGACATTGAGAGTTGTGATGAACATTGGAGCGGAGATTCCGACTCGGAAGATGAATCTGACTTGGAATTATTTATTTAGTCAATGACTCACCACCATTGCCAAACATTTTTTCTTACATAGGCTAGAGTGCTAGACTGTTTAGTGTTGACGAAAAATTCAGACAAAAACTTTTCAAGTGTTAATAGGCTACCCTTAACAGTGATTGTTATTATAGATCTAACTAACCCTAACCCAAATTGGGTGATTGCTCAATTTGCATCATTTTTATTCCGGTATTCCATTAGTAGTTAAATTGCCTGTTATACGTAATTCTTATTTTCTGTTGCGCACACATAAAACAAAACACTTCTTCAAGTTTTTTTTAGCGATAACTCCTGTCATTGATTTAGCGCAAAAAGGGAAGGCGTTGCCTAGACCTATTTCAGGTCGTCTGTCAGGGGACACCCACCACCAAATTTGTCTGTCACATGCATTTTTGTGAAGCTTAACACTCACACATTAATTTTCAATTGGTTTTATCCGGTAACTATTTCAGCTGACCTAGCTCAGTTAGGGGGGTCCCCTACTTCAGGTCGTCTGTCAGGGGACACCCACCACCAAATTTGTCTGTCACATACATTTTTGTGAAGCTTAACACTCACACATTAATTTTCAATTGGTTTTATCCGGTAACTATTTCAGCTGCCCCAGCTCAGTTAGGGGGGTCACCTACTTTAGGTCGTCTGTCAGGGGACACCCACCACCAAATTTGTCTGTCACATATATTTTTGTGAAGCTTAACACTCACAGATTAATAATCAGTTGGTTTTATCCGGTAACTTTTTCAGCTGACCTAGCGCAAATTTTGGGGGGTATAAAACTTGTCTGTCAGAGCCCCCTCACCACCAAAAATGTCTGTCACATACCAGACAATCATCTAAAAACAATTTACTTTACTGCCAACTAAGTTTCAAGCGGTAACTATTTCAGCTGACCTAGCGCATTTTTTGGGCCATGAAAAATGCCCCCATTCCCATACCCACCACCGGCGGCCCGGCAGACTTCCAGATTATGAGTACCCACATACCACCGGACATCGCTGTATAAATAGAAATTGGTAACTTTTTCACCTAGGGTGGACGTCGCGGGCTCCCGGTCTATATCACGACACGACTTAAAGTTGAGCATTTCATAAAAAAAACATTCAGGGCTCTTTTATACTTTATCAAGGAAAAACAAAAGCAAGGCGTCAAAACTGCAGTAGATCAAATATTGGTATCACTGTTTTAAAAAGCTGGTAGAAATTATATTTTAAAACATCAAAGGTATTAGTTCATCTTGTCACTACCAGGAACAAAATTATGCGTTTATGTAAAAAGTTTGTTATGTTCTGAATGTAAATTGAACCACGAAATAAAAATTGTAAACTTTGAACAGGAATGTTTGAAAAAATTATTTAGTCAAACTTAAATGTAAGAAAATTTATTCCATAATTAGCGATTGGAAAAGAAACATTGTCAAGTGAACAATAATCCAAATTGAACCGAAATAAAAGATTCCTGCTTTGAATCATTGGATGCTGGGAGGATCTGTAAAACATTTATAAACGTGAAGCTTTATACTTCATTGTTCATCTCCGCTGTGGTCAATGCATCGTTTGTTTCAGGAACTACACATAAGTCAATAATGTCAACAAATCTTTGGTCTCCGTTTGTGACAAAATAATCACGCAGCGTGTCCGGGTTGAAATGTTTTGTTCCAAGTTTGGTTAATTCGTTGAAGACAATGTGGAATTTTTCTGTGAGCGATTCTGAGAAAGAAAGAAAGCGTGGATTAAATGGCGCAGCTATAATTTTGATTGGTGATTGCATGGGTTTTGCTAGTGGCATTACCAAAACAAAGGGTGGTATTATGAGACAACATTATTAATATTCTTGTGTGTTTTCAAGCGAGAGATTAGACTTCGACAGAAAATACAACGACCCTGTTGGTTTAAAGTAAACAGTGAATAACTCTTGCAACAAAACCTTCTTGTCGCCTTGTTGTCAGTGCTGTTGTCTCTTATCAATGAACTAATGTGTGTATGGACTTTCTTTTTCCTGGCACAGTGTTGCTTTGAAGTTGTGCCAATATTTCGTATGATTCAATAAGATAGTTGGAAATCCATTGCACACTTACCTTGCTTTTGCCTTAAGTCTGCTAGGAAAGGTTCAGGATTGGGATGGAATTGTCGGAATACTTTGTAAATGTCATCACGGTTTGTAATTTGCCCGGACAGCTTCATTTTAATATTCGTCACTGAAAGATTGAAAAGGTCTGGTTAAGATGCTACTAGTTTCATTGTAATAAAACGAATTGCCAATTAAACTCACAAGCATCAATTATTAGGCCTGCAGCTTATAAGGTCAAACTTGTACATTTACCTTTAGCCTACGACAGAAAACCTCTGCTTGCATTTAACTTACTTATTTCCGTTTTATTTGATTATTTACAAAACTTACATTTACAAAACTTCTACATTTACACCGGGGGTGCTAGCACCTCTTGTCCGTGTTAGAATAAACTTTAGGGTTTCTGTTAAATGCAAAATTGATATAACCACATGTCTACTTCATTGAAACAATATATTGCGTACTGTAATGTGGTAGTCGGATGTTAACGATAGTTAAAAGGTGTTAAACTGTCCAGACCCGTTTGCATAAATGCCACAATCGTATAAGGTTAAGGAATGCTGCTCTCCATCTAAAAGTATGGAAACTTACTTTGTGTCAATTCTGGGGGAAAATGATCAATCAGGCTTGGCCGACCTTTAGTGGCCTGAAATAATAAGAACCATTTGTCACTAGAGTAATTGTGCTGGGTGTGTGAGTCCATGTAACAATTTCATCACTAAAGTGACCGGAAAACTGTTCGAGACATCTCTAGATGATAATTGCACAAGAAAAGAAAAAACAACTAAGCTACGTTGTCGAACAACAAAGTTTTACTGTGACAAGCAACTAACTTATTAGGCTAACAAATGCGATAACCTACAAACCTACAATGCAGTTTATGTCGGAACAAAGAAAAATATTTCAAAATCTTGAAATAGTCTAATTTTACTTCGAGCTGCCCTAATACGTTTCAAATGAAGGGATAGTAGATGTAAGAAAAAATAAATATTTCTCCACCTGTCTCCGTTTAATGGTGTCCGCTTTCTGTCTTCGGTCTTTATTGGCACGATTAGCTTTGTCAAGCCATTCAAAATATTCGTCGTTTAAATTTTCCGACTTGGCTTTGCGGATAGGTTTGATGTGTGGGTGCCGAGATATTTTTGATGAATGAGCTTTGAAGAACTAAGCAATGAAACGTATGCAACGATGACATATCGAAATGCTTTCAAGATACAGAAAAGAACATGCAATGCTTCCTGATCACGTGACTGATTGTGGGAGCCTTTACCCTCGGACTAAGAAAGCCATCACTTTAGTTCAGTTGCTTTTATTTCTGACCATCACAGCGAAAACAATACACGTCAACATAGCAAGGGTCTAGAGAAAAAGGTAGAAGCGACAAAACGCGGACGTTAAAACGTGCTTGTGACCATCCTGGAAGCTTTTACCTTGGCTCAGCTCCCCAGACCTCACTAATGCGCGGTTTCGGAAGTAGATGGATTAAACTTTCCGCTTGTTGAAATGTTGTTAGTTGAAAATTATTCAATGTATTATACAGTACTGTAGGTGGCACTGCATGGCGAGCTGTCTTTAAAGTGTTTTTGTCAAGCGCACACTCCGAGATTCAAACCGGCGTTACTTGTTACTTTTAGTTTGTAATTGTAGTATTGTTTGTTGTCACCCCTAAGTGTCGAACCCGTGCCGCTAGAATGATATCTCACCCGCGGTACCGTTCCGCCATCATGCTGTTACTTTGTTTGCAAAGTTGTTTTTTCAACTAAATTAGAGTGAGGCAAATATTACACAGCTTTTGTAATAGCGCCACCTCCTGAATGTTGTTAAGACATTCTTCACTGCTTTGACGCTTCTTGAGCTCTTGTTCCAACTTCGCGATCTTCTCTGTCAGCTTCATGTTCTCCACCGCCTGATGGATGATCGTGCGTTGCTGCTCTCCTATTGTGACTTTACAATTCCCATCGCATCTCGAATCTGGATGAAAAACAATAAAGTTGTCCTAGCACAATATTATCAAGCAATTATTTTCATTATTATTTCAGTTTGGTAATAATAATGTTCTGGGATTTTTTTTTAGGCAACTATGAGGTTTCAAAGTCTGGCAACATGTTTACGGGAGCCACTTAGTGGCGTAGAGGGTCATGTCGTAGAAGGTTCAATTCCCACCCCTGCCATTGCTCTTTTTTCTGTAATTACCAAGCAAAGTTGAAAGCAAGAACTAGCTCTTTGGCTAAGTGGTAGAAGAGTCACAGTTAAACGGCAGCCGCTTATGCTCTGATTGCTTGACGGTGGCGTTGCTGCAATCGGGATCTTACTGGGGATTAACCTGTTCAAGTGGTTACTCATTTTCACGACGTGATCACGTGATCATCACTCCGACTAGTTCTTAAACTTTTAAGCGAGAAAGAACAGAATCGGTAGCGATCGATGCAGCCTGGAATCGAATATAACATCGACAAGTGAAAGTAAAAAGAATACGATACCACGTCATATGGACATGTAGTACCATATAGTATTATCATATTGTGTATAACATATAGTATCATATTCATATATTATATCGATTTTATTTGATATGAGATTGAATGTTACAGTATATCGACAAGTGAAAAGTTAAACATTTCCCTCAAATTGTTTCCTTTCATAAGGCACAGGGGCATTCCATAGAAACCATGACAATGAATCACTTTAACCCCAACTCCCCCCCCGGATAAACTTGCAGTTGCGTCAGTTATTGGTATAATCACGTCACAACCTGTTACAAACCTAACGACCTTCGGGCCGGATGCCACGTGTTGTTCCGCCTTTTCTCTGTGACGTGTGAGTTTTTCCGCGGCCTGTAGGAGATGTTTGTTGTGTCGTCATAATCAGTCGACTGATTTCCATAATCCGACGAAGGCGTTGTCAGATCCAATAATGTTTCGTTACCAGAAGAATGCGCGCTACCTGAAGAAGTGTCGCTGTAAAATTGAAAACTTATTGTCAGCTTCTCTGGAACAAATAGTGCACGAGAATAACTTTCAAAGAAACACTGCGCCTCACAATCAAGGCTTCAGATGCAATCAAGACTCTTAGGTCGACAAGAACATAAGTCACAAATGGAGCTTTTGGAGCAAACAACATGGAATGGTTTTATTGGAGTCTTATAGTAGAAAACAAAACATTGAATTAATTGGCTTTGGTCGAGAGTTCGCTTTAGTACGGCAGTCATATAGAACTGAGCAACGGCAATGGATTCAAAATTTTGTTTTTGTTAAAAAAAAGATAAAGTATTCCATGTTAGACGCAGTGAACACAATGAAATAAAAAAAACATTTTTTTTCTTTCACACACATTAATAGCGTAACATTTTATTAGTAGGTAGTCCCCAAGTAAACATATAAGCTTTAGGATCTTTAAGGAAATAGAGCTTCGGTAGAGAATTTGTCTTGTTGAACCATAGGCATACGAAGCCGAGTAACTTGATCAAGTTTAACATTTTCAAGTTTATTACATATAGAAACACAAAACTACGCAAAAAAAATTAAGTATCGAACGTTTTCGACATCACAAGATGTCCTCTTCAGGAATAATATACATACAACTTAACTACATCTGAATAAAATACAATGGTTAAACTAAATCTTTATAGACAGGAAAAGACAAAAAACTGCACAGTACTTCTGACTAGCTCAAACTCAACGATAAGCTTCACGAGAATCAAAGGTAACTGCATCAAAAGGTGTTAAACAGATCACATGATATGGTAGAAAGGCAAGGTTCGAAAAAACTAATATTAAAATACAGAGAGCAAGAAAGACGAGCTGCAAGCATACAATTGTCTGTTCAAAAGTGGATTGTGACGTTTTATGTACAAGGCTTCCAAGATCTTAGTTTGATACTCAGACCTGCCTCTGGACATGATCTCAAATTGCTTGATAGAAACGTTGTTTTGACATTCTGTACATGAGAAAATGTGATCTTTAATTGCGCTTTTCTGTTTAAGGAAATAGTTATCAAAGGTGACCTAACTGCATGGGTACCACAATTGTCAATATAAGCTATGATGAGATTGGATTAAAAATAAGCTCCAATTGCAACGTACCTGCTTGTGCGTGGAACCTCAAAGGGAGACGAATATATAGTTTGAGTTCTTTCCCTTTCGTAGATTTCTGTGTTAAAGTGCTCAAAGTCTTTGTCATCTGCGACCCCCTTAGAAAGTAGCATTCAACGTTAATCATTCACTCTGGCAACAAATTGTTGAAAAACAGAAATATACAAAGCTTGAAAACTTATCATCTACAACAGAGGTCTTCCACATGGATTAAGTTTAAGTTTTTAAAACAAATTATCTGTTAAAAGATAAAATTATGAATACACTACAGACAGACCTGACAATCAACACAAAAATTTTAAAAGCAACTTTTGTAGATAGCCTAACGTATTGTAGTCTACGGTAGCGGTAGTAACCCGCAAATTGTTGCAGGATAAAACGGGCAAGACGGCAACTGGCAAACGGTCCTGCGAGTAAATTAAATTTTGGCTATTGTTACATTTTGCGTCAAAAGTGTACCAATGTGCGGTGTGTTTACATTTCATAGCATAAACGTTTAGCTGAAATTCATAATTACATTTGTAGCCTACAAGGAGAGGAAAAACCGCTGGACATATTTATAATACAAATAATGTTTTTTAGCAACAACAAAACTCTTAGCAAAGATAACCCATTGTTAAAGACTGCACAGGCATAGCCTACCACAAAGGAGTTGGGCTTAATCAGCTATACCCCCTTCCAGAAAGCCTTCGTCATTACAATGCGTTGATCATTTGCTTTCAACGTGAGATATTTCAATCCCAAGAAATATCAAGTTCAATTAAGTCTGAACATACAAATAAAAACGTTGACTAACTTATTGGGTCAAAGGTTTTCTGTTCTTATTACTAGGCAAGCCATGCAAAGAATTAAATTAAACTTACTGGAGACTTGATCGTTTTCAAAAGTAGCTTGAAATTCTTTTTGACTGACATCGTGAAACTTTAACCTGCTGAATTAATTTCTCCGACAATTTAAGGTGCGCATGGAACGACTAGCTAGCAAGTGGCATGCAAAAGATGATAGGCCTACGTGCTTGATGGCTCATTCTTTTATTAATAAGATGCAAAAGTGTGACTGTTTAATTACGCAAAATAACGAGGCTATTGGTGAAACTAACGCAGTTGGAGAATTTGATGTCATAAGTGTTCATGAGTGCATTGCACCATAAAGATGACCTGTCTCTGAACTCTATTTTGTTGTAAGTTAGGGTGGTGGTCCCATACTCGTTTACTGAGCTTCGGGGAATGAGAAGATGAGGCTCTCATCACACATGCCTTGGACATTAACGAGTGGCCAGTGCCTTTATCTCGGCCGTTTTTCCTTCAGAAACTATGCCCACCCAATTTATTACACGCTGAGCAATGGTTAGCGGTGTTAATCAACAATCAGCATTAGCCGGGTATTGGACCAGGTTTGAATTAATGCAGCTTCAATGCCTCCTAGGAGCCATTTTGTAGTAGGCTACTGCGTGTTTATGTCATGATTTATTGATGACAAATCCATCTTTGAACTTTCACAGGTAAAGTAAAGGCCAAAACCGACAAAACAGAAAGACAAAACTGCAATGGATGTTGATTGCTTTTATAGCTACTTTTTTCAGCTACTGCTACAGGCTCCCAGTCTACCGGGGGTTGTTGTTGTAGCCTACATTTTTCAAGACCATGACTGCCAAAGATGAACAGGCTGTGCCCCTGTTTAGTATCTTACTGTATGTAGGTTAGAGCAGAATCTGATTGAGGACTATTGGTATAGATCGATGGCTGCGTTTGCATTGTATGATTCGTCTACTACGGATTTCACACAATTAGTCATACAATTGTGCATTCTCGTATTATTCATCACTTATACATGGGACAAACATCATTGATGACGACATAAGCTAGCCATAAACCGTCACAAAAAATAAAAATAATATGAACCCAATAGACATTTTTAGACATCATGAAAGAAATCTATAAAAACAAAAATAATAATGTTTGTTTTTATAAATCGATAGGCTGCATGTGTAGAAAGTAGCCTATCCTCCGTTGCTCTCAACGCTTTACTTTTAGCCAACCTGAAAGTTACACTCTCTGTAGCTTTTATGTGGTAAATTGATTTTAAATTGTTGAGTTCCATTACACCTTTTATGCTTTCTCTGCGGTCAATGTCAAATACAGTACGAAGAAAGTTATTGCATGTACGGTTGTAGCTTTTGCAATGTAGTTTTGCTTTCATGACACCATGTTGAGATACAATATAATATCTGACTCTCAACTAGAGAATGGTAAATGGAGAGAAGTGCTTGTTTGTTTAGGAAAAGCTTAATTTTTTTGTCAAGCAAAATGTTGATCTTATTTTTGAAGCAAGATTGCCATATGAGATTTCCATGACAAATGCTCATTTACAATTATTATTCCCAGAAACTTTATTGAGGCAACTTAATTGTTCCATGTTGTTTTTTCGAATATTCAAGGGTGGGATCCGTGATAGTGACTTGCTTCCTTGATTTGAAAATACTATGTTTGGTTTTAGTAACATTTAGAGACAATAGATTTGTTGAGAGCAATTGATCTATGCATTCAAGCTCTTGATTTACCATATCATATAGGCTACAGTAGAAACGGTTATATTTTCATATATAGGCCTTAAGGTGGTGTCATTTGCAAACACAATTGCAGTTCGGTGTTAAAGGGAGTTAGGAAAGTCATTTAGCCTATATAAATAAAAAATAGAAGAGGACCTAAGATAGACCCTTTGTGGCATATCCAAAGATATGTTTTTAACATTAGAATATAGTGTGCCATTGAACATCACTCTTTGTTTTCTGTCACTCAGGTAACTTACGAACCAATCATAGGCGCCACGCCTTTTATTCCGAAATGATATAATTTACCTAGCAATACAGTATGGTTGGTTGGTTTTAAGTATTTTTCCTCGGACTAACAAACCCTTGTTAGGTTATTCTTGGTAGTTTCGCATACTTGTAGAATGCAGAGACTTTGACGTAAGACCGGTTACCGAGATTGACAGTGCGAAGTTTCCGATTGTTGAAATGTTGTTGCCGGGAACTTATTTCATCTATTAGGTGCCGCTGAATAGAGAGCAGTCCTTACAATGCGTTGCTCAAGCGCACACCTCGTGAGTCGAACCAGCGCCGCTTGATCCTGAAACATCTTCGTTCACAAAGTCTCGCGCTTACCAACTCGAGCTATCGCGGCGGACATATTTTATGGTATATGGTGTCAAATGCTTTAGGTCAGGGATGTCCAACCTTTTATTATAGTGGGCCGCATTCAGTGTTGGGCGCGATAACTCATTTTTCAGTTAAGCGATAACGATAATCGATAAACGAAAAATGCCTAAAGCGATAACGATAAACGATAAAATTATCGCCGATAATGTCCGATAACGATAATTTTTTTTTCTTGATTAGCGCTGCCCCATCCCATGCAGCACGAACTGTTTTCATCAACATGACGAAAAATCGAACATAATATAGCCTACTGTAAAGGGACAAAACTCTTTGTAAGTTATGCATGAATAGAATCGCAAAAGCGGCAATGGGTATCGAATCTTCAACCTCTTGATCCAGAATCAAAGCACTGAGGTAACCGCCGTGCTTATAATTATACCTTCAGATACCAGTTGAATGCTTTTATCAATTGAGTTTCATTGCCGCTTACGTGCAGTAGACAAAATAATTACATTAAATGAAAATACCATAAAAAATTCCAAACTTTGTATTTTGCTTTCTGCTTTATAAAGGGCTGTTTACAGCAAAGCCAGCAATAATTGAAAAAATTCCAAAATTGTGCATGCATTTCATTGCATTGCAATTTGCAACTCTAAAAACTACTGTGTTGTCAAGGCCGTCGCTGCAGGGGGCGTGCCCCTCCCATGACAACGACCTGTGCACACACACTTCAGGCACTGAAGAAGAACTGGTTTCAATTTTAGTTTCATTAACTAGGTGGCTACCGGTTAGGCTAACTAGGTGGCTAGTAAAAATATTACTTTTCATGGTCCTTCCATTTGTGTGTTGATCCGAAATAAAGTTTATCGGCGATTAATTATCGGCGATAATCAAATATTGCCTTTGGCGATAACGATAACGATAAACGATAACTGAGAAAATAATTGAGCGATAACGATAAGCGATAAAAATTTATCGCCGATAATTATCGCCGGTAAATTATTGCCGATAATGCCCATCACTGGCCGCATTGTCACTTGAAATAATTCAATGGGCCGCAGAACCTATTAAATTTCAAGAAAAATGGATAGGCTACATAAAGTAACCATTAAAAACCATTAATTTCATCTTTAAAAATGGGAACAAATAACACACACATAGAAAAAAACAAAATTTATATATACTAAGATAATTCATTTCTGTATTGACCTAATAGATTGTTGAATGTTGATTGTTTGCCAAGTAGCCTATAGTCGGCAGCCGTGGCCGAGTGGTTAGCGCGTTGGGCTCGCAGTCGAGAGCCTGCATGTTCGACTCCAGCCACCCACACTTGCTGTTGTTTCTCTGGGCAAGAAACTTTACGATAATTGCCTCTACCTAGTGATCGATTTCGAGTAATGGGTAGTATCAAATTTACGTCATAAGTAGAGTAGACAACCGGAAACAAACATTGCCGTCGGCTGCAGCGTGGGTCAGGTGTATGTCGGAAGGCGTACACCGATGCATAGCGCTCAAGTCCGCTTTCCCGCAATGCAGGATAAAGATAAACAAACAAACAAACAAGCTTTCATATTAAATTTTTGCTTTTCAAAATTAGATTTATAATAGGCTATATATCCTTCGTTTTTAGTGGAACAGTATGAAAGTATCAGTCTCTTGCAGAGGTATAGTTCTTTTTGGACTGAACAGTTTTATTTGAAATATACTTTTTAAGCTAACGCTCCTTTCATGATAGGCTAATAGTTGTAGTAGTTCTTCATCAAACCAAGAATTCATCTTTTGTAACTTTTTTTTTGTGTAAGGGAAAATGCTTATTAAATTGACTGGTAGCCTATAGCCTACTTCCCTATGAATAACGCAAAAGCTTCATCAGCATCAGTTTGATTCAAGCAACAAGTTGATGTCCACATTTTCCAGAGCATTTGAGAAAGTTTGCATGTTTGAGAGATTAGGTCTAAATGATCTGGTGGTCTATATATTGATTACACGTAACTAAGGGTTTTCCAATGTTTGTAGCTTACAATGCATAGCCTAACTGGGAAATGGTCTAAGATTGCATTAATTAGAATGCCACGCCGAGTTTCACTATCTGTCTGCACATTGGTCCATATTTGATCTAAAACTATTGCACTGGTGTCAGTTATGCTGGTAGGTTTATTAATTAGCCTAGTGGAAAAAAAGAATTTGAAAACATTAAGTCTATAAAATTGTCTACTTTGATGTTTTCATAATCCAATAAGTTATAATTAAAATCTCCCATTATGTAGCATTGTTTTGATGTAGCCTACCTACAGTAGGCCTATGTTATTAATACACTCGCTAACAATAGATCAATAAATTCCAAATTTGACTTAGCATCCATAATGCAGGTAGGCCTATACTTGATAAATGCTGCCACAGGTCATTTGTTTACCACCAATGAAAATATTAACAAAAAGATACTCAAATACTTTTCCTTTCATAATTTTCTTTCTAACTCACTTTAGCTATTGCTGGTATTGGGCTAATACCATAATGAAATCATGATGCACAGTAATAGGCCTAAGCTAGATTGTGCCACAGCAACATAATTTTCTTTTTGAACGGAAGCTTCGGCTTCGATATGAAGTACGATTTAAACAGTGGCGTATATTCAGGGTGTTCAAGGTGTGCACTGCACACCCCAAGAAATCCAGAAAAAAAGAAAATTTCCATCGGTTGTCGATGTTCTTTACTTTCATGATATTCTAACATCTTGCTGCATGCTGATTGCTTTCTTTTCAATTGCAAAACTCGTCCCCTTCTAATTTTAATATTCCAACGTTTGAGGTCATTGCCTTTAATTTTTTTTGGTCATTATACCTTTAAGCTGGGTGTGCACTACTGCACTGACAGCTTGGCGAGTGCTATTTAAAATAAACAATTAAGAAAAATGACGTCACAAGGCAGCGAAAACAGCAATGGTTTTAGGTCAGCCAGGTAATTTCGCTGATCTGCACACCTTGGCGCGTCATTGGGGGAATCCCAGGCAATAGCAAGTTTTAGCTTGTTGGATTCGAGTTTGAGGTGATCAGCGTTGAAAACAACTTTTGCTAGAACTGAAGCAAAAGCAAGCTTTCTACGACGATGTAATTCAAAAATTTATTGCACAAACAAGAAGAATCGAATTATGCTATAGATGAATTCTCCTTCTGTAGTTGAGGTGTTAAACATTTTCGTTTTTACTAAGTAGTACGGCGGATAAAAGTACAGCCGACCAACATAGCAATCGACTTTCTTTTCTTGTTTATTATCGAGTTGCTTTGCTATTGTTTTAACTTTCACCTGTTTGTTTTTAATTCGCTTGTACATTTCTCAAGGTGTTGCGACCGTGCCTAATCCTTGCATGAAGTAAATCATTTCCATCTCGTCCTCGAGCACGCTTTAACTTTCGCGTTTTTTCAGACTCCTGCTGTGTTATGGCAAGTAATATTGTTCGTTTTGATGGTCGGAAATAAAAAGTGAACTGAAGTAGGCTATGTGACCATAGTTAATAAATATACCTAGTTCGCCAACTGAATACGAATCTTGCTGTTTAAACTCGGCACGTACGCCCTCTGTCGGTGGTTAATACGTTTTGCTGACTCATCAAAACTACTAGATATAAACCTGTAGAAAAATGGCGAATTGAATGGTTGCAGTGTTTGTTAGGTGAGTTTGGGCTGCTGAATGGGGGGGAATAACGCTAGAAAGAAGAAATTGTGTTACAGAAGTGCTAAACGTTCCTTTTAGGCCTTCACTGTGTAATTTTAATTAAAATATAATACTCCATGTGCACGTTTTCCTCAGAACATACCGTAGCTCAGAATGCTTGCTGCACCAAGTTGAGCCATAGACAGAAAGCATGCAGAAAGGCACTGGTATCATGACTAGGCCAACAAGTAGTTAAAAGATGATGTGAGTTTTCAAATTACTAAGGAATTAAATTTTGGCTTCTTCAGCAGAAGACCAAAACATAGGTTCTTAAAAGGCTGGTCAGTTGCTAACTTTTCTGCCAGGAATATTAGGCACTGGTTAATTTAAAGGAGGGCACTTGTTGCCCATGGAAACTGACCTAGACTCAAGATTAAACAGTACTTTTGTCTATTCAAAGTTTATAAATATATATGTAGTGTACAGGTATTTATTCTGAAGAACTTTTGATTAGATTATTTATTAGACTACGGTATGTAAATCTAGATACTTAGGCTACATCAGACATGCACAATCAATCATTTTATTCTGTATTACAGATACTAATCACTTGTGATCTGCTTGACATATAGTATGTTAACAACTATACTTGTCAAAATCAACAATTTTGCTGTTCATTAAGAATATGTGCATTACAGTCAAAAAATTGCCCATTCTTGTGGCTAGTTTTCTAGGATAGGCCCATAAATTTATTCTAACTTGCCATTGAATATTTATTGTTTGTCAGTGTACACTACAGACTGCAGATGTACTTGCAAAAAACTTGTTTCTTTATTACTGATAAAAAATATAAAGTTACGTTATGTATGTAATCTCCTTTCTTGTTCCACTTATTGTATTTTGCACCAAAATGAAGAAGTGCATTTGACATGACACATTTGTACTGGTACTGTACTATGAGTTCTTATTCACTAACCACAGTTGATTTTGAGCCATTTCCACTAAAAATATGCTGGTGCTAATTCTCGCAAGCACATAAGCAAAATAACTATGTTTGATTGAATTAAACACTGGTGAGCTAAGGTAGGCTAATTGGTAGCTTATGGTACTTTTGAATGCAAACAGCTAGCTTCATTGAAAAGGAAATATACACTGCAGTTCTATATTTCGGATATGTCACATTTAGCATGTTACTCGTGGGCCACTCATGATATAGAAAACAATTTATATGCATAATACAAATAGAGAATGTTCATAAATACAGTATATATTTATTACAGTGCAGCAATAAGTGTACAGAAAGGTTTTTAATTATATTGTTTTTAAAAGTCATTAAAATGTTGTCACAATGTTTGGAGGCTCTTCAAGACATGAGTGAAGAAGAACTTACAATATTTTTTGATGCAAGGTATGTTTAACCACACTTGTTTAGATGCAAAATATCCCCCAACCGCGAAATTTTTTTTTGAAGCACGAAATGTTTTTCATCACCCACTCTTTAATTCTGAAGATATATTATTTTGGTGGTAATCCACTTCTAGCTAGTTGCGTCTACCTTACAAAACAATTTATTTCAGGCGAAAACTCCATCAACTTCGGATAGACGGAACAAAAGCGTCACATGAGGGAAGCATTTTCGAGGAAGGGGAAAAATCCCTAATGCGTAAATGCGCAGTTGGGGAAATTCGTGGATACAACAAATCTTTCAATTGCACGTTTATTTCGTAATAAATTTGCTTCTATTTGACATGGTTAGCTCCTGCATACCTACTGATTATTTTCACATAGTTTCATTTGAAAAAAAGAACAAACCTTGGCGTAATGGATCCCGAAAACGATGTTGGTCGGTAGGAAAATATGCATAAATTTCCTCGGATCCGCAATTTTCCTAATTTTTATTTATTTAGTGAAAAAATATCAATCCAAAGATTTTAAAGACTTGAGAACACAATAGCAGAGTTAACATTACTCATCAATTGATTGATTGAATGTTTATCCTCGGACTGGGAAAGCTTCTTGCAGAGCTTAATCCTGGCAGTTTCGCACACTTGCAGAGGCTTTGAATCACTGACACAGGCCCGGTCACCGAGATTGGCAGAGAGAAGTTTCCGATTGTTGAAGTCATGTTGCCGGGAATTATTCCATCCAGTAGTTGCCGCTGAATGGAGAGAAGTCGTGAACGTGCGACGTGCGTTGCTCAAGCGCACATCCCGAGAGTCGAACCAGCACCGCTTGATCTTGAAGCTTCTTCGTTCCAGAAGTCACGCACTAACCAACAGAGCTATCGGGCGGACGCCACTACACAACGCAACAGTGGAAAAAAGAAATTTATTAAAGAAATTAAAATGAACAACACAGCATAAGAAAAACAATCAATCAAAATCAATCAATCAAAAACAATCAATCAAAATCAAGCAATCAATCAAAAACGGTGTCCGACGTTTTCTTCGTAAACAGTTCTTCGTAAAGCAATTGTTCGTAAGCAACTTTTCGTAAAACAATTCTTCATAAAGTTAATTCTTTGTAAAACAATTCTTCCCAAAGCATTTATTCGTGCATGCATGCAACTTCCTCACTTTTTCTATGACCTGATCAAAACGGATATATTTATATAGTCAGGAAGAACAGCTCATACGACGAAGAAGAAAACGGATATGACAAAAGCAGGGTTGCCAGGTCCACTTATGGAAAAAATGCCAAACAACTAAACAAAAAATGCCAAATGACCTAAAAAAAATGCCAAATAGGCAAATCGGAGCAAAATCAAAGGTTTCTTCATTAATAAATAATGGAATTGGTAAAAAATGGGTAAAACTGCAAAAAAGCTCAGCCTACACTTGCTGCTATTGCACAACCTAGCTATCTTCATTCTTGAGAGTACCGTATTCTTCAGAAAAACAATTTTGAAAAAATGCCTAACAGGATTTTTTTCATGCCAAACAACATAAAAAAATTTCAAATTTATGAAATTTGGCATTACAAATGCCAACCTGGCATCCCTGGAAAAAAGCATGGTCGCTATTGCGCAGTGGTAAAATTGCTCTAACCGCGCTTCTTGCTATCGCTATGTAGTGGTTGCTGTTTCGAACTTTATTTGCCGCAAGGTGGTAGAGTATTCTTTTCTGATTTCATTAATCTTTCAGTGGTCATTGTAGGTTCACTAGAAGAGATTTAACAGCAAAGTTAGTGCAGACGGTCAGAAAGTTTTAATTTTTTTAGGGAAAGGGTTTTGGGACTAGGCCAAACATTTGCTGATTGCTAAAATCTGAAAAGCGGTTTTGGCCTAATTTTTAGTGCAGAAATAGGGATAGCAATCTTCTTGCCTGTGCCATTTCAGTTTTTGAGTTTGAACAAATATTAGCCTGTTTATTTTGAATTCGTGATTGGGGTAATTTTACCAAAAATTCGCGGTTGGGGGAATCACTAATACTATTCATATATCTTACTAACTAAGTCTCTTTAAGAATTCTATTCAAAAATGCTCGTTGAATCTGCAATTCTGATGCTCTTGTCAAATCGTCATATTTTAAATGTGCCATTTGCAGCTTGTCGTTAACAATTCTCTGCAACAGCATTATCTGTTAACCGGGTTATTGTGATTATTCTTACAAGAATTATCACAAGTGTTTTTTGTTTTTGTCTTTTTGCATACGTATGGTAATTAATATGGACTTATTGGTCTGATGCAAATAGATAATAATAAAAATAATATTATCAATATGAAATTTTGAAATCTAGCCAATGAAATACTTAACTGCTTCAGGGTTGGCCTTCAGGTTGAAAAAGTTAGTTTTCAAAAGCATAATATACAGTGACGTTCGGTGGCTTAAACCATTGGGAAAGCAACTTGGAAATATGCTGCAGCAAGGTAGTAGGCACGAGGGGCGTAACCGTCGGGTAGACCGTGGGGCGAAGCCCAAAGGCGTGTTGCCGAAGGCAACACTTCCAGCGGGGGGTCTGGGGGGCCTCCCCCAGAAAATTTTGAAAAACACTTCCAATTTGGTGCGCTCTGAGAGCATTTCCAAAACAAAATCTTCGGACTTTCCCAGTCCGAGGATAAAGATTCAATTAATCAATCAAACTGGGACTAGTCTAGAATGTTGGCTGCTTTTTTAGACTGAGCAAAAAAGCTTATTGTCAATGTCATCTGTAAGCATTTAAGACATGCATTGGACTGGTGCGCTAGTAAAGAGCAAATATTTAGCCTATAAATTAAGCTAGTCCATTCTTGAAGAACACAAGTAAATTTGCTCTGAACTTGTGATGTCAGTCTATTGACCCAAAGAATTTAAAAAACACTTGTGCTGTTTCAGTGCTGGTTGGTTAATGTACCCTTTGGAATTGCATATTTTTTTGTAGAATCTATGTTTTTTTTTTATGTAAGAGAACCAGCTTTATTTTCAGCGTACTCAGTAGCCTATAGTTACAAGCGCGAAAATCACTCATGCGTAGAGGCTGTATTCCTTTCGCCTGAAACCAAAAGCAGCCGCTATGAGATACGCATTGACGTCACTGGGAAAGCAACTTTAACCATAACACCAGATAACGCATCTGATTGGCTAAGCAGCTGGTGTCGTTTTGCAAAACGAGTGATGATTGGATAAAACGAAGGCGTTTTTCAACGTGGGAAAGCGATTTTGAAAGTTGATTTCCCTGGAGCTTCAGTGATGGTTTCTGACAAAAGCGTTTGCGTTAATCGGCATTTATAGGCAAGACATGCGGTTTGGTGAGGACTTAGACTACTCACAAGCGTTACGAGTAATTCTAGTCACGAACACATTAATTTTCAAGTTAAAATAGACTTGATAAAAATAATAAGAAGTTAAACCTAGAATTCAGTCATTATATTTTGTATAGTTTTCGCTCAGGTAAGCACTGCTTTCCTTGCTTTCCCTCACCGATCGTCACTGATAATATATATGTACACCATTATGATGGTGCTACTTTAGAAGTGCTTTAATTCAATAATTCCGTAGCTAGATTTACATTTTGAGGTAATGAACGTTCTTCTTTGGGTGCCATGCCTTCTAAGTTCGGAGAGAATAATGGCAATTGATGAAGATGGTGTAATACTGAATTTATTTGTATTTTACAGTTGAATGAACATTTGGAAGGTGGAAATTCTCTTCGAAACGTGGGGTATTACACCGACATATTGCGCAATGAAATCAATAACCTTAATCTGCCTAATGCAAATCATGACTACTGTGAAGAAAGCTTATTGTCGAACTTGGATTGTGCAAGGTATACAGCAATCTATTAACTGGAAACCCTCTACGAAGGCGCCTTTGAAGACCCTTTCTAGATCCTTGCTATGTTGACATGTATTGTTTTCGCTGTGATGGTCAGAAATAAAAAAACTGAACTTCCAACTTCTGCTGGAGAGATACATGCGTATGAGGACTCATATTTTTTGCCACTACAAGACTTCTTACACGAGAAACAAAACAGCAAAACAATCGCATAAGCCGAACAGTGCACTACGTAGCACTCTGAAAAGTACAAACAATTCTAAAAGCAAACATTGAAGGAAGATTCTTGTTGTATTTTGTTATCCGTTTTTGATTTGTACAATAAATATCGTAGCATACTTTCATCGTATGCTTTTCAAGGTGATTTCATAGCACATTACTTTAAAGAATAAAATAGGCTTTCTATTAACACTGTAATTTAAATAGGTACTGTAAAAAGTACACAGAAGGGCGGCAATGATGTAGTTGCAGTGAAAGTACAGTAAACCACTCTTATAACCCACATTCATCTGAATGAACTAATATGTATAAGAAACCATCCGGATTAAAATTCTCGTCTATATACCCATACTGTATGTTATACGCAAGGTTTACTGTACCGGAAATTAGCATACAGTATGTGCTGTAGATACGGATACGCCACTTTCAATCACTGTTTTATGCAGTCTCGAGTAAAGCGCAGTATGCCAGAGTGGTTAGTCTAATGTTCACTTCTCGACATTAGATCCCTTCACTGCAGAGTGCTTTACAATATCTAAGATTTTGGCGGTACTGCCAAGTATTCGAACTGTAGGTGCGGTATCACATGCAACTCTTTGACGTTGACAACCGAAGTAGTGTTCAAGATGATCCTGGTTTATTCTTCTTGCAAGTACAGCAGCCAGCAGCAAACGTTTCTTGAATTATCGCTGGTAAGGACAGATACGAGAAGAGCATCTGAAGCTTTACTTAGTAGCATCTTCTCTCTATTGACATCCCCAACTAAATCTGAAAATCAATGACCTATCAAAAATAACATTTAGCAATGTATGTTATAATTAGCACACGTGTTCATCACAAATTAACTATACACATTACACAGGGATGCCAGATTAGTGAATCTTCTCAATATACAAGTACAGTAGCAGTAAGCACCATATGCTTCTTGCTTAAATTAAAAAAAAAAACACATAATATATATGACACATTACGAGATTCACTAGGCATCAGCTCTTAATTTTTACCAATGTCAACCATCATGACATAAAATTACATTATTTTATTGTGTTGATCTTACCTGATGAAACTGTTTTGCCCACTGTGCTGTTGAAACAGAATTTTTTTTCTTTTCACCACTTGGAACTTTGTACAAACAAAATTCCACATTTGTAGTGCTGCTACATTGTGGTAAATAGCAGTTTATTCCAATATTCCACCACACTTACACTTAACTTGTGACATTATCCAACTAAATAATCATAACTAAGATAATTCATAATCCTAAAAAGCGTACAGCATTTGATTATGAACTGTAATGCTAATAACAACAAAAGATAATTGCTAACAAAGGTAGTGGTTAACCGGTTACTGCATTAGTGACCTGCTGGTAGTCTCAAAGTGGACTAATTGACCTACAAAAATGGTAAGCTTAACATAATAAATAGGAAATTACAACACAAAGGAAATAAACAAAACATAACCTTTGTCAGCATAACTGCCTTAACTGGTCCATTCAATCAAATTTTCAGCGTGTACATAATCAATTAAGATGCTATACATCTCGCAAACCAGGCTCCCCAAATATGGAACAAGTTACGGTATCTGATTCTGCTGTATCTTCCATCAGCCTAACTAGTTTTAAGCTAAATCTCAGGACTTTTAACCTTTGTGACATCATTGCTTTAAATTACTGAACCTGCATACATACATACTCAAATTTGTCTTGCTAATGCTCTTTGTTTACAAATTATTTTTGGAAGTGGCTATTTTGAGTGCAACAAATTGAAACCTATCACCGTTTTGTAGTATCACTAAATAAAACAACTTTAATTACACTTTTCAAAATCACTGTCAACTGAATTAGTTGATCAATCAATGTTTTTGGAAATGATGCTGGCTAAGCACCATAGCATCTTCCAATTATGGTACTAATTTCAAGCTTACTTTAGCTTAAAGCTTCCACAAATATGTAGTAATTAAACCCTTCAATTACTAAGCTGCTGTATATACTTGGTATTGAACTTTAAAGACCACCTTTAAACTTTAAAGATCACTACTTCAAACTATAAACTAATCACTTCCTTAGTAATTTGAAAACTCACATCATCTTTTAACTACTTGTTGGCCTAGTCATGCTACCAGTGCCTTTTTGCATGCTTTCTGTCTATATGGCTCAACTTGGTGCAGCAAGCATTCTGAGCTACGGTATGTTCTGAGGAAAACGTGCACATGGAGTATTATATTTTAATTAAAATTACACAGTGAAGGCCTAAAAGGAACGTTTAGCACTTCTGTAACACAATTTCTTCTTTCTAGCGTTATTCCCCCCTATTCAGCAGCCCAAACTCACCTAACAAACACTGCAACCATTCAATTCGCCATTTTTCAACAGGTTTATATCTAGTAGTTTTGATGAGTCAGCAAAACGTATTAACCACCGACAGAGGGCGTACGTGCCGACTTTAAAACAACGGAAGCTGGCGAACTAGGTATATTTATTAACTATGATGTGACTTTAGAAATGCAACTTAATGTCTGATATTATTAAGTCTTTCATTCAATGCGCTGTCAAATAAATATCTATTTTGTATTCTTCTCCACTCCGACTACATTATTTTTGTCAGTTCTGTTCATGTTCAGAATTTGTGCTGAAAATGCTCTCTGAACGCACCAAATTCAATGTTAATTTTAAAAATTTTTGGGGGGAGGCCCCCCAGACCCCCCGCTGTTGCTTTGCCGTCACTGAACACCCCGTCAAAGTGGTCACGGTACGCCACTGGATTTAACATATTCTTTAATTGTATTCAGACAATTTAGCCTACATTAGTTTGCAGGTCCGCCCCGTTAGCTCAGTGGTTAGCGCCGTACTCAAGATCAAGCAGCGCTGGTTCGGCTCTCGAAGTGTGCGCTTGAGCAACGTATTTAACGACTGCTCTCCATTCAGCGGCAACTATAGTGCATTTTCGAGTTCCGGTAATAATTTTTTCTTCGTTTTTTAATGTTTTGCAAGTCATGTGATTTTAAGTTTTTTTTTTTTCCGTACACTATTTGTAACTCTATCATTGCTATAGTTTTCCGACCAGAAAAAATAAATTGAATTGAATTGAAGTGAGCAGTGGCACAAACAGCGAGTGTCCCTTTTCGAGATCACTAGTACCGTAACGGTACCTCAAGTTCAATTCAATTTTAATTTTTTTTTTCCTGCTGGCGCAAACATGTAGCCTACAGAACGGCAAAGTAAACATACGAATTTGACACCAACAAAAGGGAAAGATGGCAAAACCCAAAAGTTTAAAATATGCATCGATAAAACAGTGTTACCACTATCTTAAAATTGCACAGCCACCAAACCTAGAAGCGAGATAGAAAAAAAAATTTTTTTTTGTGAAATAGAATTTGAGGATAATAGTCAGAAGCTTTTTCCTAATAGCTATTCCTTTTGCCAAATGATATATTTCTACTATGATAGCCTAGGTATAAAAAAAAAAACGCTTAGGCCTACTGCAGAATTCAATTTCACAATCTAAATTTATGAAACGGAAAAACCATCCTGATCGTTTTTTATGAGCTTGGTAAGCAAAATCCGAGTACAAATTTTATTTTTATTTATTTATTTTTTTTTATTTATTTGCATCAGGCACTAAAGAGACAGGCCCATATTCATAAACACAACACAAGTCACAAAGCATACACGGTTACATATACAAGCAAAACTTATGTGTACATAGTCACGTTATAGTGAAACGCATAGTCAGAAGAAGCATAACACTCTGAGGTAAAAACTGCAACTAACCACTTGTTAGATGAGACCTGACAGCGGTTGACAAAATTAAATATAAGTTACGATTTCGGAATAGGGCATGAAACGTAGGAATATGATGGTACGTCTGAATACTACTAATGCTAACACGCCTCGGTAATTTATGCAATGTTCGAAATGCATTATTGTAAGCCACACGCAATTTATTCATACTTGAGGATAAGTATCTGGCCCACAGTTGACTGGAGTAGGCCTACATAGGTAAACAATACGTGCGAAATAGTACATTCATTACAGCGGAAGAGCAGTTAGAAAAGCGTGAACGTAGCATGTTCGCTGTACAATATATAGCTCTAACTTGGCGCTTAATGTCATCGTCATCAGACAAAAACTTGTTTACAACAATGCCTAGATACTTGGCAGTGTCAACAAATTTGTAGGCCTATTGTTGCATGTGTAACGGCACGACAATGAGTGACGTCAAAAAACGTAGAAACGATGTATGTAAAGCTCGCAGGAGCTACTCATGTATTAAAAACTACCGCTTTTTTATAGCTTTTTATGGAGGCTTTCATTTTCTAGTTTTGAAGCTAGATAGAAGCAGCTGACTCGATGACTGATATAGTCTTTCGCTGCTTCCTGTTTGTTGTGGAATCTAGATTGCTATGGCGCTATTTTATTCATATTGTTTATATTTGTACCGTACTACTCTCGCAACAGACAAAATAAAAAAATTTTTACTCTCTTCTTTATGGAGAGGTTTTAGTTTTCTTGACAAGAAACCCAAGGAAAAAACTTCTGCGGATAAAAGACTCACAGTTTTAAAAAGCGGAAAAATGCAATCTTCTGTTTCAATCAATGACGTATCATCAGTTTTTTTGTCTGATTCTAAAACTCTGGTCTCTAATCGGAATTTGTAGAGAAGACCAAACCAAGGTTCTGAGAAATAAGGGTAAAAGTTAGTGTAAGGCTGTAAGCTATACCCCAGCTTATGCAAACTACAATTTGAATAGAGTATGTAACATGAGTCATCTGAGCTTAGGCCTACTAGTTTTGGATGCTAGCAGTGTGAATCTTAAATATAATAGATGTTGTTTTTAGATAATATTCTACCTAGGCTGCCTGATATGATATTGAAAACATTATCGGGCTAGCGTCCATAGTACCTGCCACAGTGCACCGATTTGGGTTGTACAGGAGAAATTTATAACTTTTATTGTTCACTTGTTGAAGGGAAAGGTGTTGGATTGATACAAAGCAAATTTGTGCTTGTGTATAATACCGGTATGGTGCAAAATGGCTAATTTTTAGCCTTGCACTGGATCTGAACATACGTTACATTATTTAGTTTGTAATCAGCAACCTGTTTTGCATTTTTGTTTTATATTACGTTTTAAACTACCGTATGTTATTTCCAATTACCATTATACTAGGGTAAACTGGAGTAAAATGGGACAAGGGAAAAATGAGACACCTCTGGGTAAAATGGGACGGTTTACAAAAAGTGCTAAATTGTGGTGTAATTGTTTTCCATGATGTGTACTTTTGCTTTAATGCAGTAGTTTATCTGTAACTTTTGGATTTAAACTTTTACAGGCGCAACGACCAAGTGCACATTAAAATAACAAAGTAGTGCTCCTGCTTTTTTTCAAAAAAAGTAGGCAGTGGCTATTTGACCGGCGCCGGTCTTTGAATCTGAAACACTATTTGACCGTCATTACGTCATTGTCCAGTCACTTTTTTTCTTTTTCTCTTTCAAAGCAAAAGATGAGAAGCGCGCATATAAGTTCTGAATCCAACCATTTTATTCAACTCGTTATGTGGCGCGTGTGGTACGTCGCCGCTTCCTATTCTAGAGGGATTGAGTTCGATACTACTGGTCACAGCGGTAAACCATAATCTCTTCGTGGGAAAATTGTAACGTAAGATTCCCAAATCCGTTCGTCTGCATGCAATGACCCAAAAATAAACACACTTTCGAAACGTCTATTCAAACAGTGTATTCCAGTAAAATTAGCCCGAGGCTATCGAAAATAGGTGTAACGCCTACACCTCTAAAAAAACTGTCACTACAATACAGATTAATTGGATAAAAGACGGAACTTTTGTCCAGCTAGCAAGCACTAAGCCAACAGTTAAATGTGCGGCCAACTTTCAAACAATCATTTTACGAATGAATCAGAAAAGATATCAATATCTCAAATTCACGTAGAAAGTAACTGTGACGCAATAGTGAAATCAATTGTCACGCAATTCAAAACAGGTGTCCAAAGCTAGTGAACCAATGCATTCATGTTTAAACAGGCCCAAACAGGTTTGAAACAAGTCTATGAACAATGGTGCAATTTCGGCACACTTTCCAGCAACTTCCATGACGTAATATTCAGTAGACTTGAACGGTTTTATATGACGTTTGAATAGGTGAAAATTGTCGGGAACAACTACCCAGAAGCGTTCTTTTTTTTTAACTAAATTTTGACCCAAAGTGCATTTTGTTGAGAGCAAAATTGTATTGCTTCGTTCGGCAAACACGGTCACATCAATCAATCATTTTATTTTTCGTCATTAACGCGTCCGGGACGAAAAAGATACTAACTACAAAAATCGATACATATAGACCTCCCAGCACGTTAATGAACGGGAAGACGTGGCAAAACCTTGAAAAGTTTAAAACGTGCCTGAATTGAAAAATTATGTAGGCTATATACCGTATCAGTAGTTAGCACGGCCACAATCGGAAAATTACCCAGAGAAATTCTCAAATTCCAGCAAATTAAAAAAACTCTAACTTTATTACTCACATTTGAAAAGACATAAAAAATAATTAAAAACTGACTAAAAAATGCACTTCGTGTCAAAATTTAGTTAAAAAAAAATAAATAAAAAAAAAGAACGCTTTCGGGTAGTATCGAACTCAGTCCCTCTAGAGTCGGAGGCGGCGACGTATCGCATGCGCCACGTTACGAGTTGAGTGAGATGGTCTGATTTAGAAGTTATATGCGCTTCTCGTCTTTTGCTTTGAAAGAGAAAAAGAAAAAAGTGACTGTATAGTGACGTCATGACCGGTCAAATAGTGTTTCAGATTCAAAGACCGGCGCCGGTCAAATAGCCACTGCCAAAAAAGTAAGGGCAATAAATCATACAATATCACAGCGTTTAGTGACAATGTCTATTCCAGCAATAAATCATTCTGTCATAATTTATCTTTTTAAATTTTAAATACAAACCCATTAACTTTACTACTGCATCAGCCACTGTTTTTTGTTCCTTTTGCTTTTTATTCATGCTACATATCTTGGAATAGTGTTCATTTGTACACGAACATTTCATTAAAATTAGCAAAATACCGTATTATACTTGTTCTTTCAATAAACTGTTATAGTTAAAAGTTGTCTCAGTATAGCCTACTCACTACCCAGTGAATAGAAAAATGAGACAAAAGGAATTTCTTTAAGTGTCCCATTTTCCCACACCCGGAAAAAATGGGACACCTTTTCTTGTTTTTAAAAAGTTGACCTTCCCAAGGCGGAAGCCTTGAAATTTTTATGGGCTGGTGCCAACCTTTAATTGTTTGCAAAATCTGCAAAACAATATTCATGCCAGCTGTAAGGTTATTTAATCCAGCAACAGAAATAGTCATTTGTGTCCCATTTTACCCTGGTTTACCCTATATATTTATTTGACCATGCAAATCCACTATTCAAATCACCAGTTTCTAGGTTACGATAGGTCTTTATTTTTTAATTTGTAGTTAATTTGAAGTTCCGTAATTACTAGCCCTGAGGTTTTGGCTGTTTAAAATTGTTACCATTTCATGTAAGTTGTTGCTTTGTCATGGCAACACGACTAGAACGAGAGAAGAGAGAACGGTTAAATGAACACTATAAACAAATTCTTGCCAAGCTTTTATCAAAAGAAGAAAATAAATACTGTGCTGATTGTTTAGCTAAAGGTAAGTTTAATGATATAATATAGATGATTGTCATTTATAACTGATGATCAAATCACTCGCCACTCCCCATAAAATTAATTTTTGACTGCTATCTAAGGTTTGATTGATTGATAGAATCTTTATCCTTGGACTGGAAAAGCTTCTTTGAAAGCTCAATCCTGACAGTTTTGCATATATACTTCTAATGTAGAGGCTTTGATCCACTGACGCAGGCTTGGTCACCGAGATTGACAGAGTGATGTTTCCGATTGTTGAAGTGTTGCTACCAAGGAATTATTCCATTAGATGCCACTGAATAGAGAGCTGTCCTTGATGTGCGTTGCTCAAGTGCACACCCTGAGAGTTGAACCAGTGACGTTTGTTCTTGAAGCTTCTATGTTCGCCAAGTCATGTGCACTAACCAACTGAGCTATTGGGGCAGACTTGTCTGAAGCTTAAAGTTGATGAGCTGTGAATACTATGTGTGTTGCTTGTGGCTGAGTCTTTTATCGAAACTCACCTTCATCTACTATATCTAAGCAACAACAAGCAAATGCTACATTTTAATAAATTGTTTGCTTAATTTTTTTTCTGCCTCGTGTGTCTTTTAATAAAAATGTCGATTTCATGAAGAGTCCCAAGCAAAACAGTCAATAAAAATAGGCCCTGATTGAAAAAGGTTGGAAGCACTGGTTTAATGTACCGTATTTGTTATTAAAAAATTGTGTTATGTTAGACATTTAATGCAAAGTCTCATTGTGAAATCTGTTTAGGTCCCAGATGGGTATCATGGAATCTCGGAGTCCTTCTATGCATAAGATGTTCCGGAATTCACCGGAGCCTCGGAGTTCATATATCTAAAGTTAAATCTGTAAACCTTGATACATGGACAAGTGACCAAGTAGTGGTGAGCAACATGTGCTTTGATGGCACAGCTGTATTTTTTGTTTAGTTAGATTTGTCTTTGTAGATGATTAATCAAACAAATACAAGTAAAATATTTTGGTACCAGCATTAATAGCTCGTTTTGGCGTTGCTGTACTGGAATGGCCCGTTTCGGTGAGTTCCCTATTCGGTGATTTTTTTTTGAATTATTAGGTACCGTAGCCTAATTATCATTGTCATTTTAGGGTTAGGATTAGGGGTCGGAGTTAGGGTTAAGGGTAGGAGTTAGGGTTAAGGGTAGCAGTTAGGGGTTAGGGTCTTATTTCAACGTTTAGCGACGTTAAAACGATGTAAAAGCGGCAATGATAATTAGGCTACGGTACCCAATAATTTTCAAAAAATAATTCAAAAAATCACCGAATAGGGAACTCTTCGAAAAAGGCTCTCACTGGAAAGGCTCTCACCGAATCGGACTCACCGAATAGTAGCAGACCCTTGCTGTACAATTTACATTATTTAAAACTGTATATATGTATATTATATAACTGCAGACAGTGCACACCGTTTCGACCTCCCGGTCTCATCAGTGCAGTAGTTACACTGGAATGGCCATGGAGATATATACCTCCATTATATATAAACCATTATATTTTCAACTACAAAAAGTTTGCGCTATCATTGGTTTCATGTACTGCAAGGTACAATCATCAGGCGCATACTGAAAAACACATAAGCAGAAAATTAAAAGCTATACGTCAAAGGCAATTTTTTTATCATTTTTTTATATTATGTATATGTAATGTATACTTTTGTTTTTACAGTTTGTTGTAAACAAAACTCGGAATGACCCGTTTCGGAGAATGCGATTCGAAGAGTCCGATTCGGAGAAATCCTGATTCGAAAACTTTTTTTTTTCGGAGATTTTTTGAAAATCTAACGACGCCTTCTGTTTCTAAACAATCACATTCTAAACTGCCACTTAGGTTTTAACTTATATGATATAGCCTAGTTGATTATGTCAAACGCTATTTGGTAACTGTCTTTTTTAACATTTTTTTGCTGAGACTTTATCTCATTAACCTCTATTGTTAATCATGAAAACTGTTTTTTTTTTAAATACTTTACATATATTCACAATTCACATTACAATGTCAGTGATCAACATCCATTGCACTGAAGTACCACCCATTTTACATACATTTAGAATTCAGTTTAATGTTAAAATATGAAAGCAACTTCGCCAATGTTTTTCATGCAGGGAGGTGAAGGCCGGTGTTTTGTATCAAACAAAGCAAACGAGTATCTTGTTCAAGGATTAAAGATAATATCAATTTTGTAAAGCATTTCAAGCTTGTTAAGGTGATGTTTCCTAAGAGTGTTTAGTATCTATAAAGACGATTTAACCAATTTGTTTAGAAAATGTGCAGTCGTGGAAATGGTTGGGCCAAGGAAAAATATGAGGCTCATTTGCCTAAGGACTTCAATCGTCCCCAGGGTGACTCGTAAGTTCAGGATTTCGTGTTGTGAACTTTAATTAATTCCATCCAATGCCAGCTGTTTGGTAATGGGATTTGGTAACAATTTAACTCTAGATCTGTCGCCATATTTCCAATGTCTTTTACTAGTTAATGCTGTGAATTGAACTTTATTTGAGTTTTCATTTTCATTTCAAACTTCGAGATTTAGTTTAAATATTTTGATGTCGGTGTTTTATTCTGGAATTATGTTTTTCTTCATTGGAACTATGAAGCCACTTTTAATTCAAAATGAAAACAATGTTTTTTGACATCCACATTTTGTACAGGCTGTTGTGAGGTTTATTTTCTTGCCAGCAACAAGCCAATAAAGTTTTTTATGGATTCCCAATGTCGTCATTTATTCATTCTCAGTTAAACCATTTTTTGTTGAAGTTAAACTTTCCGTTCACACACCCTGTGTAACAAGTTGTTGTAGTTGTTGGTTTGTTTCTTGTTGCTTTTGGTTGACTCAGCATTTGCATCATTATTGCTGTTATGACCTGACAATCAATCAATCACGTTACCACAGACTTTGAAATAATCGATTTCACAAATGTTTTTCCTATTTTCACTCAAACTGACTGAGAAACGAGAGAAATTATTTAAACTAGTATAATTATATATATAATTTTTATCCAGCATTATACAGCTTCGGTAGAAAGTTTGTCTTGTTGAACCATAGGCATACGAAGCCGAGCAACGTGATCAAGTTTGACATCTTCAAGTTTATTACATTTACATAAACATAAAACTACGCAACAAATTAAGTATCGACATCACAAGATGTCCTCTTCAGGAATAACATACTGTATATATATACAATTTTACTACATCTGAATAAAATACAATGGTAATTATAACTATACAGAGCCTATATTTGTTGAGTTTGAGCTAGTCAGAAGTACTGTGCAGTTTTTGTTTTTTTCCTGTTTATAGTTATAATAACCATTGTATTTTATTCAGATGTAGTAAAATTGTACATATATGATATATATATATATATTATGTTACTCCGGAAAAGGACATCTTGTGATGTCGAAAACGTTCGATACTTAATTTGTTGCGTAGTTTTATGTTTATGTAAATGTAATAAACTTGAAGATGTTAAACTTGATCACGTTGTTCAGCTTCGTATGCTTATCCAGTATTAATAGATAAAATTCTTTTTTCAGAAGTTTAGAATATTTCATTCGAGATAAATATGAAAAGTTGAAATACTGCTCCAGCAAGGAAGTTATCTTGCGACCAATCGAGGTTTGTGTTATTTGAAAGCTCATCATTGGTGCTTCACTAGTTGTATGGTTTAATGTAAACAACCTGCTTGTTTTTCATGGCTTTGGTGAGATACTTTCTATCAGTTTGGTATCGAACCTCGAAATGACGGAGTGTTGCTGTTTGGATTAAATGTTGAAGATGAGAATTTATGAAATTGTAACAACGAATTTACTGATAAGCCGAGTAAGGCGATCAGGAATTGTAAAAAATGAAAGTTCGTTATACCAGATATGTCGATATGTCTGTTTTAGTGACTCTTCATGGTTGCCACATGACCGTAACAGCAGTTCTCTGGGCTCTTCGGAATATATGCTGTAGTTTCAATAGAATAAGATGATTATTCATAGTTTTTCAGCACCTGAACTACAAACCCACTCATCCTGCATTTCATTCACTGTCTTATGTTTGGGTGTTTGGGTTTCATTGGTAATTGAGAAAACCTTTATGTGTGGTTCAATGCTGTTTTATTTTAGGAATTCAACATTTTTCAAGAAACAGAAAGTCCCAAACGGAGAGAGCGTAGAAAAGATGTGAGCAATGCAGTTACCTCCAACGCAATAAAGTATGTTGCCTCTTGTGGAATCAATGTAGACCTTGAGAATATAAAAGTTTTGGCGACAATCTGCTTGTATAACACATGGACGTTTTACAGCTGCCTTTTTCAACGCAAACCAGTTTGGCAATTTGCTTTTACGTTTGAAACTGACTATAAACTCAATTTTGACCTAAATCTTATCATTAATTTTAGGGTGAACAGCGGTTTCCATCAAATACTAGTCTGCCAAGCTAAGTCATGCCACAAATTACCACCGGAATATCTGTTTCTTTGCACTTTATTCCACAAAACGTAAATTTTTACAAATCTGTCAATTGATTCATCTCAGCTTCATGCTTGACACAACCACTGCTTACCGCGTAGGTAGTTTCGATAGCTGGCGTTTTGTTAAATTGTTACGTAGCACTGTGCTGGCCGGTCCTTTGCATGGCAGCCGTACTTATAATTGGCCGCGTGATTGATCGTCAGCGCAGGAAATCATAGGTCGAGTTGTTGACTTCATTGTACGTTTCAATAGGTTTGGAAGTTTGTAAGACTCACACATAGAAAAACAATCACGTTACATTTCCGTGCAGGCGCGTCACTTGTGAAACTTTGGTTGTTGGCTATTTGTAGATTTTTGCACTTTTTTACAATCATTTTTGATTAAAAGCATCTGCTGAGATTAGTTGAGTACATTATATTTTCAGTTATTATCCCGTTTCCGGTCACCATTTTAAGGTTTGGCAGGATGTCAAATGTGTCTAGTAATTCTTATTATACGTATCCACTATCCAGTGTAGTATTGTCAACAGGGCCTATTGTACTGAGTCAATGTGAACCTATGCTTGTGTGGGTTGATCCAGCACCGCTTTGTAGTCTTGAAGGCAAATCACCAAGTGCTACAATATTAGAGTCTGAAAGCTTTCAACTGTTTGCAGAATTGATAAACCATCACCATCAGTGCCAAGACCAAAGTCGCAGCATCTTTCCACTACACCCACCAAGGCCCAACCAACAATACAGGTTGCCAATGGCAACGCAGAGCCTGCCCAATCCGCCATGGATGATCTTTTAGGGCTATGTAAGTTACACTCTCTGTTTTAGCGGTCGCCTTGTCGGGCGACGTGCCAATGGCAGACAACACACAACATTTCTATATTATTTTCAACAAAATAATTCAATCAGCCAATCAAGACACTTTAGGAAACAGTACGATATGGGAATGTTTTGAAAAATTTACGAACCGAGCATCTAGTTCATCAAAGGCCTCATCGGCTATGATGCAAACATACATTTGTTGCAAACGAAAAGTTTATTATATATGCTAAAATGTAGTTTCACTTCTGTCATGCTTTGGTTTTTCAAGAATAATTTAGTTTTGCTTTCTAACGCTGGTTGTAATGAGATCTTGTTTTAACTGAATTTATTTTTTTCCATTTTGGGTTCAATAATAATAATTGATTTATTTTGTTTAACAAATAAAGCTCTGCCTCTTGCACGTTGAGGCAAACGGATAGCTTCATATGACGAAGGATGGAATAATAGCCATTGTCACGTAATTACTCATCGTCCATTGTCAAGCACACACGGGACATGACTGATGAGATTGGTTTTGTTTTACAATCCTCTTCATCCCCAGCTTCACCCATTCAACCGAACCCTCCCACATCAGATGGCTTCCAATCACAACCGCCTCCCAGTGCCGACCTGACCTTTGACCTCTTCGCCTCTATGCAGCCAAATGCGACCCCTGCAGCCAGCGAGCCTGGCCAGGTTAGTATGCGCTGATGATGTTAGTAATTGGCTGAGTGGTTGTTATGTCTCGAAGACCACCAAGCATAGTTTGTTTGGCCGTGAAGACCAAGCAGGTATCAGAAGCAAAATATAACAACTACAGTACAAGGATGATTTTCCTCATGACTATTCAACCTGACTGACTGAATACTGATGTACATTTTTGCACCCCTCTACCTCTGGTACTGTTTGAAGGCTGGTAGTGGTTTTCTGTGTTATTCCCAAATAGCTTTCCAAAATTGTTACAAATTATATATTTTTAAAAAGTAACTTTTCTTCAAAGTCTGCTTCCCCCGCTGAGCAACCCGCCAGCGTTGAACAGAAGTTGATGAGCAAGGATTCCATACTCTCCTTGTATGGGCAGAACCAGCCGATGCCACAGAACCCGTACGTCGCAGGTAGGCACCTTGGAATGTGCATTTCAAACTTTGCTTTCCATTTGCACCACTTTGCGAAAATATTATGACAACACGAAGTGACCTCACCAGGTTGATGACGTAACTAGGTCAATGATTGTAGTTTAACAACCGGAAAAGCATCTTCGATTGTTTGATTCCCGCTGTATCAACTAAGAACCGTTGACCCAGATCCGGTACGAAATAACTTTTCGATAAAAAATATTGCAAACCATCTGCCCTCAAAGTTGTTATGTTTCAGATTAAAATTTTGCTTGGACTTTTCATTTGTCTCAGTTGAAGTGAAACTTCCATAACTTGATGTGAGCTCAACTTAAGGGAGCGCGTTTAAAGTTCATTTTGTTTTTGCGCCCGGCAAGAATCAATCCATTGTCGCCGGGTCTTGTCCTTTCATTCTTATATTGCTTTCTGTAGGGGTGTTCAATTTCGATTATTTGAATATTCGAAATTCAATTTATTTTCGAATTTCGATTTCGAATATCACAACTGTTCACCACACTGCAAAATGTGATTTTATTGAAAGAAACGCCATGAAAATTTGCGAAAAAAGAACACAAAATAACGTCTACAGCTCTAGGCCCATGTTGGTGTTTAAGAACACAAGCTGATCGACATGGTCACCCATCAGTCGGATCTCAGCTTCGTGACGGTCAGGCCAGCTTTTGAAAACGATTGCTCCGCTGGAGCCGAGGTCGCTGGGATCACAAACACCTTCTCGGCTAGCTTTTTCAGCATCGGTAGATTGCCTTCGTTTGCTTTCCACCAGGAAAGTGGATCATCTTGCCCAGAAGCAAGCTTCTGCTTTATAAAATAGAAAATCTCGTTTGAGATTGAGCTGATTTCATCATCATCACTGTTGTTGGAGTGTTCCGTCTGGACCTTGCCCATGGAGAAGAGTTCCGTCAGAGTGGTCTGGCATCTTCGCTCATCGCCTGATGGTGTCGCCTGTGTTGGCTCAACGTCGGGGCTATCGGAATCGAAAGAACTGACACCTCCCGTTGGCTGCACGCGCGTGGAAGACAACGACGTTGCGCACGACTTTCCTCAACGCACGTGTGCAGGACTGGCCGTTGGACCCGCGAGAGCGTGTGATAGTTACGTGATCGACGATGCGTATGCGTCGAAGTCTTTTTTCGCTTGCAAAATGCGACAAGACAGATTTCGCGTCACTCCCGTTACTTTCAACCGCGTTCAGCCGAAAGGGCGGCTATAATTTCGAATATTTCCGATACGAAAACGAATTTCGAATATCACCTTAATCGAATCGAAATTGAACACCCCTATTTCTGTGTGCCTCGTTTGTTTAACTTGAAGATTTTAAAGGGATCTAGGAACACCCTTGGATGGTTAATTCATTTACCATTGATCATTGACGATGGGTTGGCCTGTATGAATTCTTTAGGTTGGAGTCAAAGTTGAAAGGTCACAACCCCTTAATTGCGTCATTTTAACCACGTCGTTACTTTCACTCAGGTTCATACGCCATGTCAGGGCAAGGTTTCCAACAGCAACCGGTCACCATGGCGACCACCAGCATGGGGTACCAGCCTGGGTTCAACATGCAGCCGATGGGCATGCCCCAGCAAAGTAGGTGGTTCCCCTTTCGCTTTGTATTCAATGAACGCAACTCGTGCACTGTATTGGTGTTGTTGTCGGCGTTTGATTGTGTATCAACCACGTTTTATTTCGCGCTCATTGTCACTAATAATTCAATGAGAATCGCATGGTCATGCGTCGATTCATAGCCGATAATTCATTTACGATAAAGACAACAAACCTTAATCCTTAACACTTCGTCTTTGAATTGTCTGCTTTGAATATACCGTGATACTGAATCACATATACGACACTACAGACAACTGGAAGCAGTGAATGGACGTTGAGTCAGCTTATCCCATTATTTTGGCATTCCTTTAAGTGTCTTGCCGAGATACAGCAACGTGCTTTGGAGCGGTATCGAACCGACGTTCTCACCACTCGGCCGTGCAGTCGACGATAGTAACTTCACCCGCTGGATGTTTTCTCATCTCTCAAAGCTGGGATTGCAAGGAATTAATGGATTATCTGGTCCATGACTAGGCGTCTCAGCAACCTTGCGAATAGAACATGAATATAAATTCATGAACGAATCGTCTGTTCACTTTCCTCCACATGGAGTTTTTTATATAATGTGAAAATTGTCAATGAAACAACCAGGAGCGCCTACTCGCAACGTCACATCATCTTCCCTTCACTAATTTTCATATTGTCCTTGTTTCATCCATCATACTTTTACACTCCCCCCAGATATCATGGGCTTCCCGCAGCAGCAGAACATGCAAACGATGCAGCAGTTCCAGTGGCAGCAGCAGCAGCAGGTCAGCCATTATTCTGCACTTACTTACATTAGTCTAAATATACACGTGTGTACTGCACGTCTCCTAACATATGTGGTTTGTATTCTGTCTGAGTTTTGAAAGCATCAGAGAAGTGGCTTCTGCTTTTCCGCGTTTATTTTAAAAGTAAATATGAGGTTTAACATATTCCAAAGCTAAAATATCTTTATTTCCGATTCCATTCACAGCAACAACAGCAGCAGCAGCAACTCCAGCAGCAGATGCAAGCCATGCAGTTGAATGGAGGAAGGCCCAGCAACCCCACCGGGATGAGGTCGTACAATTCCATGCCGCAGATGTCTCCCCCACAACAGGCCAGCTACAACATGGTTGGGGGTGCCACGTTGGGGGTTCCTCTGCAGCAAAACAATTTAGCCTCAAGCCAACCATCTTTGGTAGGTTTGGACCCTAACATGGGGGGCTGGGGAGGTGGGGCGATGAACAGTGGCCAGACCCTGAGCACCCAGTTGTGGAAATGAGGTTGCAATAATCTTTCATCTATAAAATGTTCAACTTACTACTTTTCAATCTCTCTCCACTTAGCATCAACATTATGGGGAAAGCAAAATATTGGTTTATTTTGTGCTACATCTTGGGTTGTCCGTTCGTTGAGGTTTTCTCCTTGAAATCTTATTCCGCACAATGTTTGTATGCAAAGGGGAGAGATGACCAAAATCAACCTGGGGATAACTCACAAGCATTGGGGTGCAAAATTGTCCCATTGTTCAAGCTCACGTGACCAATATACAAAGCCCGTTGCTAGCAACTGTTCCATATTGTTGCCGAATTTATTGCTCATTGAGCAAGAACCATGTTTGCTTTGATGTGGCCAAAGTTCTGTTCCTTTATTTTTGCTCACTTGTGTAGACCCGTCGAGTATATGTTGCTTCCAACCAGTTGTTATCCTTCGAAACGCCAATATATTGATATACGTTGAAGTGTTGTTTTCGTTAATTAACGTCATAATACCATTGTCCATGTATGCGGCTCATTGTTGCATCTGTAGACACGATCTCGAAGCAGCATCTGTCATTGTTGTAATTCCTTCGAAACCACATTGCATCTGTCATTGCTTCAACGAGAGGGTCGTATCTATCTTTGCTTATCCTGGGCAATAACAATTCTCGATCCAAAAGATCGTCAGCGCTGTTTAACGATTCGTGTTCTGATGGGTTTCTTGGCTGATGTAGGCTTTGAAGTTTTCTTGTCAATGTCTCGGACCATTGTGTCTGCGTTGTTCTACCTAATGTTTTGTTTACTTTGTAATGATTTCTACGGCACAGTTCATTGTGGTCAGCAGTGCCACTGATGAACCAGTTTGTGGAGGTTAAGTTTATGCGTCGTTGTAAAAGTATGAAAATAATAGACAATTATTTGTTTGTTAAATCAGTTCGTAAATTTTCATTTCACTTTTAAAAGAACTTAACTGTTGAAGTTTCAGTTTGTTGTTAAAGATAAACGATTCTTGTATTGAATTGTCTAATAATCCCGCTGTTCCTCCATAATTACCAGCCAGGAATTGGATTCACCGACAACAAATCTTTTTAAGCGGCTGATTAAGCTGATTGCATAATTACTTGACCGAAAATGTTTGCAAACTTGATCTGTGGATCAGTGATTCTAATCAGCGAATTACTTGGTGCATAAGGTAAAAAGTAGCTCACGAAATAAGTTTCTTAATCAGCCGATTTTCTTAATCCATGAATAATCAACCGTCGGTGCAGCCAATCTTGAAGCTAAGGCTTTACAACATTTACTTTTGCCAGTCGATAAGTTCGTGTTGAAATAGGCTATACCGGTATCCTGAGAATGGCATAATACTCTCCTCACAAATGCTTTATGATTGGAAGAATTAAATCTGTTTTGTCTTGTGACCTGTGCCATATACTTTTACACCCCTGAAATAAAGGGGCCACCGGGTACACAAAGCAAGTGCTGAACCATCTGTCACGTAGACCCCTTTTTGAGGGTGAGACGGTGCATTTTACCCATAGCCTCCGAAACAATAGGAAATATTTTTCAACTTTGGAAATAAAAGCTTCTGGAATATTCATTCAACTTTTAACCTTTCCTGTGCTCTTCTTTTCGTCATCGTATGTCCTTAGAATTATTTAATGGAAATAACTTAAAGTAATTTGTTGTACACTTAGGTTAGTGATGTGCTGCACATAGTTTGTTCGATAGGTAATACGCCTGCGTTTGCTCATTTGAAATCATTAGTCGTCAGAACTTATGACGTCATTATTGTATATAGTTGTATCATAAATGTTGCGGGTATTGTAGCCGCTTGTTTACAGCTCCTTCTGTTTTGAGGGGTTACTTTGAAGCATTATAACACAAGCTCATTTTACGGATTTTAAGACTTGACACAGAAAATCCCCTTCTATTCGGTCATACTTGGATGGATAACAAACATTGTTGCGCCATAGTTCTCGTCACATGAGGCGCAAACACCTGTTGTAGATTTACGCTCTCATTGCATCGTGTGAGATGACGCCATGAGGTTGATCCATCGGTGCGCTCGTTAATAATATTGTTGTGTGGTCGACCACGCTCACACCGCCTGTATGCATTACCGGTAATACATAACTTCCATCAGAGTCTTTGATAACATCAACCTTGTTGCGTCCGGTGTAGACGACTATCCGCTTTTGTTATCCGGTGTAGACGACTATCCGCTCTATTGTTATCCGGTGTAGACGGCTATCCGCTCTATTGTTATCCGGTGTAGACCACTATCCGCTCTATTGTCCGTATCCTGGAAGTCTACGAATTCTTTGTGGTCTGCATCTAATAGCATCTGAGTATAACGACCTGTATGCAACTGCACAAGCAAGATTGCTGCAAACAGTCTAAATAACTTAAACGTCTTTTTATTTTTTCGCAACTAACCAATAGTGGCGATGTAGCCAAAGTTGTTTAGTTCCCGTGCAAGTGGCAATGTCGCGTTGTTGCTACATGGAACAACAGGATAATTTGTTAGCGTTTGTATATTTCACACTTTTGTTTATAAAATCAGATTGCGTTGTGAACTAAGAATTTAATGGGAATAAAATGGAGACTGGGCGTGGGCAGTGTTTGCATTTCAATGACAACCAACGTGAGTCGTTCCAGTCCTCCAGTCAGGCAACACTGTTTCGCTTCAACACTGTTGCGCTTGAGCAACGCATTTCAAGGACGCCATTCAGCAGCACCTAGTGGATGGTACAATTCAGACTTCAACAACCTCGGAAGTACGCGACGCAGCTGTATAGTGGAACATTGCCTTGCTCAAACGAAATGTTCTATTAAGTTACTGCAGCAAGTAAACGTCTGAATCTACGGATGCCGGTAGTTGCAACTTCATAGTTTTAGAACAGAAGCAAACGAAATTAGTTCCCCCTTCCATGGTGGGAGCACCTCCAACCATGAACATTGAACAGGGGGGTAGACGGCAAGAACGAAACATTGCACAATAAAACTTTGATGAAATCGAGTGTTCGGGTGGCTAGCCGGTCTTAGGGACCTTATTACTGGTGAGTTTAAAAATGCCATCTCGAAAATTCAGCTTGCTGAAGCGTTGATCAATAATGGTTACGGTAGGTTTTTCTAAACACTTCAGTAGCCTAACGTCACAAATTATTATAAACGCTCGATTCCAGGATAATGCTAAGAATGCCATAGTAAGTCGTTTCAGCGACAATCTCAAAAAAAAAATCTCATGCGCTCATCCACAGAGCAGTTGTAATGCCACTAAAGTTGTGGAGTGGGAAGATATTGGGACTCAGTTCTGATGGCTTTGAGATCAAACCTTAAAAAGTGTTTCAAGAGGGAGACGGTCAAAATGAGCGCTGGAGATCAAATCGTTCATTACCTTTGTGACGTCACATTTAGCATTTGACTAAAAAATGAAACATTTCGAGTTTGTTTAGAAAGTTTTAGATCACTCAGAGTAGTTACCCCGAGTATCAAAGATAGCCGCCTCTCGGTGGAGGCGTCGACTACGAGTGTCAGTGCAAATCAAAAAGAAATCAGGCTACATACATATACATCCGCGCTTACAGCGGAACAGGTTATTGCGACGTTCAAGAACCACGATGCAAAGTGAGGATTGCACTTTGACGATTTGGTCGCCACCAAGGCAGCATTGTGGATATAAACACACGCATCATTTACGTAAGTGCCAAATTGCATCGTATCGTCGAAATGTAGCATAGAAAGAACGTGAACGAACCAAACTAGAAACGAATATTAACTCAAGACCAGACAGCAGAATCCATCGTTTTTACATTGATTTAACGTCTTCAAATGTTTAATTAATGTAAAAATGACGGATTCTGCTGCCTGGGAAAGCGCTGTCATCTCAATTGTGCTACCCAACGACAAAACGCTGTTTAAAAATTAGCAATAGCTTTTCAATGGAAGTCCCCAGTATTGGGGGAGCGGGCAAGATTCTCGCCCACTGCCGACAACGTGGCTGATGTACACAAGAGTAAATATTCATCACCAGGTCACAGCAACTACGTGTCATAGCAATATTCTCAGAAACTAAAAATATTCCCATTAAAAACAAAACAGCCTGGCAATTTACAACGGCATTGCAAAGCTTCAACACGCCACGGCTGACAAAATCCGCCATTTTCAGACATTAAATCAATGTGAAAAGGGCGAATCTTTCTGGCTGGGGCACCATATTGAAGCAACCTCAAGTAGACCCGTACAGAGCAACATGATGTGGGGGCAGATCAGGGGGTGATTGGGATGATCGAAACCGCCTTGGCCAACCAACCGACCGCGCTTGGCTGTGGAATCACGTGACCAACTTCACAAATCCCTGGCTACAAAACTAACATGCACAATGTTGAAAAGTTTGGGTATTCATGAGGACAATAATTATCAATGCGCAATATTTGTGTTTCAACAACAACACGTGCCTTCATCTGCAAGAATGTGAATCAAGCACTTCGCCACAAAGTGTTGAAAACGCATAATCTGCAGCATAGGGTAGGACATGATGTTGCGTGAACACATCAGAAGATTATTATGATTAATATTATCAACTGAAAGTAATATCTTCAAAAACGATTCAATGTAGATGACTGAGGTGACGCCTCAGCGAAATCGCCATCGGATTGTATAAGCGATAGATGACACGTAGTACAGTAGACCTGGCAGATCATGGACGGTTTGGAATGTAGTCTACTAACCCTTTGATATACACTAGCGTCAAATAACCTTTCATATGCACATTCATTCACTGTCATAACAACTAATTGGTCTTATTACAACTGGCATTGAATTGGTCTTTCTAAAAGCACAATTTATTTGCAGGGATTTCCAGCATTGTGATCCTGCCCAAGGCCAGCCGTTAAATCCAAACAAACGAAGTCGTAGAAGAGAGTCCACTGCTGACATGCGATGTTTGGGTTCTTGATTTACTGGCCACTGAGCAGCCAACAAAATGATTTATAGCAATCCACTATTATTTACCATGAACAATTGAACATTGAACACTGAAGGAAGTTGTTACTGTACTGGGCAACCTGCTTCACAATACTATGGAATTATGTGCACTGAGTCACAACACCAGGTTAATATCGGTTGTGGTTGCGACCAACTCGGCGTACATGACGCAGTTATGTTCTTAGGAACCAATGAGCTTGTTCTGCACGTCAAAGGGAAATCTTATATCTAGCGGTAAGATTGCGTTCATCCCAACTCGTCCGCCATGTGCGAGGTCTACTGTAGTTAGGAATCTCGTTAATAACATTATTGCATCACAATTAACGAGCATGGAATGGTAACGGGCGACTCAATGCAACCACACGAATCATTATGAGCATAGGTCGGTCGCAGTCATCGACGTCTGTGGATGACGCGTGGTTTGATCGAATGCTGTAGCTAATACTTGCATAACTTAAATGGGACGAAACGATGATTGATTAATGGATTGAAATTTAGATGCATTTTCAACAAAACATCACGTTACATAGACGTCAAAAAGTGACTGTAAGTTAAGCAAAGATCCTAAAGGCACGAACCGGTATACCTGGCTGCATCGGCAAGCATCATGAAGTGCACAATCCAGGCTTTGTGAAGGCAGTCATCGCGCATGGGCGTGATCACGGTCAATATCGCTCTCAAGCGGCCACGGGATGACAGCAACATAGACCGCTTGCATGACAAGATTGGTGGGAATGAAACTAAAGGCTTCGTGGCTTGGATCAGGCTTTAGCAACGTCAGACAAAAAAAAATCAAAACTAAATAGGAATCGGTCAAACAAATATGGGAATGATCAAACTAAAAAAATGGACGACCGTTGCGTCACAACTATGACGGGAAGGTATCACTGCAGCGCTGTGCCGGTTATCCTCTCCGTGAGGAAGCTGGGGGCGGGAAACGAGGTACGTTGGGGCGGGTTGGAACGCATCGCATTGTGGGCTCATCAATCAGAATTATGATGAAAGAAAGGAGTCTTCCACAGGAGGAGCATAGGAGAATCCAATAAACGCTTCATCTGCTTCCTGGACACTGGCACTGATCTGGAAGACGATACAATACAGATGACATTTAATCACACGGAAGCTGAACAGCTGGAGTAACCTCCTCTGGTGGGTCACTCTCTTGTTCTCATGCTGCCGATCACGCGTGGGGATGCTGTTACCCGTCACCTATTAAAGGCAACACCCAACTAATGGGGTAGACAGATCGTCAACAAACAATGTGAGGTGCACTGGCAACTACAAAACATGGCGACCTCATTGTGTCGTCACAGTGATGTTACAAACGTTAACTTCCTGGTTACCTGGGACTGGCCGCTGGCCTCCTTGAGTGACCTGGAGATTGGTTCTCGGATGAACTCGGGGTCGACATGCTTCAAGTCCTCGGGACCAGCCTGTGTGAGAACGTTAGCAACAAGTCAGTGACGTCATACACAGGAGTACAGCTGTTGACATGAACACATCGACTAATTCGGTTAGAATCACATTTTCTTCATAAAGTTGGAAGCCGCAAACTGTGTAAAGCACAAGACATTGAATCCACACAACTTTGGAGTTGTAAGGGGTAGGCCAGCTACACCCACTCACCACGTTGGAGTTATAGGGGGTAGGCTACACTCACTCACCACGTTGGGGTTGTAAGGGGTAGGTCAGCTACACTCACTCACCACGTTGGGGTTGTAAGAGGTAGGCAGTTAGACCTACTCACCACGTTTGGGTTGTAAGGGGTAGGCAGTTAGACCCACTCACCACGTTGGGGTTGTAAGGGGTAGGCACTTAGACCCACTCACCACGTTGGGGTTGTAAGGGGTAGGCACTTAGACCCACTCACCACGTTGGGGTTGTTAAGGGGTAGGCACTTAGACCCATTCCCACATTGGAGTTGTAAAGGGTCTGGCAGTTAGACCCACTCACCACGTTGGGGTTGTGAGGGGTAGGCAGTTATACCCACTCACCATGTTGGGGTTGTAAGGGGTAGGCAGTTAGACCCACTCACCACGTTGGGGTTGTTAAGGGGTAGGCAGTTAGACCCACTCACCACGTTGGGGTTGTTAAGGGGTAGGCAGTTAGACCCACTCACCACGTTGGGGTTGTTAAGGGGTAGGCAGTTAGACCTACTCACCACGTTGGGGTTGTAAGGAGTAGGTAGCTTCTTGGCAACGAGATCCTCCCAGTTCAAGTTACGGAAAAACGCGTGTTCTTTGATCTCGTCCTAGTTGAATGTAAATTCAAATTAAACTGATGCGATAGATGCCTAAGTTAACGTGAACTACGTTTAAACTTGTTTGATGCGCAACAACTCAACCATGAAAAGTCAACCATGACAAGTTACGTTACACATGACAATTCAACCATGACAAGTTAATGAAGCGGAATAAGCAACTTTATTCGGCTTTCAACTACTGAGTAATAATCTACAGCGAAGATAAAGTTGGCAAAACTTTAAAGTAGTGCCAAATCTATACAGAAAACATTTAACGTTTATTAATGAACCAAATGCTTGATTTGACGAAGGATTGCCTACGTCATCAAGTAGCAGGTATTCACCATCGTACCAAATAGCAAAGTTGCTTCTTTTTACATTGATTCAACGTCTACAGAGGTTGAACCAAAAAGAACAGATGTTGCAAGCTTGGGCACTGAGCCATTCAAACCCACAGTTGCAATAAAGTGAAGCAACTCACCAAATCCTTGGCGCTAGATCCGATCCTGTACTCTGGCTTCTTCTGAAGGAACTGTGATAAATAACAGTCTTAGTCGCAATCCGTGATAAACTGGGAGTTGCAAACCTTCCGCTCAAGAGGCTCAAATAACCGAAGTCGATTGAGGTAGTTCCACGTCAATTCGCAAGTTGGTGAAATAATTCAACATTTTAAAAAGTAGTAGCAGAGTCGTGTGGTGCGCAATGTGCTATGTGCACATCTCATGTGCAGTGCCTTTGGCGCTTCAACCAGTGTTTGAAAATCCCGCCACATAGTGAAATGCTCCATATCTGCCGTTGATTTTGGTGGCTAGCCAATCCTTGACAAGGTAATCGACAGACATCTTGTAGTATACATAATATATTGAATTTACAGCGCGCTCGTGGGCACCCAGAGCTGCTGAGAGTGCCCCACCCATGTAGTGTTGTAAAAAGTACATCCCGATATCAAGCAAGACGATTTTTGTAGCCAAGTTACAAAAACCGGAAAAACATACTTTTCTCAACATTCACCAAACACACTTGAACACATAAAGATAATTCCAACTTACCAATTCCAAGATTGCTTTAGCAGCAGAGGATATGGTGGGACGAAGCTTGAGAGGCTTGTAAAGAATATTCTCGTACATTTCATGGGTGTCTCTGCTGTAGAAAGGTGGCTGGAAAGCAAAAACGTTTGAAATTCTTCTTCAGCATCTTTATCAAACTAAGGTATTTGTCTCGTGGTTGAAAAAGAGAACATAAGAAGTTAAGGGATACATCAAGCTTTTAAAATACACAAAACTGAGTGATAACTAAAACGGAGCCTTTTGTTTTCTTTTAGACATATATCTTTTGCACAATATCCGACAAGAATAAATCAATCCGTCATTATGCCACACAGTGTTTGCCACAAAGTCAATCACCGATGTAAGGTCAGACTGCTGATTATTGTGCTTGGATTAAATCGCATCTGCAGGTAGATGCCCACCTCACAGCACTAAATAAGAAATGCTATGAAATTACTCACCAGTCCGTACAACATCTCGTAGAGGACGGCTCCCAAGCACCACCAGTCCACCGCTTTGGAGTAAGGATGCTTTTTCAAGACCTCAGGAGCAAGATACTGTAATGACATACGTGTTGGGTAAATACGAGGCATGTGCATAAACTGCAGGTGGATCAAGATTTAACAGCAACTGTCACCTTCAACCAACCGTCCTGCCCGACACTAGGTTAATACACACTCCAATAAAGCAATTTCATGATTGAGAGTCGATAGTTGAAGTACAGACCAGAGCAGGTGAGCAACGCACTTCAAAGACAACATCGCCTCGAGGCATCTTATGGATGGTTGTTCGCACAACTTGGTCACAAACTCCAAACTGTCAGCTAGCAACCGAAGACACACAACCTCTTCATAACACAAAACTTCCAAAAGTAATTTCAAGAGATTTTCACTTAAACCGACAACACTTCTCTTTCAAGCAATCAACATCTCAAAGAAATAAATTTGTACTCGCCGAATCAAAAAAAACGTAAATATTAGAGTCGTTTCTAGCACTAGTTGCTACGTTCATCTGATGAAATTGAAAGTAAAATTAACAACAAACAAGATGGTTTATTGCTTCACTGACGTTTCGCGCACCATGACAATGGTTTACGTAATTTAACGTCGAAAGTAACTGCACATCATTAGCCAATCTTTAAAAACATTGCGTTCTATTTCTCTTGCCTTCAATCGCACTTTTTCTGTTGGTCGTCACCGCTTCGAATTTTTATGTCTATTGTTGGAAGTTTTTACGTAATTTAACGTGGAAAGTAACCGCTCACACATCATTGGCCAATTTTTAAAATATTGCGTGTTTTATTTTTTCTTGCCTTCAATCGCACTGCAGTATATAACCTGGTGAAATTTTATTTTGTATGTTATTCGCTCTGAGGATGCGCATTGCCATGGTGCGCGAAACGTCAGTGAAGCAATAAACCATCTTGTTTGTTGTTAATTTTACTTTCAATTTCATCAGATGAACGTAGCAACTAGTGCTAGAAACGATAATTGTCCTGATGAACACCCAAACTTTTCAGTATTCAATATTAGAGTCTTGGGACATGTAGTCTTTTCTAACCGTTACTACTTAAATATGATTTACACTTTTTTGTGTGCGTCGTAAGACCCGCACCTAGCTAGATTCCATATTGCTGGTTAATCCTGCCCACGCTATAAATATGGAGCATGAAATGTCAAGCCGACATACACAGCAAAGAAAGTCTACACCAACAACACGTGACCATCGCTAGTCGCTACCACTGATGCGTCAACGGTTTCTCACAAGGAAGGAGACGATCTGCTGAGTCAGCATGGTGGAATAATATGTGACCAAACTACCCAGACAGCAAATCAATCTTTTTGTACATTGATTGAACGTCTGCAAACGTTGAATCAATGTAAAAAACGACTGCATTGCTGCCTGGGTAAACTTATTAAACGGCCAGTTACGTAAGGGAACGTTCAAATATTACGTAACGCTTTTTTTCCGAATTTTTGACCCCCCCTCCCCCATGTAACGCCAACGTAACGCTTTTTTCAATCCCCCCCTCCCCCATGTAACGCTTTTTCACTACAAATTTAGCACAAAAAACTACCATTCCGTACTCGAAAGCGAGAGGGAGGGGTCAAAAATTCGGAAAAAAAGCGTTACGTAATATTTGAACGTTCCCTAACGTGGAAGTTCTACACGATGCTGATTTGGCAATATCGTGTTTCGGTAACTCACTGCGTGGTGGGTCACTTTCATCCTTTGTTATAAACTGGTCAATAAAACCATGAGCCAGAATAATACAGTATAAAATAAGGAGGCTCCAATATCTTCGTCCACTGCTCGGTTGTTACGTCAGAAGATGAAGCAATGCAACAAGGCGAATCTTGCTCGCTGGGAAGAACTGGTCGCCAGTGCTCACGCAACGAAACACGAACACACAGTTAGGAAAAGTCGTGTTTTTATATTGATTTAACATCGGCAGACGTCGAAAAGCACAAATTTTGCTGGTAATGCAAAAACGTTCCATCTTGCAAAGTCCATTATTCGTTACATTGATGCAACGTTTGTATCCGCTGAAGCAACGTAAACGCGTCAAATTTTGCTGCTTAGCGATGAGATCTTACCTCTGGGGTCCCGCAGAACGTGGTCGTGGTCTGATGGCTTTCGATGCCCTCCTTACACAGGCCGAAGTCTGTCAGCTTGATGTGGCCCTGTAAAACGTCATCACTGATGTCGTTGCTGGGTATTTCGATAGAGTTTCAGCAAGTTTAAACATTTAAATGATATGAACAATGATACATAAAAAGAATGCAAATCATGAATGGTTGGAAGGGATGGCGGATAAATACTGATAAACCAGCAGCTTCTCAGACAACAATCATTCTCATAACGTCGGCAGACGTTAAATCAATGTAAAAATGACGGATTTTACTATCTGAGTCAGTTTCTTTCTACAACGATTCTCTACACGTTGAATCAATGCAAAAACGGCGGATTCAATGGTTGGGTTGATCTCATAAAGTCGTTTTGTTTCATGGAACAATGATACTGCATTTAGCTAACCCAGCATCACATGATACCACCGGACAAAACCAACTACTAAGAACAAACGGGATTTTCCAACCAGATGGCGATAATATAAATAAATCACTCAGTACGCACCGAAAATAAACTGTTTTTGTTGACCAGAACCGGGGGATCAGCGGCACATGATAAAAAAATCGGTGCAGTTGTAGGTAGCCAAAAAGGCGTGATAACAATATTCTCTCGAAAGAAAAGTTGTCAACGTGAAGTTAAGACTATAATTATATTGACCTAAATGACAAATCTCGGTTCTGGGAATGACATTGGTTAGATAGATGGATGGTCATTTTATTTTTGTTTGGATGCGAAACGCCGAAACATACATAAAACAAAAACTGACAGTGTGCATAGAAGTTTAAATAAAACAATTGATTTGCAAGATAGCTGCACGTGAAAGTGCGGCGGTGTAAGACTGGAAGGGGCCACTCACCTCAGAATCGAGCAAAATATTCTCTGGTTTCAAGTCCCGGTATATAATGTTGAGTGAATGCATGTATCCCACGGCGCTTGCTATCTCAGCAGCGTAGTATCGGGCTCTGCGGTGGCAAATATTTGAACGTCAAATTGAAGTAATGTTTATAAATGTTATATCTACGTTAATTTCTTTGGGCTGACACCCGCACTGCAGAAATAATGAAATTTTATTCGAAGTATGCTGCCGGCAAGTTACCAGACTATTTTGATAATCTGCGCCGTTTACAGCGCTTCGGGCTAACTAGAAAACGCTTGGTTCTACCTGCGTTTTATAACCAGACAAGATATCTACCAAGCTACAAAATCGTAAGACAATTTACAAAATTGGTCGATGAATAAAACACCTCCTTCGCCAGTGAACAAACTTCGAAAAAATGTTTTCCGTTCCGTCAAGTTTTGTATACATTCTGCAATGGCTACAGCATAGACTATGACTATAGCCAATGTTTGGCTCTCAAGCATATCGTGAATCGATTGAGTTGTAATCATCCCATCCAGACAAAGCTCTTTTTCTAAATTTTGCGATACATCACATCTGATTGCATGTGCTGCAGTAGTGCACCTAAGTATTGAGGCGATGTACTACGCCAGTCTACCTCAGTTCAGAGAAGGTCCGCTCTCGCTGCAGATGGAAGAAGAGCTCCCCACCGTTGACGTAATCAAGGACAAAGTAGAGCTTATCAGATGTCTGGAAGCTGTAGTGGAGACCCACTAGGAAGGGGTGCTTCAGATTCTGGAGCAAAACGTTCCTCTCCGCCATAATATGCTTTTGCTGCAATAAATCTTACAATAAAGTCCCAACTTCTCAATCACATGTTAACAGTTTATTCTTCCAAGAATAAATTGTAGTAAATGCAAAACAAAGTGCCCAATGCAGGACAGCAAAGCTAATGATTACATAAACTAAAATGGCTAAGTTATGAGCTACCTAAGGTTTCATGCTGCAGCAGGTGCAATCGTCAGGCGCAACACTTCTATTTAAATTTAAGTGTTGCGCCTGACGATTCCACCTGGCATCACTTAACCATTTTAGTTTTTGTGAACAGTTTATGCAACACGAATTGTTATCATTACTAAAAAACAGCAAGCAATTTGCACACATCATACACCGCAAGTTGTGAAGAGTTTTACAGGCTGTTACTGTGAATGTTACTTCTTGCTCGCTGTGACTTGTTGCCTGCACTAGCGTGAGTTCAACAGTTTCATCTAACGAGGCGTTTAGTGATGGAGCAATAAACCAAACAATCAAGGTTTAAACGATGTTGAAAGGTACCAACAGAAATGTCGTAAGATAAAAAATAGTTAAAATGAAATTATATTATAACAAATAGCTTGGTGTTTCCGAGTTTAACCTAACCTAAACGCAACGAGAAGTGTTCAGAAGTAGCCTACAAAGCTTATTTCTAACAGTTATTCACCAACCAGCATGGTAACTGGTGTCCGCTGAAGTCTGTTTGATCGGCCAGTGCAGTGCTTTATGCAAGCATGATGGCAAAGCACAGTAAAAACACGTTATGCAAAACCTAACATTTGAATGTTCACCAGATATCTAGGATGTTTACGATGAATCCTGGTGCAAACAGTGCAAGCTGATATCATGAACCATCACAACACATTACGAAACTTTCGATGTTTGGTAAAGAGGATGCAATTTACTTGGAAGACCTTAACCAGGTCTGACTAACGAAACAAAGTAAAAGATGTTGTGATAAGTTTAGAATTTATAAAATCTTATATGCAAATCATTGGATGTATGCATATCGGGCTCTATAGTATTTATTTACTTCCATTGCCACGTAGTTCGAAATTAGGGATGGAAACTACTGTCTACACCAGTGGTTCTTAACCTTTTATTAGACACGCCTCCCTTTAACAGTGATCACATGTTCTGTGCCCCCCATGAAAAGTGGTTGCCGCCTCCCGGTTAAGAACCACTGGTCTAGGCTGTAGAAGTAGAGTGCTTAGAATAGGCAAAGCAAGACTATGCCTCCATTATATCACCTATGCAGCGTATTAAGGCGGCATGGTGGAGCACAACCTACTCAACCTAGTATTATATAGTGCACGGCCTTGTACAAATCATGAGCCAAACCAATCAAAAAAGCCCAAGGAATAAAAACAAGATCAGACAGTGGCTGACATTGCTTGCGGTTAATCGTTACCACAATGGAAGTTAGTTTGTGAGCCAACAGTCGATTCACTTGATTGGATCGTTTGAGGACCGATGTACAATGCACGAGAAGTGATTGTGTTGCATAAGCAGTTGATAGAAGCGTACCCGGTGTTTATCAACAAGTGACGTCACCAAACCTTACCAACAACTTTCAGCATTGTCGGCGTCATCAGCACTGTGACGTCACCATAAGTTGTTCCGGTTGTAGGAGGTGCAACATCCTGTGATGTTGAAGCTATGCAGAATCGCAACGCTTACTTGCTTAATCCCAACAAGCAAATCAGCTTATTCTACAACGTTGAATCAATGTAATATAATAACTGATTTGCTTGAAACAACTCATGGAACAAAATCAGTCATTTTGCATTCATTCACATCTGCAGACGTTGTATCAAAGTAAAAGATAACTAATTTGCCGTCAGGGGAAGGACAAACCAAAAGCCATCACTCGATTACCTCGTTTCGCTTCATGATGGATTTCTTCTGCAAGACCTTGATCGCATAAAATGTTCCTTCCTTCCGGTGCTTTGCTAGAAGAACCTTCCCAAAGCTTCCCTTCCCTATCACCTTCAGGTAGTCAAAGTCGTTCGGTTTGGCGCTGAAAGGAATAACATTGTTATGCTGTGAGCAACAACAGAAAGTGATGTATCTTGCGTACTTGAATTTAATTATTGTTGTGCTTATTATCAAGAAAGTTTGAAGTAAAAATATTTGACTTTTTGCTTAAAATAATAATATTTTCATATAGCGGTGTGTCCAATGCAGATGTGCGTCGCTACTCAGCGGTTTAGAAAGCACACAGTGTCAGTGCAGCCGTACAGAGGCGCAGCCAAGTACATTATTATCCTGACTACATTTATTGGGTGAGTGCCAAGAAGAAACAAGATTAAGCACAACTTTTAAAAAGTCATTGGTTTCACCAGACAAGGAATTGAACCTATGTTTACCGATTCGGAGGCGGATACACTAACCACTGAGCCATCGAGCCGGTATGTAAATAACAAAACAAAAATCACTTTCACCTGACGATTAAAAGCAATCAAGTCAGCGCGCTGAAAGTGACGCTCGCGTGAAAAACCAAACTTTCCAGAATTCAAACATGAAACAAGCAAATAAAAGTGCTTCTTTGCCTATTGTTGGGGTCAAGTTAGATGCAACAAAACAAGGGGATAAGATGCAGGAATAATGTACAAGGTTTTCAATGAGAATAGATAGTGACGAAGAAAGGTTGTAATAAACAAAATCCGAACACTTCAGTGGCAAGCTAGCCAATGCAAATTGTGGCATTTACTGAAACAAGTCCTACGGCCAAATGAAAACCCATCTTACTGCTGATGGTTGCACAAAAGACAACAGCTAAGCTGGAGCTACAAACCAGCAACAACAGTTGCAAAGAATGATAGTTATATTCGGCGGCTACTTCCTTCTATTGAATGCATGAATGGCACGTGCGTGAGTCATCGAATATAACTTCGCACGAAAAATCTGCACAACGAAAGTAACCGAAAGATTATAAATGAAACCTTCAGCCACTACACGTCGATCTAACGTCAAATAACATCAAAAACTGCGTAAATAATTGCATTGGAAGGAACTAGATGGAAGACAATAAGATGATGCTCATGTAACAACAAGTCAGGTTGTCCAGCAGGGTATGCTGCATGTGCCATTCAACCAACTACATGTTTGTTGCTTGGCATGAAGTGATTGTCAATGAAAAATCCAAACGATTGTCAATGAAAAACACAAGACCCAGTTCGTTAAGTAAAGCCGACACCACTCTCATACATAGTGTACAAATCTATATGAAATGTTCGGAAAACTTCTGAAATTCATTAAACCAAGTTCTGTTGCTTTCAAAACTTCTGCAAAGATTTGTCCTTGTTTCAAAGTTCACCCAGATGCCAGAGCTAACTACTGTATTTAATCTCGGCATAACATTGAAAGGACATTTAACTAGAAATGCAATTTTCAGTAATAATTGGGATTGACATCACAAAACAAATGTTACACCATAGGAATGCGTTGCTTGTGTATAATAATTACTAATTATATAATATATATACAATTGCTTTCAGCATAATTTGCAAAAATCGGTACCAGTTTAGCGCTACTAAGCAACACTGACCTAACCAGGTAACATATGGGTCAAATCATTATATTTCAACAAGATTGCAATTTGTAACCCAATGTCTCAAAAACTCATGAATTTTCGATATAAGGTGCACTTGAATGAGCTAAATCCGATAAAAGAAATTTCAGTGAAATCCATCGAGAAATGGCGGAGCTACACTGATTTGATTGTACCACTAGAGGCGCTGTGTGAGATAAGGTAAAAAATACAAATATTGATAAGATTTGCAGATGTAATGCTAGGAATGTGGCAAAAACTGGTAATGTATGATACCATTTTTGGGGGTGTAGAATTCAAAAATGAGGTCAAATTAAGCAAAAAAGACTTGCAAATGGGTCAAAACTAGGTTTTTATTTTCAAAAGTGACCCATTTCAAGCGCGTGCCCTCCGAAAAGGGGACGATGTTTCGAAAAAATAAAAATAGGAAAATGACCTTCGGGAATCAAGGTATCATGTCCAATATTCAAAATAGGTGCCACAATGCGTTTTATAGACAAATTTCAAATTTTAAAATTGCAATGAAAAAAACTCTAAAATAGCACAAAATACTGTAATTTAGTGATCAAATTCAAACATGAAAAGTTTTTACAATTTTTGATACAGTTTTTACAAGTTTTTTACAACGCATTGGGACAGCTATTTTGAATATTGGACATGATTCCTTGATTCCCGAAGGTCATTTTCCTATTTTTATTTTTTCGAAACATCATTCCCTTTTCGGAGAGCACGCGCTTGAAATGGGTCACTTTTGAAAATAAAATCCCAGTTTTGACCCATTTGCAAGTATTTTTTGCTTAATTTGACCTCATTTTTGAATTCTACACTCCCAAAAATGGTACATTACCAGTTTTCGCCACATTCCTAGTATTAGAACTGCAAATTTTATCAATATTCGTATTTTTACCTTATCGCGCACAGCGCCTCTAGTTGTACAATCAAATCAGTGTAGCTCCGCCATTTCTTGATGGATTTCACTGAAATTTCTTTTATCAGATTTAGCTCATTCAAGTGCACCTTATATCAAAAATTCATGTTGGTATGGAAGTAAAAAGTAAAACGACTACCACAAGCTCTTCCGTATACCATTGTAGAATAATAATTGTAATTTTCGTTCACTGAATCTCGAATCACTGCAAAACTCCTAAAATTATGTTAAAAATGACAAATATTATCCAATTACCAGTGTTGCCAGACGATTTTTGAATTTTAAGCGCAAGTGCCAAAATCTAGTCCATTATTTGAATGGTAACAAAAGCACTAAAGTAACTCAAAATCACACAAAATATAAACAAAGACTATATTTATAGTTTCGGGAGAAAGTTTGCTTTCTTGTACCAAAGACAGGCAAGACTATGTTCAATTGTTCATCAACTCATACTCGAACTATCAACTTATGTCAGCAATTTTGGCTACTAACAAATCGGCCTTCAGTTAAATGTTAAGCTGCACGTTGTCATGGCCTGCGAGTAAAGGTCGCCATGGTCCACACATTTCTATTCGTTTGACGAAGTTGGTGTAGGATAACTTTCAAACTAAACTATCTTGATGCGTGAAATTCAAGGCACCCAGCGCCCACTTTTGTGACTCATGGAGTCGTACTCTAGGAGTAAGAGGATAGGCTATGTTCTCGATCCTGGAGCACAAGGAAACAAACTCGGCAATGCCATCGAGAGTATGGTCTTTCTTCAGACCAGACTGTCTTACCAACAGCTCGTGCTGGTGCAGCGCTCCTGTATATAACTATTATGTTGAAAGGACGACTAAAGACAAATGTGTATTTTTCCTCATGCACAAAAAGAGGACAACTTGTACTTTTCATTTAAAAATGATAATTTTCTTTAAATGCTTGCAAAACACTTTCTGTACGGTACCGGTACAATTATTAAATGTGGTACCGTAACAGAAAGTGATGATAAATTATTCAAACGAAAGCATACGTACTAAGGATCAGCAGATGGGCCGAGGTTCACATCTTGCTCTATGGTTCGTGTCTCATTAGATCCCTAGAACACATATAATAACAATCGGTTGCAGTGTTGTTGGCATCTACAACATTCGTCGTCGTCGTCACACTAACACGTAATTCAACCTTGTGAGCTCAAACGTATGTGATTGTTTTGTCAGATTCGTATCTTAAAGATGTCATAGCTGTCACCACAATCTTTAAAGTTCATGACAAAAGAAAATGTTGAAGCACCTCATTGGATGGGGATTCCCCTTCATCGCTATCTCTGCTTAAACGATTTCTGGGATTATCCAGAGCCAGGAAGGCTCGAACATCTGGACTGCAACAAATAATATCGTTAGATAACAGTAGGAACCACCTCCAAATTTCCCACTGCATAAAAGAGGTTGTGTAGCACATGCACTAAACAGCAGCTTTCGTTTTATCACAGAAAGGCCAACTTCCTCTGTGAAGAGGGACATAGGCGTCGATTTTTTCTTAGAACAGAGGAATTCTGGATGGGCGAGAGTTTTCAAACAGATTTCATTGAATGTGTGTTTGCAAATTCGCAATGGTTCAGTCTTCGAAATTAGCATATTTTTACTTCGGCAAAAACGTTGCCGAGGCCAAACGACAAAATTTGAAACTGCCTCGGCAATTACTGTAAATATTTATTAGGAAAAGATTGTACTAAAACATGTAAAACGAGAAGCGAAAAATATACTAGAGTAGTCTATTACGAACGCATTGTTTGATTTATTGTGGTGTAATAATACCAAAAGTAGTGATAAAGCGAGCAACGCGATACGCACGCTGTTACGGTAATTCACGTTAAAAAAACTCACCGGGAGGGGAAAGTAAGTTAATTTTGGGTTGATTCAACGTTCGAGTCAGCACAAATCGATTTAATTTTTCCGGCGGGTTATATTGCGTAACAACAATGCCCAATAAGAAATTTACGTTTGTTTTACATTAATTTCGACATCTAGCGATGTTGAATTATCATAAAATAACGTGAATTACTCAACCAGGTACAGGTAACATATTAATAGCTCCCTGCGAGAAGATCGCCTCGATTTACGTAAGCTTATAAGCCAACATAATTTCGGCACAATTGGGACACTGCGAGCAACACAAAGTCTGTTTGATGAACTAGTCAGAATCGGTATCATCAGATGCTGTATCAGCTGGACGAGATAACGGAAAGCGAGGCGCAACAAGGAGTAGATGCTTACAATAATTTGACGTCTACTGGAGTTAAATCAATGCAAATAGCAGGCCTTGAAACAACTTTTTTTTTCCGGCGGCCAAACGTGTCCAACTGAAGCAAGCTGTTCGGCGGCCAATCACAAGCACATGGCGGCCATCGGAACTTCGACACACATTTTTACTTCGGCAGAAGCGAAAAATATACTAGAGTAGTCTATCACGACCGCACTGTTTGATTTGTTGTGATGTAATAATGCCAAAAGTAGCGATAAAGCGAGCTACAAGATACGCACGTGGCACGCTGTTGCAGGAATTCACGTTAAATAACTCACGGGAAAAGTGAGTTGATTTTGGGTTGATTCAACGTTCGAGTCAGCACAAATCGATTTAATTTTTCCGCTCGGTTATATTGCGTAACAACAATGCCCAATAAGAAAGTTACGTTTGTTTTACATTAATTCGACATCTAGCAACGTTGAATTATCATAAAATAACGTCAATTGCTCAACCAGAAACAGGTAACAAATTAATAGCTCCCTGCGAGAAGATTGCCTCGATTTACGTATACACTAACATAATTTCGGCACAATTGGGATACTGCGAACAACACAAAGTCTGTTTAATAAAGAACTAGCTGTCAGAATCGGAATCATCAGATGCTGTATCGGAGCACGAGGTTGTCGCGTCATCACTGGAATCAGACACATCAAGAGGCTCATAGCTTGGCTGTAAATCTATACCGTCTTTGCCATTCGCAATGAAGCGTCCACGTTTTGCGGCTTTCGGGCTTTGATACCACTCCACAGGCCTCTTTTTTTTTCATAAAGATCCATCAGGGTGTTGATTAGGGAATAAATCTATGCTGTGCCATAACGACTGGGAGGAATGTTTAACCCTAACATTACAAGCGCTCGTGTGGCCTCGGCATTTTCATTGCCGACGCTAATTTTGAAGACTGAATTTATCGCATCAATAAAGTGTATTGTGGTGTCACTTACATCCTGCTTATGTCAGACATCAGCTGCTTGGTCAATCAATAATGTTAACAATTCAAGCATAGACAGGGTGTATTGTGATTTATCGAGTGCTTTAACTCTTTTCTAGTCCTTGTGTAAAATTTTGTGTAAGGCCGCTTGTGTAAAATTTTCTCGGAACTTCATGGCGGACAAATGCGGCCGACGGAAGGGCGAGACCCGGCGGACAAAATGTCGGTTTTTGTAGGTTAATCGCGGCGATGGCCGCCTTCAGTTTCGAGGCCTGAATTATAGGGTGATATTTTTATAAAAGATTCTCCCAGCTGGGCACGTGTCTAAGCGCGTTCGAAGTAGGAAGTAACCCAAATAAACCATCCAGCAATACTAAGATTGAATCAACATTCTAGTCTGGTGTAGTCTAAGGAAATTAGTTTTTTCTTGTAATCTTGTTGTCTTTACAATCACCTCGGCAATTGCCGACGCTAATTTCGAAAAGTGTGGTTAGTCTTTCTCACAAAGACTGCGTTTAGCGTCGCTGCAGCAATTAAGCTTTAATAGGTTGGATGTTTTCTTTCTTGCATCTTGCGATCTTATGAGCGCTGCTAAACTAAACAAACTTCTTATATGTTTTCCTTTGCACCTAAAAAGCGCGTGACTCGTGACCTGTTATCTTTAAAGTGGCGCCTTCGGATTTGCCGCATTTGTAAAAGCGATTGTTTTTAGTACGTCTTTAGTTTGTTACGGTTATTTTATTGTCATGTTCATTATGGTGTCATATTCACATTCCTTTACGCTGACCGGGAACTGAAGTTTGATTGTGACGTAACGAAAGTGAGACCATTCGGAGAAAAGATCAAATTGCCGACGCAAATTTGGAGAAAAGATCAAACGTGGCTTTCTCTCACCAGGAATTGCCAGCTGTGGCAGTTGCCGTAGCAACAACAATGCAGTGCGTACCGCCGTTTTTCCACGCAGCGTTGTTACGGAATTGCTTTGTTCTGTCGGATACCTAGCGAGAGACATAGCGTAAAACAAGAAGTTGCGCTGCAGTTGGTTGGATAGTCCAGCGTTTAAGAAAAACGGAAATAATTGTAACGAACACTTCATAAGTGGCATGAAAACAGGGTGGGCGAAACATATTTTGCCCACCCTCGTTTCACGGCAGGGTGGGCGTCGCCCACCCTGCCCACCCTATTTCGACGCCTATGAAGAGGGACATAATGACCATCAGGCATGTGAACCTGATCTGCAACAACCGGCCACAATATTATTCATCGGGTCAAATGCCGTGAGACTTAGTTGTTGGTTGTTGCACTGTTCAAAGATATCACTTATAGTGCTGGTATAGCAAAATTAAACGTCGAAATGAGGCACATTACTGTTTGCTATTTCAGCTTCAATTATTATTCAAATTTTGCTTAAGACACGAGCCCATGAAAGTAAGAAATTACAACATTCATGGGGTATCTTCAACTTTGTATTAATAAGATTTATATATTATCTCGCCTCCCAATAGTGCAAGAGCACACGTCGATTTGAATAATGCAAATTCAAGAAACACCAAATCTTGCAGTAATGTGTCCGTGCGGCATTCTCGATCGCGCCATTCAAACTACCGTACCGCCCGGTATTATATATAGGCTACGACATAAAATCCACAAAAAAGCAATTAGATGGAAGGCAATAAAATTAGGAGCAGGTATTAGGTAGCAACTCTAACTTTACTGGTGACTTTAAATCTTATGCAATGGAAATCTTAACTCACAAAGCAAACACAGAAATGCTGTCACATACTTGTTTGAGCCTCATTGACTACAGAATGGGCAATTCATTGTGCAAGTGTGAAAAGAAGCGTCATCATGAAAGTTTGAAATCACAAGGAAACACTTTTATTATGATATCTTATGTTGTATGAAAGGAAACAACATATCATACTGTAGATATCATATATATTTTCTTAGACTCACTATTGCAAGACTTCAAGATGTGACACAATCAGATTAATAAAGTCGTTGAGTCCATCGCGACGCTGCCGAATAAACTCCGGGTCAAAGTTGTTTCCGAATATTCGTTTTGAAGGAAGCTTCCAAGGTATAAACGAAAATTGCTTCTTGAGCTAAGAAAAAACGACAACTACTTGATAATTTAAAATAGTCTACTCTACATTTTCCTACAATGCCAATGATTTAATGTTAAAAACCTCTTTACAGCAAATGAAACTAACTAACGCTAACTAACGAAAGCTAACTACCAGGTTCAACATTACAAACTTACCAAATAAATTCCAAAAGCAAAGAAATATTGCTAATATGTTAAGATTGTCATTACAACAAAATTTCTACCTGCATATTGTACAGTATACATACTAATCTACAGTATATTTAGTAGTACATTTCCTGGTGAAAGATAAAACTGTTCAATGTATTGCACTGTTTCATTGTGTTAAACTATATTCTGCATTACGAGAAAAACAATATGAATTTAATTTTTTTTTCATGAATTTAATTTTTTTCTTCTGAAGATTCATTCAAAGATCAACATACAGAGATAGTGGGCTTATTTCAAAACGATATATATTTATGATATACATACGATAGCCTACATCTTAAGAGTAACTACGCCAACCTCACGACAATTTACTTAGTAACGTCGACTCACTGAATTGTGGAGTTTGTCAAATTCATTGTAGCGACGAAATATAAACCAAGTGTCTTTTCCTATGTGGACCTGAACTTTATATACCTGTAAAAGTTTAATCATGTAACAATCAATACTCAATACGTGATCTTCATCTGGCAATATTATTCATATCATGGAAAATTTTCTGATTGGCTGACTTTATAGGAAACTGATAGGCTAGTGTAATTACTACAAGCATCCAAAAGTCAAAAAAGTTCTTTTAAAAAAAAGTTGATTTTTCTGCCTTGTTCAAAGTGTATAAAAGATCCATCAACTAAGTTTCCTATTGATATGACAAGAATTTTCAAAGCTACTAAGTCAAAATTAACTTTTTGTAAAGTTTTTCTTTTTTTTTTAATATTCTAGGTACAACAGATAGCGATAGGCCTATTAATTTTTGTTGCAATTCTGGCATATTAATCCATTTGTTGCAATAATGCAATATCCAAGGTATGGTAACAACCTTGTTTTGCCAACTACTGGGGAATTGAACATATATTATATATATATAGTAGGTTAGGCAATCAGGCATGGAATCTCTGTAGGTTAGGCAATCAGGCATGGAATCTCTGTGTCAGTAGAGATGCTTCTCCATTTAAGAAAAAATCGGCAGCTTATTGTTGGAAACATGTATGTGCTAACTCGGTTGCAGTGAGCAGTACAAGTGTGTGATACAATTCTACAGCTGTTTACAATTTAAGTTAAATTTGGGAGAGTGTTCTACTGCTGTGTTCCCCAACCCTCGATTAGCTGAAGCAGTATTCAATTAACCTGTTTTATCATATATATATATAACTTTCAAAGTCGAATACTTTTCATTGCATTTATGTCAGACACACACAACGTGCATTCCAAGTTACCAGTAAAACAGTTTTTGGATTTCCCAGGCTAATTTATTTTATAATCCAGTTACAGGAAGGCATGGATGATTTTTAACAAATCAAGCTACAAAAACAGCTTATGATTCAATTTTTTTCATAAAACTAACGAAGATAAACTTTCAAAATTAAATGTAAATTTAAACAAAGCCTTTTAATCCAAGATACTTTTTTTTGTAAATTATTGAAGAGCTGGTTGGTGGTATAGAACTTGAAAATAGCCACTAAAAGGTTGGTCATAGCTCAAAGCTGTCCTCAGAATAAAATAAACCAAAATGTGGTAAAGTATGTATATATATTAGGGTGGTCCTTATATGTAGTCAAAAATTTAAGTTGGAGGAAATTGTATGGGCGCCCCTTACATTGATTCCACTTGATGTAAAAACACTTACTGTAAAATATTTTCTGTTCTAAACGAAAATTAAGGTATGCTCAATGCAAACGAAATTTCACGTGGCTGAATCCAAATAATATGATTACACAAAATGTTAGCGGTTATCAAATGTTCTACAAAAAAGCAATATGACGAATGTCTCGTTACTCTTCTACAATAGTATGTCTTTCTGATTCCCAACAAGAGCAGCTTTAGTTATGTAGGGCAGTTTCTTTCGATGCTCAACCATTACTTGGAAGATAAATTGTGTTTGTTCCTCTGATTTTGTCCGCAACCCGTTATATTCCTGAATGAGGGCTACACCCCTCTCTGCTGTGTCGTTCGTAACACGAAGTGTTCCAACAGTTTTCTGGGCCTCAATGAATGCTGGCAAGCTGGAACATAAATTAGGATCATCTTCTAGAAATGAAGTTGAAATACTCAAAATCTCAAAGAAATTCTTCGTGTTTTTTGTGACGAAGTCAGCGATCTCCTTCGTTCGTATGTCTTGGTCTGACAAACTGACTTGCTTGGCTGAATGTTCTGCTCCTTGTTCAACCAATGCCTGAACCATCTTTCTCTTGTCTTCTAAGGAAATGGAGGCATCAAAAAATGAAAATCCAATAGTTTCTTCAGAGAGGTACCAAAAGTGTCGTTTCAGTTTCTTTAGGGCAGCGAGTGATACTTGGTCACCAGATGCCAACAATTCTTTAGCTAGTTGGAGGTCATTCTTTGGAGCTGAAATTTCAAGAGAAGAAAACCAGCTTTTAATACAGAACTTCACTGCAAAGATACATAAGTCTTTGAGACCCTTTAGCTCACGCTTAATCAGGCTAAATCCACTGTTTGGAAGATGAATATCTTCATGGTGTAAATGAGACGAGACATAAATCTTGCTCGGTGCATGGCTCCAGGCTTCATGAATCTTATCCCTTCAGGTGGAAATCCCCCTAAGAAGATAATCGTGATTTCGAGAAGTTCTCTGTAATCATCTCTGGGATGTTTGCTGTCTAGCTGCTCCTTGGCATAGGACAGCACCCTCTGTTGAGTTTCAGTATCCAATTCAGCCAGTACAACTTCATCCTGAATTCCAGGAGTGTAGTCATGACGCTTAACCTTATGCCAGAACTGCTTAAACCTCTTGAATAGCTGTATTTCTGGGGCAGATGAAGGGCTAAAGCAAGACGAAAACACCTCCTCAAGTATAATCTCATGAATATGGTGGCGGCATGCCAGATACAGAGCATCATGTTCAAGCTTTGCTTCAAAAATGCACAAGCTCCTTTAAGTCGCCCAGTGTTGGCTGCTGTTGTGTCAAAGCTGAAGGCCTTAATGTCTTCCTTGATATTCCACTCATCAACAGTCTGGATAATGGCATCACATACGGCCTGTCCCGTTCCAAATGGAAGTTTAGGTACTGCTAGAAGCTGATCAACGCCATCAGAAGAAACTATAATGGGCAGTAGGGTGGTCCAAAAAAAACTTTTTTTGTAAATGTTAATGTCTCACCCTAAAATATTGTTACCATTGATGAGAAAATGATATATGTGAATTTTCATAAAGATTGGTTGATATTTAGGGGTTGCTACCGGGGTTCAAAGTTTTGTCGTTTGCCCCCATTTTAACGTTTTAAGAGGATGTGATACAGATATGATATGATACGGTACAGTAAAAAATATGGTACAGTGCCATGGCATATTGCAAGAAAAATACAGTTTAATAATTACTCTATATAGTCTGTTTATAAACTCATGTACGTCTGTATTACAAATTATACTAACTGGTCTACATATATATACAAAATGTGCGACTTTGTATACTTGTGTTTAAAGTTCAGAGACTAAATTTGACAATCAATAACAGCTTTAGAAGACAGTAAATAAACTACATGTACAAATGTACATGATGTAAACTAATATACATAGTACATACATAGTTATTACCCTCTAAACCAGGGGTTCTCAACCGTGGCCTTCGGCCCCCCAAGGGGACCACAGAGCGTTCTCAGGGGAGCCACGATAAAAAGCTTCATTAATAAATTATAACATGTATGATATTGATGAATTATAACAGAATTGTGACACAAAAAACACTCATGTAGGTGTTAGTATCGTAAAGCTAGCCAAAAGCATGTTTTTTCATCATATGTTCTATCTCACTGCATGTTGCATCATCTTTTGTGATTGTAACGTAACAATTAAGGATACGCTTGATTTACTAGCGTAGTCTATTACGAAAAAGAAAGCATTAAATCATTTAATCATTCGTTAACTGTTTTTATTGATTTCGTTTCATTGTTCTTTAAACAAATACATTTTTATTTTGCTCAAGGGGGCCATGGTCTTTTAGAGCCACAGTCTGGGGGGCCATGACTCAGAAAAGGTTGAGAACCACTGTCTAAACCCTTGACAGCCTGTTTCACCCTAAAAGGGTAATCATCAAAAAGTCCTCCTTTTAGGTTAAAACAGGCTGTCAAGGGTTTAGAGCAGTGGTTCCCAACCTTTTTGACCTTGCGGCACCGTATCGAAGAGATAAATAGTTTGCGGCATCCTGGCAAAACTGGGTCAATTTTATGAGATTTCTGTATTTCAAGTAACTGTATGAAATAGCACAGAATGAGTTGTACAGTATAGCGCGCATAAATAAATGTATTTATTCAAAATTTAGTGTGAAATTTGGGCTTGACTTCTTGCACAAGTCCCTTAATATCTCGAGGCACATTCGACAAAGCCACCCACATTTCTTCCTCGACTATAAGCAGTCGTTCTCGTTTTTTTAGTTTTAATGTTCGTTTGTACGGAAAATCCACTAATTTGGAGACCCAATTGTAATCGCAAAGCAATTCACAAAATATATTCATATAAGTATAAAGCAGTGCTCCGCAACCGGTGTGCCGCGGGATAACTATCATCAGAACATACTTTTTGAAAAGAAAGGAGTTTTTATGTTTTAAAAATTCTCGCTTTACCACTGCAAGACAACTCAAACTCTAGCTAGACTTCCCACAGTGCATTTATGATTTTTTTGCCTCACATTGAAGTTTTCGCAATGGGAAGGCTGCCCTAGTTTTAAAAAAGGCTGGTTAACGTGGTAGTGCGTTTTTAGAAGTCAGGCTAGGTCATTTTGAATTGTCAGTTAGCAGTGTTTAATGAAAAATTTCGTAATATTGAAAGCACAGCTATTAAGTGTAGTAGCCAACGTTTTGTCAATGGCGAGTCCATAACAAACGAGTAGCCTAATTATTTTGCAAAGAACTTCCAGCCAGGAACGAACGACTGGCCAGGAAATTTTTAGAGTGACCAACGAGTTTTTCATAACCCATGGTATCCATTGGAATAACTGCATCAACGTTTGCACAGATGGTGCTTCAGCAATGGTGGGCGAAGGAAGAAGTTTAGCTGCATGGGTAAAACGTCAAAATCCAGCCATTCAACTTATGTATTGCTGCTTACACAGGGAAGCCTTGAGGATCAAACATTTTACAAGGGAGCTGACAGAAACAATGAATGACTGTATCCAAATTGTTAACTTTATTAAAGCAAGAAACAAGCGCAAATATCTCATTAAAAAGATGATAGTTATTTTTTACATTTTGAAAATGTGTTGGCCGAATTGTGCCGCAAAATTTTAAAGAGTTTTTAAGTGTGCCGTGAGTAAATAAAGGTTGCGGAGCACTGGTATAAAGAATAAATCAATTATAACTTAGCCTTTTCTCGATTAGCTATGTAGGCTATCGTGTTTGTATGCGCAGGTATGGTATCCCCCATGCAAAAGTTTCTATTTTATAGTGGTTCGCAAACAATCGTGCAATTTTATAATCGTGCTGGGTCACACAATCCGATAATCCATCACTGCAATTTGACTTTGTGCGCCGTGAAACGCAAAATAAAATCATGAAACCTGGCAATAATGATGCGTTTCAAACGTTTTTATGGAAAAAACAGCAACGATTCAAAATCTCTTTCACGCTGTTATTCCTGGGCGAGAAAACAAAGGCTTATTGTGGATTAGAGTTAAAATAAATAAATAAATTCCACACTTAACGGGTTAAAGTTAAAATATCTCGCGGCACCCTTGAGCATTGCAATTGGCACCCCGGTTGGGACATTGCCGAGCGTGGAGTGGCGTTGATCACGGAATACAACACATTACACACATGTGACGAAGAACAAAAACAGTATCTTTTGCGTGTCGTCGCCGATCACCGTCAGCGATATCCAGACTGCAGTAGAAAGACCCTCGCGCAATAATTCCTGTATGTAGTTTATTTGTTGTATTCTAAAGCTGTTAATGAATGTCCAATTTAGTCTCTGAATTTTAAACACAAGTATACAAAGTCGCAGCGGTGACGCGCTCGCTTTCCAATTATGCAATCCTGGTTTGACTCCCGGCTTATACTGGTTGTTGACAAACACCGCCCACGCCCACCTCTACCCAGGGTATAATATATTGGGTGGGCGTAGTTGCTGAAGTAAAGGCGGCCGAGAGAAAGGAACTGGCCACCCTACTCTCGTTAGTGCCGAAGGCTTAGTATAATGAGAACCTCATCCCTCGATGCTTGTATTCAAGTATGGGACTCACCTTTACCTTATACAAAGTCGCACATTTCGTACATGTACACCAGTTAGTATAATTCGTAATACAGACACATGAGTTTATAAACAGACCATAGAGTAATTATTAAACTGTATTTTTATTGCAATATACAATGGCACTGTACCGTATTTTTTACTGTACCGTATCATATCATATCCTCTCGAAACGTTAAAATGGGGGCAAACGACAAAACTTTGAACCCCGGTAGCAACCCCTAAATATCAACCAATCTTTATGAAAATTCACATATATCATTTTCTCATCAATGGTAACAATATTTTAGGGTGAGACATTAACATTTACAAAAAAAGTTTTTTTTGGACCACCCTAATGGGCAGTCTATCAACTTCCTCATCTCCTGTCAAATCAAGCATCAGCTTTCCATCTTAGTGAATCGTTAGTGGTTTTCCATAACTCTGAAACGCTGCTTTCAGGTCCCTTGACCTATCTTCACGATACTTTCTGCGATATCGTCGAAGATAAGAGCGGTTAATAGCAAATTCTGAAAGATTCAAACCTTTTGCAGATAGCACAGATGCTACAGTGTGAACTGCATGCCTATCGCTAATCCTACCTCTGTCAAGAGAAGCAAGGACATCTGGTTTAAAAATTTTCTTTTTGCCACGTTTTTGAAGAGGTGAAGGTCTGAAGTCAGATGATGGATGTCGTATGAAATCTTCGTCTCCTTGTGAATCCTCTTCACTTGAAGAAGAGCTGCTCTCTAGAACAACTTTATCAAACAGTTCCTTCCTGGCTTCGTCACTAGCAATTTTCCGTTTCTTCATTTGTTTCACTCTTGTTGCCTTTTCATTCTCTCTTTTCTTCAGCTTCTTGTTCAATCCTGCCATATACCCTCTCCTGCCAGGTTCCCGTTGAGCAACCAAAAATTCTATGTCCTCTTGAATGTCAATTATTTCGAGAGCATTGCCATGAGAAACATCAAACAAATTTGGATATTCTGCAATGAAGATTTCTTCATTCATTTTCTGCGTGTCTGTCTTTCTATTCTTATTCTTTTTTAGGTTCTCCCATGCTGTGATAAGACCATCCAACTTCTAAATTGCTCTTCTTTCATCCCGTACTGGAATCTTTGCTCGGCTCCAGTATGCGAAAAGTTTCTGGATAGTATGCTTGGCTGCCTCCCTTTTTGTTTCCTTCATGATCTTCTAGCCGGTAAAAGTACGCGGCGAGAGCATCATGCACAGATGGCAATTTTGAGCCAGTAAACTCATCCTTCACTGGCCCAACTAAGTATATCTCAGACTGTTTTCTTGTAGATTCTGCCATTAACCCTTACATTACCTGAAAAAACAAGACTATTATATTATTATTAATCAGGCTGCTACAATATTCAGTAGCCTACTCAGCAGGCATAACACGGCGCAGAGTGCAGATATAGTATTGCGACATCACTCAGTACGATTTGGCTGCACATGTGTTCGGCGTGTCTATCTCGTGATCACGGCGTGGAAAAGAAATGCCAAAATTTTTTATAGTTTGAAAGATTTGAGATAAGGATCCCCCTACAATAACTATCGTAATTAACTTCTCATTTGATATATGCGAGCCCCCAGTAGAATGAAAGTGCAGTAACACATGTGCACCCATGCCTCAATGCTATTAGCCGTTATGCGTAGAAAGTTTAAGCTCTTTGAGCACACCTTAGACGTCAATAATTTTTTTTTTAAATTTGAGGTTTTCCATTTTAACCAAATTGGAACAGCTTGAGAGGGCGCCCGCTTAAAAATTCAAAAGTTGACAAATAAGGACCACCCTAATATATATATTATAGCACAGGGAAAGAAAAACACAATGTAAATTTTGGCTAATCAGAATAATTCAAACTAACGCAGGAGCTTTAAGACATTATATATATATATATATATATATATATATATTGTTTAAAGATGTATATATATATGGTGAATTATACGGTAGCCTAATGAAATGAGCACTTGACACATAACAGCTCAACATCACAGAAAAAAGAAGCAAAACTTACAGTAAATTTCTTTTTTGATTCCGAGATTTCTTCTTTCGAATAAGATATTCCCGCTTGCATTAATGCAGTTGATCCCTCATGTCCATCCATCAGCAAGTTTCAACTTTCAAGCCTACAAAATCTTTTGCTTGAGCAGCACTTAAGATACCGTACCTGGGAAATTTGCTGTCAGTTGATTACCGTAGCATAGCATATAATTGGAACCTAAAAATCTCAAACAATGGTAGCCTAATCTAAGTTTAGACCAGCCCTGGTCAAAGAATACATTATGTTCAATTGTTCATTTCCAGTAAAACACAAGTCATATAAAAGGAGTATATATTTGACTATGTCTTGGTTTCTAATGGTATTTAATAGCTTATTATAAATGTTTAACCATCCTGCAGTTAACAGGCCTTAAAACTCTTTTTTTCAGGCAGCCATCGTGCGGAATGGCCCGTTTCGGCGAGTCCGATTCGGCGAGTCCGATTCGACTAGTCCGATTCGGCGAGTTCCCTATTCGGCGAGAGCCTTTTTCGGCGAGTGCCCTATTCGGCGAGTTTTTGAAATTTTTAAAAGGAAATTATCGGGTACCGTAGCCTAATTACAATTGCCGCTTTTACATCGTTTTAACGTCGCTAAACGTTGAAATCGTGCAGAAAGGAATAAAAATACAATGTTTGAACTATTAAATTAAAATTCGTCATATCAGTTCAGTTAGTTTTATTTCTGACCATCATATCAAAAACAATACACGTCAACATAGCAAAGGTCGAGAAAAATGTAGAAGCGACAAAACGCGAAGTTAAAACGTGCTTGTGACCGAAGTAAGTTATTGAGTTGAAAGAAATTTGGCACGGTCGCAACACCTTCAGAAAAATTTAAGATATGAAGGGAAAATAAAACAAAGACAATGTTACAAAAAAAATCATGTTTATGTCTATAAGTTAGTACTTTTGAATAGTTAAAATGATTAGTTTGGATCAACAAATGTTTGACCTACAGCTTAGATTGAAAGGAAATTATCGGGTACCGTAGCCTAGTTATCCCGACCAGCAAAAATTTGTTCCAAGAACCCAGTTAACCTAACAGTTCATTTTTACATTGTAGTAACAGAATAAAAAGGCTAACCAAGTGTGTAGCCTATCGTTTTAACGTCGCTAAACGTTGAAATCGTGTAGAAAAGAAAACTTTGCTGACTAGGATACGTTGAAACTGAGAAACATTCACAGAAGCCCTACGATACGTTGCATTTTTAAGATAATGTATTCAGACGTTGAATCAATGTACAAATGAAATGTTATGCTAAATGGGTTCTTGGAACAATTCGAAAGGCTTCTGTGAATGTTTCTCAGCTTCAACGTATCCTAGTCAGCAAAGTTTTCTTTTCTACTCGATTTCAACGTTTAGCGACGTTAACACGATAGGCCACACATTTGGTTAGCCTTTTCATTCTGTTACTACAATGTAAAAATGAACTGCGTTCTTGGAACAAATTTTTGCTGGTCGGGATAACTAGGCTACGGTACCCGATAATTTCCTTTCAATCCAAGCTGTAGGCCACACATTTGTTGATCCAAACTAATCATTTTAACTATTCAAAAGTACTAACTTATAGACATAAACAAAATTTATTTTATTTTTTTTTGTAACATTTTCTTTATTTTATTTTCCCTTCATATCTTAAATTTTTCTGAAGGTGTTGCGACCGTGCCAAATTTCTTTCCATAGGCGCCGACTTTTCAAAAAACCTTGGGGGGCGAGAAAGGTGATGACGTCATAACCATAACGCTATTTTACTCAATTAAAATAGTCTTTGATTAAGCTTAGTGTCTTGTTTATATTAACAAATAGGTCGCAAACCAAATTTATTAGAAGCGCTGCTTGAAAGGATTAGTTTTACGCATGCAGTACGCCTAGTTGTAAAAATTTTGATATTGTTAGCTCATAATTGGAACTGTTGGAAAACAAGCCGATTCATTTCCTTTTCGTGCGAGTGAATAACAACGATCAAGACAGTGAAGTTATCGAAATAAAACGCAAAAAATCATGATCTCAAGCAGAGTGAAAACCCGCTATCAGTTTTATTAACCTCGTTTCGCTAATTACTTTCAAAGCGTTAACAACTGCGAAGTGTTTTCTCTTCTGTTGTTTATTGAAAGTCTTTATAGTCTTTTATTGAATACAGTAGGCTATACTCGAGTAAAGGTCGAGATGTTCGCAAGTGATTTTCACCTCAAAAAGACAAGTTCAACTAACACGGGACAAGCTGTTGTCTCCAGCTCGGCAATTTTCAAAATGAACGCACTAAAAATCATTGTCGACGTAGATTACGTAAGTGTGAAATCGCGTCGGCCTAAGTAAAAGTTTTGAATACGTTTATTTGCAGTGATTCAAACTTAATTTTCAAATTCAATGATTTCTTGTCAATTCTAAACTTTATGCACTTGTTGAGCAATATGCAAAGCTCACGAGACAAAACAGAAAGAGGAGATCATTTTTTTATTTTTGCGTGTAGGATATAATCGTTCTTATTATAACGTAACATTCCATGATCGTTGAAGTCGATGTCAAACCTTAGCGGCCGCATAAAACAATGATGTCAGGTTAGCTAGGTGATAATAGCGGTAAGAGACGTCGTTAATGCAGGCAATATCTGCGACCAAGACCATTAAACACCTTTTCTTTTATCGGTTTTCGATTTAATTCTCACACATTGCGAAGAAAACAAATGCGTTCTGTTGAATCATAATTTTCTCACAGCGGGAAGGCCTCGTTGAAAATAGCGCGTCTAATTTAGCTGGTTTATTTAATATTGCAGTGAATAGTTACGTGACTATTCCAGCAGTGCAAGTTACTCTACCATCTACTTTGAAACTTCCATACCGCATGAGAAAGCCATGCGATCAGCTGCTGTTTTGCGGGCAAGAGCAACGTAGGCTTTTCTTGCTTTCGGCATTCTTTAAGACCGTTTAAATTATCTAAATCTCTTTCACGAAGTGTTTTATCTTTGAAACACCACTTGTCATCACCATTTTTTTTGCCCTTCAACCATAAATTTACGGGGGGCGCCGCCCCCCGGAAGTCGGCGCGTATGTTTCTTTCAACTCAATAACTTACTTCGGTCACAAGCACGTTTCAACGTTCGTGTTTTGTCGCTTCTACCTTTTTCTACACCTTTGCTATGTTGACGTGTATTGTTTTTCATATGATGGTCAGAAATAAAAATAAAAACAACTGAACTGACATGACGAATTGTAATTTAATAGTTTAAACATTTTATTTTTATTCCTTTCTGCACGATTTCAACGTTTAGCGACGTTAAAACGATGTAAAAACGGCAATTGTAATTACGCTACGGTATCCGATAATTTCCTTTCACAAATTTCAAAAACTCGCCGAATAGGGCACTCGCCGAAAAAGGCTCTCGCCGAATAGGGAACTCGCCGAATCGGACTAGTCGAATCGGACTCGCCGAATCGGACTCGCCGAATAGTAGCAGACCCGCCATCGTGGCCTACCGGGAGCTCCTTCTCGGTGGCCAAATCTGCATGCTTGGAAGCCAAAATACAAATAACGATATCACAAGTACATAGAATTAACTTGCAACAATGCTAAAATGATCACTTAGCGTTGTTGAAGTCTTGGCCACGTCCTGCAATAGAATCGTGGTACCACGCAATTCAACTGCTTAACGGGATTGTAATCCGGTATTGCGGGACCATCTTACGACACTAAATTGTTTCAACTGCTGGCAGCTTAGTAAATTGTTTCAACTGCATACCGCCTTTCCTAAAACTTGACCATTTATTCCGTTATGATGTCACTATTGAGGGTATGAAGTCACTAACCCACAGCTGGAACATTTCTCAACTGAAAGACGTGAATACACGTGTTTCCCCTTGGATGTCAACTAACCTAGTTCTCTTTTTTGACATAAAAACGACAATATTGCTAGCCGATGTAAATTAGCATTTCGAATTAACACTTTGTTAAAATAAAAGTGGGGGATTACAAACAAGACTTAAAGCTGGTGATCGCAGCTGGATATATGCCATATGTACTGCATATTAACAGTTTAACACTTCTGTACAAGATTTGACTTTTTTATCTAAACTGTTGGGCCTACAAATCTAAAGCTAAGATAGCACGAATTTTAAAATTCAATAGCCTTAAATTCAACAGACAATAAACCAGATCGGTAATAATATGTAGTTTAGATTTTGTTGTTTCAGTTCAGTTGATAGACACTCAATTTCACTGGCGCCGACTTACGGGGTTATGAGGTGGCCATGCCACCCCGTAACCGCTGTGGCGGGGTGGCAGCCACCCCGTTTAGGTTACATTAATTACTGTAAATAAATGTAATTTGAACGGACGTTTAAATGTTTTTTTGATCATTGGTTTTCGCTTCAAGTCAATGTAAAGCAAGAGGTGAACCAATACAGTATATATTGCAAAGAAAATGATTGTTTTTGTCACAAGCATGATACTCGCGTAACATCAAGCAAGCTACGTGAAGATTAACGCAACACGTGGCTACAAGTTTTTTTCCTTGTTGTTGTTGCGATCGTTTTATTTGTTACTTGTCATAAGTCATTGTTACATTTGTTAGGTTTACAATGGGATTTATTAATCAATAAAACACGATCTTTCCATTGCCTCTCTCAAAAATCTTTTTTGAAAATATTTAAACTGCTCATAATATCGCTATAAATTATGCCAGCTATAAAATACTTGGAAATAAAATTATCTCGATGATTGATAGCTCCACCCCCTAAATGAATGTCTATTTTCAAATTTCATTAAAAAAATGCAATTTTCGAAACTTTTTGATTTTTATTTAAAAAGTGCACTTAGTGAAGTAGTAATTTTAACGTTCTGCAAATTTACATGTTTACATGATTCTATTTGAGGAAAGCTACACCCCCTGCCAATTTCCAATAATAAAAGCAACCTTTTTCAATTGCTCAAGATTTTGCATTTTGAATTATTTTCCGATTTCAATTGGAGTGTACTGTCATTAGGCTGGGCCAAAAAAAACAAGTTGTTCAGAATTTAATATAAGTTTCCTACAAGTTGTGAGTGAGTGTCAGAAACACAAAAATGTAAATTTGATGAAAAAAAATTAACGTCTTACGGTAAGACAGTCTGTTACCATGGAAACCATTACCGACAACTATATAAAATGCCTGAAATAATGATTTATCACGCTTTGAATGACCCTCAGAGATGCTGCTGGTACCAAATTATGCAGAATTGAAAGCCAAAGATGATATGACAACTAGACAGTAGGTGTGATACAATTTAATAGAAAATATTTGCAAAAAAGTCATTTTTGTTTCGGATTTTGTGTATAAAATTCAAACTTTCTGTAATAATAGGCATATTTGTTTTCTAATTGCTGGGCCTCATTTCTAAAGGCATGAATACCAAGACCTTGCTGTGGCTCTTTGACAAGTGTCCCCCTATCTTCAGTGTACCAGGAAATAGAGCTTGACCGATATCACTTTTTCAGGCCGATGTCGATATGATATACATCTACGAAAAATTTGTTACTAAAGTTATAAAGCAACAAACCAGTCCGAGAAAGTTTATGCATTGGTTGCTTTAATAGAAAAACCATTCTTAACATTAATCACAAAAAACACCAAACAAAACAGAAACAACCAGATGCAATACTGTTTTGTGTTCAATTCAATAATCAAAGTTCAACAGTTTCAAATTGTAGTTCAAAAACATAGTTTCTCAGCATTAATGCCAAAAAGAGAACATCTTTTGTCATCGTAAATCAGTCCAACACGACAGGAGTTTCTGCTAGGATTCGCACAAAGACCGGTGTCACCGCCACTAGCCCGATAAACAGAAGCACAAATACAGCAATTGGAGCGGGAACTCTAACCAGGCAGCACCAACTAAATAGGCAGCTAGAAGAGCGTCCTTCCACGTGCACGGAACAAGACATTCGAAAGCATACCCACGTGCTGCGTGCAAAAATGGATTATGTGCAGCCGTGCACATAATTAAAACAAGAGAGTTTATTAAATCGGCGAAAAATAGCCGATACAATATATCGGTCAAGCTCTACCAGGAAACCATGGATTCGCTGGCCCTTATCCACCAAACTGGGAAACAGGTTCTTCTTCAGTACCATGGGTATCATAAACAACTGTAGTAAGCCAGCCATCTTCAGTCTAGTGCATTGGAAACCGCCAGACTTGTAACAAAGGACTTGCAGCACTGGTGAGCAAATACTAGTATTACCCTTAAATCGTGGCAAGCGATAGAGCAGATGATCCTTACAGTTATTGAAGAATACAAACTAAGGAAGAGTAAGAGGAATAAGTCAACAGATACAGAGACCAAAAAAAGGGAAACACGGCAAACACGAGGCACACATTTAGGACTGGAGACAGAGTTTGGTAGAAGTCTTCTGCAACTGGCACGTAGACACCACATCCATGAGTTGCTTAGAGGGCATCTTGCTCAATTGTATATGGCCCAACCACAGGACCCAATGAACAGCTGTTCAAGTGTTCAAGCGACTGGTCAACAATTGGAGCGAATTGAACCACAACAACTACACAAAGTACACAATGGTCGAAGTGACTGCTCCACAAAGAGAGTTGACAGTCTATATCATATACATAACATCATCACCTTCCTTCAGACATGGATCAAGAACAGCACCAAGGAGACACTTCGACATGACTACCTGGAGCTGACAGAACTGACACTGCTATTTCTTGGAGGGACCGTCCCTGTCAGTCGGAGATCCATCACCATCAAAGCGCCTGGGGCATCCACCACGTCGTTGGATTAGCAAGACATTGTACACGTTCAAGGTGGCACTCTTCCGATACCAGCTTAGGGATGTATATGCACCCGAAGAATTGGAAGACATCACCACTCACCAGTCTTGCTGTATTCTTGGCAATCTTCTACACGAAAGCATGGTTAACGTGCACGAGTGCTGCCGATGCACCATCGAATGACCTGGCACTAATGAACCTCCTCAAGGTAGAGGCCAGTATCAGCAAGGACCCAATGAAGTGGCCTGCCAAATTTCTCTCCTTTGTTGTTCTGGCCAGACAGAAGCTACAAAACCATATGTGGTATCTCTCAGAGAGATTGGTCTCTTTGGCACTCTTCTCGGAACGAACATCATCTGACAAACAGACGATGAGAAAGGCTATGCTGATTGCTGAGGTACCATGACGCGACAGACAGTACACAGACAAGAAAACAGGAGATGCCAGCCTCACATCAATTGGGCACAAAACCCCTCAAAGACTTCATTGGACATTACTCTTGGAGCATGTTTGAGCTCTTGAATATAGACTCCAGCTTTGGCAAGCTCCCCATTGCACAATGAACCACCTCAGACAACTACCGTCATGGCAAGAAAGTTGTGGCCAACTTCCCTGTTGTCAATGACGCAGCAAAGCGGGCATTAGGACTCGCCACAGATTTGAACACAAATAAAGCCTCCAAACCTGAAGAGCAGCTCCGGGCACTGTACGGAGTTGTGAAAGGTGTCCGAGCGAAGGTGCATGGACAGGCAACGTCAACTGAGGTTGTGACAAAAAAGTCTCTGGCCTCCGTTGTGTACGGGACTAATAATATGAATGTTTATTGTATGAGTGTGTTGTGTAACTGTGTATTGTGTACTGATGTTACTTGGAAGTAATTGACTTCCATTGGTAGATTTTGGGATAACTAATTTTTATTTTGTTCAATAATGGACCATAAATGTGAAGAAAATATGTTTTTTTATTTAAAAGTTGAATGAATTGTTTCATAGACATCGTGTATATGTTCCATGCTCTTTGGCTGTCTTTTCTGCATATTTTGGTACCAAAATAAGCCCTGACAGTCATTTACAGCCTGAAAAATCACCAATTTAGTCAATTTGTTGTCTTGCCGGAAACGGTTGCTATGGTAACGGACTGTCTGACCGTAAGATGTCATTAAAAAATAAAAATTTTATCATGGGTTTGCTCCTGATACCCATTCACAACTTTTAGGTGACTTACAACCTCGTAGTATAAATTCTTAAAAATAACCTCTTTTTTGGCCCAGCCTAACTGTCATCTACTTCATGGCTTCATGCTTTAATTTCTACTTTGTTATCTACTTCATGCAGTAATATTACGTGTCAATGTGTGACAAACTGTGAGGCGGGAATTTATTGGTCTGACATAGGAGTTGCTTGTTCCATCATAGAAAAAATTACGAAAAGTTGTCCGGTAAAAGTTTTCGCCGACATTCCAGTTTTATTCAGCTTAAAGATGCCACCGAAAAAGCGTTCAAAGTTGCAGCCCTCCATTGACGCATTTTTTGTTGCGTCTAGTCAGGATTTCAGCCAGCATGAACGTGATCAAACGCCTGAACGAAACGAAAGTGTGCCACTGCCAAAAGGCGTTAGCACGAGCAGGATAATCGCTGTTGAAGGGAGAAGCTATCAAAAATCGTGGGGAGCGAATTCCTGTGGCTAGAATACGATAGATGCAAAGGTAGAGCATTCTGTCCAATTTGCAACTGCTTGATCTATTTGCAAGCAATGAAACAATTTCATTAATGCTTCCAAACGTGGTCTGCATTGTGAAATATACTTATCGTTGCCTTCCACCACCTGCAAGGCGGAGCGATCGTTTAGTGCACTCAGGCGCATAAAAACCTACTTGCGATCTACCATGACAACTTGACCAGTTGATTAACAGTTGGATTGACAGAGCTGCTGTTCGCAAAAATACTTTTGCCAAATGTTAAGTGTCAGAGCAGCAACGTAACAATAAAATTCACGACATACCTCCTGTGCTTTGTTTTAAAGTTGCTTTGTAAATTATCGAGCTACGAATCATGTGTGAAAAGACAATTGCATCTACAAAACACGCTTAGTAAAAAATCAAACAAAAACGTGCAGTTTGAAAGTTTTTAGGTTGTCATATTGTGCTATCCGCCACCCCGTGCAAAAATAAAAGTCGGCGCCTATGCTCAATTTGTATGTACTTTTTGTTTGTTTATCGCCAACAAAGCAATAAACTGTTCAGTTCAGTTTATTGTTTTGCTGGCGATAAACAAACAAAAAGTACATATATATACAAATTGAGTATCTATTAGCACAACAGGATGGCAGCAAAAGACCTGTAAGGTCATCTATGTAAGGACCTAAGGACCTAAACTTTAAACGAACCAGCTTACTACTTAGGCTATCACTAATCACTATGGTATGGTAATAAAGCTACCTTGACTTTTGTAGAAGTCATAGCTCATTTTTGCTGTTTTATTTATTTGCTTGAGATGTCCAATTGTCCATACATGCTACACAATACACATCCATATGGAATTACATGAGAAAAAAAAAACAAAGTGAGGAAAAATACACGTACAGGAGAAAGGGTGCAACCTAATTCGTACAATGAACAATTCATACCGTCAGTTTGTACCTTGAAAAGATCAAGAAAAAAAATTAAAAAAAGTTGAAGTCCCTGATTGCAGTTTCCGCATACATTTTTAAATTTTCCCCCTGAAACAATCGAGAAAAAATAGCACAAAGCCGAAGTCGCTGATCGCAGTTTCCGTTTTTCCGCAAACATTTTAAAATTTCCAGTAATGGTCCTAAGAGTTTGCCGAAGTCGCTGATCGCAGTTTCCGCAAACATTTTAAAAGGGTTGGGGTTAGGGTTGATTAGAGTTTCCGCAAACATTTTAAAAGGGTTAGGGTGTTTCTGCAAATAAACAAACTGAAAAAATCAAGAGAAAAAAATTGAACAAAGCCGAAATCACTGATTGCAGTTTCCGTTTTTTTGGAGTTTCCGCAAACATTTTAAAATTTCCGGTAATGATCCTAAGAGTTGGCCGAAGTCGCTGATCGCAGTTTCCGAAGATATTTTAAAAGGGTTAGGGTTGATCGGAGTTTCCGCAAACATTTTAAAAGGGTTAGGGTTGACGCAAACATTTTAAAATTTCCGGTAAAGATCCTAAGAGCTTTTGTTTGTTTGCGGAAACTTCGATCAATGCCTTCAGTTTTTTTAATTTTTTCTCTCGATCTTTTGAAGGTACGAACTAACGGTACGAATTGTTCATGGTACGAATTAGGTTGCATCCCAGGAGAAAGACTACAAAGATCTCCATCTTCCTTGTACAACAATTTACAAGCAATATCATAAAATTTGATCTTAGTTCACCAGTGTTCAGCAGGGCACAAATTAGATTATTTTTGGAGTCTGAGCAGTGTAACAAAAAATTATATACATTTTTTCTCAACAGAGCATCAATAAAGTTAGTATATACCGGTACATCACAGTGAACTTGGTGAGTACTAGTAGTAGTAGTAGTAGCCTACTCTCACTTTCATATCTATGTAAACCGAACACATGTCTAAAGTCTATATGCCTTATTATAGGCAACTTTAAACTTCCTTTTCCATTTAGCATAGAAAGTTGTTCCACAGATGTGAATTATGAAAAGGCATAGGCTAGGTAATACAATTACATCGAACGCAGCTCGTTTTACATCCACACTACAATGTTTGACAAATGAAGGCACATTATTAGCAGCACAACACAAAGCTCTGATTTGTCTTTTTACTTTTAATGTCAAGCTTTACTTTCTACTGGTTTTCTGATTTTAATTGCTTTGTATCATTTGGGTGGCAGCTCTGACTTTGGTGATCTTTTTGGTCTTTTGCTGCTATCATTGTTGTGCGAATTATTAGCGTCTAATATATTTTTCTTTATTCGCTAACAGAACAAATTAAAGGATCAGACTTTGCATACAAAAGTTCAAAATTACAGTAGCATGCCGACCAAACACATTGTCATTAGGCCCACAACTAAACTACTGTGGTGGATAAAAAAAATGTTTACGTAACTAACATAACGCACGTTAGATTTTTCAATTCGGCTGCAGACTTGTGAGCGACTGCGACGCATCCTGGTTGATTTCATAGCCCCAAACCCTTCCCCTGACTTCTGGAAGTTCTGGGTTCTGTAAATGCTGTAAACCTCAGGACCAGGTTTTTTTTCATTTTCTGGCCGTCTGTCTGTCAGTGCTGCCAAATAATCTTTTCTTTCAAAGAAAAGCAGCCCAAAATAACGGTAGTCTGGGAGCCTACGACAGAAGATTTCACCCCATAAGGTACAAAAGGTTTGAGCCCTTGAAGTTACTGGGGTCAACCATGTCACTCACAAAAAGTATGGAAGATTGACCGCACCGGGTGGATCTGGACCCTAGAGCCCCCTAAAAAGCCCAAAAAGGGGGTTAATTTCACCCCATAAGGTACATGGACCAAACTTGGTGAAAACGAAGTTCTATGTCAGGACATCACAAAAATATCAAATCTAACAATATTTTCGAGTGGAAAGGTGATGTAAGACTCCCCCCAAAGTGACCCCCCAGGGGGTTAATTTCACCCCATAAGGTACATGGACCAAAGTTGGTCAAAACGAAGTCTTATGTCAGGACATCACAAAAATATCAAATCTAACAATATTTTCGGGTGGAAAGGTGATGTAAGATGCCTTCAAAGTGACTTCCCTTAATGTGACCCCCTCGGAAGGTTTATTCCACCCCATAAGGTACATGGACCAAACTTGGTCAAAATGAAGTCTTATGTCAGGACATCACAAAAATATCAAATCTAACAATATTTTCGGGTGGAAAGGTGGTGTAAGATGACTTCAAAGTGACTTTCCTTAATGTGACCCCCTCGGAAGGTGTATTTCACCCCATAAAGTACATGGACCAAACTTGGTCAAAACGAAGTCTTATGTCAGGACATCACAAAAATATCAAATCTAACAATATTTTCGGGTGGAAAGGTGATGTAAGATGTCATCAAAGTGACCCCCAGAGGGTTTATTTCACCATAGAGTACATGGACCAAACTTGGTCAAAACGAAGTCTTCTAGGGCACCACAAAATATCAAATCTAACAATACTCTCAGTTGGAAAGGTGATAAAAGACCTACCCAAAAGTGAATCTCCTCCTATAGTTTAATTTACTTCATCCCTTTCTCGAACCAACCTTGGTGTAACGAAAGTGCTATGCCAGGACAGTACGAATGGATTAAATTTAAAAATATTTTTATATAGGTTTTGATGAAATACATTCACAAGCTGTCCCATGATGCATGAAATGGAACTATAGCCTACTTTACAAAAAGTTTTTGTATAAATCATATTAAGTCAATCGAAAAAAGGCAACAGGACATGACAATACATGGCTTTGTAACACCAAAAACAGAAAGTACACAAGAAGCATATAGGCTACAGTAGCCAGAAAATTGATCCAAGATCTTGATACCACCACTAAATGTGGACTTAATCGAACAACTGACTATCCAAATCAAAACGTTTCGAAATGAATCATTTGGAACGTTAATTTAGGCAGTAATGAACATTTTCCAGCTGCTACAATAAATAACCTAATAAACCCAATGCAGTAAATTTTTATTTAATGCCATTTGCTTCATGTCTCCAATCAGTTATCGTAACTGTTCATTCATAAACAGAGATTGTTCGTGTAAATGTAAACGGTCGTTTCTTTATTCTTCATTGTCACTGCTGTCGCTTTCACTTTCTTCATCTTATTCTTCAGATTCATACAATTCTCCTGTTATATACAGAGATAAAGCAAGCTGTCTGCGATGTACCAGCCCCAAGCAATGTGGTTATCCGCACGTCTGACACTGACTGTCTTGTAATTGGCTTAGGTTGCTATGGAACTTTTGATCCTTCATTAAAGATATGGATAGAAGCTGGCTTGCAAAGCAATAACACGCAGCGGTACATCAACATCAATCAGCTGCATAGGCCTACCGCACTTGGAGTGACGATTTGCAAGTGTTTACCTGCATATCATGCCTTTACAGATTCTGATTACACCTCGTCATTTAGCAGGAAAGGGAAAGTGCGGCCGCTGAAATTACTCCAAGGAAACCACGAAGCGCAGGCAGCTTTTAGCCAACTCGGACACGACAAAGAAATTAGTGAAGACACTATCATCGCCATAGAGAACTTTGTGTGTAACATGTACAAAAACAAGAAAATTAATTATGTCAACGAAGTCCGTTTACAAATGTTTTTAGACGGCTACAAACCCAAAAAAGAAAATGAAAGGATATCATGCATACCAGAAGCTACTGTAGATAGTAGTACTCTACCACTTTGTTTACGAGTACTTCTCCAGAAGACAAGGCGCACACATCTCATCACAAGATGGTGGTTATCTTCAACTAGAAGTGAACAAGCAGCAACGTTGCTGCTAGAGTATGGCTGGAAAGAAGAAGGAGGTTCTTATAAAGTGGTGTGGTTTGAAGGTAAAGGTATAAAGCATCTTTAGATGTCTCTGCGTGGAATCTGATCTCATCCAGGAAAGTCAAGAAGAAGGTAAACAGCATTGGATGTCGCTTGGGTTACCCTTTATAAATATAAAACTTTCTCCTGGTCTATCAGTCGTTTACTTTCTTACTGTAAACATTAGCCAATAACTGGCTGTAAAGTTTCGTTTTAGGAACCTATAACCAATAGTTTCTGCAATCTTGAGAAAAATGCCTGGGTGCACTAAATAACAAATAAATGTTGAACTTTTTCCAGTTAATAGTAAGTTGCAATGTTGCATTATTCGAAGAAAAATAGACGTCTGTAAAAGATAATAAAATTACTATTGTATGTTACGCATATCTGTAGTGCATAATAGCAATTGTTTCGTACAGTCTTTATTTCTCTGTATATAACAGGAGAATTGTATGAATCTGAAGAATAAGACGAAGAAAGTAAAAGCGACACCAGTGATTGATTGATTGATTGAATCTTTATCCTCGGACTGGGAAAGCTTCTTGCAGAGCTTAATCCTGGCAGTTTCGCATACTTGTAGAGGCTTTGAATCACTGGCGCAGGCCCGGTCACCGAGATTGACAGAGTGAAGTTTCCGATTGTTGAAGGCTTGTTGTCGGGGAATTATTCCATCCATTAGATGCCGCTGAATGGAGAGCAGCCCTTAACGTGCGTTGCTCAAGCGCACACCCCGAGAGTCGAACCAGCGCCGCTATTGATCTTGAAGCTTCTTCGTTCCAGAAGTGACGCGCTAACCAATTGAGTTACCGTTTACATTTACACAAACAATCTCTGTTTATGAATGAACAGTTACAATAACTGATTGGAGACATGAAGCAAATGGCATTAAACAAAAATTTACTACATTGGGTTTATTGGGTTATTTATTGTAGCAGCTGGAAAATGTTCATTACTGCCTAAATTAACGTTCCAAATGATTCATTTCGAAACGTTTTGATTTGGATAGTCAGTTGTTCGATTAAGTCCACATTTAGTGGTGGTATCAAGATCTTGGATCAATTTTCTGGCTACTGTAGCCTATATGCTTCTTACGCACTTTCTGTTTTTGGTGTTACAAAGCCATGTATTGTCATGTCCTGTTGCCTTTTTTCGATTGACTTAATATGATTTATACAAAAACTTTTTGTAAAGTAGGCTATAGTTCCATTTCATGCATCATGGGACAGCTTGTGAATGTATTTCATCAAAACCTATATAAAAATATTTTTAAATTTAATCCATTCGTACTGTCCTGGCATAGCACTTTCGTTACACCAAGGTTGGTTCGAGAAAGGGATGAAGTAAATTAAACTATAGGAGGAGATTCACTTTTGGGTAGGTCTTTTATCACCTTTCCAACTGAGAGTATTGTTAGATTTGATATTTTGTGGTGCCCTAGAAGACTTCGTTTTGACCACGTTTGGTCCATGTACTCTATGGTGAAATAAACCCTCTGGGGGTCACTTTGATGACATCTTACATCACCTTTCCACCCGAAAATATTGTTAGATTTGATATTTTTGTGATGTCCTGACATAAGACTTCGTTTTGACCAAGTTTGGTCCATGTACTTTACGGGGTGAAATACACCTTCCGAGGGGGTCACATTAAGGAAAGTCACTTTGAAGTCATCTTACACCACCTTTCCACCCGAAAATATTGTTAGATTTGATATTTTTGTGATGTCCTGACATAAGACTTCATTTTGACCAAGTTTGGTCCATGTACCTTATGGGGTGGAATAAACCTTCCGAGGGGGTCACATTAAGGGAAGTCACTTTGAAGGCATCTTACATCACCTTTCCACCCGAAAATATTGTTAGATTTGATATTTTTGTGATGTCCTGACATAAGACTTCGTTTTGACCAACTTTGGTCCATGTACCTTATGGGGTGAAATTAACCCCCTGGGGGGTCACTTTGGGGGGGGTCTTACATCACCTTTCCACTCGAAAATATTGTTAGATTTGATATTTTTGTGATGTCCTGACATAGAACTTCGTTTTCACCAAGTTTGGTCCATGTACCTTATGGGGTGAAATTAACCCCCTTTTTGGGCTTTTTAGGGGGCTCTAGGGTCCAGATCCACCCGGTGCGGTCAATCTTCCATACTTTTTGTGAGTGACATGGTTGACCCCAGTAACTTCAAGGGCTCAAACCTTTTGTACCTTATGGGGTGAAATCTTCTGTCGTAGGCTCTCGGTCTACGGGATTATCACTGTAAATACCATACGTGCATTCCAACAAGTATTTAAAAAACAATAGTTAGCTTGCTGGTTAAACGCTCGACTGAAATCCAATGGCGCTGATTCGGCTCTCAGGGTGTGCCCTTGAGCAACGCATTTTAGAACTGCTCTCGGCTCTCCATCCAGAGGTATCTTGGTGGATGGAATAATTTACCGACAACAACTAGGCTATCTGAAACTTCACTTTGTCAATTTCGATGACTGGGCCTGCATCAGTGGTTTAAAGCTTCTACATGTATGCTACGTTACGATAGCTCAGTCAGTTAGCGCGTGACTTCGTTAACGAAGAAACTTCAAGTCAAAAGCGGCGCTGGTTCGGCTCTCAGGGTGTGCGCTTGAGCAACGCATTCTAAGAACTGCTCTCTATTCAGCGACACCTAATGGATAAAATGACTCCCCCGCAACATCACTTCATCAATCAGAAAACTTCACATTATCAACCCCAGTAGCCTACCTGGCCCTGCGTCAAAAACCATAGCCTACCTCAAATACAACATTGTATCTTTAGAAAGTGTGCAGCGCCGAGCAACAAAACTTGTCCCATGTCTCCATGACCTACCTTACGATGAAAGACTAGACCTATCAACACGAACACTTTGAAGACTCCGAAATGACATGATTCAAACTTTCAAGTAGGCTATCTTCAAAATTTTTATGATGTTAGGCTAATGAAAAAGAACTTTTTTCCTTACATGAAAGTGTCCACAACACTCGAGGTCACAAATTTAAAATAAGTAGGCTACTTTCAAAACAACAAAGCGAAGAAACTTGTTTCCGAATCGGATCGTTAATAAATGGAATAAGTTACCCGAGAAACTTGTCACAGCACCTACTTTGAACAGCTTCAAAGCAAGATTGGATCACCACTGGTAAAATAGAGAAGTTAAATTTGACCCACTTGAGTAACGTAGCCTAGTCATATTTTGCAAGTAGGCTATCTACTGGCCGCCTCCACTAACGTTGATATTCACTACATCTTGTAACTTGTAGCCTATATAGCCTACCGTATGTTGCTCACTATGTAGGCCTATGATGTATTGTAGGCTATAGGCTACCTATCTCTACTGACAGTTATATTCTATCTCATAGGCCTATGGAGTCTCCAGCCCCAGGTGTTTTTGTTTGATTTTTAGTGTTACCGTATGCTGTGCCCTTATAAGATATGTATGCTTTAGGTAGCATTTACTCGTTGTTCCTGTTTGTTTATTTTTTCTCTTGTTTATGACTTCCTTGTTGGTATTCTATTTCTTTTTTTTTAATTTATTTAATATTGCTACGTAGGCTAAGTTATGAAGGTGAAAAAGCACTGCTGTGCTTGTAACACCATTATTATATATTATTATACAAGTAGCTTAGGTGCGAAACTACCAGAAATAACCTATCAAGGCTTTGCCAGTCCGAGGATAAAGATTCAAATCCAAACCAAAGTACGGTAGTGTGAAACTGTCAGGATTAACCTATCAAAGATTCTGTCAGTCCGAGAACAAATAAAGATTCATTAAAAGAGCAAGTAAGCAAAGAGATTAGAGAAACAACGTGCTCATTTTTATCTTGGCACAATATAAATTTACTTGTATCAAATAAATGGTAGGCTACAATTAGCAGTAATCCACTCATAGGCTACAGAGGCTCTGTAACAGAGCTGTAGTTAGTTCAGCGACATCTCGAGCACGATAGTGGTGGGGATGACCTGAGAACAATGTCTAAGACTCTAGGCTATAGCCTACTCTTGCGTAGCAGTTTATTGCAGTAAAAAAAAAAGAAATGACACCATCAGAGCAAATGGAGATGACCAGCCTGACACCCAAAATCAAACCATTCATACAACGTAGAATAGAACTGCAGAGCGCTTGGATTCAAATAGAAATCAAACTTGATTGACACATTGATTATTGGCTCGTAACAAGCTAACAACGTAGACGGGCGCAAAACTATGTGTAGGCCTATGTAACGAAATTGCAAGAGTGTGGCCGAGCACTTTGCGGAATTCCAATCCTAAGGCTGGTGAAAAAAAGCAAGGGCGCCGTGAGACACGCAGGAATTAAATAGCTATGAAAAACCTCCAGGGTTACACAGATTTCAGAACCAGTAATAAGTGACCTCAGAGAACGTAGACACGATGTAGCCTATAGTAGCCTACATAAAGCTCACAGGAGCTACACTCTTTTTTCAATCAACTTCACTTCCGACGGAGGCTGTGTCAGTTTTCGTTCTATCTACTTTTGATGACACTGTCAACTGTCAATGCTGAATGAATGAACTTGACTTCAACCAGTAGGCTACGGTACGATCTTCTATCAATCACTCAAGTTTAGTTTACGAACACATGTGGTTGCAAAACAGCACTATAAACTTAAATCTCAGAGATAAAAGTAAGCAACTTTAAAACAGGCTATGTTTGATCCCAGCACAGTACTGAAGTAGGCTATACAGCATATACTTAAGCATTGGCTACACTAAATATTAGAATCGTGCCTTCGATAGGCTACTCAAAGTTCCCGGTTCCAATCCGTTAAAGAATTTTTGTATTTTTATAGGCCCAGCAGTGCTGAAAGGTTGAGAACCACAGATAGAAGCTACGGTAAATTAAACTATTTAAGTGCATGTAACTTAGGCTATGGCAAGCAGGAATCATCCATCGCTGTCAAAATATTCCAAAAATATGAGCAGCTAAAAAGACGTTACGGTACAATATTATTTTTAAAAAAATCAGCATTTAGAGTTAGACAGTTAACCTACCAAAAGTTGGCAAAATCTGGAAAAGTCTGCAGAACGTAACAAATCAGGCCGAGGCTTATCTCTTGGTAGCCATGGGGTAGACTATTTGAAAAACAATTTAGCCTAACTTAGTTGAATAAAAGTTGTGACACGGTCTCGTTAGTGTCCATTCAGAAGGTAAAGCACTACAAGCTAGGCCTTTGCCTTAAATCATGGACAATTATGCAAAGCTACAGTAGCCTTTACAATAATCAAATAGGCCTACACCAGGTAAACTTTAAGTGAACTTCTATTGAAAAGAAGAGTAGGCTACAGGTGTAGCCTACTGTATGATAGGCCTACATGTTTATCATACAAGAAACTTTGGTAGGTCTACTTAGTCATTCTTGCGTTCGTAACCGATACGTTTACCTCTACTGAATAGGCCTACTGAAAAGTTTGGTGTTCATCAGGTCAATGATCGCTTCTAGCACTAGTTGCAACGTTCATCTGATGAAAGTAAAATTAAAAGCAACAATAAACAGGTTGATTTATTGCGTCACTGACGTTTCACGCACCATGACAATGCGCATCCTCAGAGCGAATAACATACAAAATAAAATTTACAAAGTTATAGCCTATAGGCTATTCTACAGTGCGGTTGAAAGCAAGAAAAAAAAATGAAACACACATTATTTTACTGTTTTTTATTAAAAAAAGTTATTCCTCCAAACGTATATAACGTTGTAGATTATAGGCCTATTTTGTATGTTATTCGCTCTGAGGATGCGCATTGTCATGGTGCGTGAAACGTCAGTGAAGCAATGAAAACAACTTGTTTATTGTTGCTTTTAACTTCACTTTCATCAGATGAACGTTGCAACTAGTGCTAGAAATGATAAGTCTACTCTTGAGACGGTGTTTTTTCAGGGAGGTCACTGTCTGTTTGAGTCGATATAGTTTCCGTGCGCTGTTCTGTGTCATTTTGTGGAGAACATAACTCCAATGAATCCCAGGCAGGTACTTGAGTGGAGCTTGATGCGTTTTCAGAAAGGTTATTTTCGTTCAGAGTTTCGCTTTCAGGTATGTTTTGTTGCAACTCACTTTTATCCATTGCTAAGGTTTCATCTAAATATTTGGCTCCTTTTTGAATGAAACTAGTAAAACTTGAGAAAAAATTTTGAATGCTTGATTCTTCCTCTTGAGGTGTCGTTACTGATATTTCTGCAGCTATGTGTGTCTTTTCGTCAAAGGTTTTTGGTTTTTCTTCATTCCTATTGCTTTTAGCCAAACAAACACCTTCAGAAGATGAACAATTTTGTTCCGGTTGTGACGTCACATGAGATGTAGAACTTTGTTCCTGCGGAGCCAGAGATTCACGATTTGACATTGTTTGCTCATAATACTTTTGTAAAGCTGGATAATTCTCAAACTTGGAATTCACAGATTGGTCTTCATCGTTTGAATTTTTTTTCTCGTCATGGTCGGTTTCTTTGCCTTCATCGATTTTCGTTGCTACCATATTCCCAACTTTACCCCACACAGCTGCTCCAGTCCCCACAACAACAGGCGAGGAAAGTTTCAATGCCATCGCCGCTGTAGCCACTGGAGGCAGTAGTAAAGTAGCACCGATTGCGACGGCACCGGCAGCAGCACCAGCAACAGTCCCCGCTATTTTGCGGTTTCTCGCATTTAAATCTCGAACTTCAATGAAAATAACAGCTGCTTCAATACAAAAGATTTCACAAAACACTTCGGCAACTTCTGGGTCAAGCTGATGCTTCAAGGAGAGAGATAATCTTTTTAGAGTTTCCTTTTCAAGATTCTCTAATTCATCTTTTCCTTTGAACTGCAATCCCTGCAACACAAAAAGAGATTTTTAACAACTCTGTCGATTTTCAAAATTACAGCCAGTATGCAAACGTTCGATTGTTGGTGTTTGGGAGGCACATTTTCTTTATCACTTTCTCTACGTTGTCACCAGACGATTACGAAGCTAAAAACTAAATAACTAAACAAAACAAAACGCTATAATTTTCAACCGATTAAAACGTTCAAAGTGCAGCTGCAATGCTTATTGCAGACTTATTACCATAAACGTAACCGAATGCTTGTAATAGGGAGTCAAACTATGGAAGCCCTGGTCTTATTTTTTAGCTTCAGTTATACATTTTGAGAAAGCTGTGAAAGTTTTCTGCTTTGTTAGATTGGTCCTTCCTTGTGACGGCAAATAAAAGTCTTGCAGATAAACATATACACTGTTTCTTCTCAGTTCCCCTGGTTGAACCCCACTTATGGGTTGACTTGAGGTTAGTGAAGTGCAATTTATTCAATTGTTCAAGGTCTTTTCAGTGTAACTGGTTTAACCCAATGTGGGTTGAGGTCTGTAAAATGTAGTCTGATTTATTGTACACCTTTCAGGATATTTAAAATGAATGGCTGTAAATTTTTACTTAGTCTAAAAGCACAATACTAGACGAGAGCTACTGTCTCATTATCACTTTACTTTCTTGTGGATGCAATACACATTTCTGTGGTTAATTACACAAATAATTTTTGTTCTCACACATAAGGGAAATAACCTAAACATTTTTCAAGCTACACAAACTTACTGAAGTGAGCACTTTCTGGTAATCTTCTATCGCCCCTTTGAATATATTTGTGACAAGTTCCTAAACAGCAGGTTAATAAAAAGCTATTGCATAAATTTCAACATAGCCTATTGTAAAATGAAGAAATACGAAAAAAATAACAAAAGAAACCACTATAGGCTACATAATGTATTACGCCTGTAAAGATACGAAGTCTGTAATAACTTTTTTGTTTTTTGCAATTGTAAAACAATAGGCGACTGGGTACATTGAGTGCACTGCACAGACTCAATAATAAAAATCGGTGTAATTTCCCACGGAAAATAAGAGAGACAAAACGTTACTCACAACTCACTATTGGCTACCTGGACGAATTTAAAAGACTAATAAGTGTATTCCATGCAAACAGATCCTCAGACTGGTACCCACAGACAAATGTTGTCAATTGTGATTAAATGTAACATTTAATAAATTTGGGTTTATTGGTAATGTTGCTTGATTGTAAAGGATTAACCTTGAAGTGAAACAGCTATTTGGAAGGATATTCATGCCAGCTTCTCATACTTTACTCATGTTATGCTGACAGTTAGTTTTTCTGTCTTTTATCATTTTCAGACATTCCATTACAAGCGCAATTAAACTTGTGATGAGATAAGCGTAAAAATAGAATTGAAGAAATTTGTATTCAGCCTCTCACTGACATTAAACAATGCTTGTATAATTTTTGGGGCTGGATTTAAACAGTGGGACAAGTCAGGTCTAAGCCACAATTTGCACGCTCTCTTATCAAGATGATTTGAGCCCACATATTTTATCTGTTATGAACACATAGTGTTTATTGTTGTTATAATATTATGAACACAAAAATAATTTCACCTTTATTTCACCAAAACTGCGATCAACTATCACTTCTAAGTCTTGCCTCCACTTTTCTGTAAATTCCGTATTTCCCGGTTTGTTCTCCTCATCAAAAAGGCTCAGAGCTTCATTCTTTAAATTGATGTGATCTTCTTCCAGTTTTTGCCAATCCTCTGTCTTCCACTCCATCTAGCGGAAAAAGCATATCATACAATATAAAATTGGGTCAGTTCAAGAAAGCATTGCTAGGTAAAATTGAATCCAAAGTACAATAAGTACAGTAGACCTACACCATCTACTGTATATATTTTACAAAGCCGTTCATTCAAAACACGTTTTCTAAATATTGTTTGAAAATTTACGCTTTTCAAAGGCTTATTTTGCATGGCTGACAAATCTTTCAAAACAAAAACATGCTACTTACACACGCCTTCTGCGACATCTTTTCTTTGTAGCTTATTGAACACTTGGCGGTAATGTTCTTCATCTTGGCGTTAAATCCCGCCTTGCAATGCAAAAACAATTGCTTGTTATAAGAAGCTTGGAAGTTGATATGGACAAGAAATATATGAATAAAGAAATTTATTGCTGGAAATTAGACAACCATGATGATTCAGATTGATGATGACTGTGACAATGACGATGACGGACACGATTACGGTGGCGACGGTGATGATGGTGGCGATGGTGGCGTGGTGGTGATGGTGATGATGGTGATGGTGGTGATGGTGATGATGGTGAAGGTGATGATGGTGATGATGGTGATGATGGTGATGGTGATGATGGTGAAGATAGTGATGATGATCCAGATTGAAGATCAGGCCTTTGCCAGGAAATGGCAAATCAATGAATGTACTGATAAGATTGACCAGCACAGAACAATACAGCTTTCATTAAATTGCAATTGTCACTAAAATATTGCAAAAGTTTGTCGTTTATGAAAGTTCAACTAATCAACTATTTGTTGGATGCGTTTTTCTCAGAAGTGTTGCGTGGTTCTATATTATGGAATAATCAGGATGGCAAAGATATATCACAAGAGGTCGCCATGTTAGCTACCACTCCACATCTACATATATGCACAATTACACATTGTACAGTATATCCTATGATGCAGACAATCTTCATACCAGCAAAAAGCTTTGCACGTTTTCCTTCAAATCTCCGTTCATCATCACCGAATAGGAAGTGATGTAATGGAACAACTCCCTGCCAGAAACTGTTTTGTCGTGAAACCGTTTCACCACTAGGTGGTGAGGAGAGCACATATGTGTGAAGAGCTCATTGGCTTTCTCGTAAAACTTTGGATGGAGGTCTAAAGGAAAAGTAGCTTGCTGAGTCATCAATTGAAAAAGATGATGCCAAAATGTATTCTTTTGCATCAAGAAACAGGATGAAAAGCTAAACATTTCTTGGAGAGCTTAATGCATTAGAATTCATTTTTATTTTCGAATTGAAAAATACGATGCAGCCCATACGTCTGCCTTAAAGAGTAGTAAGCCATGGTCCGCTCCGATGGCTGAGTGGTTATGCGTACGACTTTGTACGCGAATAAACCTAAAAATCAATCGACGCTGGTTTGGACTTCGGGCTGTGCGCTTGTGCAATGCATTTAAAGGACTGATCTTTGGTTAGTGGCACCTAGTGAATGAAATAATTCACAGACAAAAACACTTGAACAGCACTGCTGCGGAAACTTCACTTTGCCAAACTTGGCAACTGGCCCTGTGTGAGTGGTTCAAAGCCTTTACAGCTATGCGAAACTGCCAGGAATAACCTATCAGAGGCTTTGTCAGTCTAAGGATAAATATTCAAACCAACCAACCAATTTTGTCACTATAATACGAAAGTAAAAAAGTTTCAGAAGTGTAACATATCTGGCCATATCTTATCACAATGAGGTCAAAAGAGGCCTAGATTGGAATATCGTCACCAACATTCAATAACGAATCGTTTCACCTTCAACTGGGAACTGCTGAGAGGAGGCTTCTTCTGGGTCCTCTACTTCATCACCGGGTGGTGGCAACAGATAGCAAGCGATGTCATCAAACGTTTGATAGAGGTCATCTCTGACGCACTGATGTTCCTGCGCTTGACTCGATGACGTCTGCATGACGCTGTCAATGTATTGTCTTCCACCATCAAACCCATGACGAAACTTCCGCTTCTTCCAATCTCTCACGAGGAACATTAAAGACTGAAATAATTTTCACTTTAATGGTGGGACATAAAATTTGAAACTGAAAATTTCGTCGATTTCGTTCCATCGTTTGCCTGGCAGAGTGGTGGAGGCGTTTGACCGACACTTGAAAGAACGCCGGTCCGACACTTGTGCAGTAGAAAACATCCATTTCGAACTTACAAAGTTACAATGTAAAACAGAAATGATTAGCTGAATAGGAAACATATTTTAGGTAAAGCATTCAAAGTCACTTGAACACATACTTGAAACGGGGAATTCCCTCCATCATGTTCTTTTATGTCTTTTGCAAACTTCGCAAACCACTGTGGAAATATAGATTGTGAGGATCTAATTAAGAGTTTAAACACGATACGGTTCATGATTTACCGTTTAATTTGTATTTCTATGAGTTTCGTAAGTTTACAGTTCAATAATTTTTCTTGCAGCTGTTATGGAGTCCAGCCAATATTCCATCCACTTGGAAGCGCTAAAATCACAGATGTACAGAAAACACTCCCGCGAGCGTCAATGTTCATCTGACCTGCGTCATTTTCATTGAGAGGAAAATTTTTTAAGATAGTTTTTCAACTTATTCTTTTTTTAAAGAAGACTCTTTCGTAAATATTCGAATCCGTTCAGTTTTGTTATTGTTAGAATAATGTTAATTATTTGAGAAATAAAACAGAGTAACCTTAGCGGGTTTAACATACATTTTTACACACAAAAACTATAACATAATTAAAATAAACTCAAACGTTTTCGACACGTACGTGTGTCCTCATCAAGAATTAAATCTGCAATATACATAAAATGAAAAATCGTAAGATAAATTATTTGTCAAATGCCTGTAGTTTACACCTCTTGTGATCTGTTTCCCACCGCATAATTTACTCGTAATCATTCCTGTATCATTTGTTCAGTTTGTGCTTTTCAGTCCAGAGTGTCGTTGCAGTTGTAGTGCAAAGTCAAATTTATCTTACGATTTTTCATTTTATGTATATTGCAGATATAATTAAACATGACGGAATAACATCTCAAAGCACCAGGAGAGGTTTGTTTCGTCACTACATTGCACTCAAACAACGTCTACTCACGTAAATGTACTGCAAATGATTCCCGTCCAAATACATCATAATGTTGAACAATTGGATGGAGCTGATGAGGAAGCTCAACGCCCCGATGCGTGCGCTGTTCTGTGTCGCCTCCTTGTGATCAAACATCCCCTGGGTGTCCAAGAGGAAAAGAGCAACCTATGGAAACAATGATCTTTGTGATGGATGAATTGAATATTGTTTTACGTTCGACGACACTTTTAATAATTCAGGTAGTTTAATGTTGAACCATTTACCAATTCAGGCAATTTTTGGAAAAGTTATGTTGGCTAGTGTGGAGGCTACACCGGCATGGTTAGCGAAACACAATGCTCGCTGTTTTATAGTGAGTAGTCAGGTAGTGCTGACGCCAGGAAGATCGCTCCTTCTCAACTCAACTCAGGTGGTGTAGTCAATTTTAGAGTAGATCAGTAAAACTAGTATCGCTCATAACTTTCATGTGTTTAGTTAATTCTTCTGTTTTTTTATTTTAAATTGATTTCATTGTACTTACCCGTGGGTGTTCTTCAGTGGAAACAATGAATGGTTTCTTGAGGATGAGAATCCCTTCCGTGTGTCTCTCGACTCCTCCCTTCCAACTAAACACGTTGTCAATGTAGGACTCTTCCTGCTTATCTCCAAGAACTTTGTGATGCTTTTTATTATCACATGATTTTGCATCACCAACTGTCTCATGACTTTCATCAGAAGCATGAACATTGTCAAGAGAGTCTTTATGACTGTAATGCACGTCACTATTATCTTTACTGACTGCGTCACAATCGACATCATCTTCAGCAACGCAAGTTGTGTCTTCATAAACAGCGTCTTTCTCCTGTGCATTTCAAAAGAATGTGAGCTTTGAAAAATGGCCAGATCAATTTGGGGCAAAGTGGGAAATGTCCAGATAGCATAAGTCTTTATCTTTTTTCGTACAAGAGCAAGCAATAGTTTTGAAAGTTACATCAATGCTTGCACCACACCTGGCTTCAATAGTTTATCTATGGGATTAGATTTTTTGAGTAGGATAACAATTGTAAATAACTACGTATACCTAAGACTAATGCAAATCAACTAAAACAACATGTGGTTTTAGGTAGTTTTTCAATTCGTCAAATAGTTCCTGAGACAAAATTAAGCTGCAGCAGTCTACTCCCACCATTCGCATTCCATTAGGAGTATATTCACTTTTTATTAGGTTATTATTAGTTTTTTTTTTTCCTTAACTACAATATTTGTAAACTGAGTTACATTGTTTGTTTAGAGGCTGCGCATTGCGATGGTGCGTGGAACATTAGTAAAATAATAAAAATAATTCTGTTTCCTTTTTTTTTGCTACATCATAAGATCAGTAGTGTCCCAACTACTAGAAAAGTATTTAAGAACTGTCCTCATAAAGTAGAGTCGGTAGACGACGTAAAAACAATTTGAAGAACTGAGGATGACACAAAACCTTCATATTAATAAATCATTTTTTAAAAAGTGCGTCATAAACCTCCAGTTTATGACATCAACAATGCAGACCTGTGCGAAGTTCTTTTTTAGAAATTTCAGGAACAGATTGAGGAAGAATGACTTTCCGCTCCGGAAAGGTCCAGCGATAGAATACAATGCCACAGGGATCCCTGCAACATCCGGGTGAAGAAGTATCTCTTCCAGGACGCTTTCATCGAGGGAATTTCTGTATCCATCTTTTTCAGGGATTCTCTTGATGATGTTGACAACTTTAAAATCTATAAAATAAAAGTATCGTTGAAAACGAGCGGTCTTCCTGAAGTCAGCACTATCTGACTACTCACTGTAGAACAGCGAGCTTGTGTTTCGTTAACCATACCGGTGTAGCCTCCACACTAGCCATCAAGACTTTTCCCAAAAACATATGTTTCTCGGCAGTCGAGTGTAGCAAGAATTGACAGCGATAGACACGTTTAGTGGTGCGATACTGATGTGTCTAGCCTCATGGGGGAAACACCTGTCTATCGCTGTCAATTCTTGCTACACTCGACTGGCGAGAAACAAATAAAAGTGTCCTTGCTTAACCAATCATTCCACCCACTAGACGTCGCTAAATAGAAAACTGTCCTTGAAGTCGTTCCTCTAGACTAGAGCACCACCCAATGATTCGAACCAACGTTGCTTGATCTTTCGGTTTCCTCGTTTACAAAGGTGGACGGTGCGGGATCGGACAAGTGTCGCTCGCACCATGCACCCGGGAGAAGCAAATGATTAAGTTAGTTGCATACGATGACGTGAGAGACGAATCTGATGATCCTCTTCTTTTCTGACAAGGTTTGGTTTGGTTTGGTTTTTAAATCTTTATCCTCGGACTGACAAAGCCTTGATAGGTTATTCCTGGTACTTGTTCGCATACTTGTAGAGGCTCTTGACGCAGGGCCGGTTACCGAGATTGGCAGAGTGAAGTTTTCCGATTGTTGAAGTGTTGTTGCGGAGAAATTATTCCATTCACTAGGTGCCACTGAATGGAGAGCAGTCCTGCAATGCGTTGCTCAAGCGCACACCCCGAGAGTCGAACCAGCGCCGCGTGATCTTGAGCCCGACGCGTAACCACTGAGCTAACGGGGCGGACTCAGGTGCATGTACACAAACAGAGCTATCTTTTGCTTTTATCGGTTGGGTGGTTAATCTGTATGCTTCAGAAACAATAGACTTGAGTTTGATACTATGTGGGTTTCTGAGGCTATTTTAAGGATAATTAATAATAATGTGTACTTTTATATAACGATGTATCCATCGCAGAATGCGTTGCTCCAAACAGTATCAGTGCAGCCGTATAGAGGCGCAACTGATCTCTGAAAAGTGACATGAATCTTATTCCTACTTGGTACTCAGCAAAGGAATGGATTCATGATAATAATGTACTCGGCTGCGCCTCAAAAGAGCTGCACTGACACTGTCTGCTTTGTAAAGTGCTGAGAGTAAAAGTGAATATCTGCAGTAGATTAATCCACATTGTTGTACAATCCTTTGCCTGGACCAGGCATGGACGGCCTCAGATGAATAATTAGACCAAGTATTCCTATGACATGTTGTATGAATGATTGTTTCTGCCTTGTTATTAAAATATTTCAAATGAGATTGTCTTTGTTGCCAGGTGCCTCCTTTCCAGTAACTCAGCAGTTAAAAAGGGAAGTTTTTTTTTTTTCTTACGACGTGGCCGAACCAAGAGATTGATATTGTCTAGTAGTTTGGTATCTGTTCTAGGCAAGTAATAAACCGAACAATATGTTTCCTAAGTGGGTCTTCTACAGCAACTAGTGACCAACTAATGTTCAGTGCTGGATCAACCAAGTGCGAGGCCTGTAGCAGATTGATTTGATGTACAGATAATGACTGGGAAGTAATTGAATATTTTCTGGAGAGGAGCAATCAATAGCAATGTGCTTTACGAATTGGTGTATGCTTTGCGAGGTTGCTCCAGCGCAGATTGTAAGCTGTCCAATACTGCAAGGAAAACTTCCACCCGGAATCTGTCTTTGGTTGATATCCATTGCATCTGAAACTGAACGGCCACTGCCTACATTCTCATCGTGCGTTCGATTTTGGACAATTCTTCTTGTGCTTGTTGGTCGGTAATTCGGCACTTTAGTCAGCTTCTGCTCCTCTGACTCAAACTTAGCGAATTGTTCTCTGAAACTCTGTAAGGATCCTGCCAAAGAGGCACACAACGCTGAAGCAATGTTGAGATTTTGCCGCTTTGTTTGAAGAGAGGCTTGACTTTCCTGAAAGCGATCGGGTAGCTATTTCAAAAAATCACTAAGATTCCAATTTCGAGCAAATCCATTTTTTCGAGGAATCCATTTGCCTGCTGTCGACATTCTGCTTTTTGCACTTGGTCATTTGCAAGTTTCTCTAGTGCCTCCTTTTTGAAAAGAAAACGTTCTTTAATTACGTTAATGGCATCAGCTCTTCCGGACCATCGTGTTTCAGAGAGCTTCTTTAGCACTCCACCACCTGAACACTCCAGAACAGACCACCGGTGTGTTGAAGCAGCAAAGAATAGCCTACATAAATATTTTTAATGAAGTCAAAGAAGTGAACTGTTTCTGGACACGATTGTGCAGCGCATACACCAACTAAATTCAACGAATGAGCATAGCATGGAACATATATTCTGCAATAGCACCATTTTTTTTGACAAATGCCTTTAAGGCCTACTCCGTTATATTTTCCGCTCATGTTGGACCCGTTGTAATCACTCTGTCCAAGGCGATCGGCAAGATTGATACTCTTCTCACTGGTGTACAGTACAGTCGAATAATCTTTCAAACAACTGGTATCTTGGGCTTGTGGCACTTGATCAGGCAGTTGCCTCCTGCGGAAATTACCGGTTTTTAAAGTTTACAATAATTAGGAAGGGATAAGACGTTGGGACTAAGTAATTTAATCCTACAACTATAATATTCTCCCATGTCATTCCGGTTTGCAAGCCAAAAATTACTTACCAACTATGTTCGACAGTTTTTTTGCAAAAAAATGTTTTTTTTCACCAAGCGCGGGGCCTTGTGAAGCGCGGGGCCCGTAGCAGCTGCTACAATTGCTACTATAGTTAATCTGGCACTGCTAATGTTATGCAGTCAATCGAAAATCAAAGCTGTTACTTAGTTACATTTGATTGAAAAATTCTTCAACAATCCTCAACAGAATTTATTTTGGATTTCAAACTTGAAGTTAGCAGCGCAACAACGTTTCCTAATGTGTCCCCATCTCAAACCAAAAATTGATCCATTTATTGAGACATAGAGATGATAAATAGAATTTTTTTTGAAGTAGTTCGACCATCATGCGAGATCACTCTTCAAAAACTAAACTTGATATAAGCCAACATGATGCAAGGAAATGTTTTTAACCAAAATTTCGATAACTTCAGATACCGTACGACTTTGCAAGAACTATATTAGAGCTAATCAATCATCGTACTGACTACGATTAATTATCGTAGTCATATAACATACAATTTTAAAAGAACAATTGTTTTGTCATAAACTGCTAAACAGGTTTAGAGCTGTTCTTACCAGAACCTTCCATGTTGTCTACCTTGTGAGCCATCCAGAGAGCATGTTGTTAGTTACGGAACCGCTTGAGGCTGTGAAATCCATAGGCCTACAGGCTACACTACTGTAATTTTGAACATTTGAATATAATATTTTTGTTCAAAATGTAAAATGTCTTATCCAACGAACAACCTAAAAACATGTCAGACATGTCCAATAGGACAGATAGATAATTGCTACTTCCAAAGAGCAAAAAACGACTGAGACCATGTTCATGTAAGAATTGTGAATAAAAACGTAATAGCAACGTTATGTTAAACAACTCGATTTGCACAATAAAATTGATCCAGAGTAGGCTACTTTGCTTTCCCAATACACAAACAGTTTGTAAGGTTGTATCCATCCAATCCAATCTGTCTTAATGCGATTGGAAAATATCCCGAAGTTTACTATTTGATGCCAGTGAGAATAAAATTTCGTTGTTGTAAAAAAATAAATAGGGCTAAACTTTCGAACTACTGAACTTGCGTTGCAATGTAATGATAGAGCTCGATTGATGGTATCGTTTTATTCAAGGCTACTGCTACACTTGATGAGCTGCAATCATTTTAGCCTTGCAAAGCAACTTTAAATAATTGATAAAGAGCCTCGAAAGTGTAGGAGAAATAATTTTTGCTTTGGTTTTAAATCTTTATTCTTTCTGGCTGACTGAGAAAGTCTCAAGTGGGTTATTCCTGGCAGCTTCGCGTACTTGTAGAATGTATACATTCTACAAGTACGCGAAGCTGATTCATCACCTCTATAGAGGTATCGAATTACAGGCACAGGGCTTGCTTGCGTTGGCCTACTTCGCTTTAGAGATATGAGCATTTTCAACCAAAATATGGGAGTTGTTACCGCCTAAAAAATGGAAAACGTTGTGTATTTTAAACAACCTGGTTTGATAAAAGTGAAGTCGCTTTTATTTTTACAGTATAGCCTACATAACCAGGGCTGATTCACTTGATTGCTTTTCCTCTGTGTTTCCTTGTTTCTTTTACTGCTTCTGTATTGTGTGATATGTTTCGATTCAAACTATCAGAAACAATTTAAAAATAAACTTCCATTTCTTTTGCGACTGTGAAAGCGAAAATTAGATAAGGCACCAGTAGAACGCCTCATGTTATTTAATTATGTAAGCCAAAAATAACTCAATACTTGTCACCACACGAACAGAGTCTGAAAATATAGAAGCCACAACACCGAAACATTATACTCTGCTGTAACATGTCAACTCAACACTATCGTAGTAAAGTAGGTGATTGGTTTGAATTTGCTATAGCTTATAGTCGAATTAATTGTAATTATTACCACAGAATGTGCGTAGGCTACATACTTAATATCAGTCTCCTAATTCTACGCTGACCTGCAGTTGAGGTTTCCATTTGCGACCTAAGAAACTCTCACAAACAAATCTTTGAAAGCGGTTGCCTCAGGCTGCCTGCTTCAACGCAAATATGCGAAACGATCTGGCTCAGCATTCAGCAATAAGTGACAACTCAGATGGCAAAGCTCATTTTTTTGCATTGATTTGACGTCTGTGGATGCTGAACCAATGTCAGCTACACATAAAGTAGTCATGCCAATCGATCATTAAGTAAGCAGAAACAAAAGCCGGAGACATTGTCTTTTATCTCTTCTCAGTCTTGTTTTTGGTTAAAACTTAAAATTAGGACTAGTGCATGAACATGGTACTGCTAATTTGCATTCATCAAATGCTGGCATTTGCACAACGATCTAACCTCTTAGTGTAATTTATTAAGTTAAGAATCGATTTCGCTATAGTAATAGCATCTTCAGCTAGCACATGTAAAAAAAGAAGAAAATTTGAAAAATATTACATGAACATTACTGAACAAGCAATGCTTGCCTGGAAACCCAGAAATCAAGTCACAGGTGCTGTTCAAGTTCATTTGCTATCTCTTTGCTTTGTTATTTTACTGTTAAAGTATTATGTAGCCTATCATGTGTTTAATTTATGTTCCTGATTTTGGTGTTGTTTGTATGTTTGGATGGCAGTTGACTGTGGTCTTTCGCCAGCATCCTTGTTGTGCAAATGTGTTTTGCGTATTCTTGTTTTTTCGCCAACAAAACACAATAAATTGAACTATTATTGACACGCAAAGGCAAAAAGTGATAGCCTAGCCTACCGCAGTTGGATTTTTTCTCTTACGTTTACGTCATAACAGCAACGAAGCGTCACTGAAGCAGAGGTTGCTGCAAGTGCAAAACACCAGTTTGTGGGTCGTCTCGCCGATTTTCAATTGAGCTGCTTGCCGAACAGTGCTTCAACGTTGCTTTGCTCATGGAATTGCTTCAAATCATCAACTATTTTCTTGAATACAAGAACATCTTGAAAGAAACAAAAACGGCTTTGCTTGGAAACGGACCAAACCAAACTGGAAGGCAAATTTCGAACATTGCAAAAAAACTGGCAACCCAAAATCACACAGTGTTCATTTCAGTCGTTTTTATTCGTGATCATCACAGCGACAACAATCACGTCAACATAGCAAAGATCTGGAGCACGACGTTCCACATGACTAGCCACAGTGCTTGGCATGGTGACTACATCACGGAAGTTATAGCGAGAAAGTTGGTTACAAAATAAAGCGCTTTTGCGAGGAACAATATCCACACCAAAAATCTGCTACAGGATGTGTGACACTATGAGCCAGGCGCGAATCTAAGAGTTTTTTTCGGGGAGGGCCAGAAAATTTGAAAATCAATTAAAAAGAAAGAAAAAGCTAAACAGATATGAACAATGATACTACGACATAAACGATATGCTAGAAAATAGACATTAAAACAACCATTTTCATCAATTGTGATGCCGAGGGACTAATATCAGCTGTTTAGAAGCATATCAAACCATTTGATGCGGAAACATACAATTTTTCACAAAATTTTGGGGGGGGCCCAGGCCCCCTGGGCCCCCCCCATAAATCCGCGCCTGCTATGAGCAATGTATGAACGTCACTGCGAAAAGTTGTATGGTGCATAATAAATTTTAAATGCCTGATAGGTACAATGGTACATACTTTCCAGTATCTGGAACTGCATTGCTCGGGGCGCCTCACGGCTTTGCTAACTATACGCAGCAGCGCAGCTTGGATGATAGCTGGCTCATTTAGGCTTACAATAAGTCAGGTAATTAAACTACCTACAGTACTGGACAATTTATTATGGATTTTTTTTGGACAATTTTACAGCAAATCTCAATTTTTTTATTTTCCGATAACTGAGACCTCGGAAATAATTGTAATGGTGGCCCTAAGCAAAGATGCTGCAGTTCTACACAATCGATATTCAACATCACGTAATAATGCCGGATGGTGATGTCATAATATCGCAAGTTTCTACTACAATGCTAGCAGTTCAGTTGAGCCTTTGTGACGTCTATTATGACGTCACATGTGACACTGTTGAATACCGATTGGGTAGAATTGCAGCATCTTTGCTTTGGGCCACCAATACAATTATTTCCGAGGTCTCAGTTATCGGAAAAACAATAAAATTGAGATTTGCTGTAAAATTGTCCAAAAAAAAATCCATAATAAATTGTCCAGTACTGTACTGTATATTAAATACAAAGCCATTGCTTGTAGCACTTCCAATATCAAGTTAAATCATTCACAGTGTTTAGAATTCTCTTTCATTTCACCAGATAAACTTTTTATCTTCTCTGTCCAAAAATAGCCCACGTTGCATAGACAAGGAAAGCTTTATGACGTCATGATACATGCGGATAGCGAGAGTGGATTCAATACTAAGATGAACAACATGATGGAAAGCAAACATTGGATGGGGAAATATTCATGATGGGACCATTAGGACTAATCCACTACACCAATACTGTGGGATGGTTATACAAATAGAACATTGAATGTGGCAATAATATACATGGACTATCCCACATCGGCTGACAGAAACATCGGAGCCCATAGAAGTTTACACTCGAAGCATCACACAGGATACGAATAGATGATAAAAACTTAATTTCTTTGTTTTAAAAACGTTTCTGACACAAATACAAGGAGATAAGCAACGATTGAAAAGCTCTAAACGAAGTCATCACAGTGAGGCGTGAAGTCATAATTAGGAGGCAATTACATATCAATTTCACTAACGTTGGTACAAAATACAATTAGATCCAGGTAATGATGTCATGGCAGAACGTCAAAGGTAGGCAACTGATGATGTCACGAAACCACAGGAAACGTAATGAAGATACAAAAGTGCAGAATGAAGCGTAGTGAGGTGAAGATGCAACCGCAGAGCCCCGTGCATCGCGCGGAGGGGCAGTAGACTGTGGACGGGGGAAACCACTTTTGCATCGCGAAGCGGTGAACTCGCGACAATGAAACAATGAAAGCGTTTGTACACTCGCTTCAAACTTCCCCCAATCGCAGATATTTGAAAGAAAACATCGTATACACAGTGAGGTTACTCGTGTTGATAAAGGTTTGCAATGAATCTGCGCGACCAAACAGAGTTGGTCCGCCGTTTCATGTAATACGTAACCACCCTAGTCGGCAGAGGGCAGCATAGAAAGATTCAAATGGCGGCCAGTCATGAACAATCCGTTGAAGCACGCAGCCATTGATTGTGACGTCACATGCGTTCGTTGACACAGATACTTTGTAAGGAAACAATTCATAGAGTAAGTGCAAGGCGGTGATTTACATAAATAAAATGTTAAAAGCTTTCAAAGAACTTTACACAAAAACTTTCGATTCCTGATGAGGAATAATGCATCCAGCAAGCATCCCAGACAGAAAAATCCGTCATTTTTACACTGATTCAACATCTGCAGACGTTGAATCAATGTAAAAATGACGGATTTTGCTATCTGGGATGATGCTTGCAACAGGTTTGGATGATTAATGTCGCTTGGGTGAGATTGGCTGATCTCTGTGGAGAGTGAGCCGTTCAGAAGGACATTATCATCTTGGAGGCAAAGTCATGGTTCTCTACAACAGTTGGCTGTCACGGTTGAACGATTGCGGAACCGCCACAGGAGGGAGCGCGAGACGACGGCCCAAAGTGATTGACTGACCTGGGGATGGGACTGAAAGTAAAAATAATAAATTTATAAGCAGTTCATTGATGAAACGACAACAATATACCAATAACAAAGCTAAACTTTACTTTCATGAGTTTCAATTTTAAAATGTTCTTATTGGTTGGCTTGCAAGGGAATGTAAAGTAGCAACCACACCAAGCAATACCAGCAAATGGAAGCGCTGGCATTAAAGTTAATTACGTTATTAATTATGAAGTGGAAAAGGACAACTCCGCCACAAAGGCTCAAACAAGTTGTAGGTTATTAGAGACAGGTCACGGGTCAACCTTAAGTGAAACACAAGATGTCTCCATACCGAACCTATCACAAGTTGCAATTCTTCGAAGCAAATTTTAAAACAAAGAGTTGAAGTAGAAAATTATCAACCTCAAGCAGTGTCGGCAATAAATGTCTAAAGTGATTCACATTGGCAATACCTGCTGTGTGATGATGGCATCTACGACACATGCAACTTTAACTTCGTTTGAATAAATTGTTTGGAAATGTTTTAGTTCGCTTACCCCTCCTAATGTCTGACAAAGCAGGATAACTGGAAGAGAGAAAGTTCTTCTTTGGGGGAATTCCGGGAGGTGGATACTGTGTAGACACACCAAACTGCAAGGGAAGCAATTTCACAGTCAGTCAAATGAGGATCAACACCGTACTTCAACTCGTTGTCTACGCGGTGACGTGTTACTAACATAAAAAGCTTCAAGCGTCAACAAATTACAATTTGTACTTAGGGCATCCCACAAATTAGCAACGATAGACATTTAACATCCACTCAATAAAAGTAATTGCTGCCAACTACAGTGAAATAAAGAATACACGCGAGGCACTTCGCAACATCGATGACCTGGAGGCTTGGTAACTTTTAAATCAACTACTGGACTTGTAAGGCTTACACAAACTGTTCCATAAGTGCTTGCACAAGTTACAACTCCAATACTTAGAAATTATAAAAGAATGTTTTGGTTTTCATTCCATAATTGTAGTTACTGTAAAATACTTGAAGCTACTCATCATCATTAATTTCTTCCTCTCGTCGAGGGTTGGATGCAAAAAATCGCCAAGTTTCTCTGTTGAGTTTTATATTGCAGTTTTATAATCAAGTCCTGATCAGTCTTTAATATCGCTGAAGATACTATGGGGTCAATTTTAGTTCCACTTTGCTGGAGCCCTCCTAAGCACAACATCACAGGATGGATCACAACACCAGTTCTTACTTTGTGAAGGTCCACGCTCTGATGGAGGAACGCCTTAGTCTTCTGCGCTTCTTGCTTCAACTTCTTTGTAATCGCTCTAACGAGATCCCTCGCGTGCTTCAGTTTATAAGCTAAAAGGAATGTTAAAGGTCAAAAAAAAGAAAGGTCAACAAAGGGAGAGGTCAAAGATCAACAACGGCCAATCAGACAATTGGGTGAGTTGAGTAACTCACATCAGGCCTCCATCACGTCTGAAATGTGGGTCCATAGACAACGGACTTTAATGACAGTATCAGCAACATACAGACGTTGACACAACGTAAAAGTAACTTAAAGCATAAGAAGACGAGTTGGATGTCTGATTGAAGTTGTTCCGGTTGTAACGAAACCCTGTAGGCGTATTTATAATCTGCAGGTCGCCGCAGCAACCACGTGATATTGCGAGCGTCTTTCTCGAAACTTTCTGATAGCCTACCAAGTAAATTAAACAAGCGATTTGGTAGACGCAAACTGGCATAATGGTTTGATCACTAATTTTGATGAGGTGGGCTCGAGTCCCACCGCTACCATTACTTTTTTTTCTTTAATTACTGAACAAAGTTTAAAGCGAGAATCAATTCTCCGTCTGAGTGCTAAAAGGGTGACAAGAACTGCAGTCAGCTGGTTTATACGAAAAATTATCGTATCTTTAAGGTGTCTACCGGTCAAAACACTCCAACTGCTGCAGATTACAAATACGCAGCCGTAGACCAGAAACAGGCTTAGTACGGGACCTGCGACTACGAGTAATCATGCTCCTGGTGTTGGATTAAAGCGGGCGCGTTGTTTCATTCTAAGATATCAAACAGGAAGATTTAAAACTTGGTATTTCCACTGAAGAGCTTTCATTAACTCAATTTACACCTAAATCCATCAACTCCACTGTGTGACTAAATAGCGGGAAAATTAAGAGGTCGGGGCGATCCCATACGAAGCTACCTGGGAACAACCATAGCGTATAAATGCGATCACTCCACAAACTAGCATCTGACGTCATATTTGGTTATTTGTGACGTCATCTGTGAGTCCTACGTGGCTGCTTTCTAACCTTTAAACCTTGCAACGACGTCAGAAGTGAAAAGAGAACACGCAATCCATTCGTCATAATCATGAATAAGGTCCAAGGGCGTCACACCGCTGATGTTCTTCCTTCGTATGTCAGCACCTATGACGTAACAACATATACAATCTCATTATTGTATTGTTGTGTCACAAATCGCTCATACTCAGACAGCACAACCGGACCATTTTTACTTGATTCAACGTCTGTACACGCTGAATCAAGTAAAAAAGGAATGATTTTTTTCTGGATGGATGATGCTTTGCAAAAAATAACTCAAAAAATCGATAACTGCCGGTGTAGCTTTTGCTGTACATTGTGACGAATCTTTGTTGAAGCAGCAATCGGAGAGGTTTGCCATCGCCCAATGTCGGACTTCATCTTCAAACTGATGAGGAAGATCTAACCTACCTCGCTCTATGAGGATGCTCGCTCCGTGGAAGTTGTTGGTCTTCATTGCGTCAAATAGAGGAGAGCATTCTTCATCATTCACTCCATCCACGGCGGCTCCTGCATCCATGAGGACCTGGAGGACGTCAGTGGATCCCGTCATCCTGGTGGCTAGGTGGACACAACTGAAAACAAAATAATCTTAAATCATTCGCTGTTTCCACTTCAAACAAAAACAACAACGTTCAACAAAAACAACGATTCTACCACAATTTGAAAAAATAAACTCTAAGAATTTTTCCCACAAGAAAACGCCAACAAATAGTTCATTATAGTTGCAACAAACGTGAAAGCTACTAGCCCTGTGACACGTGAAACAAAACATCTTCAGTAGTCAAACCTTCGTCTTATTTTCATAACCTACTGAAGTTGTTCAAGATGAAGCAAGAGGAACGTGAGGTACTTACGAATCTCCTCCTTCATACTTGATGCTGACTGAACCTCCATTGTCCAGGAGAAACTTTGCAACATCCGCTCTCTCGTCGGGGATCAACTCCTGGACGAGGAGCTTGTACATGAGATGATCAGCCTCCTGTGTTTTGAAGGGCAGCCCTGCACCAACCAACCTGGCGACGACGAATCAAAATTAATGCAAACGTTGAACAAGTTTAGTAATAGATTGAGTTTCGTATTTAGCAGCATGATCGTTGCTTACTGCCTGATGTACTGATCTACATCAGACTAAAACAGGTCGTTCGTATCTACAATTGTGAAGGAACTTTAGACCGAGATGACTTTTCATCCTCGACTTGCTACCAAATGTGTGAGATCAATGTATTGAACGTGGTGTGTTGAAGTATCAACAGATCTTCTGGCGGGTCAGACAACAGATGCAACTCCCTTTGTAGGCTCTTACCCCAAGGTGGGACTCCTTATAATTTGGGAGCAGGACTGGACATTCCAGAAGGAATTTCATCATTCCTGAGTATCATTATAGGCTATCATTAAAAAGCAAGATGGAAGGATGACTGCCTCCACGTAAAAGGAACGACAAAAACGTAAATGCAACATAATATTGCATTAGTTTATATTATAAGTTTTTGAATGCGAGACTGTCAAAGTAAAAAATTCTGGAATCCTGTCATTTTTTGAATTTGTTTTGTGTGTTGTATAACAAATCGCCCTTGTTACACTTGCAAGCGTTAATCGTAGGCCTATTTTTAAAACCGACGAAATAAAAGTTTTCCTTTTTCTCGGTTTGGTGGCTGTGCATTTTTAAGATAGTGTTTTCGAAACACTGTTTTATCGATGCATATTTTAAACGTTTTGGTTCTGTCATCTTTTCCTTTTGTTGGAGCCGATTTCGTTTGTTTACTTAATGTTCTCTACATGTTCACGTCATCAATGAAAAATGAATGGAATTGAATTAGAATCTTATGACGTCATTTCCACCCACCACTCTGCGCATCCCAGGTAGTTAGCAGCAATCGCCAAATAAGGCAAGCTCGGTGGGGAAGTCCCGGATTCTTTGACGATCTCAGATTGGATGATGTCATTGTTGTCTTGCATCATCAACTCAATGACATCTTTCCGGCCCTGCAATCATGATGATGTCATTTCACTGGATGTTTTCCATTGATTGTATTAACTTTTGAAACTAGCCACACATTGGACGCATATCATTAGCACAGGCTTCAAATCGGGTGCAATGCAAAGCAATGCTGACCAATTAAATACGAAAGACTTTATATAAGCAATTCTAACCAGTGGACAAAGTTCCGGCCAACCACGCCAGGTAGGCTACTTGGTTGCTAATATGAAAGCATCTAACATTTTTTGCTTTAGGACATGGAAGTTGAATGCACTTTCCACACAACCACCGGACTAAAGTTTCGAACCTGTTACCTCTTGAACTTACCTGCATGGCGGCGCAATGGATGGGAAGAAGACTTCGTGAGTTTCTGTGAAGAATGTTCGCACCACGTGACATCTGCCAACCAATCATAATGCTTACATTTCATTCAAGAAATTGAAATAGTTTGTTTGATATCGATAATTGTTTAATTAACATGTTAAAAGTAAAAAAGCAAGGTTTATAAGTTCGATTCAACAATTACTTGGGTTTAGATTGCACGAAGATAATTGTTTAATATCTGTTAACTTCTTACTGCACATCTGAGAAGCTATGATTAAAATCTTTCAACTTTACTGAAAACAAATGTATTCCTTTGGAGACAATCAATCTTTAGACTGTATCGAATTGAATTGTAGGTCATGCATGGGAGCGGGAATCATAAGGGTGGTACGCTATGGATATAAATGATAATGTGATGTATTGAATGTTGTGGTTTCGTATTTTTGACAGCCCATATTCAGTAAAAATTTCGTTGAAATAAACAAGTCCTTCAAAATACTATGTCGCGTCACTATCCTCAATTTGACGCACCAATAGTTTGATCCCATCCAGGAAGCTTGGCTGTCCCTCCTCACCGTAAGCTCTGACGTGCAGGGCAGTGTTGCCCTCGTTGTCCGACGCGTTTATTTCGCCGTTGCTGTTTAAAATCAACTGAAAGAAACGTTAAAATTGATCAAGAACGTTGTGCGTGGATTTCTAGATTATCAACAGACAAAAAGAATAATATTCCAAAACAAAACTTCGTTGCTAAACTTTTCATCAAACTTTCTTATCATTGAACTGATGATCCACTGGGATGCGCGGTGTGACAAAACATTTGAAATAAAATAAAAAATGTCAACTGAACAAAACATCATTTTGAGACCACAACTGAAAGTGAGAATATTTTTTCGAGGACTGAGAAAGTTTTTCGAAATGCCCAGTCCAGGCACTTCCATGCCATAAACCACCGACGGAGACCCAGTCACGCAGGTTGACAGTGCTGAGTTCTACTCGTAATTGAAGCGCTCCCAGTAGTACATAACACGGCCTATGAGGCTTTTAATGGGCCGCTGATTTCACTGGTACGGTGATTAGCCATTATTGCTCGAAATCGCTTTCAATATTCTTGTAAGTCTTCCTAACCTTCCCGTGGCCGTGCAATGTACAAATATCTCTCCATATGAAGTGTGGTTGCATGTAACTGTCCATTTACTAAACCTTAAAATGATTTTAAAATCTCTTCTTAATACGGTTTTCAACCGCACTCCATGAGAGTTGAACAAGCGTCGCTTGATCTTCTCCTCTCGTTGCTCGTCGTAATCAGTAAGGACTTAAAAGGAAAGAAACCAATAAATGATTTATCCCACCTCCAAAGTCTCCCTGTCCTTGGCTCTATGTAGGGGGGTGGCACCTTGGTAGTCCTTCAAATTCACATCAACCCGGATCTTCAGGAGGTCCTGTTGGAATCAAATCAGTCATAGAAGAAGCAAGCATCTACACTACAGCATCTTAGTCATCCCACCACCATATCTAATTTATGAAAAGTGAATTTTTACAATTGAATAATTATATCTTCACTATCACAGGTAAGGTTAACATTGAAAATGATGTTTCCTCAATAAATCGAAAAATTTCTTAGCTACTGGGGTAAAGTTGAGAAGACTTCCAACAAACTGCAGACACAAAGTAAATTGTCATTAAAAACTTGATTGCCAAGCTTGGGTTACAATTCCAGGGGTTGCCAGCACTTACCTTTATAGCGGGGACATCGGCAAAGTGAACCGCTGTGTGGAGTAATGTGCTCCCCTTGATGCAACGCGCGCTCACGTCCGCCATCGTGCGAATCCCAAGCAGGTGATCTTTCACGATACGCCTCAGTGGTTCCAAACGACCTCTAGTAACCTCAGGAACAGTCATTGACCAAAGGTGACCCAACTCTGTAACAATGAGGTCAGGAATAAGATTCCAATTACGCTGAAGCTGCATTTGTCATTGCAGAGGATGAAAATGTCTTCAGATGACGAAGCCCACGAACAAGCGGTTTGGCTCGATAGAGAATTTTGGACAATGAATAAATCTGATGACGCGGCGCACTTACGTCCCTCGACAACACGTTACGTTAGTGACGCAACAATGGCGTCCTCACCTTTGAGAGACGCCTTCATCTCGTCGTGACGCATGACGTCGAAGGCGGTTTGGCAGCGGAAGTTTTGAGTTCCAGTCCTGCATCCCCATTCGATGAGCATCTGTATACGGTTAGACATGTATACTTTACATACAGGCAACTGAGTTTCATAACGATGTATTTGATAACAGAATGCATCTATTTAAACAATCTGAACAATCTAATTACAGTTCTTGGAAAAGAAAAAAAACAACCAGTTTGAATATGCACCTATCAGTTTGTGGTATATCTAAATCTATGACAAATATATTGAACAAATGCAATGAAGCAAAAGAAAAGATCAATGCAATTGATCAAAACTACCTGCCCGACTTTCTTGTGCAGTCCCTCCGCGGCGTAGAACAGGGGGGTGCACCCTGTGGCGTTCTTGCTGTTTACGTCACATCCGCTTTCAAGTAAAAACTTGCAAATATCCTGTGGAATCATTGAAGCGTGACCATATTGTAATGATTAGAAGGTCACACAAAATCATTGAACCGTGACCATATCATTGACATTTCAGTGATGTGGCAATTTAAAATTTTGACTCACAAAATGTCCGTATTTAGCTGCAACATGCAGAACAGTGTTGCCGGTGTTGGCTTCTTTCGAGAAAATAAAGTCAGGATGAGAAAACTTGAAGAAGACGACCATCTTCTTCACGACGTCATAATCACCATCGCGAATCGCCTTGAAGAGGAGCCGCTGCCACTTGGTGGTGTTGCCGGGGAAGACTTGGTACAAAAAGCTGAAAAAAAATTCAACATCAAAGTTTTTCACGCAATCTGAAAAACAGTTCGAAATTTCTGCACATTTATATTGATTGGTTCAAGCGCCACCTTGACCAAAGCACCCAAAGAAACCAGCAGATAAATCAATTTAATCTAGAAAATAACATCTTTCTTGGATGGGACAAAGCTGCTATCGGCTCTAGCTCAAAAGACACACAACCAGCTTTAGTGCTGAAGAGTTCTAATGAACGAAAATCGGTTCCACAAAATAAATTAAATTTTATTGAAATACTATTGTGAGTGTTAGCCTGGTCTAATGTTTTAAGGTTCAGACTTGAGAAAAAAAGCTATTGATTTGTTTTCTTAGTGATTGCTTTCTGTATTAGGTAGATCGCCCATTTGAGGAAGTGTCATAGTACCAGATCTCCTTTTCCGGTTAGTTTTTCCCACTTTTGATCAACCAGCTTTATCACTTATCAGTCTGTAGAAAAGTAATCCCATAATTACAATAACTTTGACCGAAGTTTAATTTATGAAGAAAGTGACGAATTTCTTGTCGATCTGACCATTTGTGCAGAAAAATAACCCTGAGACCCTTGCAAACTATTAAAGTTTATTGTCTTTGAAATGTCCTCACCACGTATTGTCAATAGAGTCATCCAACCACCAGGAATCAAATAGTGGAAGTGGACTCTGCCTGATGTATGACCCAATCACTGAGCTGACTTCATATGAACGGCTTTTAAACCGGCTCCGTGACGCCATTTATGATGTCACAATTAGCAAAATGCTTAGCTGACAGTTTTTTTCTGCAAGTGATAACAATGATGACGATATTAATCGAGATCAAGCCTGTTGAGCAAATTAAAAGTTCTGCTAAATGTTGTTTCAGTTTAAGTCCGACGTTCAACTTCAAATAATTTGATTTCCTAAATCTTGTTCAGTCTCAATATCCAAGAGCTGTCCTTTGTACAGAAGGATTTGCACTGCTGGTGCTGCTTGACGAAGGCGAAAGACACAGTAAACCACCCCACCAATGAGCTGGAACATTGCTCAGTAGGTGTACAGTCGATTGGTCGACAGGACGTTAGGTCGACAGAACAATTCATTTTAGGGTTAGGTTAGGGTTAACTAACCCTAAAATGAATCGTTCTGTCGACCTAACGTCCTGTCGACCAAATGTCTGTCGACCAACTGACCGGGTACCGCTCAGTATACTATCACTCATATAGATTGCTCTCATCTCTCACACTCATTTGCACCTGGATAATGCATCTAAGCATCGATCAGCAGTCAATAGCCAGCCTCCAATAGTCATAGCCAGCCAATACCAGTGACGTCACACCAGCAACTCACGCTATAATGTTTCTTCCTACTTTTTTTAGCTCATTTCATCAAGCCTCTTTCTATGATTCTACATGTGGAAGAAAACTTACGGTTGCCCGAAGTAAAGTTTGCCGCCGGATTATGGGAATCCGTCATTAAAGACAAACGTTCGCTTACTAAGATCATTATAGTCAGCATGCTAGCTGCTAGTTATTGAACTTAATAATAACAAACCAGAACGCTAACTTGCAATCAAGTTTTAAGAAAAATCTTGAATTCTTTCATGAGCCTGATATTATACAGGTACCTGATATACTCTTTCACGCTGCAAGTCAGTCTAATTGCTGTTTTCCACAACTCCAAGCAAAGCAATTTTAGCCTCACCCTGCTCGATCTTTCACCACCGCCACTGATGCCTCGCAAACAATAGGCCCTCGACTCGAGAGCTCTTTACTGACGCAATCGATAGAAACGCAATACAAACTTTCCATTCTTCACGATATTTCCCCAATAGAAACACAACGTGTGTTTTAATTAGTCAAATCATGGTCAAACTATACAGTATACGAGTACATTGTGTTCATGTTAACGTTATCTACATGAAACCAACCGACACAACGCGACGAAAAACTACTTTTCCTGAAGAGCTAAGAAATAAAATAGAAACAACAACTTATGACGTCACAATACAACCCCTCCAGTTGAGCGCCATCAGCAATGACGCGCATTACAGGGAAGTTGTTTGACACGCTCCTGCGTCGGGTTCAAACTATGACAAGTATTGCATGGACTTATTCCATCAAAGTTATTGCAAACATTTCAATAGTTGTGTTCAATAGTTAGGTAAATATTTCAATAGTTATCTAACTCTTTCAGTGCCAATGTCATCATGTCTTTATCACGAAACAAAGTCAACTCTTTGGCAAAGCTAGTCATCTGATATTTTCACATGTATGTATATTGTATAGTACATATATACTTCCACACACAACTTAGCATCTCAAAGCTCTTCCCAGTTCTTGGTTGTATATTTGTGACACAACAAACTAAATTCATTGCCAAACATTTCCATGAATATTCCATGAAACAAACAACGTAAAAACAACATTGCGCATACGTTGTTAAAAGATAACATGTTTATTATTAATTACATGTATATCGTTGACCGGTAATAAAACCATTAATTATTACCACTATTATTCAAACATGTCATCGTCCGCCCCGTTAGCTCAGTGGTTACGCGCCGGGCTCAAGATCACGCGGCGCAAGTGCGACTCTCGGGGTGTGTGCTTGAGCAACGCACGTTAAGGACTGCTCTCCATTCAACGGCACCTAGTGAATGGAATAATTTCCCGGCAACAAGACTTCAACAATCGAAAAACTTCACTCTGCCAATCTCGGTGACCAGCCCTGTGTCAGTGGGTCAATGCCTCTACAAGTATGCGAAACTACCAGGAATAACCTAGCAAGGCTTTGTCAGTCCGAGAATAAAGATTCAAAACCAACCAACCTATATGATATTCAAACAAACAGCGGTAACATGACTTACATTGTCCCGGCCTTTAACGTTTTGTTGCGTGATGTACTTTCAACGTAAATCTGATGTAAAAACACAGCTGTTCAAGATCTGGTGATAGCGTTGTTTTAACATTAACATAAATTAATTCAATGCAAATACGCTCATTCTCTAGCAAGGTCACATAGCCGGAAATAACTCATATCCATCCCATATACTTAGTATCGGCCTCATGCAAACATAGTGAGCTTCTGCCATTGCTCCATATCATCGTCCCATATAAACTGGAACAATTTAGCAGGACAGAAGTTAATAGAAACACGATTTCAAAGTGGTGTCAATTTTTAGTTTAAAATTCCCATCAGTTTTAAACACCCACCCATAAATTGTAGGGTTGGGCCCCTCTGCATGCATGACGCATGCTTACCTCATACTGGGGGTAGCGTGATGGCTCCACTACCACCAGTTCGTGCCGGGGGAGGCCCAGAATGTCGCGAATGTTAGAGCTGTCTTCCGCCCCTGTAACGTCAACATTACTTATGACGGAACTTTAACATTAAAAATGAACAATGACATGAAAGGAAAAATCAATGAAAACAAAAAAAAGCAAAAAAATATTCAGACGAAATTAGAAAGAAATGGAATGAAAACGAACCAACAATAAAACGAAATACTCGGTAGATGGCGCTTCAGAGGCTAAACCCCTGCAAATGTTGGAAAACGTCTGATCGACACTTCAGTTCGGTATTTCTAGCATCACAGAAAAAAATATGTCAACATAGGATGTAGAAAATGGTAGAAGCGACAAAATGCGAACATGCTTGAGACCGGAATAAAAAATAGGATACGGCCGCAACACCTTCAAATATTTAAATATGATAAAGCTTTGGTAGCAAGTTTGCTTTGTTGAACCATAATGTATTACACACAAAAAATATATAACATAATAACTCAAACGTATTCGTTTGAGGACACACGTAAGTGTCGAAAACGTTTGAGTCATTATGTGATATATTTTCTTGTGTGTAATACATTATGTTAAACCCGATAAGGTTATACCCTTACTTTGTTTTGTTTGTATATTCAAAAATGAAAAAAAAAAAACGGAATCGGAAAATAAAACAATAAACGCTTTCTATAAAGATCAGCCGCGGTGCAGTATGAAGAGAGCTGATGGTCGTGAGGGGAACACATCTTGATTTGATGCCTTTAATTCTTTATGAAGAAGAGAAAGGTAGACAAAGGAAACACCACAAAGAATCCTACCTACCGGTGAAGTCATCAAGGAATTGGTTGTTCTTCTTATCCCTGAGGACGATCCTCCGATCTGGGGTGCATGTCTCCCTCTCCTTATCGTAGGATCGGTAAAAACCTGCTCCTTGTGTCAGCTGGAGGTTAATGGCCACAGACATACAGAGATCGTTGATAGTCATGCTCCTGGAGGAATACATGGGAGAGGATGGGGTAAGTAATTTTTGAAACACATAGAAAGGAGTCGACATGTGGCGAGAGCCCTGGATTGACGTTCAATAGGGCGCCGGTTCGACCCGCTCAAAAGCATATGGCTGTGTCTTTGGCAGGACTAACACGTGTTTCTGCAAACGTTAAATCAATGTAAACCAGGATTGATTTACTGGCAGAGTACGGTTTTGAAATCCTGGAAAATTGCTGTGCAGTCTCAATAGCGCTCCTGTGCGGCCGAGTGACAACTGTCTGGCCCACGATGGAAAGGGCGTCGGCTCGACACCAGGTGGCTCTTGTCACTGTCTAGACTAGGCGATGTCAATCTAATCACTGCTTACGTCACTGGTAACGTGCAGACACACAAAGTTCGTTGATAGTCATACTCCTGGAGGTATACATGGTAACATGGGAGAGGTTATCTCATCACTTTCATCACTAAGCAGACAACTTCAACAAGATGTTGTTTGTTTGTCGTATCCAGGCTTACGCCTGGTCATTGAAGATTTAGATTAAGTGGACGGGAAGGCAAGGAAGCCAATCTTCGTGTCCACCTTCAGGCATGACTTTGAGTGTCTTGCCAAAGACACAGCTGCATGCTCTTGAGCGGTGTCGAACCGGCGGCCTTTCGAACGTCGTTCCAGGACTCTCACCACTCGGCAATGCAACCGACAACAAGATGTTGAGAAGCTAAAACGAAGACCTTTACCTCGGTAACTTCACAAGATCGAACCTCTCCTTCATCTTCGCTGAGATGATCTGACGAGTTTCCTTCTGTACTGATGCAATGTGATTGGTCCATTCGTCTATGAAAGCTACGTCATAGGTGTCTTGCAGAGTTGCCTGTTCTAAATTAACAAATTGATTAGGATTTACGAACTCATCGGTTTCACTGGAATATCCCACACAATGCCAAATATCTAGTTTTATCCCACTATTAAAAAGCAATGTTGCAAATTTTGAAAAATTCTGAACCATTTATTACTGTGCAGTGTGCACTTAAAGTGTTTTTTTTTTCAGGTAATGATATGCTTCTTTTTCATGCCTCCACATGCTGTATATTGTGATGATGGTGGCTATCCCTAGTCCTAGAGGATGATGGACAGGATGGTCTTCGCAATAAAAACGCTAACGGTGAGTTGTGTAGTTTGTAGGGTGACACGCATACAATCACATTTACACAGATGCCTCATCTGCAGCACAGTTTATTGTTACCACGTTGGTAATTTTCTAAGGTCGCTTCCAGTTCTTTCTTAGCCTTTAGTTCCTGTCGACTATTCAACTGTGCCGGGAACTGCATAAGTTCCGCATCCACCTCTTGGACCAACAAGGTGAGTTCCTTCTGCAATGTGGAGCAACTTTACGTTAGCAATGACAAACTACAATTTGAAAAGATTCATGTTTCGAGGTGAGCTCAGGAAACAGGATTTGCAAGTCAGTAATTTATCTAGAAGCTACGATAAAAAATAAGTTGGCAGTATGAATAGAGTGTCCGCCTCTGGGCCAGTGGACGTGGGTGCAAAATCTTAGTCGGGGGATACAGAAGATCTCATAAAAATCACTTTACATCATATCCACTTTTCCCTCATCTTTGAGAGAATGAATCGAGGCCAATAATGAACGTACTCGGCTGTGCCTCAATGGGGTCTGCTACTATTCGGTGAGTCCGATTCGATGAGTTCCTAACCCCTAACCCTTAACCTTAACTCCTAACTCCTAACCCTAAAACGGCAATGATAATTAGGCTACGGTACCCGATAATTTAAAACAAAATTCAAAAAATCACCGAATAGGGATTCGGACACCGAATTGGACTCACCGAATCGGACTCACCGAAACGGGCCATTCCGGCCTCAATGAGACTGAAAAATTGTCTGCTGTGTGAAGTCCTTAAGGTAAAACATATCTGAGGTGGATAGTTCCAATGGAGTGCGGGCATGGACAATCTGGAGATGGTAGAAGAGCCGCCTGGCTCCAGATTAAACAAACGAGTTTATGTCGGAGCATTGTTAATGGCGTCTTCGTCGAATCTAATGTTGCTCTATAAATAATGTTTCCACAATTTCACTCACCAGTCGTCTAATTACCGCCTTCGATTGTCTGAGCTTGTATGACGACATAAAAAAGAAACAAAGATAGGCGCATAGAGACTTAGGGTCGGCCTCACTCAGGTCGGCCGAGCCCATCGGGTTGGAAGCCCGAAGCATCTTTCCAATGACGCTCAATGCGAGGTTTATCGTCCACCTGAATGGACAAAGGTTTATTAGTCCTCTAACTGTGCATCTGCATTAGTTGTTGAAAAGCGTTTTTTTGCATCATGAAAGGTGAAAACAATCGACCCATAGGGCCTAGAACAAACGTGATATATGGATACGAAGATGCTTGACAGTCATTCTCATAAACAGTTGAAACATTAATGAAAAATACGTGAAATTACTTTTACGTTGAAAAACTTCTCTTGCAGCTTAATCCAGGTTATGTTAAGTGCTCATGGAGATGTAGACAGATTCACTGACACAACCAGTTTGATGGCAGTCAACACATATACGTATACATGAACATGACGTCAGTTAGAGTTAAATGTTGTTTTTTACAAAGCACAATAGAAAGTGAAAACGTGATTTCAGCTGAACCAATACCATCAAAGCTTACATTGTTTCGATCATTGCCACAATTCACAAGATTTCTTCGACATTAATTAACCAAACAACCAATACATAATTTATGAAATAAAGTTAAAATTACTGAAACTGAAGGCTGATATGGGACAACAGACACCAGCTTCAAAATCAGCGGAATTAGGTTTGTTCCAAAATCTGTGTACACCAGTGTCAGTCAAAACAGATGAATAAAGCGTCGTAGAAAGCTTTCCTTCAGAAAAACTATGACTTTGATCCATGCGTGATCACCATGGCGACCAACGATGCCAGTTCAGGGCAGTGCACAATGTTGGGACAACTATACAAGGAATACCTGTCGTTGAGCATCACTTCTGTCGTGAAGGTTCCTGGGATGAATGAGTTGACCAATCCACACAAGGCTCTGCTGTCCACCAGGTCGTCCAAGCTGAACACTGTAAACTTGTGTCCTTCCGATACCCTCTGCAGGAAGTATAAAGCTTCACATTAATAACGGAAGCTATGACCGCATAGTGAAGCACCTTGTTTGTTGTTGAATATGGGATATCAATTCAATTCATCTTTCAAACAGAGTCGCAATGATAATTTTAGGGTCGTTAAACAAGTGAAAGTGGGACTACATTGGGTAGTTTACACTCCAAACCGCCCACCAAGAGACGACATAGGAAAGTATTTTCTGAAATGGGGCAGCACAATAGAACAGTTTGGAAAGCCCTGCAGTAGGCCTATATACCATTGGTTCAAAACCAGGCTGTGGCCCTTGTTTAAAATGTGAAGAGTGCACAATTTTCTCCTTACAATAATGTAAGCAGCACATGGCTGAAGGTTGTCACGTCACACAAATACGAAAAAGATGAGAAAATGGTTATTCGAGCGAGCCCTGAACTCAGGACCCCTTGTTTATAAAAACTAGGCATCACACTACTGATTGAAAATAATTTTAAAAGCAAACAAAACAATTTAAAAATTTTGAAAAACTCTAAACCGACTTGTGGACATTTTATTAACACTACCAGGTCCAAATAACATCCAACAGAGAAAACTCTTAACGCTCAGTACAGAACAAGCACGTCATTTTTTAAATGCTCGTATCACTTATTGCGTCACAATGGAATACGCGTGGTTACAGTACAATCCGTCCATTGTTGACACCGCTTCAAACCATACAGCGGAGGGCAGATATAGGTGATGTACACAATAGTTTGGATCGTATTAAAGCGTCTTTCTACCTCGAAACGCGACACCATGGCACAATGGTTTAAATCGCTTCTCCATTGTTTGTCTTGCTATTCGTGCCTTTGTTGTCGAACGACTTTGTGAAAGCGATATATTCCACATTAGGTGGCTATACTACTAAGTTTTGAGCACATCCAAAACAACAAATGATGTAAATAGAAAGTCAACTTTTCATTAACAAGCAATGACAAAATTAAAGCAAGAAAACAAAAAGTATATGCATGCAAAACATAAAGTTCTTTCTGAAGTCTCACAACCTGTTAGCCCATGGCAGCCCTGCTAGATCAACATGAATTGGTCGTGGTGGTGACTCGCGCTACCACAGCGAGGACCATGCAGAAGATAAGATGGTTTCATCATCAGTGGCTGATCCTATGACGTTTGAATGTAAAAACCCTGATCAGGCTGAAGCTATTCAGCTTATGGGATTGATTGGAAAGATCTTTTCTTCGGTTTGACACGGTTTCAAAAATTTCACCCACCTGCAGTTGAGAGTTGATCATATCAATGATGCATTCATCAGGGGATGGGTAACTATACCAGCCTCCACGGGGTAAATGGGGTTTAACCGACTTCATGTCGTCAGCACCCGGATACTGGTCGTAGCCTGGAAACATAGTGTGCGTCACCAAAGGTCACCAATGTACCTATATCGTGAATGGAAGATTAAAAGTGAAGACTTGACTTGCAGCTCATTCTTGCTCAATGATCAGGGGCCCACAGCGATGACGCGAGAAACATGGCAGAGTTAGCTTTCTATTGCCTTGACAAAAGTTTGTTTCTGGTGTTATGTTAGATTCTTAATGCCGCATGCGAACGGCGACGCAATGTCCCAGCTGAGCTACAAATAAGTTTGTAAGAGTGCAGTGTGGTTGACTGGGTGATGATACTAAATATATATGTCTTGTCGCTATTATTATGTAGCCTACTGGCGTGCGAGTTACTATATATGTGATTGGTACGGCTGATAAAGTAAAACAAAAAACTGAGAAACTGCTTTAACAAACGAATCTTCGGTATTCAATGAGGATCTATGGAATGTGTTTGAATGAAGCTCTTGACAAGCACATACTTGGCTATCACAAATGAGCCTTTGTCTGCGATTGAAGAAATTACAATACTTATCAATGAGGCGCACTTACTCGGATCCGGGGAAGAGGATGAAACGTCCTCTACAACTTGCGCGGAAGAACCAAATCCGGACATCATGGAGTCCGATGTCCTCGTCACTCTTTTCTTCTTCTTTTGCTTTGGTGGTGGCTCTGGTGTCCACTGGAAGAGTTAAATTGGCAGTTTATGAACATAGTTTTCCATTATTCATATTAAGTGGTGGAAATCACGATGTGATAAAACCGTTGTTATGGCAATGAAAAGACAAATAGAATATGTTCTGTAATGGTGATACTGCCAATTTGCATTTATCAAATCCTCATGTAATGCTATGGTGTTAAGTTTCATTATTACTAAATCACACCAGCATACCAATTAACAGAGAAAGGTCGTAAATCCTTGTAAGTCAAAGGTCGCGTTCATTACTACCAGGTTACATGATTACGTGAGAAACAAACATGTAGAAACAGCAGTGTTCCTGCGCATAAGTAACAAAGTGAAAGCTGAAGCCTTCCAACTTTCTAGTTTTTCGATATTCGAAAGAATGATAATACGCTAAACGTAAATCTGAATGGATGAAAACAATTTGACAATGCGAGTTTGGAATACGGCAGTGACAGGAAAAACGAGAAAAAGAAGACCAAAGAAAACCTGGGATGACACCGAGAAAGTTGACAAAAAAAACAACAGAAAATTGAAAGTGCCAACGATAGAGATGGAGGAGTCGCTGCAGACAACTGGATGACCCTGATGTTTCAGGATAAAGACCAGGCCGCTTTGAAGCAAAATGGATGATTAATGATGATGACTACACGAATCCGTCAGTTTTGGACACAACAGAAGAACTGATTATCACACTGGTTGAGAAACTATTGCACTTTCTTTTAATAAAACTTCCGCCACTAAAAAGGTAGCATCGTGAAACCTCAGAAGCTATTGCTGCAAAAACATTGTACAGTTTTAAAACTGTCACAAAATTAATTTTCCAAACAGCTTGAGCAATAGCACTGGTTGATTTTATGTTGTGAACAGTCTCATTCAATTTTAAGATAAAAGATAACCACATTCTACCAAAACAAGGGTTTAGGACTTGAATCTCAAAACATTAATGATTCGTCCAGACAGCATTTGTTTAGCTAAATTTAGTCCGCTACAAACCTCCCACCTACTGATGTTGTGGTTTTTATATCTATGTTGTTTATTTATTTGCGCATTCAAGACTCTTAAGAAGCACTTCAAAATGCTTCTGTTTGCAAAGTCTTGCATGGTCTACAGCCCGCTCGCTACTTTACCTAGGCATTACGAGCCAAGCAGAAGTTCGATTTGCCAACTCTCACTTATGAAAAGTGCAATAAGGCAACCACAGCTTCTTAGCTGTCATTCTCAGAATTGACTGTTTTTGCATGAAACTAAAGAGAACTTAACGTATAAAACTCCTCAAAACGTTGCTCACAGATAACTCGAGTTCGGCTTATCAGCTACGTGCATAAGGCTTAAAAGCATAATTTTTTAGAACCAGGGCTGAGAGTGAGGATTTTGGCATTGTCCGGAGTCGGCCAGTTATAACTGAAATGTCGGAGTCGTATATTTTCACCCCATTCCACAGCCCTGCTTAAAGCTGGGCAAATGTTATCATAGAAATTGTTAAGATTAAAATCTTCAATCAGTTTGATAACATGGAGTACCCGGAATGGGATCCCAGATAGCATCTTGTCATCATCCAACTGAAGAAATTCCATCCGTTCCCATGTGAACCAAATATCATGGGCGACCAACCGCCAGAGAAGATCGAACACCTGAGATGGAAAAATAATAAGACAAAGATAAATAACATGATGCGCTCTACTGGTGCAGTGGCCGAGTGGTTAGCGCATTGGGCTCGCAGTCGAGAGCCTGCATGTTCGACTCCAGTCACCCGCACTTGCTGTTGTTTCTCTGGGCAAGAAACTTTACGATAATTGCCTCTACCCAGTGATCGATTTCGAGTAATGGGTAGTACCAAATTTAAGTCATAACTCATAAGTAGAGTAGACAACCGAAAACAGACATTGCCGTCGGCTGCAGCGTGAGTCAGGTGTACGTCGGAAGGCGTACACCGATGCATAGCGCTCAAGTCCGCTTTCCCGCAATGCAGGATAAAGATATAACAAACAAACAAACAAATCAAGCTAAACTATCACACGATGTATAAAGTGACAATCTCCTTTTATATTCTGATTATGCTGAAAATTGAATGAGGCTGTTTACTTGGCATTTAGTTAAATAACATGATACGTTCTACTGGTGCAAATGTCACTTTATATCATACATTGTGTGATAGTTTAGTTTAATTTGCACCAGCAGAACGCATCATGTTATTTAACTAAATGCCTGGTGAACAGCCTCATTCAATTTTAAGATAAAAGATACCCAGTAACCACATTCTATCAAAACAAGGGTTTAGGACTTCAATCTCAAAACAGTAGTAGTCATTTGTCAAGACAGCATTTGTTTAGCTAAATTGAGTCAGCTACAAACCTCCCACCTACTGATGACAAACAAAAATGATAAAGTGACAAGTAATGAAACAATGACTTCCCTTAAAACATGGCTTATGATTTGAATCTCAAGAGATAAGCAGCAATTTAACATATTCATCTTAAAATACAGCACTGCAGTTAGCTGTAAACCCACTGAGTTCTAGAAGAAAATGTTTCAACATACCTGTTGGTAAAGAGTTTGCTTCATTTTACCACAGACACATATAAGTAACCAACAACACACAATTTCTTTAAAAATGTTTTAGCTCAAGCGCAGGAATGGGCAACCGGTGCTTTTGCAACACATGACACTCACATGATCTGCTGCTTTCATAGCAACCAATCGACAGTCGATCTTAACCTCATCTGGTAAAACTTCAGACTTCTTTAGTTCAGTCACCATCCATTCTACTCGAGTGGCTTTCTGTGCTTGGGTCAAACCATCAAAGGACTGAAGCTTCTTCAAATTTTTTCCAGTTAAACCTAAAGTCACGTGTAAGTTTGTCATCACGTCAGATAATTATTACATAATATTAAAAGATTTTGATTTTAATATTGTGTAACCATCTATTTAAAATAGAATTTTTATGCATATTGATAATATCGGAGTTTGCTTTATTTGTTCGTTTTACGTATTTTTTAAATTTTCTTTTTTACATGTGCTAGCTGAAGATGCTATTACTATAGCGAAATCAATTCTTAATAAATTACACTAAGAGGTTAGATTGTTGTACAAATGCCAGCATTTGATGAATGCAAAATAGCAGATAATTAAAAGTTAATTTATTCACTTTTTTGTCAGCAGCAAAAGAATTACCACAGATAAAAACCGATTTAGATTGAGAGAGAATTATATAATAATTATCTCTAAATCTTTGAAGTCTTTACAAAAAGTCAGTTGTATAAAATTTGTTTCATACAACAGTCAAAGCAACAACTAAACAAGTTCACTCACTGTGCAGCATCTGCTGTACATGGCAACCTTTGGTAAGATCCATCAGAACATTATTCAGCAATGTATCATAAGGGCCAAGACGTAGGTTAACCCAAGCCGTAAAGCCATTTATTCTCGTTCGTAAAGACATTTTAAGGCAATGGCTGACCCTTTGCAACCAACTACCAAGCTATTAAAAAATAATTTAAATGAAAAGTTTAATAAAAAATGTAGCTATTTGGTATGATGCGAACTATTTTAAGTATCATCACATTCAAAGTAACAGTTATTTGGCAAAGCAATGTGATGGTCAGTGTGAAGGTCCTGAAAATACAAAAGTTAGGCTACAAGGGTTGACAAATGAATATTAAAATATTTGCTACATTCCATGGTAAAGAATCAGTTTTAATTAAGCTTACTTAATACGATATCTACAGTAGAAAATCATGCATTAGTTATGTGCCTAAAATGATCACTTTTAAATAACTTGAATTTGTTATAGCATAAGTTCTTGACTTACATCTGGTAATATATTTAATGGAAAAATAAAGTAACTTTCAGAATGCTTAAACTCAGTCCAAAAATTACAGTTACTTTTGGACCAATGTAACACCTGAACTGCTACACCAGTAACAAATGTCCCAACTTATTAATTGAATCTTTATCGTCGGACTGAGAAAGCTTTTTTGAGAGCTTAAACCTGGCAGTTTCACACACTTGTAAAGGCTTTGAACCACTGATGCAGGCCTGGTCACCGACATTGACGCTATCATTTCTTGAAGTGTTGTCTGCAAATTATTCCATCCATTAGATGCCAGAGAGCAGTTCTTAAAATGCGTTGCTCAAGTGCACACAACAAGAATCAAATCAGTGCGGCTTGATCTTGAAGTTTCTTTGTTTATGAATTCAGGTACTCAACCAACTGAGCTATCAGAGTGGACTTATAGGTTAACAAACAGGATAGCAGTGATATACAAATGGTAAAACTATTAGACCATACATTTTATTATGTTTAAAGTTTTAAAAGTGGCAGCAAATTTAAACAAAACATTTTACTGTATTGCTCATGATAGTCTAGCACAGGGGTGTCCAAGTGTTTATTATATATATTATAGTGGGTCACATTGTCACTTGAAATAATTCAATGGGCCGCAGAACCTATTGAATTTCAAGAAAAATAGGTATATACATAAAGAAGCAATTAAAAACCGTTAATTTCATCTTTGAAAATAGGAACAAATAACACTAGGGTCCCCAAGTACTAAACGCGTGTTTTAATTCTTCGAGTCTTATAGTTATATATAATAACAATAATAATCGTGTTTTTATTTGCGCCCATTGCGATAACATACAACACACTGCGATCACAGATGTGATACAACAGACGACAGGAAGCAGCGAAGTGACATATATTATTATATATATATAGTCTTTGAGTCAGCTGCTCCCCTTATTTTGGCTTGCCATTAAGTGTCTTTACCGAAACACAGCCGCGTGCTCTAGAGCGGTGTCGAACCCACATCCTTTTGAACGTCGCACAGACGTTCTCACCACTCGGCTACGCAGCCGACGTCCTGTTGTTGTATAGTATAATCCTGTTGCTCCCATACTACACTATTACTACGCCCCTAAAAGCTGACTGGTACCATTTAATTAGGCTAAGATTCAAAGTTCAAAATACTACTTGGAGTGAAAATGACTAGCGGGTAGGGATGCCCAAAGTAGAATAATTGCCTATTCTAGAATTTATTTTCAGATCTAGAATTTCGAATCCTATTCTAGAATCCTCGGCGTAAATTTTTAACCTTTTTATTTTATTGAGAAAATACACATAACGGCATGAAAAAGAAGCTTTACAAAGCCATCATTTTAACAAGTTCTCAATCGTTCACAACAGTGATGAATTGCAATGTAGAACGTTTATCTCCTCCAGATGACACAAGCCCGCACACACACGTAAGGGACCTCTGTTAATTACATGCAGAAACGGATTGGCATGCACGACGCACGTGACTTGCAGGCGTTTTGCGGATCAGCGGAGCATTTTTTCAAATTTTTTTTTTCCCTTTCTCCGTATTATTTCCGAATCCAATTACCCGATAAAAAAGCGGTTTTTAGATTCGATTCTGGATAAATTCGAATCTTAAGAATTCGAGATACTACTTTGGGCATCCCTACTAGGGGGCCACACAAAAATCTCAGGCGGGTCACACTGTGGCCTGCGGGCCGCAGGTTAGACATCCCTGGTCTAGCATCAATAATTTAAAATCAAAACACACTTAGCTTTTGATTAAAAAACTACGGTAACACAACGTATATACCGTAAATCATAAGCAAAACTGAACAAAGCTGCAAAGCCTTTTCAATCATAGAAAAAATTTGGATTTTAAAGTAACATGATAGTTTATAGTAGAATACGGTATAACTTTAAAAGTATTTTTTTAAAGAAAAATTATCTCAACTCAAACTGCTGTAATATAAGAGCAAGGACCTTGCTTGCTAGACTGACTAATACCATTGATTTACAGTAAAATATTAAATATCTATTTTGTATATAAATAATTACATCAGACTGCACACTTTATCATCTATTAATGCCCTCACACTTACCTAACTTGAGATGGAAATGCTTATCTTGCAGCACTTGATGTTGATAGCATCAGCCATGATAGCTTAGTTGGTTAGCGCGTGACTTCGTGAACGAAGAAGCTTCAAGATCAAGTGGCGCTGGTTCGAGTCTTGGGATGTGCGCTTGAGCAACACATTCTGAAGATTGCTGTTCAATTAGCGGCACTTAATAGATGGGATAATTCCCAGCCAACAACATTTCAACAATCGGAAACTTCACTCTGTCAATCTAGATAACCGGTCCTGAGTCAAAAGCCTCTACAAGTATATAAAACTACCAGGAGTAACCTATCAAGGCTTTCTCAGTCTGAGGATAAAGATTCAAAACCAAAACCAACACAAACTAAAGGCAGTCCCCTAGGAGAAACTGATGTCAATGCCACCACCTCATAAACAAAAATAAGATAATGATTGTCATAACATTTTCTGGTTTACTTGTGATGATAACTGGGATTAACAAATCCAATTAAACTTTTGTCTTCTACTACATCCTGGCAAATGACAACATTGTTACACCTTTTGCAATTTCAAACAAGCACAAGCTGACAAGCAGGCTGGATTTGGAATCTAGTGAAAGTGAAAACAAAACATTTATCGCTATCGGGAAAGCCCCTTTATAGCTTCTGAGGTACTTGCAAATTAAAATACAAATGTTAAGGGAGTTTTTCTCCTAGTCGATTAAAATATTATTTATTTGCAGTGAGGCAAGTTTACACTTACGAAAAAAGAGATATAAAATAAAAAAAGTAAAGTTGATTAAGTGCAATTAAATACAAGTCAGTGTTCATGGTTCAACTTGAGGAATGTTTTATTTTACAGGAACATATAGGCTACAACGGATTATTTTATCGAGAGTGTTTTTTTGTGTTGGTAAAGTGTTCATCGTCAGCCCAATTGGTGATATATCAAAATTAAAAATACGTCGTCCTGATGCATGACTATTTTTTTTTAGTAATTCATATGAAACATACCATTTGTTTGAAGCAGCCTGTGGGTAGCATACCGGTTTTTTATATTAAAACAAATTAGCCGAGAGACAAAAATAAATAGCCTGTCTGGATGCACGCTGATCCAAAGCTGCAGTGTTAAAGGTTCATTTAAACTAAATCACTCTTTGTGCACTGCATTCATAACCTGCGCACGCAACGGCCAAGCCTGCGTCAACTGCTTGCACACGCAGATGAACAAACAACGCAAGACCTGAACTTAACAGCAAAAGTCGGGTCTTCTTCTGGCATTGTCGTACTTGATCCCAAGCATTAGGCTAACTGCCTTTTGTATGAAAAGTTTCCAAGTCTCTCGGTTGTTGCTGTGTGCATTAGGTCTAGTCTATGTTGGTGTTGGTTTTGTCGGTTTGTTGGTTTATGTAGGTTAATCTTTGTCTGCCTTGGGCACGCTTCTCTTCAACTGGTCGGCAGCCGTGGCCGAGTGGTTAGCGCGTTGGGCTCGCAGTCGATAGCCTGCATGTTCGACTCCAGCCACCCGCACTTGCTGTTGTTTCTCTGGGCAAGAAACTTAACGATAATTGCCTCTACCTAGTGATCGATTTCGAGTAATGGGTAGTACCAAATTTAAGTCATAAGTAAAGTAGACAACCGGAAACAGTTGCAGTCGGCTGCAGCGTGGGTCAGGTGTATGTCGGAAGGCGTACACCGATGCATAGCGCTCAAGTCCGCTTTCCCGCAATGCAGGATAAAGATAAACAAACAAACAAACAAACTTTGTTTGTGAGAGAGAGGTTTGGGGGTTTGGTTTTGAATCTTTATCCTCGGACTGACAAAGCCTTGATAGGTTATTCCTCGTAGTTTCGCACTTGTAGAGGCGTTTGACGCAGGGCTGGTTACCGAGATTGACAGAGAGAAGTTTCCGATTATTGAAATGTTGTTGTTGGAATTATCCTACCCACTAGGTGCCGCTGAATTAAAAGAAGTTGTTAAAATGCGTTGCTCAAGCCGACTCCCCGAGAGTCGAACCAGCGCCATTTGATCTTGAAGCTTCTTCGTTCACGAAGTCATGCGCTAACCAATGTTCTAATTTTCCTTTTCGCAGCACGTGTCCTAGAAGCTGAAGTTGTTTTTCTTTGATATCTTTTTGTAGATTCTTTGTTTGTTTAACTTGATTTAAAACACTTTGGTTGTTTTTTGGCATTCCATTCAATCTTCTGCAATTTTTGGAATGCCCACACTTCAAACACACTTGTTCTTTTGGTCATTCTTTTGTTGATTGTCCAAGTTTTTGAATTATATTTGAAAATTAGATAAATGCAACCCAACACTTTAATACCGTACTCTGTATCTAGTTGAGAAAGATATGTATAGCGTATAGGCTACATAATATTGATTTCATTTGCTGAAAAGCAGCTTTTGCTTGAGCAATCGGCTATATATTAAACTCCATATTATGCTTGCGCTTATTGTTGTTGTCTCAAGATATGCAAAACTTTTTACTTACTTTATAGTTACCGTACCGTCAACAAGGCTACATTGAACACTTTTTGCACTTATTTGCTTGTATTTTCACGCGTTTTTACGTTAGAAAGCTCAGATTTAGCCAAAATTGGGGCTGTGTGTAGACGCTCAAGGAGGTGTAAGCAATTTTTAAACAAGTAAAAATTTGAGGCTTTTTCCGCCAAATTTGTGGGTGTTCAAAGTTAGGGTTGGGGTATTTGAACACTCACTTATTATGCATATTTTAGGCCCTAATTGAGCAATTTGTTTAATCTTGTATGTCACGTAGCATTATTTTGAACAAGTTTTGCCATTTAAAAAAGTTCCATGATGAAATAACTGCTAAAAAAGTCAATAACAAGCCCTCTACCCCCCTCCCCAGAAAAATTTCTCCAGGACGCGTCTCGTAATATTGATGAATATTATAGGCTACTGCCCTGGATGATGATGCAAAACTGCACGTAACGTAATCATGAAGCAATAATTACTACTTTTCTTGCAAGGTTTAATAAATCACGGGGCAAGTGGTATTAAATTTAATCACGTGAAAAAGCAGTTGTATACAGCGATCAAAACATCAGCCCAGTCAATGGTAGGCCTAATGTACAAAATGTAAAAAGGGTGAACTGAAATGACAACAAACACAACAGTTCATGCCATGTGCATGGGAAACATGGCGCAAACGAACAACCTCAATACAGCAACATATTAGGGCTACTTTGAACATCACTAAATCACAGTGGTGTAGCCCAAAGAAAACGTGCGGGCTACTTTGAACACTGTGAAACCTAAACTAAAAAGGTGATGGTATCTAGATCTTTCGTAATTACGAGCGATATCCTCAACTTAAATCCAGTTTTCAATTATCCTCGACATGCTAATAAAATTGAAACCTTTTTCTAAAAAAACTGGGTCAAAAGCTCTTTTACTTTCCAAGATCGGCATAAAAGTTTCCAGCCTACTTAAAACTGTTATCTGGGGGCAAAAAATTTAAATTTTCAGAAAATACTCTCAAAACAGTTTTTACTGTCAACATTACAATTATGTTGCCATTTTCGGAAAGGACAATTCATAACGATCATTTGATGAAGTTTTCCGCGCAATGCAATTTAAAGTGTGCCTTTTACAGGCTTTAATAGGCCTACAATGAGTAGTCGGATTTTTAAATTAGTGTTCAAAGTTAGACTACTGTTCAAAGTAGCCCTGGCTGACGGATATTCAATTTATTGGATTTTGACAAACGGAAATTTCACTTTCGTTTTTCTTTGTGATTACCATTGTCGGGTGGCGGTATAGCGGGTAGCAGGTAGCGGGTAGCAGTAGCGGGTAGCTGGTAGCCTACTATTATTTACTGTATCAATTTTCCTGATTCGCAAATCAACAAGGTCACATAAAAACGCTTCAGTTGCTGCCTTCTCGTGTTGTCGCAAAATGAGGGCACCCGTCAACTAGCCACTCCCTGCGGTGACATCATCAATGGAGACTATAGGCCTTCCATTGATAATGAAATCGGGAAGCGGCTAATTGAATGGTGCCCAGCGACAACACGAGAGACGAAAAAAGCACTGAGGCCTTTTTATGTGATTTTATTGATTTGCTAATCAGGCTAATCCAGTGGTTCTCAACGTGGGCGGTACCGCCCCCCAGGGGGCGTTTTTGATTTTGCAGGGGGGCGGTATGATTACTTCGGATTAAGGGGGCGTTTTGATTACTAGGGTGCATTTTGGTTTAACCCATCTACCGCCCAGCGTAACGATTTTGTCAAAGAGCACGTATCTACGTGGTAGCATTTCCTACCTTATACCTGGTGGAAAAGGAATTCATGTTGTTCTGCTACATACCAAACAGCGAATCCCACTTGACATATCCATAAGAGGTGATCTTCGAATGTTTCTCACTGGCTTTACACCGGATGTGAAGAAACTGACACCTTCTCACCAAGCCCAAGGTTCACACTGACTACCAATAGGCCTATACTATTTTCATGCTCGCAAATATATATTGCTTTTCATCAAATATAATTATATCGCTCTGCTTGTCTTTTTGCTTGGCATTGAGCACTTTTTGTAGAATAAATAATATTTATTGTTTTATATTCGCTTTTCATAATTAATCGTTTTTGTTGGGGGGCGGTAAAATTTTGCCAGTTTATGAAGGGGGCTTTGGGCCAAAAAAGGTTGAGAAACACTGGGCTAATCGATGCAGTGAATAATAATAGGTTTCCCGACTTTTTCTGTCAAATTCAAGTCTTTATTGCTTCCTTTTTGTTCATTTGCCGTGCATGTGCAGGTCGGACATGTATAGACTAGGCTGCCTATATATGTAGCAACACAGCCTAGCCTATATAAGTGAAGGCTGCATTTAAAGCGTGTAACTTCCGTGCCTATAGTCTCTGGGAGGCTAAAAGCACGGCTGTACCCAGTGGCGTACGCAGGATTTTGTCAAGGGGGGGGGCCATTGACAGTAAGCGTATAGCCATAAATTTGTAAAGGGAGGGGTTTGACAACGGCGGAAGAAGCCCGACAGCGTTTTTGCCTGAGAGGACACCCAGCGGCGGGGGGTCAGGGGGGCCTCCCCCAGAAAATTTTGAAAATTACTTTGAATTTGGTGCATTCTGAGAGCATTTTCAACAAAAATGTGGGTATGAATATTCCTGTAAAATGGTGCTGTCAGGTGGCATAGCAAAAGAATAAGATCATGTTTTCTTCGGCATTTTTCGGAAATAAAGCTAAGTCTCTATGTTTTCTTGTTGCTAATTCCTGGCTGAGATGTTTGAATGTTAAGCATCATTCCCAAGCATAAAGAGACTGAAGGCATGATTTTCAATATCGTGATGTCACACGCGTGCCAAAGGGGGGTTGTAACCCCCAAACCCTCCCTGGCTACGCCACTGGCCATTGATATCCCAGACGTCTTCATGATATCCCAGTATGGTTTTAGTTTAGACTTTATCCATTTTTTTCTCACAATAATAGGCTTACAGAACACTATGCCACATTGGCATACCTGGGGTGGGGTTGGTGGATTGGGCCATGTATTTCGTATTAGCTTAGTCTATAGAACAACATTGTTAATTGCTCTGACAGTGCAATCCAAAACATATTAAATGCCTTAATCTACGTTGTTAACTACTAACACATTTTTAAGGGGGGAGGGGCCATGGCCCAATGCCCCCCCCCCTGCGTACGCTAGTGGCTGTACCATATGCAGTGCGGTATCATATGTAGTTTGAAACCGGTTTCTTAAATCCTGTTAGTCCCTTTTTGATTGTTACATTACAATACGAATACGACGTCAAAACAAACACAAATTCATGCAACATCAAAATAAGGAAGTGGAAAAACGTAAACATTGATAAGAGCTGATGACCGAACGCCATATTGTTTTTATCACGACTAAGACCAATTAGCTTAGAAACGTGCTTGTCGTCAGGAGGGTTTTTGGTGTTTTATTTATTCTAACAACCGAGGTTGTTAACAACGATGATAGGACTCTGCAGCTCTACGAACATAAAATATACGGTCTAACGTCAGGACGATGAAATGCAAAAGCTTGTCTTCACGATATTATGTTACGTAGAGAAGAAAGAAATTACATCTCAAAATTACAAGTGTTTTGCATACCTAATATAGGCTATAAATGTTGCTACTTGAAGTAGTGCAACTAGTAGCCTAACCATTTGTCTTTCCCAGCAATGTACAGCCGACCAAGACCAGGGCCGTTGAGAGGACAAAAGTCAGTTGTCAAGAAGTGCCTGGTTTGTTTCTAAATTATGTCTTTGAGGGCTGGGATCATTAATTGCTTTCTGCTCCAAATCATCTTTTCAAGAGTCTTTCATGGAATTCAGACCTATCACAACAATAGTTATCCAACTTTACTCATCAATGGATAAGAGACTGAACAAGAATGCTTGAATTACGTCACAGAACAATGCGAACGACTAAAGCAGGAAGCACTGGAAGCGTTCGATCACATTTATTTTGCGGAAGACGGTCTCGCGGAAAGACCTTATGCTTAAAGTGTAATAAACGGTTTTAGAGTTTCCTGTAGGCTACTGATACGCCTAGCAAGCTATAAAATGTTTCAGTTGGCCTCATACATACAACTCAGCGGTCATATGTGGCCTTCAGATCCATAGATTTACTTTGTAAGAGCAAGTCATTTTTCATAAAGACAGAGTAGCCTATATATGCCGCATGCAATCTTTGTGCGGTTGCTTGTCTAGATGTAGCCTACAGCCCAAACTTTGCTGACAGAAAGATTGAGTTTTTATCTGTCGTAGCCTATGTCAAAAGTATTTTCGATGTCTTCCTACTGTTAAAATGAGACTACTGCAATTGGTTTAGTGCAGCAATGAACAGATTGTGAGATGGCAAATGACGACTGAAGCAAAGCAGGTAACAGAGCAAGTTGTTAACATATCTTCATGAAAGATGATGATTTGTATTGCAAAGTAGCCTATATCTTGAGCTATTCCACTAATTTCCAAAGCAGCGATATGTCACAATGATGCAGCGCAAGAAGAGGCAAAGCTCTTCAAAAAAATGAGAAATATGTTTGAAATCTATTTCGAAAATTACATAATTAACCTCTGTCTAAGTTTTATGTGAAATTTTCTTCTTTGACCTAAAATACTGTACAAGCACAGAGAAGGCTCAAGGGCTCAAGTTGCAGTATTAATTGTCAGGGGTTTTACTCAATAGGCCACTATCAGGTACGCCCCTTAGTTTTGAGTAGGCTATCCATTAATCAAACAAAAAGATAAGACGTTGAATCAATGTAGAAAATAACTGATTTATTGTAGAATTGCTTTCATATCCCCATGTCTTTATGGCTCCACATCAATAAACCAACTCCCGCTTAGCCTCTTTACTTCCCCTTCAACTACGTCACCCGTCATCGTAGGTGAATGTCCCAACACCAGCATGTTGCCAAACGGAAGCTCACTTCGGTGCGGCGCATGCTAATTGCTAATACGCTCAATATTTGGTCAGCTGATGTTGGTCTGACTTGAGTGACTTACCTTTTAGATGGGAAATTCAAGATAAAACAATTTCTGAAAATAACATACAGTATTTTAATTATTATCATTTTTAAGTCATATTCATGAGTTAATATATGTTTAGTCATTAATTGTTATAATTACATTTTAAATAGTTTGAGTTAGAAGTTTTTAGTAAATTTTCTACCTAGCCAATATTGAATGGCGATATGTGTTGGTTTGGTTTGGTTTGAATCTTTACCCTCGGACTGACAAAGCCTTCATAAGTTATCCTTGATAGTTTCGTAAACTTGTGGAGGCTCTTGACGAAGGGCCGGTAACCGAGATTGACGGAGTGAAGTTTTCCGATTGTTGAAGTGTTGTTGCCGGGGAATTATTCCATTTATTAGATGCCGCTGAATTTGCAGTCATTGCAGACTGCAGTCATTGTCACCATTCTTTAATTCTTGCTTTGAACTTTGTTTGGTAATTTAGGAAGAAAAAGGAGTAATAGCAAGGGTGGGAATCGAACCCACGTCATCGAAACGACTACTTCCCTAACCCTCAAACACTTTGGACACGGTGTCGCCGACGAAACGTTTACTTAATATACTTAAGAGTGCAATCAGCTGATTTAAATCTTTCCTTCTGATTGGCTTCAAGCTGTGACCACAGATTACAAATACGCTGACCGTCAAGACCGGAGGTCAAAAGTTGATGCAGCTACCATCCTACCAAGCAGGGCTATAACTTCGTCAGTTCCCCGGTGCAAATATCCATCATGGGAGTTACGGGCCTGTAACCAAGAAAGGGATAAGCTCACAGACAAAGAGGGTGATTCTGTAAATTGGCCCATCGCGCCTTTTCTCAAGAGATAATTGATTACAATAGGGTAATGCCTCTTTTGGAAAGCGTATTGTGACGACATAAACGTTTTCCTTCCTGACTTCCTTGAGATGAAATTTGCAAACAGGTTTTTGGTATTTTAAGGTTTCGAAGATAATCAAAACAACCAGAACAGAATGCTGCTTGTGACCTCAGAAAGTGAGAAATGAAGCTGGATAGAGTTCGTTCATTTATTCCAGGATTACTAATGGGAAAGTTACTGCATCGTTGTACTGATTTGTTAAAGTTACTTTTATTCAGATCTACTATTGAATGGAGAAATGATAAAGACAAGCAGACTGTTGCATTTTGAATGAATGCAAGACGTTGCTCTGTTCTAAGTTTATGATTACTGTATTACATTCCTGCCAATTTATCCGAAGTAGGAGGTTAGGAGTGCATGGTTGGATGACTGTATGGATAGGCTCTATTGTGTGGTTGTATAAGCATCATGTCAGGTTGGAGTTTTATAAGTTATTTCCGCACGGTCATGACATGTCTAGTTTTGGTTAGTCAGAAAAGCAACCGTTATATTATTATAACGTTCTGTTACCACTTGAGCTGCTGAAAACCAAAAACTGGCTGGTCATTGCCAAATTAGAATATATAGCACATGGTGCTTGTATTTCATCGGACGAAAGCTTAGTTTTGCATGATGTCAGACAGTGATGTTTATTTGGTAATCATGGAGTTTGAACTGCCGACGCAGGCTTGTTTACTGAGGTTGACACAGTAAAGTTTCCATTTGTAGCGGAGTTGAACAAAAATAACCAACGTTCGGTTGTTTGATGTTTTTTCAGAATCGTGTTCACATAGGCCTATTGTAGCCTACTTATCCATTAATGTGTTATCCCGCTATGTAAGATTTTTTGGGGTATGAGTGTTTTATTGTATTATGTTAAGCATTTGAGTGATCATTGTTAAGACTTTATGAGTATTTTATTGTTCTGTTTGGTTGTAACTAGTACTTTTTTTATAGTCTTCTTGTTTTCCTTGCTTTGCTAAATGTCTTCAATTTTAGAGTCTTCTTGAAATAATTAGTTACACTAAACAAGCATCAGAATTTACGTAATGACAGCAAGCCTAACCGAGTGAGGCTGACGAATTCTTCTCGAAGTCTGATCGCCCATTTGTTATCGTTGACTGACAGTCTACAAAGTAGCCTGGCCATGGAACCGCGAAGGAAACATAGCAGAAAAGGTGACATCATGAAGCAAAGAACGCAACCCAGACAATCACTTTATCTGGTACATATCGCCATCATATCGGGTATGAGTCTGGCCAGACCTGGTAAAAATATGCACCAGGTAGGGTGGTTGTCTGCTGGGAGCAAATTTTTGGAAAGTTATTTTGCAGGAACGGACACATAAGTTGTGTAGGGGGTCTCTTGATGAATGAAACTCATTGTAATGTTTGTGATACATTTTTTAAAACTCAAATTTTATTGGAATTTTGTAAAGCCTTGTCATAAAATAGATATCTTAAAACAAAATCTAACTCTTCTTTGTATTAATATTTTAAAAAGTCGTTAGAATCTCCTAGCCTGAAACTTCCTGTTTGAATTCGTACCAACGGTACGATGCTTTATTTGCATGCACGTTCCACTTAGAGTTAAACAGTTTACAGACACCGTGTCCTTCTAGTTCTAATCTTTCAAAACTTGTGTCTCATGGTTTACTTCAGTATTTTCAAACGAAGGTTCGAGAAGGAATGACCCATCCACATCCGGGATGTCGGGTACAGACACAACTGTAGAGGGTGATGCGAGCGTAAAACCTAATCTTGGAGTTCCAGGAACTTTACCGAAGCAGACCAAAAGAAGAAAGTCATCTCATCATCACAAGAGGAGCAAGTCTGCTGACTACCGCCCTCCAATGGTGGCAAAAAGTGAACGTTCAGAAGTCCAGAAAGCGGAACTCCAAGAGTTTGACAAAATCTTGGCATCTCTCAATCAAAAAGTTTACCACAGTAAGTAACAATAATGAAATGGCGTGGCCTGCAACTAGTACGTTTTTTAAGCATCCCTACCATTTTCAATTTGTTGTCATTTACAATGTGAATACTTCTTCTTGTTCTTACGCATGACGCATGAGGTGGTAGCAGTCACGTTATTCCACGCAGTCGCCGGGGATTTGACGTGGAATCGAGCTAGAGCTTATCAGCATTACAATAGGAGGCAGTAGCATCTGAGAAAATTATATCACGCATAAATCGCATGTGTGTAGTTTGCTGGCATTCAAATTGTACGGCAATATAACGTTTAATCTATGTAATCAACTTTGACCATCTGAAATTTTCATCTCATGTTCATAAGCCATATGTGCTTCAAACAAATTCATCAAATTCAAGGTCTTTTTTTTTCTTTTACTGCCATTTTGTAAGCGCAATATGTACTTTTGTATTACGTTTCATTTTCTTAACTATGACGTTTCTATTTACCCGATTACACTGGTCAACACAATTTTTGGTGCAACAATGATAAGAAGAGTTTTTGGGGTTTTCGAGAGTGAGAAATCCGAAAATGAAGTCGGTTTTCATGTATCAACTCTGTTTTATTTTTCCTGCCGCCATGCAACACATTACAAGAGTGATGGCACATTACAAGAGTGATGGCTGCAGTGAAGAAACCATATTTGATGCGCAAAATCGGAACTCATTTTCGAACTCTGCGACCCAAATTTACCTTAAACAATCTTTTTGGTAATGCACCAAAAAGTTGGTTTCAATTTGTTGACTTGTGTTATCAACGTGTAGTTTGCTGCGAAGGACAGTCCGCTTTTTGATAGCGCTATGATGCTTCAAAATTGACAGAGCTGAGACTCTAGTAAACACAACGACCTCCAATGACAAAATACCAGCAATGTCATCGAACGTCACCACCGCCAAGAAGATTGCAACTTTATTTGTTTCTCTTTGTTTGGTTTTCTGTAGAGATCATGTAATGTTTAAACATTGCAATAAAAATAAACCTAAATGATTAATTTGTCCATGTCTGCTTGCAATTTATGGTAAGTTATCAAGCAAGTGTTTAGAGGGGCACCTTGTCTGATGTGATTATAGTTTATAGGCTACATTACATAGCCCATGAAAAGTTATTGCACGTGAGAATTTTGTTCAAAATTCAAGATTTACAAGTTTACCAGAACGTTACCAGCTTTTCCTTTTTTACTTAAATATTTGCCATTTGAAGAACCTATACTTGTAACTTGGGTGTCTTCAAAGCCGAAAGTGGTCTGACATTATCTGATCTATTGTAAAGCATTAAAAATTGGCAAAAACATGCAGGCCTAAATCTTTTACTTCAATTTTTAGACGGAATCATTGTATTGAAAACGCGCACGGCATCATAGCTGTTTTGCGGCTTTTTACATGACTGAGTTTGTTAAAAGTTCTGAATATAGATATGAAGGCATTCTATTCATGTATTGCAGCGCTCTAATGTAGGTTCACTGTAGCAAATTTGTCACACCGGAAGAAGTCAAAACAGCTAATGCTTTGCAATTGCCATCCGGCATTCTACTTGGAAGCCACGCAGTCCACTAAAGATATAAAGTATAAGCAAATGTCGTTCTCACACCACCATCAATAACTCTGTAGCCTATCCACTGTAGCAACTGACTTTGGTTCTTGGGGTTTTTGGTTTGCAAAAGTAGGCTAATTATTAAACTTAAGGATCTTTATCTGCAGGTTGATTGGAAAAACCTGGTCTTTATGTTAATGTTGTCGGCAGCAGTGGCCGAGTGGTTAGCGCGTTGGGCTCGCAGTCGAGAGCCTGCATGTTCGACTCCAGCTATCCGCACTTGCTGATGTTTCTCTGGGCAAGAAACTTTACGATAATTGCCTCTACTCAGTGATCGATTTCGAGTAATGGGTAGTACCAAATTTAAGTTATAAGTAGAGTAGACAACCGGAAACAGACATTGCCGTCGGCTGCAGCGTGGGTCAGGTGTATGTCGGAAGGCGTACACCGATGCATAGCGCTCAAGTCCGCTTTCCCGCAATGCAGGATAAAGATAATACAACAAACAAACAAAACTTCCAGGCGTAAAACGTTTGGTTCAGTGCAATATTTAGAGTTTGCTGTAACACTTCTTTTACAGTGGCAATTCAAATACCTATTACTGCTATTGTATGAACAACACCTCTACGAAATCGGAGTGTCTAGGGAGCTGACTTTGTTCAGCCCCCATCTTATGGAGATGCCTCAACGTGGTGTAGAGGTGAACCCAGGCTGAAAACTAGGCTAATCCCTAGCAACTCCTGGGGCTAATAGACACACGTAAAAGTCCCCAACGGCAATCTCTTTATGGCGGAAGAGGGCAGTGTCTGACGGGCAGGCATCCTGTAAGGCGGGCCTCAATGAACAGAGCACCCGGCAGCCCGTTGCAACCGGTTCCCCTGAATCTGCACGTTCCGATCTTATTGGACCGCAGTGGACATGGAGCTGGCCAAGAGTGTGTGCGTAGCCCTCGCGTAGTCACGACCACCTTAAACAACCACACAAGCGAATGGCCTTTGTCTCAATTTGGACCAGGACCAAAACAAAGCCCAATGGCGACGACGATGAACAACAAAAGACAAAGGAAATCAGCTCTGAAATTTAGACATAAAATCGGATTTGCTTTTACCAAATCAGATTTTATGAAAGAGCAAAAAGGTCTCTCCGTGTGATGGCTGCATCAAATATCGTATGGCGTTTTTTTCATCCTTTACCAGATAGGACGTTCTTATTCACATGTATGACGCTTCTGGCTTCTCTCATGACGTCATATGTTATCTAAATATTTCTTTGACCTGTGATGGAAGTTTGCAGGAACTTTTGATACGTTGTTTAAACATTAAATACAACCACAAATCAACAGTAAAGGAGTCGGTCAATGAATCAGTCGGCCAGTTCCCTGAAAAAACCATAGTAAAGTAGCCCATCGTAGGTAGGTCCCTAATTCCAGATGGGATACTTTCTGAGAAAAGTGAGCTCCTATGCTCAACCCCACTCCCCGAATGTTGAACCTTCATGTCATCAGTTGAAGTATTGTGAGACGAACAAAATAAATCCCGAACAGCTGTTCCTTGATCTTTCACAGTTACATAGCTACAATTTGCATAATCTTGTGATAAAGGGCTTAGCTGATAGAGCTAAAAACGGGTAACCGCCATCCATTCTCAAACTACAGGGTGCGGCAAAAGTCCTTGGACAGATTTTGTAAATTAATTTAAAATAGGTTTTAATCTGTTTGCCTCGTTACTATTGTTCAATATAGAATGTAATAAACCCTATCTTTCAGATTTCATTACTTGGGTGATAAAATTTAATTGAACTTAATAGTATGAAGGCTAAACGTGAAGCCATTATTGAACTCCACCGAGCTGGAAAGACAAACTCTGAAATTTTAAAGCTGATTAAAGCTCCCAGATCAACAGTTTATCACACTGTGAAGAGATTTGAGGAACTTGGAAATGCTGCAGATCGACCTCGAAGTGGAAGACCACGAACTGCTAGCACTCCAAAGCTCGTCAAAGCTCGTGTTAGGCGCAACCCAAGGAGATCCATGAAGAGAATGGCTCATGACATGGATGTGAGTGAAAAAACCATGAGAAGAATTGTTAAAACTGAGTTGAAGTTGTCGCCTCTCAAAATGCAAACCTGCCAGCACCTCACGGATCTCCAAAAAGAAAAACGATTGACTCGAGCAAAGATTCTCCTCAACAAACTGAAAGATGGTACGGACAGAGAGGAAATCATTTTTTCTGATGAGAAATAGTTCACAGTTGAGGCGATTTTCAATCGACAAAATGATCGAATTCTTGCAAAATTATCAGCAGACATTCATGATTCTATAAAGAGGGTTTTCAGGCGTCAAAAGCCCTCATCCGTCATGGTTTGGGCCGCCATATCCAAGACATGGAAATCTCCTCTCATTTTTGTCCCTCAAGGTGCAAAAGTGAACACAAATTCTTACATTGAGTTGATTTTGACTCCGGCACTTCAAGAGGCCAAGAAACACTTCAAGGAAAGGCCATTCACATTCCAGCAAGATGGAGCACCGTCACACACGTCAAACAAAACCCAGAAATGGTGTCAGGACAATTTTCCAAGCTTCTGGAGCAAGCAACTTTGGCCCCCCTCATCACCAGATCTGAACCCCATGGATTTTTCCGTTTGATCCATTTTGGAGGCAAATGCCTGTGCTTCGTCTCATGGGTCAGTGGATGCTCTGAAACGCTCCTTGGAAAAAGCATGGCTCAAAATACCCCAGGAAACCCTGTGTAACGCTGTTAAGAGTTTCCGTAAGAGACTTGAACTTGTTATTCAGGCGAGAGGAGGTTATATTGAATGAAATTTTGTAAATATGTTGTAAACTGTCTTCTCTAATACATGTTAAAATTTTATCTTGTTTCAATAACTGTTAAAAGAATTATTCAATTTTTAAGTTGTCCAAGGACTTTTGCCGCACCCTGTACAAGTAGGCTACATGTAATAACTGGGGCTTTCATTTTTATTATTTTACCACAAAAACGATGCATTTGCAATAACAAAAAAGTGAACATTTTCAACTACGTTTGTTTTAATTAAAATAAACTTGTTGCTTGTATGCAAACAGTGACGTCAGCAGAGGAATTTGATTTTTAGACGTTCTTTCGATGTTTGAATGACGTTGCTTTCCAGGAAGTTGTTTCAGCGGCAGTTTGGTGTTTTCACTACATTTTCAAATCGCTACCACCTCGCTGCCTGTTGTTGTTTCTACTGTAATTTGTTGTTTTATAGTTTGTTTATTATTATTTTTCTTATCTGTATAAAGGTGGCAGCTGACTTTATTGACCCCGTAGTCACTCGCTGTCATCATGGTACCAGCACCATATTCAAAGCCTTTAATTATTTGATTGGTCTTTATTGTAGCCGAGATGCTGTCGCACTGAAAAGATGAAACATCTGCAAAAAATGATCTGAATCTTAGTGTTCATTGTTGACCGACCGTCCTATTATTTTTCAGCCGACACTTCGCCTGCAAGTCATCACGAAGAAAATTCGAATTTGCTTGAAAAGCTTAGAAAAATCTGTTGCTGTTGCTTCGAGAGCTGAACGTTGTTTTTATGTTTGTTTTCATCTTTAGTTGCATTTTATTTTTCAAATGGCAAAATTTTATTTGTGTTGCCAATTTTGTAATCTTCCCGTGTTGCAACCCGCAATAAAGTCAAAATAGTTGCTCATAATCATCTGTATGTCGGCTGCATAGCCGAGTGGTGAGAACACTGGAATGGCAATCGAAAGGGCGCCGGTTCGACACCGCTCAAAAGCATGCGGCTGTGTTTGTGGCAGGACACTTAAAGGCATGCCTGAAGGTGGACACGAAGATTGGCTTCCTTGCCTTCCCGTCCACTTAATCTAAATCTTCAACCACCGGGTGTAAGCCTGGATACGACAAACATCTGTATGTCGAGTGCAATCAGTGACGGATCCAGGAGGGGATTTCCCCAACACAAAAGCAGCTTCATTCACGACGTAGCCAATTTGCGTAGAATTTAACGAACGTTAAATAGACGATAACAGGTATATAGATGGCGATATTTCGGACACAATGCAGGGAGTAACTCATTGGAAAATGTAGTGTTGACTGGGATCGTGTAAGGCAGAGGCAATCAAGAACCTATCCAAGTGATTTTAAATAGAGAGAGCAAATACGTTGACCTTGAGATAGGATATCGAGCATAAGAAAACCTTCCAATGTTTCAATTGGAGTATTAGACAAAAGCAGGAAAAAGTCAGTCGCTGTATTATTCAACAATGTCTACGATTCATCAAACACGGAGGGCTCGAAGACAAAGCACATAGCTAGCAGCAATTGTCAATCAGGTGGGCCAACTTGGCTTATAAATAACATTGATTTTCTTTTTAGTTATCTTCCAGTAAGATTCCAAGGTTTAAAATCTTCAACATGGGAATGATGACGATTCATGGAGGTTAGACAAGGTTTCGCATTTCAGTTAATCACGCTCTGTAAGGAAGTGGCTTTTGAAAGTGACTGTAAATATCCCTTCGGGCGGGTTACATCACCTTACATGCATAAAATTATGGACAAAAATGTATAGGCCCACGCATAGCCGTACGAGCCAGGGGGCAGGGGGCAGCTTCTCCCCCTGTTGTTTCAAAACGTCGCGAATCCGGGCAAAATCTTGCAATTAATAGAGCAAAAATTGCTATATGAAAAGCTACAAAATTGCATGAATTAAGAAAAACTATAAATTAATATATTTTACCTATCAAACTAAGTATAGCCTCTTATTTGCACAAGAAATGTGCCGCAAAATTTTCATTTGGCACACCCGTATTGATGTATTGCATTACATGGTAATCAAACTGTAGTACGAAATGCATTTAACCAGATGCATCATGTCAATTTGGGCATCCACCAAAATATGTCTCTAATACTTTTGTGAAACTGCCCAAATCAAAATGCAAAATTTGCTAAAAAGCTAATTTTAATAATTTTCACAAATGCATCGTGTTGATTTGGGCAGCTGAAAACATGAAGTTATCTGATTAGTCTGTTTATGCAACTGCCCAAATTAGCGTGGGGCAGTTTCCCCAAAATAAACAAATTCATTAACTTTTCCCATTTACATAACTGTATTGTTTAGATTTGGGCAACAAAAAATATGAAATTATCTGATCATACTCTATTTATAAAACTGCCTGAATTGGCATGATGCAGTTGCCTCGGCATCAAAATTTACATAGTGTTTAATTTTTGTCGTAATATCCATAAATGCAACATCTTGATTTGGGCAACTACAAAATATGACTGTATATAAATCTGAATACTTTCATAAAACAATTCGGGTGAAGAGGTTACAGTACTTTTTCAACCATAAACAGACATAGCTGAACAACACCACAACATTTAACAAAAAAATGTTATACTTGTTAAATGTAATGTTGTGGTGTTGCTTAGCTTTGTTTGGTTACTTTTATAAAACTACCCAAATTAAAATGATGCAGTTGCACCCAAAAAATAAAATATTTAGTTTGTTTATGCAACTGTGTCATGTTAACTTCAATAACATTTAAAATGCTACTGCTGAAATATATAATCTCAAACCAATCATAATATATTCATTTATTTCAAAGCTTTCCAAACTTAAAACCTGCCATGCAAGCTGGCAAAATTATATAATTTCTAGCTTCTAGGAATATGTCCGGTTTAATTTGGTCCAAAATCTGTTTGTTACTTTTGCAATCCAAGGAATTTGCAACTAATCCAATATTTAAATGGGGTTGTTTTTTATTTGTGGTTTGTAAAACAATATTTGTTACTCCTACCTACCATGCCAAAGTGCAGAAGCATCGAGCAATGCACAAGCAAGGTATCTTCAAAGATGAATTCAGTTGTTCTATCTTGATTACAGTACTTTGGTAAGAAATTCTAGCTAGCTGGTGATCTTGTTATGTCAGTTTTTCACTGTTATCATGCACCGCATACATTATATTTGGGAAATTTCTATAAAAGCGTGCATATTTGGGCAAATTTACGTTCTGCCCCCCCAAAATGATTTGGTCTCTTACGGCTATGTGTATACGAGACTCTCAAAGTGAAGTTTCCTATTTTATGTTGACGAAGAAACAGTTTTACATATTTTCTCAAAATCCTTTCCACTCCATACACATGATAAACTTTATTACAAGCTTGTGAAGCCATGTTAATTTTTTATTCATTAAATTATTTGTTTTGCTGCTTTCCAACGTCATACTTTAGTGCTCATTAAAAATTGAGTGCCATCAAGCCAAAACTTCCAAAAACTTGTGCAACTTTTGCGTTGACAGGGGTGTTCAGGGGTATTTTTGGACCCTGGCCGGGATGATTTTAGGGACCCGAAAACTTGGGAAAACCACCGCATATTTGGATATGATGCGTTTTTCTTAAGAACTGTCTTGGCTTGGGCACCAAGAATCTCATTGGTACCTGGCCCAAATTATCTATTCAACGGCCCTGGTTGTGGCAAGTTTTGCAAAAAAATAATTAACACCAAAACAGCGGTAGGTGATGATTGACACTTGCAGTCATAGAAATGTTCTATTGGTCTTGTATTTTCTCTTGGTTAAAAGTAACTGAAATCAGAAAACTGATAAAGTCGTTTTCAGATCGAAATTGATGAAGTTGAAGCTAAAAAGCTGGAATAGTCGACTTCGGCGTCAGTGGAGTGTTATTGCTATAAGCCGCGGAAACGATCAAGAAAGATGCTGATACTGAAATCAACTTAATTAGCACCGGTAACGTCAGTGCACGAAAGAAATAACAGAAATCGCGGACATCCATCAACAACAAATCAGACGTAATTATTTCGCGATCGTGACGGCATAGGGGCATTTATAATTTGTTTTTAAATTCCTCATGGCTGGTTTTCTTTCATTAAATTTCTTTCCATCAGTTTTAAACATGACTGGTTTATGCATCGAAAGACTCACCAACTCTGGGTGTCCCTAACGCACCCTTGGCAACACTGCACAACTTCTCTCGTTTGACTTGTAGTAGCTTAGATTAGCAATGCCTCATCGTGCAGCCAAGATACGGTAGTTGGGTCCAGTTGTTGAATACCAGTGATTCTACTTGGGGGTCGTAAGATGGGATATTCGTGGAGTATGTGTTGCATAGTTAGTTCTACCGCTCCACAGACACATATCGGCGAAGTATGCAACCCTGCACACTTACTGCACAACGAGCAGCAGCCACAACACTGAATACTACAAATATTGATGAAAGGAAAATTTAATATTGGTGAGAAAGTAAACGCATTGCAGCAGACACAAGCTTGCTCGCGTAAATATGCTGATGGAAGTATCCGAGTGTGGGGCTATGTGAGCAGACAGTGCCGCCACCACGCCGTTCTCTGCATAGTTTAAAGCAACAAATAAAAAATCATTACCTAAGAAATGAAATCGTTTTATGTTTGAGGTTCGTTACTAAGAAACTCCAACCGATAAAAACAAACCATGTCAAAGCTTTGCAACGTCACAATGTAGTTACATGACATCATCGGTTTCCACTGCATGACGCAATCACATAAATTCAATACAAGGACATGCCATAACATCGTAGATCATGTAAAATCATGACAAGGGTGAAAAGCAATAAAAGTGATTCTAATACCAGCAACAACTCAAGCGTGACGAAGATGGAGGCGATCAATCGCACATCAAAGATTGTTCCAGACAACATGGGGCAGTTTGCTCGAGGATTGAGGAGCAATGACACCACACAAGGAAAGCAATTTCTTTGTGTTGTTCTTATGACAACGTGAAATGAAGAGAGCGCTATTTCTTGGAAGGATGATGGTCCATGGAACATTAGTGTGATTCCATTTAGATTGGTTCAGACCGGGAAAGCCACTTTACCTCAAACTTACAGAAATGATGAATTCGCGCTGAATCGTTGAAAGACACAACTTCAATTGATAAGTGCTGAAGTGAATGAATGATGTAAATGTTAAAAAATACTTTACGATCTTCACATAAGCATTGAAATCACAGCAAATACACAGCAACACAATTAAAAGACTAAGTTAAAATGTTTCTCATGATGATGCAATGTGAAAGTAGCGTACGTATTCTGACGTCATAAACAAGTTACGCAATATGAGGAATCGGGGCGCTTTGCATAGCGAGGCTCTCTATCGCCACCTCGTCAGTGCCCCGACGGATGCGGAAGTACCCCGATTCGCCCCAATTCTCGCCCCAGCTGTTCTTCACAATCCAGAACTTCTCCCCTGTCTTTGTGTCCGCCCCATAACCCACCACAAGTACTGCGTGGTTAGTCAGCTGGAACGGATTGAAATCATCCAACCGTGGAGATGACACGGAGGTCACGTGATGATAGATGCCGGATTTGTATTGCTGGAGGTCTGGATACACCTGCAAGACACAACGGATTATTCTACCAAAACAACCCAATTATACTGTCTTCATCTTCAGTGCTAAAAATGTATTCATAGCACTGAAGATGAAGACTGTTTAGTTTTCGAAACATTTGCTGAACATGAGTTTGGTATCTACATTTTGGGCTCTTTATTTGTTTGTTAGATTAACCAGGCGTTCCAACCGTTTTGCTTCTAATCCAGTTATATTATACGAAGTAGCTATATTTCCAGGCTTGTCCATGGGACATTTTTTTCTGTCCCATCCCATCCCATAGCAATTCATGCCTGTCCCGTCCCATCCCATCCCATGGGATTCCCATCAAAATACAATTCAATAAATGTTATTAAATTTATGGAAATTTAAGTCTAATGTGTACTAAATAGGACTAAATGTACAAAAAGAGACACAAAACGACAAAATTTATTGACTTTGTTAACTTTAAAGTTCAGAAAAGTTGTCTATCTATGACAATTCATTATCATTGGCACTCATATTCCGAGTCACTGTGCTCATGGGAAATGCAATTCGTGCTGTCCTATCCCATCCCATCCGATGGGACATTTCCCATGGGATTCCCGTGGGAATCCCATTCCCATGGACAAGCCTGATATTTCCAGTTGCCACGGTTGCAATCAGAAAGCTTGTTTTGCGGCAGATGTTGATAAGGTAAGGATGGATTAGGATTTTTTTCTGACTAGGACATCAAAATTTTCAAAATCACGTTTGCCTTTAACGGATTTACACTTTTCTCAGATTAGGGCAGCATTCCTTATGCGGCAACACTAGTGCGGAAAAAATAACCACTGCCTATATTCGATTATAAAGACTAAGTGTTGATCCAACTCACAAACCTCGTGTGCAGCCAACTCACAAACATCAGGTGAAAGAACATAAATTAACAATTTTTTTTATAGTTTAAGTTGATTATCCATTAATCATCGTCGAAATGCACAATAGACCATCGATTACTATCATCGTAAAGCACATCATTGGCTCAACCCAATGCATTTCGCTACAATCGTAAAACACAATGTCCTTTTTTAAATGCTTGCTTGCATTGTTTGTTGCGCCATGAACTGTTTGAAGTCACCAGCACGTGCCAAACAATAAAACTATGACGAACAATGTGGTTCAATGACCAACAATGCATTGGTTTTATGGGTCGATCATATGTTTAATAATATCGAGCCATTAAACACCCGAGTACGGTGCAAAAGTAATAACGCAATATCAAAGGACGATGGTTTGCTCACGCGGTGTGCAGCAAACTAAAATTATCCAGCAGCACCCAAAGAACAAAAACATACAAGCAACACTTCGACAAGCCGAATCTTCAGACCTGTATGAGAACCAGAGCGAATAACCCAAAGATTATATTTGCAATGCCTCAATGCAAATCCCTTATAGTATTTCTGGATGTGTTCGATAGTTGAGCGCATGGTGATGATGAACTCGGTCCTCCGATAAAAGTGTTGATACCGTTAGCACCGCATCAGTTTGTGCACAATTCGTCCATTCGGGTGTGTTTGTCCCAAGTCATTTCACCGAACCAAAAATTAACATTTTTGTTCTACTCAAAACAGCAACGCAACGGTGGACGGGGTGATACACTTGAAACTCGCCGTAGAGTTGGAGAGCTATGAATCTTATCAGGAAATTGGAAACCATCTCACCTCAATGCCAACTACGACCGGCCCGTTCGCCACCAGAGCCTCTTTCATATTTTCTTCAGTACAACCTCCATAATATCCTCCCACGTATTCGTACTCAGCGACGTATGTACGCTGGCATGTCGGCTGGTCGGGATTGCACGTGGCAGTGTCCTTGCCCTGGTATGGATAGCATGATTCCTCCACGACTCCATAATCTTGCGCGTACTTTCCTGCCACTAGATACGGGAATCCTCCGGCACAACCTGATGGAACACGTCACAATGGTAGCGGGTTAATCATGATGCGCCACCAGACGCAGAAGCTCAAACCGCAATCTTAAACTTTTATAAAACCGCCCTATCACACCGACAATGATGTCATAATGAGATTTATTAAGCAAGGACATTGTTTGAAGCGCTTGTTGTATATTAAAAACATGTTTTTCATTTCACAGATGTTTCATGGTCAGACAAGGGAGACTTATTTTAAAACCATCAAAGCTCCGACCTTGTGAGTATCCGCCGCACGATACGACATCTTGTGGCGAATATACAGGCTTCTGTGTATTGTTCGTCATAATGCGGACCCGGGACTCCAACATCGCCATGGACGCGAACGCGTAACAGCTCCCACAATCTCCCTGGAATGATTGATAATTATGATGTGATAATAATTATGTGCCTGATCTAGTACAAATCTGATCAGGTGTCTTCTAACTGTTGTTGTTAATCTTTCTGTTTTTGCCAATTTCAGAACTTCGTTGTTACTATTCAAGGTGAACAGTTCGACTGAATAACACACTACCAATCTTACCTGGTTTCTAATTGGAGAAACAAAATCCCACCCATTAACTTTCCTCCAATCAAATGAATCTGGAAGTTTTCCTCTAGGAAAGGTTACTTTCTTCGAGGTAGAAGGTCTGAAAAAAAGATAAAGCTTGTAAGCGGAACAGACACTGCTTATAATCGAGCTCAAATCATTACAGTTATATTGGCAGCACTCCATTTTATCTCGATAAATGTAAAAGTATTGAGGTTATAATATCTCCTTCATACAACCATACAAACTTACCTCGTGACCGGTCCATTACCGTACCCGGACCGCATGAGGACTTGCTTGTACGTCATTTTACTGAGGTCCGGGTAGTCGGTGGCCATCCAGGAGGTCTGCGCCTTGTTGAGGTTGATGATGAAGCTCTTGCTGGTTTTATACTTCATCTGCAGAAGACGGTGACGCCTGAAAGAAGAGTGGTCATGAATATGTTTTTAGTCTATGTTTTATCAAGTAAACATGACTTCTTAAAGCAGATAGATCAGAGAATGAACGTGTGTCGAAAAGCGATGCTGGCGGGGTAAACGTTTTCTAAACAAATCGAACCACGCCACTTACACAGGCGTTGCTGCTGGGTCTTTCACAGTGGTGCCAGCCATGAAGTTTGCTTTCATGAAAGCACTTTTTGTCTTCTTGATCGCCGTGAAGCAAGTCCAGTCATTGCCAAGTACGTCATGAGCCCACCCAGTCATAGTCCTGTCACACCAGTACTCGGTATGCTTGGCGTCGACTTGTTTCCAGGCGAAGAAAGCGAAGAACTTTCTGTGTTGGATGATGGCCTCAAATCCCTGAAAGTTAAGAAAACTGAGTTTAGAAAAAAGTTGAAGTGTAGAAACTTTAGTGCTTAACGATAAGTTAAGCTGTTGGTTTAACTTTAACAATTCAAAATTCAGCAGTTTTTTTGCGAAACAAAAGCAGTTACGTTGGTTGGTAGCAATCAGTGCTACTGTGAAGATACCACACGTGGACAATCTTAGAGCGGAGATGCACACACAGAGTATGAAACACAAGCGAATAAACTTTCGACACACAAGACATTTCAAGTGTGAGCTGAGCAACGAAATACAAGCTGTTCGTGAATCATTAGGCTGTGTACTGACGTCATAATTTGTCTCTGACAATCATCTCCTTGACCCACCTGATTGTAAATGAGGTTGAAATGTCCCAAGGCTCCGGTGTGGTCCATCATGACGGACTTGTCGCCAGAGAATGTGACAGAGATGACAGCCTGCGCTTGGCCTGTTCGATAATGATTGTTGGATTAGCGGAGACAAAGGTGATTGGCCACTACATCGAACACTAACTACATGCAGACTACACGTCAAATGAAAAATTAAGTGCGCACAGCAGGACTCTGTTGACGCGTCGCAAGCTGCATATGTCGCAATGATGATGATTCGATTCGGATAAACAAATGAAAATGCTTCTGAATCGAACTTATGATAAAGCTCACCTGTTGTGGAACAGTTGATGTTCCTGTCGTGTCCTCCACTGAACAAGTAGAAGTGCCATGTTCCGTGTAAGTCATCTAACGTGCAATTAGCCGGGGTATCGGCTTGCACGGACGCAAATGAGGCCACAAATAACACAACTGCAACTAAACTAATCATCTGCAACCAAATTAATTTTGTATTAAGACAAACTCTGTGATCTTTAAACATCGTTCGTTCATCAGCTCTGCACAACTTCAACTGGTGTGTCACAAAAATGTAGATTGTGTGATGAATAGGCTACTGCACTAAAAGTCGAGCAACGGTGAGTTACTCTTTCACGTCATTGATGATGGTGAAATTGTCATTTGTTCATATGAGATCTTGAAAAAAAAACACCTGCTGCCGTTTTCTTGTATTTATCTTCAGTTCGCAGCTGTCACAAAATAGTAACAATATAGACATAGAGCAACAGTAAATCCAACGAAGCATAACATCAGCTGTTACTTATTACGAAGAAATGAATTATACTTTTAGTAAAACTTAAAAATCTAATTTCTAACGGTCACTTTTTCTTCATATCTTGTTTAATCTATTTCTGGCATGGGCACGGTAGAGGTCGAAAAACGTTCAGCTATGGTTAGAGTTATTGGTCTGCGCAATTGACTAACTAAGCAAAAAAAAGCAATAAGTTGAGTTTCGCTTTTAGCAGCATGATCGTTGCTTACTTCACAATGTAGATATTAACGACCTGTTTTAGCCTGATGCTGCGAGTTTGCTGTGGTAATAGCGAATTGCACTGACATCAAAGAACGACTTACTGACTTCAACACCATTCGTCATAGCACATGACTTGCGAACAGTGTTCCGAAAGCTAGTGCAATTTGCTATTACCACAATACCACAGCGAACCCGCAGCATCAGGCTAAACCAGGTCATTAATATCTACATTGTGAAGTAAGCAAAAAATGCAAAGCCTCGTGGTCTTTAGTGCAAACATCTTCATTATGTTATCCAGCTGGCTTTTGTGATCACTGATTTAGAAAGTTACACTGTAGCGTGAGGTGTTCTTGCCAATGCTTCTAACTAATTACAATGTCGCCTGTGCATCACGATTGACAAGCAGGAAACTGCAAGCTGGCGAACGCTGGTTTTGTGAGAAAAAAAGAAAAGCATGACGTCATAGTCATGTGATGCTTATTTGTGATGATTTGGTGACAATCTGTTGGGAATAACAAAGAAGATGGCGAAACGCAAAAGTGAAAGTTAGGTTGATTCATTGAGCAACAAAGCGAATGTTTGCATTGGAATTACGAGACGTGCAAACGGCTGGCATTCCTGACCACTCAAACTTGTACCTCTCAATTAGTGCTGCTGATTTACGTCATCACTTTTGTTTTAAATTCTGGGAGTTGCATAACATTTCATTGTCTTCATTCATGTGGCCGACTGGCCGTTCACGTGGAAGTGACTTCTCCAAAGTAATAGCGGCCAGTTATTTAAAGGGAAACCAAATTTTTCATAAGTAAAAAATTGTGCGGAACACAGCAAGCCCTGCAATTAATGCACCCAAATATTAATAAAACGTTCCTGCAGCTGAAATGTATGGTTAAAATAACCTTGATATTGGCTGCATAGCCGAGAGCCTAGTACGCAGGGCTTTGGAATCGGGCGCTTCGACTTCACTGTTGCTCAATTTTTCTATAAATTTTTGTCTTTTTTTCACTTTTTTAAAATTTAATTTCACATACGTTGTGCTCGAAATCGAAAAGGCAACTTTCACAAAAACTGACAAGTACAAACGCTTCAATTTTTCTGGTTAAGTTTTAGAGCGCAATGCGGAAAACAAGAAATAATATTTTGAAGAAAGATTGCAAACAACAACTTTATTATTCATCGTTCTGTAAAGCCGGAGTCGGCCTTTACTTCAACGACTCCGGACACGCTAACATACCTCCGACTCCACAGCCCTGCAGGTACGGCATTCGAAAGGGCGTTGGTTGAGCATGCACATGTCTTTGGCAGTGAAGACCTGCCTAAAGATGGACTCGAAAATTGGCTTTCTTGCCTTCCAGATCACTTAATCTAAATCTTCTACCAGTCTACCACCGGGCGTAAGCCTGGATGCGACAAAAAACCTTGGTATTTTCACCAGTTCTCACATTGAGAACTAACCTGTTGTGGCACACAAGAACCAACGCGAACCCAAGCGCTGATCATGACGCGTGAAATAATCTTCTTCCAATGTTGCCTCTTAGTCTCAAAGAATTTTGTTCAAGTCTATGCTGAGTTGGTAAATATTCCAATAAAATGCTACTTGCTGAAAAGTACAATATTGGCATTGTATCTTTACTTTTTAGCTAAACCTCTCTTTGTCAATTTAGCACAAACAAGGCGGTCATAAAATAAGAATTAGCAAAAAATTCTTTTAGCACAAACTTTAACAGCAAATAGCAAGTCTCTATGTGACAAGTCTCTTTACTCATACAGCTTCGTCAATGAGGTAATCCTCTCTCGTCAACCTGAACACAACGTTTTGGCTCAAACAAACACAAAATCTAGGACAAATAAATGAAGTCACCGGCTAAGCTGTTTGCAGACTTAGAAACGAAATTTGCATGAGAGATCTGTCTTTGATGCAGCTTTGACACAGATAAAGTGATCGTATGCCATGCTTCCTAAAGCGCGCTATAGCAAAGGTGAAGCCTTGCATACTGAGCTCAGTTTCTAGAAGTAGAGTTTTGTCTTGATAATGATATCCATTTTTAGTTACTATAACAGTATTTTCCTGCAAACATTTCTTCGTGAAATGATGACTCGGAAAATCACTGCCAGGGTAAGTCAACATAATTCATCCGAGTTTTAGGTAGCTAGATATGATTGAGCTACGAAGTAAAAAGTTTATTGATTTCAATTTCTTTTGTCGTGTCCAAGCGTTTGCTAGGCGGTTGAAGTTACAAATCAAAACCTCGAAAACCGCCGACCACAAATCCTGTTCTCCATGTCCACCTTCCAACGTGCCTTTTGGTACCCGGCCATACACAGCCGCATGCTTTTCAAGCGTCGTCCTGCACTCTGGGCCACAACTACGATTGAGTTTGATAATGACAGATTGTGAGTTGAGTAATTCAGTGTCTCATGCAGACGGAGTGAATTCTTTGCATGAGATTGCTCCACAAAAGGTCAGCTCACCACACTGTCACTACAGAAGCTTCATCTGGACAATCTTCAGCCACATGTTCTCGTAAGTCACTGTCATGTCAAGTTGACACTTGTAGTGTTGGGTCCAGCTGCGAATAGACGTTCACAAAAACCACACAAGCATATTACTGTACATTGAATCTTACAAACCTGCAACAAACACAAGTATTGATATTTTAAGTTATTCGATCTGTTCATCAATACAATACAGCACCACAACGACAATCACCATCTCGAGAAAACACAACAATGACTAAGGAATGAAGCTGCAGTTGAAATTTCCACCACCACATCTCCTTTTGAGTATTTACAATTACATAGTAAATAGGTCTGAATACGCACATCGCATCCTGCTAAGCCCACACACAGCTTTGACACTAAAGGTAAAAACTTTTCGTTACAGCGTGACTATTGTGCCAATGTGCCAAACATTGACTATCATGCAACAACCTAAGGATAAACCAGAACATAGGCTAGCCTACTTAAATATTTCGCTCCTCAGGCAATTAATCCAAAGAAGCATGCCCGATTTCAAACGAAAGTTTTATATAAACGCAACAAAAGTTTGTTTTCTTGCATATCAAACAGGTCGCACGTCCCAGAGAGCGATTCAACTGTGTTACACTGATTCGACATCTGCAGACGTTGAATCTATGTAAAAAACGGTTGAATTGATTTGGGGTGAAGCTATAAACGACAAAACAATAAAATTTAAACAATGGATTAGTGACTTTTCGTGCAAAACTTCTACGAAGTACGATAATAAATAATCACTTCAATGCTACTTGAGCGGATGTGAAGGTGTAGCAGAGATCTATAAACACAAAATGTGATTCAATAGAAGTTTCATTTCTTAATCTAAAACCTGACACAATACAAACAATGGGTGCAAACTTTGTAAACAAACACAAACATCAATAAGATACATACGCGATGCAATCAAGATATTCTACTGAGCACACAGCAGAGTGATTGCTACCATTGAAGAGCTTGTATGCTACAGCACAATCTATTGTATAGCAAACAAGCTGACGTTTTTCCCAATGATAAAAACTTTTTTTCTTGAGACAACAAATGAAAGAACTTATATAATTATCTAATATATAGTTTCACAGAAGATACAGGTTGTGAAGTGACAATTAAAACTAATATATATAAAAATGATAACAGAACGTTTGCAAATCGGAATTGTATAGCATTGCCATTGAGGTAAAGTATGTCCAACAAAGTGATGCACAAAGAATTAAGGTTGGAAATAAAATGAGTACAGCATTTGTATGACAGAAAGCCAATTGTTTATGCGCAACACAACAGTAAATAATATATATATTATCGTTCCAGAAGAGAATAAAAATGCAGATTTAAAATTGAAACTAAACATCCACTTCAAAACAAAATCTATAAGGTAGATATGGTCGGTGGCAACACAACTTTCGCAGTTAATGTGGAAAAGATCAAGACTTTCTTGAACGAATTGACCAGAGCCGATTCATTAAAACTGCCCACAGTGTATTTGTTTGACTAGATCAGTGGTTCCTAACCTGGGGTCCGCGGACACCTTGGGGGTCCGTGAGAAAGCATCTGGGGGTCCGTGATGACCTTGATAAATTTTGAAAAAAAAAACGAAAAGCGATCTTTTTACTTTCATTTCTCTCTTTAAATGCAAGAAATTGGTTGGTAAAAATTTGGTCTTTGTGCGTTATGTTCATGGTGAAAGAATGAAAGAAGAGTTTTTGTTTTGTGAGCCTCTTTTGGAAACTACCAAAGTAAGTGATATATTTGGAAAGATGAAAGAATTTTTTGTGAAACAAAATTTTGATTGGAAAAAGAAACTTTGTTCTATATGCATGGATGGAGCACCAGCTATGCTCGGGAACAAATCCGGATTTGCTGCTTTATTAAAAAACGAAGCTCCTCGCGTGGTTGTTATCCATTGCTTCTTGCACAGGTACGCCTTAGCAGCAAAAACTTTACCAGCAAGTCTCAAAGAAATTCTGACAAATTGCGTGAAAGTCGTTAATTTCATCAAAAGCAGAGCTGTAAACCACCGTACTTTTAAAGCGCTCTGTCAAGAAGTAGGGTCAGATTACGAAGTACTTTTGTATCATTCTGAGGTACGTTGGTTATCTAGAGGAGAAGTTTTAAAACGACTGCAGCAGCTAAAAAATGAGGTATCAACTCAACTCAAAATTGTTTGAGAGTAAAAGTTTTCTATACGGCATGGCCTACTTAGTACTTAGCCGATTTTTTCGGTCATATTAACAATGTTAATCGTGGCATTCAAGGACCAGTTGTGACAATAATTGATGCAGCTGAAAAACTGAAAGCGTTTTTAGCCAAGTTGCCGGTTTGGAAACGCAGATTGGAAGCAAGTAATTACGCTAACTTTCCAATGTTAGAAGATCTTATCTTGATGGATGAAACTCAAATGTACTCTTTTGATCGCTACGAGAGAAAAATTTTACGCACACTTGGAAACCCTGCAAATCTCGTTTCAACGTTATTTTAATTAAGAACACCTGCCGAACGAAGTTGAAACATGGATTCGAAATCCTTTTCTTTTTGACTTAAATATCATTAGCAATGACGATCTCAGTAAAGATGACCTAATTGATTTGAGATCAAAAGAGTTATTACGCATTGAATTTCATTCAAAACCTGTGGAAGAATTTTGGTGCTCACAACTGCAAACCTACCCAGTACCCATTCTTGGCAAAGCAAGCGATTATTGTTTTGTTACCATTCATAACCACTTACCTTTACGAGGCAGGATTCTCAGCTCTTGTTACAATAAAAACTAAACATCGAAATCGCCTGGACGTTGAAGATGACATGCATGTTGCATTGTCAAAAACTCAACCACAGTTCAGTCTTTTAGTTCAGTAAAGGCAACAACAGCCCTCTCATTAAATTTGCATACGTTAAAAAGTTTCGACATGGCACTTTGGGTCACCTTAATATTCAAATACTGCTGACATTTGTGAATTTGACATTTTGTCATTTATGGCAAGAATACGGTGCGATACTGATGAGCCCAGCCTCATGGGCGAAACACGTGTCTATCGCTGTTAATTCTTGCTACAAACCGGCTACCGAGAAACATACTGCTGACATTTCTTGAACAATTCATTCATTTTCTTATTTGAGCAACTGTTTAACCTGATATTTGCCGCAGGAGTCATAGCAGTAATGCAATATGACACAATAGCCTACAGTAGTTGAGTAGCATAATTATTACAATAGTCAATAGTATGTTAATTGAGTTTCAGGCAAAATTTAGGTAGGGGTCCACAGAATTTATAATTTGTCTAAAGGGGTCCGTGACAACAAAAAGGTTGGGAACCACTGGACTAGATGGACATTATGGCAAGATGTAATAGAATGTTGAAGAGATTTTAATGCAATAAAATACAACATCTACATTTCCTAATTAAGTTAGGTAATGATCCCACCATCTACAACACATCAGACACATGAGTTTTTATAAGAAAATTACATAATTCAGTATAATAGTGATTTAAAACTACAAACTACAATAAAGGTGCGTAGGGGGAAACTGAGTCGCTCCGTCATTTCACCTGCAGGCTTTAAAAAATGAGATCATCTCAGGACAGTTTCATTCTATCTGTGGAACTTACACGTAGAGCATATTTTGCTTTCACATGAATGAAGTTCAACATGTTCAAACAGACAATGATAGACCAGACTCACAGAGACAATGAGAAGCAACAAAGGGAAGAACAAAGGTAATTGTGTAAAGTTTAACTACCTATGCATTTCCTTTTTAAAAACATGTTAAATAAAAATCTTTTGAATACAGTGAAATACCAATGGAAAAATATTCACTAAAGGTCATTTACAATTTGCCATCAAATGCTTGCTTCTTAAACACATTCCAGTAAAGTATTATTTCTTGGAGTTGGGAACAATAAATAAGTTTTGCAATAAAGGAAATTGGAATTTGAACAATTGAACATTATTCTTCATCAAAAGTTGTATTGAAATTATGTATTTATATATATTTTCTACTAAATACTGTAGCGGAAACAACTTTAAAAACATATTGTGCATCAGAAAACTTTCAATTTAAAGTAATAATTTCAAATGATCATCATATCTAAAGACAAAATTATCTAAAAACAAAGTTAGGTAGGCAGAGTGGATAAATAATATGTGTGTAAAAACACAAAAAAATGAATGAGGCTTATAGATGGCTTAGATAAGTATAATAAATTCCTAGTGCAATTATTAAATATCATATCACTGTAGTCTGTTTTTTTTTGTTTTTTTTTACATAGCTATGACTGAAGTGCATAGTTGTAATATAATAGCCACGTTTAATTTTGCAAACTGATGATGAAATGCAAAACTTTTACATTAAACACTTGCATCTTGACCAAGTATTACATGCTTCCATTTCTTAGAAAGATCTCCATCTAATTCTTGTCCGCTTCCACCATAAGCTGGAGGCAGCACAGTGGCATCAATGGTGTTGTGTAATTTATCAAACGTGCTGCCATGAACCACTAGTCGCTGTTTCATCTTTTCCTTCATGAATGGGCGAAGAATTGCAAATATGACATCAAATAGCCTTGGCTCATTTAACATGTGTAGCCCCTTTATTCTCATAGGCATTGAGTCTTGCAACCAACCAATGAAACGCTTTCCTACTGACGGGCCCATCTGTTTGACAATGTTCATACCAAAATATCCCAAATCATGAATTATCGTGACGCCATAAATTTGGTTTCTTTCTTCATCAAGGAGATGCTCAATAGATAAGGTGACAACAGCAAGAAAATCTGCTAGCTGCATCTTTTCAACTTTTCCAATGCGTCCAATGCAAACCAAGGAACCATCAACAGCTTTGCCATCTAATGGAAGAAAACAACCACCATCAAAGATGGGCTGCAGAGAAGTGGGATTCATCATTTTATCAAACACTTCAGGCCAACTGAGTTTTTGCTTATGATAGTTAATCAGCATTTGCAATGCCCTCTTATGATCAAACTTGCGAGCTCGAAGAAATCTTAAAATAAAAGCATCATTGTCTTGAACTAAATTCAAGCCTAGGTCACTATTGACAAACGAATCCCGGAGCTGATCGATCCTTGCCAGTCGCTCGTTGTTGTCTTCAGGTTCATGCAATTCCTTGATGGCCTTTTCAAGGTCTTCAAGATTTAATTTACAAGTGTATCTTTCATTGGCACTCATTGTTTCAAAGACTAATATGCTTCAATCATGAAAAACACCTACATCATAGTAATATAGTCAGTAAGTTTGAAAACAGCATATTGAGTACATCTTCAATTTAACACAGTGCTTTGAACTATATTATATATATATATACATAATAAAACAGTCATTGAATAATAATGTCGAATGTAGATATGCACATGACTGTTTCTTAGAAACACAATGTACATATTGATGTAATGAAAAGTAAACAAAGGTTAAACTCCTTGCCTTCCAGATCATTAAATTAAAATTTCAACCATCATGCGCAACAATTAAATTAATTCAGCCAGGTTTGGAAACTCGTATAATTTATTGACAAACGTTTCGATGCAGTCAATGCAGCTTCTTCATTACCTGACTTGAATAATAACATAGCAAAAGCCAATGTGACAAAATCTGACAGAATATCTCTTTGTAAGAAAACAAATCAACAGTCTAGCTTTTTTTCTCAAGTCTGAAACTTATAGTATTTCAATCAAATTTAATTTATTTTAATTTATGATATAAATTACATTTTATTGAAAATACTATTGTGAGTGTTAGCCTGGTCAAATGTTTTAAGGTTCAGACTTGAGAAAAAAGCTAGGCTATTGAATTGTTTTTTTTTAGTGATTGCTTTCTGTGTTGGGTTGATCGTCCATTTGAGGAAGTGTCATACTACTAGATCACCTCTTCCAGTTAGTTTTTTCCCACTTTTGATTGTTTTAAGTAAAGACGCAAGATCACATACGGTACCATAGTTGATTTACCAAGTTGTTTTATGCACTTCATTTGTGTGATTACTTGATTACCAATGTTCTAGAATTTAGGAAGTATATGCAATGAAACAGTTCATGCAATTTACACCAATATGCAATTAATCAATTTTGTTGATACAGTAGGCTATAGGCTTTGACAATAGATTATTTTACAAGAAAAGTCATGTAAATAAAAAAATAGAAGTTTATTTTCATGTAAATAGCTCTATTCAATAAACACTTGATAGAGCTTTTTTTTTACTATACCAACAATGCACATGCACAAACTTGTGTCATAATAGATATTAGGGTGCATCAAGCCCCCTTCATGAAAAAATTTTCTCATGGCAGTATATTAAAGTTGTACTACCTTTAGAAAAAATCAATTGTGTAAAATATTACGAAATTTGGATGAACTCTACCAGGTCCACATCGAGCTTGAAAAAACGAGAAATAGGGTCATTTCAAATGAAAACAGGCAATATAAAGATATCTCAAATATGATACCTCTCAGATTTGGTGAAATGTTGTCATACTATGCCTTAGACTACCAAACGAAAGAATCCCAAGTTTTAGATCAATATTTCAAAGGGTTTGTCCATGGCGGTCATTTAAATTTCGAGAAACACCCTCGTTTTTGACTTGGGGGTAGCGTATAGCAAATTTTGCTATTTTCAGGGCCCATAACTTCTATTGCAAACGTAATGGAAAACTAACACTGGAAAACTAATAATGCTATGCTAGCTCATTATGAACTATAGGCTACTATACAGTTCAACAATAAAAAGCTGATCGCAAAAGCGACTTCGACTTTTTTAATTTTTTTTCTTCATCTTTTCAGGGTACGAACTGACTGTACGAATGGTTCAAGATACGAACTAGGTTGCGCCCTTAGATGGATCAGGGCCTGATTAAGGCTCACGGGGGCCCAAGGCACAGCTAAGTTTAGGGGCCCCTGTTGGCAATCGCTTTCAATGCAATGCCATGTAGTCTCTGCGAATGATGAAATTATAGGCTAACAAATAGTTCAAGCAAAACTATAACTTCATAAATATTAATTTAACCAATTTATCTACAACTTTCTAACAGTATGAACACTCTTATATTTGTTACAAAAATTATTGGATGGAAAATCTCTCTAACAGATTGGAAATTGACTGGAAACACTAGCAAAATATAGGCTACACTTGAATTTGAACTAGCAGAGTTTATTAATGGTTCATTGAAACCAGTGCTGTGTTAAACCCTTTGTGGGCCAGAATAATTTTGGGCCCTCTATCGTCAAGCAGACCTATAATATTGTGTATGTTTTCACTGCACCGACATGGAAATGTGGTTCATGTCAATGGACTTTCTCACCAGTTTAGAAAACAACACAAGTGTAAGTAATCGCAAACACAGGTCTATCATTTCTTAGCTACACCTTTGCTCGGAATGAAAGCCAAAAGTGTTAACAATTTCTAATAAAAAAAATACTGGCAATGGAACATATCAAACATATCGGTCACGACGGGTTAATAGGCTACCATCGTACAAAATTTTGACTGTTTGAACTTTGCCGCCAGGTACCGCGCAGATAAAATCTGAGGATAAAACCAAAACTGTAGACATTATTAATTTCCATTCAAATTTGGTCATCTGGTAACATTATTGTTTTTCACCATTTTTATGTTTTATCTGGCAACATTGCTTGTTCTGTCAACCAAGGTAAAAACATTGTAATTGTAATTTGTAAACAAAAGCAGTGTAAAGCATTTTGAGGATCAGGTGTTCAATTATTTTTATTCAACATTATTTCATTCCAAGGCAAAGCTTTCATAATTTAATGTAGGCATTCAAGTTAATTAAAGTTTTTAGGGTATGGTAGCTTAGGTTAGTGGCAAAAATAAACAGGTCCCTTGTGTTAAGAATGATTTTTGTTTTGTACCGTACAACATGGGATATGCCAGGCTTATAAGGTATTTGAAGATAAGAGCAATTTCATGTGCATATATTCAGAAAAAGTAAATACAGAAGAACGTTTCTGCTAAAAGTACAGGACAGATTTTTCCTGCTTGCAACATCACTAGTCAAGGATATTTATAATTACGGTATTGTAAATGTTAAAAATGAAATGATAATTAAACTATCTGAAATGCTATTTTGCTTACAGCTAACAATTAAAAAAAAAACACTTTTATTGATGAAAATAAATTGAATATGTGAATTCACAAAGGGCCCAACCCCATTTTTTTATTTTACTTTTTGTGCTTTCCGATTTCTTTCCATGAAAAGAAATTGAATATGTGAATTCAAAACGGCCCTCCAGTTTTTTTTTTTTTTATTTCACTATTTGTGCTTTCCGATTTCTTTCAATGTCTTTTAAATCAGGGCTTCCCAAACTGGGGGTCGCGACCCCTTGCGGGGTCGCGTAACAAACTTCAGGGGTCGCAGAGAGTATACCAATTTTACATAAAATACTGCATAATTATCCTATGGTACTTTTCAAACGTTTATTTTACAACGCAGTTGTTAAAACTGATGTAACTGTTCAAAACATTACTTTTAAATGATTTGTAGATTCTGCGTAAATAGGCCTAGCCCTGGTATAATGGGCTAGCTTGAGGACTGCATGCTAGTAGCTAAACATTGAAAAAGTAAAACTAATCGAATCAATTGAAAGCTGGTTAAAAAAAATGAACGGTAGCGATAATTTCATCAATTTTTGCACGGAAGTGGAGCTATTTGGAAGGACTATGTTGGCATGTCTACTGAGGGAGCTTCTGCAATGACAGGACATACAGCTGGGTTTCATGCAAAAGTGCAATTTGCGAATGATAGGCCTACAGTAGACATTTATACACTATAGGCTATGATTCATTGCGAGACCTAGCTAAAAAAAAAACGTATCCTCATCGAAATGCTATTGTGTAAATTTGCTGTGAAAATATTAACTTTATTAAGAGTCGCGCACTCAATACCAGTATTTTTGCAAGTTTATATGGTGGGGTAAAATGTGATGAGAGTTCTTCCCTTTTACTGCATTGTGAAGTAAGATGGCTCTCGAAAACAAAACTTTAAAAATGCATTGAAGTCGTGGTTTTTCCAACGGAAAAAAATCAAACTTGGTCCATCATTTCTGCAATAAGTCAAATGTCATTGACATTTTGATCTTGACATTTGACTTTCAAAATTATGCTACTGTATTTGTGAGATTTGCTTGAAAAATGGAAAGAACTTAATTTATCCATCGAAGGAAAAAAACACCAATGTTTTTACATTGAAATCAAGAAATCAAAAACTTAAAGCGTTCGTTGAAAATTTAATCATCCAGAAAGAAGAAGTTGAAAATGATTCATTTGAAATTTTTTCATCTACTGTAGAGTTTTTGACTAACAGTGATGTGGAACCAAAAGTTTAAGCCTGTGGTTATCGACCACTTGTCAAATCTGTTGAAACAGTTTTAAAAGTATTTTCTTCCAGAATTAAACAATGCCAAATTAGATTGGATCCAAAACCTATTTGCAATACAAAAACAAAATACCGAGCACCTCTCTTCCAAATCTCAAGAATAACTGATCTATTTTCTGACTCTACGTTGCGGCTTGAATTTTCTGGAAAAGTTTTACACTTTTTGTCTGGTTAAAGCGGAATATTTATAAACCTAATAATCTCACTCAGCGGGGACTGCACTCTTGCCGTTTGTGTTCACGCGTCTGTGCGAGTCAACGTTATTAAAGTTGACGACAATCGCAAGAAAATACCGTTCGAAACTAAGCAACATTGAAACCGCCTTGAGACCAGCAGTAACATACATTGTGCAACGACAGGATTTGCTTTGCAGCAGAAAGCAGTCGCACTCATCGCACTGCATAAATGTGTTTTCAGTTGTGTTTTGTTTCCAATAGGCTACGTGTAAAGTAGCAGGTTTCGAGTATCGGTAGCTTGATGCTACTCTAGTTTCGTTCGAATTAAGCCTTTTAATAAATACCACAAATGTATATTTCGCACTGTTTATCATGTCAACTGTAAAGGGTCGCGGAAAATTTTAGGAGATTAAAAGGGGTCGCGAGCAAAAAAGTTTGGGAAGCCCTGTTCTAAATGATACTTAAAAGAAACAGCCAAATGTTCAAACATATTGGTAAACACATAAAAAACACCCTATTCATTTTTCCATTGATTTTGAAATGGGCCCAACTACAGCAATTGCACTTCAACTTCTCTATAGTTTCTCCACAGAATCCTCACTGAGTGAACTTTTTAGGTATGATGCTTCTTACCAGTATGTTTAAGCATATAATCATTATCGAAGTTTCACCACAAAAGTAAATGACCAAAATAATTAAAACAGTTGTGCCAAAAACACTTTGTGGCAATTGGGCCCTTTTTGAATTCATATATTCAATTGCACCCAACCTGTTATATGTTAAATACATTTCTGCAGATCATGTTACTAACATTATCGCATTTTAACTTTGTTTTTAGATGGTGTTTTTAGAGATGTTTGAGTGTAGTTAGGGCCCAAATTTGTATAATAGGGCCCAAATTTGCGATATTTTAGTATAATAAGGGCCTAAACCATCTTCTTAATGGACAAGTACATGCAGTGAACTTTAGCAACTCAAAAAAAAAAAATTACTGAAACGCAAAAATCTATTATTTGTGGGCCCCCTGAGATGGTGGGCCCGGGGTCCGGGCCCCCTTGACACGGCATTGCTTGAAACCTATAAAAGTATTGACGCTTACGGTGCTAATGTAAAAAAAAATTGGGGGCCCCCAAAACCAGGGGGCCTGAGGCCTGTGCCTCGTGTGCCTCATGGTTAATCGGGCCTTGAGATGGATGCAACCTAGTTCGTACCTTGAACAGTTCGGACAGTCAGTTCGTACCTTGAAAAGATCGAGAAAAAAAAAATTAAAAAAGCCGAAGTCGCTGATCGTAGTTTCCGCAATCATTTTAAAATTTTCCCACTGAAAAGATCGAGAGAAAAAATAGCTCAAAATTGAAGTCTGCTGATCGCAGTTTCCGCAAACATTTTTCCGCAGTTTCTGCTAACCCTAACCATAGAGTAATGTATGCTCTAACCCTCGCTGATTGCAGTTTCCGCAAATTTTTTCTGCAGTTTCCGTTAACCCTTACCCTAGTAATCTATGCTCTTACCCTAACCCTCGCTGATCGCTGTTTCTGCAAACATTTACCGCAATCATTTTAAAATTTTCACGCTGAAAAGATCATAAGAAAAAATAGCTCAAAATCGAAGTCCGCTGTTCGCAGTTTCCGCAAACATTTTTCCGCAGTTATCGCTAACCTTTACCCTAACCATAGAGTAATATATGCTCTGACCCTCGTTGATCGCAAGTTTCCGCAAACATTTTTCCGCAGTTTTGCAGTTTCCGCTAACCCTAACCCTCAAGTTTGTTTCAAATTGTTTGGGGAAACTCCGCTGATCGCAAAAGCGACTTCGACTTTTTTTAATTTTTTTCTCGATCTTTTCAGGGTACGAAGTGACTGTACGAATGGTTCAAGGTACGAACTAGGTTGCACCTTAGATGGATGCAACCTAGTTCGTAGCATGAACAGTTCGGACCGTCAGTTCGTACCTTGAAAAGATCGAGAAAAAAAATTAAAAAAGCCGAAGTCGCTGATCGTAGTTTCCGCAATCATTTTAAAATTTTTCCACTGAAAAGATCGAGAGAAAAAATAGCTCAAAATTGAAGTTCGCTGATCGCAGTTTCCGCAAACATTTTTCCACAGTTTCTGCTAACCTTTACTTTAACCATAGAGTAATCTATGCTCTAACCCTCGCTGATTGCAGTTTCCGCAAAATTTTTCCGCAGTTTCCGTTAACCCTTACCCTAGTAATCTATGCTCTTACCCTAACCCTCGCTGATCGCAGTTTCCGCAAACATTTTTCCGCAGTTTCTGCTAACCTTTACCTTAACCATAGAGTAATCTATGTTCTATCCCTCGCTGATTGCAGTTTTCGCAAAATTTTTTCCGCAGTTTCCGTTAACCCTTACCCTAGTGATCCATGCTCTTACCCTAACCCTCGCTGATCGCAGTTTTCGCAAACATTTTTCCGCAGTTTCCACAAACATTTTTTCGCAGTTTCCATTAACCCTTACCCTAACCATAGAGTAATCTATGCTCTAACCCTCGCTGATTGCAGTTTCCGCAAACCCTAACCCTCAAGTTTGTTTTAAATTGTTTGGGGAAACTCCGCTGATAGCAATAGCGACTTCGGCTTTGTGCTAATAAACCATGATTAAACTGCGATTAGCGACTTCAGCTTTTTTTAATTTTTTTTCTTGATCTTTTTAGGGTACGAACTGACTGTACGAATGGTTCAAGATACGAACTAGGTTGCACCCTTAGATGGATGCAACCTAGTTCGTACCATGAACAGTTCGGACTGTCAGTTCGTACATTGAAAACATCGAGAAAAAAATTGAAAAAGCCGAAGTCGCTGATCGCAGTTTCCGCAATCATTTTAAAATTTTCCCCCTGAAAAGATCAGGAGAAAAAATAGATCAAAATCGAAGTCCGCTGATTGCAGTTTCCGCAAACATTTTTCCGCAGTTTCCGCAAACATTTTTCCGCAGTTTCCATTAACCCTTACCCTAACCATAGAGTAATCTATGCTCTAACCCTCGCTGATTGCAGTTTCCGCAAACATTTTTCCGCAGTTTTTGCAAACATTTTTCCGCAGTTTCCGCTAACCTTTACCCTAACCATAGTGTAATCTATGCTCTAACCCTTGTTGATCGCAGTTTCCGCAAACATTTTTCCGCAGCTTTGCAGTTTCCGCTAACCGCATTCCCACTAACAATTCGTACAGTCAGTTCGTACCCTGAAAAGATTGAGAAAAACATTAAAAAAAGCCGAAGTCGCTGATCGCAGTTTCCGCAATCATTTTAAAATTTTTCCCCTGAAAAAATCAAGAAAAAAAGTAGCTCAAAATCGAAGTCCGCTGATCGCAGTTTCCGCAAACATTTTTCTGCAGTTTCCGCCAACCCTAACCATAGAATAATCTATGCTCTAACCCTCGCTGATTGCAGTTTCCGCAAAATTTTTTCCGCAGTTTCCGTTAACCTTTACCCTAATTCTAACCATAGAGTAATCTATGCTCTTACCTTAACTCTCGCTGATCGCAGTTTCCGCAAACATTTTTCCGCAGTTTCCGCTTACCCTAACCCTAACCATAGAGTAATCTATGCTCTAACCCTAACCCTCGCTGATCGCAGTTTCCGCAAATTTTTTCCGCAGTTTCCGTTAACCTTTACTTTAATTCTAACCATAGAGTAATCTATGCTCTTACCCTAACCCTCGCTGATCGCAGTTTCCGCAAACATTTTTCCGCAGTTTCCGCTTACCCTAACTCTAACCCTAACCCTCGTTGATCGCAGTTTCCGCAAACAGTTTTCCGCAGTTTTGCAGTTTCCGCTAACCGCAGTTTCCGCTAACCCTAACCCTCGAGTTTGTTTCGAATTGTTTGGGGAAACTCCGCTGATCGCAAAAGCGACTTAGGCTTTTTTTATTTTTTTTTCTCGATTTTTTCAGGGTACGAACTGACTGTACGAATGGTTCAAGATACGAACTAGGTTGCACCCTTAGATGGATGCAACCTAGTTCGTACCATGAACAGTTCGGACCGTCAGTTCATACCTTGAAAAGATCGAGAAAAAAAAAATTAAAAAAGCCGAAGTCGCTGATCGTAGTTTCCGCAATCATTTTAAAATTTTCCCACTGAAAAGATCGAGAGAAAAAATAGCTCAAAATTGAAGTCCGCTGATCGCAGTTTCCGCAAACATTTTTCCGCAGTTTCTGCTAACCCTAACCATAGAGAAATGTATGCTCTAACCCTCGCTGATTACAGTTTCCGCAAAATTTTTCCGCAGTTTCCGTTAACCCTTACCATAAAAATCTATGCTCTTACCCTAACCCTCGCTGATCGCAGTTTCTGCAAACATTTACCGCAATCATTTTAAAATTTTCCCCCTGAAAAGATTGAGAGAAAAAATAGCTCAAATTTGAAGTCTGCTGATCGCAGTTTCCGCAAACATTTTTCCGCAGTTTCCGCTAACCTTAACCATAGAGTAATGTATGCTCTAACCCTCGCTGATTGCAGTTTCCGCAAAAATTTTTCCGCAGTTTCCGTTAACCCTTACCGTAGTAATCCATGCTCTTACCCTAACCCTCGCTGATCGCAGTTTTCGCAAACATTTTTCCGCAGTTCCCGCAGTTTCCGCAAACATTTTTCCGCAGTTTCCGCAAACATTTTTCCGCAGTTTCCATTAACCCTTACCCTAACCATAGAGTAATCTATGCTCTAACCCTCGCTGATTACAGTTTCCGCAAAATTTTTCCGCAGTTTCCGTTAACCCTTACCATAAAAATCTATGCTCTTACCCTAACCCTCGCTGATCGCAGTTTCTGCAAACATTTACCGCAATCATTTTAAAATTTTCCCCCTGAAAAGATTGAGAGAAAAAATAGCTCAAATTTGAAGTCTGCTGATCGCAGTTTCCGCAAACATTTTTCCGCAGTTTCCGCTAACCTTAACCATAGAGTAATGTATGCTCTAACCCTCGCTGATTGCAGTTTCCGCAAAATTTTTTCCGCAGTTTCCGTTAACCCTTACCGTAGTAATCCATGCTCTTACCCTAACCCTCGCTGATCGCAGTTTTCGCAAACATTTTTCCGCAGTTCCCGAAGTTTCCGCAAACATTTTTCCGCAGTTTCCGCAAACATTTTTCCGCAGTTTCCATTAACCCTTACCCTAACCATAGAGTAATCTATGCTCTAACCCTCGCTGATTGCAGTTTCCGCAAACATTTTTCCGCAGTTTCCGCTAACCCTAACTCTAACCATAGAGTAATCTATGCTCTAACCCTCGTTGATCGCAGTTTCCACAAACATTTTTCCGCAGTTTTGCAGTTTCCGCTAACCGCAGTTTCCGCTAACCCTAACCCTCAAGTTTGTTTCAAATTGTTTGGGGAAACTCCGCTGATCGCAAGGTACAAACTAGGTTGCACCCTTAGATGGATGCAACCTAGTTCGTACCTTGAAAAGATCGAGAGAAAAAAATTAAAAAAGCCGAAGTCGCTGATCGCAGTTTCCGCAATCATTTTTAAATTTTCCCCCTGAAAAGATCAAGAGAAAAAATAGCTCAAAATCGAAGTCCGCTGATCGCAGTTTCCGCAAACATTTTTCCGCAGTTTCCGCAAACATTTTTCCGCAGTTTCCGCAAACATTTTTCCGCAGTTTCCGCTAACCTTTACCCTAACCATAGTGTAATCTATGCTCTAACCCTCGCTGATCGCAGTTTCCGCAAACATTTTTCCGCAGCTTTGCAGTTTCCGCTAACCGCATTCCCGCTAACAATTCGTACAGTCAGTTCGTACCCTGAAAAGATCGAGAAAAAAATTAAAAAAAACCGAAGTCGCTGATCGCAGTTTCCGCAATCATTTTAAAATTTTTCCCTTGAAAAAATCAAGAAAAAAAGTAGCTCAAAATCGAAGTCCGCTGATCGCAGTTCCCGCAAACATTTTTCCGCAGTTTCCGAAAACATTTTTTTGCGGTTTCCACTAACCTTTACCCTAACTATAGAGTAATCTATGCTCTAACCCTCGCAGACCGCAGTTTCCGCAAACATTTTTCCGCAGCTTTGCAGTTTCCGCTAATCCTAACCCTCGAGTTTGTTTCAAATTCTTTGGGGAAACCCGCTGATCGCAATAGCGACTTCGGCTTTATGCTATTAAACCATGATTAAACTGCGATCAGCGACTTGGGCTTTTTTTAATTTTTTTCTCGATCTTTTCACGGTATGAACTGACTGTACGAATGGTTCAAGATACGAACTAGGTTGCACCCTTAGGTAGATGCAACCTAGTTCGTACCATGAACAGTTCGGACTGTCAGTTCGTACATTGAAAACATCGAGAGAAAAAAATTGAAAAAGCCGAAGTCGCTGATCGCAGTTTCCGCAATCATTTTAAAATTTTCCCCCTGAAAAGATCAAGAGAAAAAATAGCTCAAAATCGAAGTCCGCTGATCGCAGTTTCCGCAAACATTTTTCCGCAGTTTCTGCCAACCCTAACCATAGAGTAATCTATGCTCTAACCCTAACCCTCGCTGATCGCAGTTTCCGCAAAATTTTTTCCGCAGTTTCCGTTAACCTTTACCCTAATTCTAACCACAGAGTAATCTATGCTCTTACCCTAACCCTCGCTGATCGCAGTTTCCGCAAACATTTTTCCGCAGTTTCCGCTAACCCTAACCCTAGAGTAATGTATGCTCTAACTCTCGCTGATTGCAGTTTCCACAAAAATTTTTCCGCAGTTGTCGTTAACCCTTACCCTAGTAATCTATACTCTTACCCTAACCCTCGCTGATCGCAGATTCCGCAAAAACATTTTTCCGCAGTTTCCGCAAACATTTTTCCACAGTTTCCGCTAACCTTTACCCTAACCATAGAATAATCTATGCTCTAACCCTCGCTGATCGCAGTTTCCGCAAACATTTTTACGCAGTTTTGAGTTTTCGCTTACCCTAACTCTAACCATAGAGTAATCTATGCTCTAACCCTCGTTGATCGCAGTTTCCGCAAACATTTTTCCGCAGTTTTGCAGTTTCCGCTAACCCTAACCCTCAAGTTTGTTTTAAATTGTTTGGGGAAACTCCGCTGATAGCAATAGCGACTTCGGCTTTGTGCTATTAAACCATGATTAAACTGCGATTAGCGACTTCAGCTTTTTTTAATTTTTTTTCTCAATCTTTTCAGGGTACGAACTGACTGTACGAATGGTTCAAGATACGAACTAGGTTGCACCCTTAGATGGATGCAACCTAGTTTGTACCATGAACAGTTCGGACCGTCAGTTCGTACCTTGAAAAAATCGAGAAAAATTTTTTTAAAAAAGCCGAAGTCGCTGATCGCAGTTTCCGCAATCATTTTAAAATTTTCCCCCTGAAAAGATTAAGAGAAAAAATAGCTCAAAATCAAAGTCCGCTGATCGCAGTTTCCGCAAACATTTTTCCGCAGTTTCCGCAAACATTTTTCCGCAGTTTCCGCTAACCTTTACCCTAACCATAGTGTAATCTATGCTCTAACCCTTGTTGATCGCAGTTTCCGCAAACATTTTTCCGCAGCTTTGCAGTTTCCGCTAACCGCATTCCCACTAACAATTCGTACAGTCAGTTCGTACCCTGAAAAGATCAAGAAAAAAATTAAAAAAAGCCGAAGTCGCTGATCGCAGTTTCCGCAATCATTTTAAAATTTTCCCCTGAAAAAATCAAGAAAAAAAGTAGCTCAAAATCGAAGTCCGCTGATCGCAGTTTCCGCAAACATTTTTCCGCAGTTTCCGAAAACATTTTTCAGCGGTTTCCGCTAACCTTTACCCTAACTATAGAGTAATCTATGCTCTAACCCTCGCTGATCACAGTTTCCGCAAACATTTTTCCGCAGCTTTGCAGTTTCCGCTAATCCTAACCCTCGAGTTTGTTTCAAATTCTTTGGGGAAACCCGCTGATCGCAATAGCGACTTCGGCTTTGTGCTATTCAACCATGATTAAACTGCGATCAGCGACTTAGGCTTTTTTTAATTTTTTTCTCGATCTTTTCAGGGTATGAACTGACTGTACGAATGGTTCAAGGTACGAACTAGGTTGCACCCTTAGATGGATGCAACCTAGTTCGTACCATGAACAGTTCGGACTGTCAGTTCGTACATTGAAAACATTGAGAGAAAAAATTGAAAAAGCCGAAGTCGCCGATCGCAGTTTCTGCAATCATTTTAAAATTTTCCCCCTGAAAAGATCAAGAGAGAAAATAGCTCAAAATCGAAGTCCGCTGATCGCAGTTTCCGCAAAATTTTTTCCGCAGTTTCCGTTAACCTTTACCCTAATTCTAACCACAGAGTAATCTATGCTCTTACCCTAACCCTCGCTGATCGCAGTTTTCGCAAACATTTTTCCGCAGTTTCCGCTAACCCTAACCATAGAGTAATGTATGCTCTAACTCTCGCTGATTGCAGTTTCCGCAAAATTTTTTCCGCAGTTTTGGTTAACCCTTACCCTAGTAATCTATACTCTTACCCTAACTAGGGATGGGCAAAATAGAATAATTAGCTATTCTAGAATATTCTAGAATACTGAAACCGAATATAGAATACAGATATCTATTCTAGAATAATTGACAGTTTTTACCATCGACACATTTTAATGATTTTTATGACTTTACAAAAAACAATGAACATCACAAAAATTGCTTATCGCAGTGTAACAAATTTAGGGTTTCTAAATTTTCACCAGTCAAACGAGATTTCAAGTTGGTGGCAGTTAAACCTGCACTTGAAAAACATCTCTCTGAAGAAGCAGATGTAGCAGGTACACAAAAATATTTTGAAACTAACTGATAGAAACAATAAAATTGGTTTTTGTTTTGCTTTCCATCAAACAAGGGCATTTTGAAGAGATGTAGTGGATGCTTTCAACAACGTGAGGTAGGTAGGCCTAGCTATTTTTGAAGCAGGGATAGCCAAATTTGCTGATTCATCTTCACTACTGCAAGCAGCATCTTCAATCCCACAGCTCAACAAGTCGTCCATGTCACTGTAGTGGCATACTGGTAGTACAGGCCCGTAGCCAGACGGGGGCCTCGCCCCCCCCCCCCTAAAAAAATTTTGCCCCCCTGGCAAAATCACAACATTCTCGAGCAACAGCTATAATTATAATGATTTTGCCCATTTAAATTTTTTTGACCCCCCCTAAATCGTTAAAGCGGTTTCAATTATCCGATTTTATATGATATGCATTTTGAAACCGGTTAGACTCTACAACCGGTTATTCTATATTCGGTATTCTATTTTGCCCATCCCTAACCCTAACCCTCGCTGATCGCAGTTTCCGCAAACATTTTCCACAGTTTCCGTTAACCTTTACCCTAACCATAGAATAATCTATGCTCTAACCCTCGCTGATCGCAGTTTCCGCAAACATTTTTCCGCAGTTTTCGCTTACCTTAACTCTAACCATAGAGTAATCTATGCTCTAACCCTCGTTGATCGCAGTTTCCGCAAACATTTTTTTGCGGTTTCCACTACCCTTTACCCTAACTATAGAGTAATCTATGCTCTAACCCTCGCTGATCGCAGTTTCCGCAAACATTTTTCCGCAGCTTTGCAGTTTCCGCTAATCCTAACCCTCGAGTTTGTTTCAAATTCTTTGGGGAAACCCGCTGATCGCAATAGCGATTTCGGCTTTGTGCTATTAAACCATGATTAAACTGCGATCAGCGACTTAGGTTTTTTTTTAATTTTTTTTCTTGATCTTTTTAGGGTGACAAAAAATAAAATGATTGATTAATTGATGTGACCGTGTTTGCCGAACGAAGCAATACATTTTTGCTCTCAACAAGTTAGTTATATACAATGCTTCTTTTAAAAAAATGGTAATGGTATGTAAATGTAATGCAACTCAAATTAAAAATTGACTGCAAAAATGCACTTCGGGTCAAAATTTAGTTAAAAAAAAAAAGAACGCTTCCGGGTAGTATCGAACTCAGTCCCTCTAGAATAGGAAGCGGCGACGTACCACACGCGCCACGTAACGAGTTGAATAAGATGGTTGGATTCAGAACTTATATATATAGGCTACGCGCTTATAGTCTTTTGCTTTGAAAGAGAAAAAGAAAAAAGTAACTGTACAATGACGTAATGACGGTCAAATAGCGTTTCAGATTCAAAGACCGGCGCCGGTCAAATAGCCACTGCCTATTTTGTCCCATGTTAAGCCTCATCCCGACTCCAGCGCAGCATTAAATATGCCAGAGTGAAAGTCTGGAACTCCTTACCAACGAGCTTGTGTAAATTGTCATTTTATTCTTTTAAAAAGCAACACAAATATTCACTCATTGCCAAATATTAGCACGACTAACTTCGTACTACCTTCATGCTACCGATAGGCTACTTTGGCTACTAAATATATTTCTCTGTGCAAGACCATCATCTAACACCTTGTCTCAATTTTCGTTATTGAATTATTCATTGTGTTCTCTATCCTATGTCGCTTATTCGTAGTGATCTTTTAGATTTCATAACTAACTGTTATCGCAATTTTAGATCTTCTATTAGAATCTAGGGTACCGGTATCTGCTTGACTCGAAGACCCAACCATGGTCTCTTTGCAGATTCCCGTTGCTGGAAATTCCTTTTTTATTGCTGTATTTATTGTACTATATTTACCTACAACGAAATAAAATCAATCAATCAATTATATGTGCTGCCAGTATCTAATTTCTTGCATTTTAGATCCATCTCAGACGATTGTAATGTCCTAGCTCAGTTGCAAATTCTTGTCTTTTTTTTTACTCTTTATTTTTAACAAATTCCTGCCATTTCTTAGCACAAATTTTCTCAAAAAAATCACACCTTCTAATAAGCTGTAAAATTATGTTTCGCTGAAGTCCGAAATTAAAACATAAATCCAGTCTCATTGTCGCACAACAATCACTCAAGTTTCAAATTATCATCTCAACCAACCCTTCAAGACAACTTTCCACCTTCACTTTACTACGCTGAAAAAAAAAAAAAAAAAAAAAAAAAAAAAAAAAATACGCTGAAGAGATCGGAAGATCGAAACACTGGCCTTTGTCCGTAGTTACTTTTCATAATGTCTTTTTAGACATTCTTTTTGGGTCAATAATGTCTTTTTAGACATTACTTTTAAAGAAATAAAAGAGTCAAAAGGCATGTAAATTTCACTCTGTGTGGAGCTACAGTACATGGGTCACTGGGTGCTCTTCCACAAGACGCCCTGTTGTTCAAGGGGACAAAATGATGACGTCACACACATTGAAATGGACTATTATGAAGGAGGAAGTGCGGGGATGAAATGCAAAGAAACACACCAGAAGGAAATTGTCTCCCATTTATTGATTTGTTGTTCAATTTAAACAAATTTGCAATCGTTGAAAAGCACAAGCATAGATCTAACCAACTAAGTTAATACCAAGTCCCAAAATACTACTAGCTCCATCTGGTGGCCACCTAAACTTGACCAAATTCAAACCATTATCGAAAGTTTATTTGCAATGATAAAAACATTAAGCGACAACCAATAAAAAGAACATGTTACTGTTTATTGAAGTGCTAACTTTCATTTTTATATCTTATTTAATATGCAATATGCATCGATTCGACATTGAAATGCATTGTGCAAAAGCTTCGTTGGGGGGCTGTCTTCGAACAACGATTGCACACATATTGGATAAGATATGTCCTAAAACAACCTAGTTCACATTGTAATCTTGTATTGTTTTTTCCACATGTGCTGTTGATGCAAATAAAAGAACTTCTCTCTCTCTCTCTCTCCATTGAAATGCATTGGGCAAAAGCTTCGTTGGGGGGCTGTCTTCGAACAACGATTGCGCGCATATTAAATAAGATATAAAAATGAATGTTCGCACTTCAATAAACAGTAACATGTTCTTTTAATTGGTTGTCGTTTAATGTTTTTATCATTGCAAATAAACTTTTGATAATGGTTTGAATTTGGTCAAATGTAGGTGGCCACCAGATGGAGCTAGTAGTATTTTGGGACTTGGTATTAACTTAGTTGGTTAGATGTATGCTTATGCTTTTCAACGATCGCAAATTTGTTTAAATTGAACAACAAATGGGAGACAATTTTCTTCTGGTGTGTTTCATTGAATGTCCACCCCGCACTTTCTCCTTCATAATAGTCCATTCCAATGTGTGTGACGTCATTATTTTGGTCGGTTGTAGAGATGCAGCGAACCCAAAATTTTTATCCGCACACCGCACCGCAACTGACTCATCTATCCGCGCACCGCACCGCACACCGCAATTTATCTGGAACTTTGACACTGCACCGCACACCGCAAATTACAAAATTAAAAAAAAATATTTTAACACTTTGCTCCTCAAAGGGAGGCCAGATTTGGCCCCCCCCTCATATTTCCTTTAATTATTTGAAGCACAGTAACGCCATGCACTTGGTTTTTCTTGACTTTTCCTAAAATTGCCAGGCGGATCTGATGATATTAAATTTGATGCTAAAAGTTGTGTAGTTTTCTTGTAAATTCAAGATTTTGGTGAATTTTTGCTATTTCTAGCTAACTTCCAGCAAAGCGTGAAATGGATTACATTGCGATAACAAGCCATAAGCTCATAATTGCTTCGTGTATCGATATGCGCGAGCAGAGAGAAGCATCCTCTTGCTTTCTTTTGTTTGGTTTGACCTCAATAATACAAAGCGCGTTATTTCTTATGCTACAAAGAAAAGCCAGTGATCGCAAAGCTGTTAATTAGAAACAATAATAGCAAGCTTTTTTGCGTTATCAGCTCTACAAAGAAGAATAGCAATCCACGATCAAAATAGTAGGCTATGGAGGCCACAAACTATTCAAAACAGTTGTTTCAAGCAGATAATATTCATTGACGAATAAAAAACGTTACAATAAGAAATCTTCTCTTGGATAAAGACACGAAAACCTGGTTTCGAAATAAACGTTCTATGGAAATGCTCTCATTGACAAAACTTGCAATTGAGGAAATGTATCACTGCAAATGCTTTTGGGAGAAGCCGGAGAAATAGCGTTTTTGCAAACAGTAATTGTGAGATACACTCAAAATTATGAGATAGGCTCCCTTTACACGTAGCAGCTAACTCGATGGCGTCCCTTCACTGCTTTATGTCGCCTACTTGTTGTTATGTCCTGTATTTTTGTTTCACAGTGCACTGTGTTTTGTTCCAAAGAGCGCAAAATAAAGATGATAATGCCTCATCTACATTACAAAATATTTTGTAATGTAGGCCTACAAACAAAATGTACAATGTACACAATGTACATTACAAAATATTTTGTACTGTAGACGAGGCATAAATTTAGGCGTCACATAAGACAAACAACAAATCAGCTTTCTTCATCATTGATTCAACATCTGAATACGTTGCGCCAATGTATAAGAGGCCGGCTATTGTGAAGACCCGCCATTTATACACGATCCGATTATACCAAAAGTGGGACAAACTAGTGGATCAAAGAATGAATAAATAATGCTGAGAAAACTAAATCTAAGTGACGAACAATACCGATGTCTTCATTTATCTTGGAAAAATGCTGCCTAAACTTATCAACAAAAAATACAGTAAATAACGGCAAGGATCCCGAAAGCAGAATTTGCTCGACTTTGGCATGAATTTAGTCAGACATCTACAGTAATAATTCCACACATGATACATAATAATCAACCTGGTTCAAGGCGATTTGTGTAACAGTTTAGGGGAAGACACTACTTGAAATGATGCACCACACAAAAGATTTTCAATGAAGACTGAGTCTAAAAACCGATGTGGATAGTGCTGCACAATAACTTCAAGTTTAGGACAGAAGAGGCACAAAATATCACGATAAAAATAAAGACCTTGTGGGAAATTTTCGAGAATCATAACACGATGCAAATACCATAAACGCTTAGTTTGCATGCTGCTCTAAGCTGGCCGGCAACCACAAAGGTAGACAATAGCCTACAGGCAGTTTATAATTCGATAACAGCGCAATAAACATTATAAATACGTAAACCGACAATTTTCTTTTACAAACGTTTTACGTCTAATAGTAAATTTTCCCCCAACAATTTTTTGTGAAGCACTTGCAAACCACGGTTTTGTAAAATAATTCATCATTATTATTTTTGACTTCTCGGATATTGTAAAACGTCATCAGCAAAATCACAAAAAAAATTTCATTACTTCAATGTAGTAGGCCTAAGAATTTTTTATAGAATTGTAGCCACGTTGTTTCAACAAAGAAGACATTTTTTAGCAATGTAAAGTTATAGAAAATAATTTGCAATCATGCAAATGGTTGGAAAGAATCTAGGAAGTCTTCTCACAATCTGGCACAAAATGATTATGTTTATTGTATCTCAGTAAAATGTTTTTTTTTGGCCAGAAACATAATCACTGCCTTGCTGACGTTGTCACTTTTACGCGTATTTTTAGTGCTTCAAACAATAAGGACCCAGTCAGCAATCCAGTTCTTTTACATTGATTCAACATTTGTAAACGTTAAATTTATGTAGATTTGCTGACTGTGGGTTATTTCACATTTCCTTTGTTTACGCATGTTCCTCAATTCGCTGTTGTATTATTTCGACGCTGGCTGACTAAAAATGTATTTTCAAATTGATTGACACAATCTTCAATAAAAAGTGAGCTTCGAACTTAGCTTTGTTGATGTAAATGCTGTATTTTTTGTGGATGTAATTTATGAGTCATGTTTATAAACACCCGTAAGCGAAATGACTTATGATGTGGCCTGCATGATATTTGTGTTGCGACTTGACACAAATCCACAATTTCAAAAGCACCTAATTTGAACTTAGAAATTTCAGATTATTTCAACAACTTGTTCAATTGTCTTCTTTCTACTAAAAATATTCATTCTACAAACTCAATTGTAGACCTAAAATACACAAACGAAGATGTAAACAGCTATTCAAGCAGGCTAAGGTGTTACTTATGAGAAATTTGGTTCCATAAAACTAGAAGCTAGCCATGAGTTTCGGAATGCATTAGTTTAGGATAAAAATGTAAGACAACAAACGCAGTTTTGTTTTTTCAAATTCGTGTAACAATATTACTCTGATTGTAACTATTTTAGAATCAGTGAGTAGCTTACAATAAGATTTGCTCGCAAGTCGTAAATTCTAATCAATGCAATGATTCGGCACACCGCACACACACTTCGTGCGTTCGATCGAGCTCTTTGTTATTTAGAAGTTTGCATGAAATCGGATTAGCACGGTAATTAAATAGCGGCAAGTTAAATCAAAATTGTCGTTTTTGGGTACCTTTGCAAAAATTGAAATATCAAGTTTAACATATAAAATTTTAAAATAATGAGTTTTCAAACTTATAGACAAATGATTTGTTTTCACACCAGTGCAACTTCTGTTGAAATAGCATCAGCGGATAACTCGTAACAGCTGATTGAATTTGATCCAAAAACGGCCCCCCCTTGAGCAGTTAACTTCCAAAAAAACGTTGAAAAGCAAAGGGTTAACGAGTTATTGTTTAGAAAGTCAATTGTAGGAAAAAGCATCCATGGCATATAACTGGTAACCTAGTACCAATACAGTTGTGCACTAATTGGCCAGGCTAACCAGATCATATTCTCTTATCAGCAATGCATCTAAGTTCTAAGACATAATACAAACTAAGACAAATAGAATGTTCCTGGATCCAGTATCAGGACTTTTGAACACTTTTTGTAAGCAATAATGCAATTATAATGCCAGTGGCTATATGAACTACACACACAAGAGTAAAACTTATAGCCTGAACTCACTGGGCTAACTGATATAGTAAATAATGCGGTAGTTGCGCTAGGCCTATAGCCTGGTAACTGAGCTTATCAGCTAGGCTACTAACCAAAAACATTCGTACAGCTTCCCTGACAAGCAAGCCCTAAAACCCTGTCAACTGCAAGCCATTTGCAATTTGCATTTGCATAGCTTTCCATCTTAGGGTTTCCGAAGGGAAAAATAACTGATCCGTGTTTCCAATTTAAATTTGAAGTTTCATAGCTGATTCTTGAAAAGTTGAAAGTTTACGTTTACGAAAGTTTAATTTCTTGAAAGTTTACGTTTACGAAAAATTAATTTCTTGAAAGTTTACGCGGCAAGCGGCGCGGCGCGGCTTTGTCATTTCAACCTTCCACGCGGCGCGGCGCGGCACGCGGCGAAAAAGTCAAAAGCGGCCGCGTACGCGGCGCGGCGCGGCGCGGCTTGCATCACTAGTCGGTTGACCAACCAGGGTTGCCACTTGGCTATTTTCATAGCCAAATTTCACGAATTTGGCTATTTTTTATGTGACTTGGCTATTGAATATTTTTTTTTAATAGCCAAGCCTATTTGGCTATATTTGGCTTTTTTGACCTGCTGCCAAGAAATATTTTTTTCTATAAGACATATCAAAAGTTCTACTGGTGAATGATAAAGTTTATCTGCATTTCCGCTGACTTATAGCCAGTGTTGGGCGCGATAACTCATTTTTCAGTTAAGCGATAACGATAATCGATAAACAAAAAATGCCTAAAGCGATAACGATAAACGATAAATCAAAAAAAAGTTAAGCGATAACGATAAACGATAAATTATCGCCGATAATGTCCGATAACGATAATTTTTTTTTTTTCTTGATTAGCGCTGCCCCATCCCATGCAGCACGAACTGTTTTCATCGACATGCCGAAAAATCGACCATAATATACTGTAAAGGGACAAAACTTTTTGTAAGTTATGCATAAATAGAATCGCAATAGCGGCAGTGGGTATCGAGTCTTCAACCTCTTGATCCAGAATCAAACCACTGAGGTAACCTGCGTGTTTATAATAATACCTTCAGATACCAGTTGGATGTTTTTATCAATTGAGTTACACTGCCGCTTACGTGCAGTAGGCAAAATAATTAAATCAAATGAAAACACCATGAAAATTCTAACCTTTGTATTTTGTTTCTGCTAGGGCTGTTTACAGCAGGGGTGTGCAACCTTTATTACAGGAGGGCCAGATATAAAAACTGGGTGAAGCCGCGGGCCGCACGTTTATTTAACATGATTTCTAGGCTAGTAGTTGCAGGCACAAAAAAGTAGTTTTTTGTTGTTGTTTATGTTATTCTTATGGCGTTATTAGGGGCTATCTTCTTTCAGAAATAATAAGTTAAGACACATAAATTTCTGAAGAAAACTGCTATTCTAATTTATTGTGACACCGTCTTTAGACGAGTTCAGTGAGAAATTTGCAGCTGGCCTCTTTTCCCAACGGCATTTTTCCAAATTTAGTTTAATGGAAGTGCTCGCAATTCGAAGTTCATTTTCCAAGTGTTTGTCTGTCAAAACCGATCGATAGGGTGATGTCATGACGCCCATTTTAGAAAAAAAATGTTTGCACAAATAGGCTACGTTGAACCAAAAAGAGACATTTTTGAAGCCATGGATTTTTTCAAATGTGGAAAGTCATCTTAATTGAGATGTTTCGTGAAAATCGCCAAAATTCATTTCTAAATACTTTGCTTTCAAATCCTTTTTTCTCTTGAAGATCAATAAGTTCAAGTTATATCTGCTGGTGCTTTGTCAATGTCTGTGTTGAATGGCGAAGAGAACATACCAAACAAATGTTCATGAGATTTGAAGTCCTTGAAACGAGCCAAAAATTCATACAATGTTTTCAAGTTGGTCTGCAAATTCAGTTTTCTTCTCAGGATGCATTCCATAGTCTCTCAAAGTTGGAAAGTGAAAAATATTTCCTGTCTGTACGTGAGCTTTTCAAAGTCGTAAATTGTTCATAATGCCTTTTATAACCATACATTTTACGTTCCAAATAATTAAATACAATGGATTAGCGGTGGCCGGTAGAAGATTTCTAAAATGGTTAACAGACCCAGTAAACATTGATTGTTGGGGCAACATTGGCAAGAAGTTTGCCGCAACATTGGCAAGATGCAGACGCCAACATTGGCAAGATGTTTTATGCACCATTTGGATGCATCTGGCCAGCATTGGCGTCTGCATCTTGCCACCGTTGGCTTCTGCATCTTGCCAACGTTGGATTATGCATCTTGCCAACGCTGGTTTCTGCATCTTGCCAACATTGGCTTCTGCATCTTGCCAACGGTGGCAAAATGTTTTATGCACCATTTGGATGCATCTGGCCAGCGTTGGCGTCTGCATCTTGCCAACGCTGGCTTCTGCATCTTGCCGTTGGCTTCTGCATCTAGCCAACATTGGCTTCTGCATCTTGCCAACGTTGGCAAAATGTTTTATGCACCATTTGGATGCATCTGGCCAGAGTTGGCGTATGCATCTTGCCACCGTTGGCGTCTGCATCTAGCCAACGTCGACTTCTGCATCTAGCCAACGTTGGCTTCTGTATCTTGCCAACGTTGGCAAAATGTTTTATGCACCATTTTGCTTCATCTTGCCAACGTTGGCATCTGTATCTGGCCAACGTTGGCAAGATGGCTTGTGCACCATTTTGCTTCATCTGGCGCCTAAATTCTGGTTGACTTTTATCAGGGATTCATAGCAGCCTATAGGGATCGCCAACTCGGCTGAAAATCCGACAATCGGAGTGTAAAAGTGTTGCCAGATATTTTTTATATTTTTAGAACAAATTATTATTTTGACATTTTTAAAGAGTAGTGGTTGCCCAAAGCTTGTCCGTTTAAAACTAACCTGAATTTTAAAGTTGCACAGGATTGAGTTAAAGTAGCTTGTAGTTGTGTAACTTTGCAATAAGAATGTTCTAAATTTATGTACTAAACTTAAATAAAACTTGCAGGTGTAAAAAAAATTATTAGAAACAAGTTAAGAACAAAAAAAATTGAGAAAATTAAAATACACCTCAGAAATAAAGAGCTTTATGTTTTAAGTGTTGAAGCTGGTAATTATTTTTCAAGTAGGCTTAATATGTTTTATGTACAAGATAGGGTAAATTTGCCAAAAATATAATAGTTTGATAAGTGAACAATAAAATTGCTTTAGACTAGTTTTAAAATATTTATTTACGGGCAAGTTTTGACCAACTACTACTTTAAAAATGCCAAAATAATATTTTTTCTAAAAACATAAAAACTATCTGGCAACACTTTTACACTCCGGTTGTCGGATATTCAACCGAGTTGGCGATCCCTATACTATGAATCCCTGACTGACCATGATGCATAAAAGTCAAAATAAAAGTCATTGCTGATATCTTCTTAGCACTCATCTAGAAGCACTGGCACTAAATTTGTCACGAGAATATTTCATATGAAAGTTTTCCATTGGTCATTGAGTTTTATAACTTTCTCTAAATTGAGTTTTATAACTTTCTTTAAATTGTGTAAACGTAGCCTAGTGACAAAAACGACTTTACACAATTATTTCAGGTCCAATGAATAAAAGACATTCACTTACCAGGTTTTCATAAACATTGTCGTAAGTCATTCCTATAGTTTCATTTTGATCATTTCTAAAACTTCTTTTGGCCGTAATAGGCCTATCTCAATTGAATTCGATTTTTTATATTTTCGATGCAAGAAGCGAAAATTCCTCTTAGCGCTGTTCACATAAGCATTGTGCTTTCGGCTCTCCACGTAATTGTGTATTGAGCACAACCGCCAGCGAAAAATTTTTTCCCACGAGATTTCTGTCTCATTTCCATATTTTGGTAAAACTTGGTATTAAAACCCTGTGAATGCATCATTTTCTCGTTGGCACGGTTGGTTCAGTGGTTTCATCCTCTGCCTAGTGATCGTGAGGACGAGGGTTCGACTCCCGTCGAAGTCAAACGTTTTTTTTTTTAAATAAATTTTTGCGGTGCACAAGAGCTTTTCAAAAAAAGTAGGGTTAGGGAAAGCTTATATTTTATTATCATTGGCAAATAGTTATTTCGCAATCTGAATCAACCAATCTCTCAAAACACTTGTCAGAACATCTTACTTTTAGAGTGACTAGAATCAATGATACAAAAATCTCGTGGGAAAAAAAATTTCGCCAACCGCCATGCTTGAACAGTCGAAGTGAATCGAGTGACGTCATAATCCCTTTAGCAAAGGATTAAGTCATGGCCTTTGTCCTCCTTCATAAAAAAACCAAGTTCTTCTGCTAAATTGCATCTCCTCACGTTGATATAACACATCGCCGCATTCTAAAGCTTTGTTGCCTCTTTCACTTCAACGCGTCATATTGCCCAGTCAAAGTTTAAGTAGTGACGTCATAATGGAGTTTTCACAACAATTATTGTGCCTGCAGTATTGTTCTATGCACCGCGAGAGGAGAAAAAACGATTCGCCGGATCGTTGAAAGTAAAAGTAGCAATCGTTTTGTGAAATCTCGCTTCAAGAAATTGAGGAGAGATTTCGACGCAACATGACTGCTCCTGAAGCTGGCCTATTGTGCAAGCTTTGCTACATTTAAAGTAAAGACGCCCCTTTGTTGGCGACACGAGAATCTCACCCACGTGGTCAAAATCAGACAGTGAGCGAGACTGCTCTCAGAACAAAATCAACAAGTGATACTGCATCAATCGATTTTTTTTACATTGATTCAGCGTCTGCAGACAGGTCAGCAGCGCGGCGGCAGTGCAGCCGCAACTCAATGATTACATGATCACCACAATCATGCTGCTGTGTCGAGCGCTACCAAACATCAACAAGTGAATTCGATTAAGCTTACAAGTTGTTTTAAATTTTCTTGAACTGCACGCAAATTTTGAGGTTAGTCCTGAAAAAATGTATTTCAAAATACAAAAATATTACAACACATTTTAGTATAGTTAAACTTGAAAATTAAAAAAGCTTTGGCAATGAAGACCTGGCAACTTGAATTAGCAACCACGTTTTTAAGTTTATCGCTTGTTAGTTACCTTACCAACGTCTGCAGACGTTGAATCAATGTAAAAAGAACGGATTATGCTAGTTGGGTATTGGAGGCGCCAAAGCCTAAACTTTCTGGAAGTGTTCTCTGAATCACAAGACATTTATTGCACTAAATTATCTGAAGCAATTGAATATGAACAAACGATTTTTATCATGGCGTTGTTGGTACAAGAATACGGTACGCTAAAGAAACTTTGTTTTTCCACTAAACCACATGAGTGATTTAGTTAAAGAGTCATTTTATTGTTGGCTATTAATATTTTCAAAGAATAAATCCAGTGAAGCTGAAATGAAGTAGCCAACGTTGCAATTGTTTATTTTGTAGAAACGCGTAGGGCGAATGGAAACTTTAAACTGGTTCGGTATCAAGCACGTTATCGCGTTCGCGTTTTGTTGCTTCTACCTTTTTCTGGACCTCTGCTCCGTTTGGCATAAACAAACTTGGCAAACTGTTGGCTACACTTCTGACCAACGCTGGTCTTAAATATTCATAGTATACTTGTACGGTATCAGAAAATAATAACAGCATTGATAGCCTATTATAAAAATGTAAAATTGTAGCAAAATCCTGGTATACATTTGCATAATTTTAAAGAAAACACCGAAATTATTATGAATTGGCACAATGCTGGCAATGCTTCTGACCGATGTTAGCCAACCACACAACAGTGTTTTGAAGCAATACCACATGAAAAGAGGTTTGTGTTAGTAATTTTAAAGATTAAAACAAATAAACCTGAAATAAAATCTTTGAGATCTTTTTGAACGCATGATAAGAAATAAGTTATTAAAATTGATGGCGTATTGTTGGCAACATGTTGGACATAATTGCCAATCTTGTGCCCTCACATCCAGCATATAGCCGACATTGCAATTGTTTATTTTGTGGAAACGTGTAGGGCAAATGGAAACTTAAACTGTTTCAGTATCAAGCACGGAATCACGTTCGCGTTTCTGTTGCTCCTACCTATTTCTAGACCTCTGCTCCGTTTAGCATAAACAAACTGAAATAAAACTACCTTGTTGGCAAACCGTTGGCTACACTTCTGACCAACGCTGGTTTTAAATATTCATAGTATACTTGTACGGTATTATAAAAACAATAACAGCATTGATAGCCTATTATAAAAATATTAAATTGTAGCAAAATCATGGTATACATTTGCATAATTTTAAAGAAAACACCGTAATTGTTATGAATTGGCACAATGCGGGCAATGCTTCTGACCGATGTTAGCCAACCACACAACAGTGTTTTGAAGCAATACCACATGAAAAGAAGTTTGTGTTAGTAATTTTGAAGATTAAAACAAATAAACCTGAAATAAAATCTTTGAGACCTTTTTGAACGCATAATAATCACCTGTCAAACGAACAATGCTTTAGCCTATATCTTTTGGGCGGAGTTTTCATTTTTCGAAATTTTTTCAGTTTTAAAGGTTTAGTAGAATATTTTCAAATCTGTAGATTGACAATTTCGAAAATCAAACTGAAGTGCTCCCATCTTTTGCAAAAGCACATTTCACTTCATTCTGAAATATGTCAAATTAATTATTATTGAGTAAGGTGTTTGGTTTGGAATACTTTAGTAGTATCTTGGTTTTTGAGGGGCTCTTAACCCATTAGTTCCCGATTGTCATGAAACTAAAGATGACTTTATTAATAAAGTTTTAACCAACTTAAAATGCGGCCACCCCAACTCAAAACATACTAAAAATGAAGGCAGGTAGCTCACAACAACAAGCAACACAAAATAGAGAACAGCCAAAAGGACAAAACACGCCAACGAAGTAATCATTAAAACAAGGAGCAGTACAGAAACAAAGTACGTAGAAATAACGTAAAACAATATATTATAACACCGATCATCGTTCTAGTCGGAATATTTTTCAATTTTTTTTATGTAAGGTTCATATAAGTTGAATATGAATATTCAAAAGAAATTTTTCTGATATCTGCACCAGGAATGCAGAAAATGGTACATCCCTGTATAGACGCTTGGGCATTCATACGAATATTTGATGTAAAATAAACAAAATTAAAATTTTCGGCAACGGAAATTTTTAAAGTCGTAAAAAACAACACTACTGCTCAAAGACGTTAAAAATGAATTTCTAATAAAAATGCATCGTTTTTTCATTAGATTTATTGAGAAACAAACAAACAAAACTCGATCTAAACAGATAATATTACAAACTCCTTTCAGTTATAATACATTTCGAAGCAATCTGGGTGCAGTCCACCATTACACCGATGGCATCTGTATGACTTGGTTTGTGACAGTGTTTGCAGACACCTTTTTTGTTCGTCTTGATGATCAGGTGATTGCCCTGATCCCTTCTGATCTCTTCAGGTTTGGCAAGTGCATGCGACGATGGTAAGCAAGAAAATGTGTTGTTTCCATTGATCATAATTGTCATTTCTACACATGATCAGATAAAGTCACGGAGGCTAATCTTTTCCATATCTCTCTCTTCTGTGATTGTCCCAATTGTTTTATAAAACCTCCAAGCTTTGATAATATTTACTCACTTAGCACATTTTCCCAAAGGTTCGTTGTCCACAAAGTTAGATGCCACGTATACTGGTCTAAAATCTTTCCACACAACAATGGTTTGATCTTCTCCAAGGTAAAGTTGCTTTATACTGTATCTCCCCTCTCTCATATCATTGGTCTCTTTCTTTGATGGTAAAGATAGATTGTTCATTCAATTTTGCTTCATTGTCCCCAAAACACGTATCCCTTTCTAAGACAAATGATCTATCAAATCCAGGCTCTTGAAAAGATTGTCGCAAACATCCTCTCGATCCAGAAATCGAGCATATTCCACAAGGCCATAAACAACGTCTGGCTCCTGACTCAATCCATTTTTGAAGATGTTTGTTTTGATCCAGCGTAAGGGACACAGTGGATTAGCTTTCCAGTGGTGGTGCACATAGACCAAATTTTAAACCCAAATTTTGTTGGTTTGCTCTTTATAAATTGCTTGAGAGGGTGGGGACCAAAATAACTGGTCATTGATTTGTCTACAGCTACGTACTCAGTTTTTTCAATAAATTTGGCTGCTGTCTCATTCAAAGTCTCAAAAAGAAGGGCAACTTTCCAAAATGGGTCGTCTTTGGGGTGGCTTGAGTTGGCGAAATGGGTATAGCGCATTACCTCATCAGAAAGACTCTTTGACATGGCTCTTCTTACCACCACATTGCTTGTATCTTTTCTCCTTTCCCAATACATCCTGCGTGTGGAAGGAGTGATGTATCCTGTCATAAACATTATGATATTGTATGCTCTTATTAAAGAATTATCCACCTTGACTGGAAGGCCAATTGGTTTTGTTGTGCTGCATACCTCTGGGTCTATCTCACTACTTTGTTTACAAAATCATTAAAGATGAAGAGTTTTATAACATCATACAGCGCTTTCACATTATCAGGATCAATGGATAAATAATCATGGCTGAATTTCTCAGCTTCAGGAAAAGGAGGATTTTTTCCCAGTTGATTTTTGACGGTAGACTATATCCTATCTTTGTTTCTGATGCGTATAAATGGTATCTTTTCTTTTGTGAACTCTTCTTCACTTGACGATGAGCTAGGAAACACAATGCTTTGTTGACGGCCCTTCCTTTTTTAGTTACAAATGTGACTTCTCCAGTACATTTGGGTGATTATGTAAACTTTCTCTTGGCAAGCTTGTTGTACTATAGTTCTTTCAAGTCATTTAACGCATTGGGTGTTGACCCACTTTCTTTACGATTTTTCTTGGGTTCCAACGCAATGGGTTGGCTTTGGATGGTCCCGGTAGCGGGTCTGTCTCATCGTTATCAAATGTAGGGCTCTTCTTCAACAAAATCCATGTCCTGAGTGTCTTCATTGTGATGAATCATTAATTTGCCTTTGTGGTTCAGGATTCCTTTTCCGATATTTTTAACGTTTTTGGCACCCTCATCTTCATTTGCACTGTCCTCATCGCTCACGTTGCAGGATTCCCCAGGAGGAAAATTTATAATATCTTGAGAAAAATTTATAATTTATATTTATAATATCTTTATAATATGTGGGCTCCTTGGGTGGAGCTTCTTCAAGAAGTTCGGGAACAGTGATATGAATTTTCCTGTAAAGAATGCAAAATTTTGATTATACATGAACTTCTTTTAAAGATAAAGATAAATTAAAGATACATGAAGATTTACAGTAAGACCTCAATTTGCAGTACAAAAACAGTGAAAGCGCCTAGATTCTAAAGCACCACCTTCTGCACATGAAAATGATGACCTAACCTACTAACCCAACTAAAACGCACGGTTTTGGAAATTGAATATCAGCACGTTGCCTATAACGTTCGTTTTTCCACCAAACATGAAACATACGAAATCCTATAGCATTAAGCAAACTTGCCTATATGTCTACAGTTTAGCCAAAAAGCGTCCGTGCCAGTGCCCAAGCATCCCTACAAGGACTCACCTAACTTGTAATGTATATTCTGAAAAAATTATAAGAAAAAAATAAAATATTTCACTTTGGGCACATAGCTATACATATTAATAGATCTATCAAAACACAAAGTTGATAAAAAAATAATTTTACATACCTCGATTTGTAGGTCACAGTTCGTGTACCATGTGCTGGCTCTATATCTCACAAAAGGTCCACCTTGAACGTTGTATAGTGAACACTAAAACTTATTTAAGAAAATACTCTTGCGCTGTTTCTATAGCTATAATGCTATTCTCACCAAAGAAAAAAAAAAAAGTTAATACCAGCAATCTGAAGAAAGCAATTCGGAATCTAAAATACCCAATTTTTACGTCCTTGTAGGGACGCGCGGGCACTAATGGGTTAAAACTTTACCGATATTATCATTCAAGTTCACTGCTTTTGCTTTAGAGATATTCCATGCATTCCCAATGCCACCCGTTAGACATAGGATGGAGCGAGCAAAACTGGATAGAAAATGTTGCATATTCTTTACAAAATTTACGTGTTTTTTTTCTATTTTTGGGAGAAATACGTGACCATAGTTATAAGCAATATTTATTTGTACGTGTGTAGTGCAAGGCTGCAATTGTTTTTACTGTAATCAATTTATTCTATGACCAAGTACTTACTTTCAACCAACTCACATTCTTGATGCCCATTTTGGACGTGTGTTCTGTTGATCCGGTAGCAACCGTTTCGCGACTCAATGGTTGGGGCCCCTGATGTACAGTATATCTTCCCCTGTTACGAGATAGATTTGTTGTAATGCTTAAAGATAAGATTTTTATGAAACAAAAGAACTCGGACTGACTGAGTCCCATAAGTCCTATTTACTCACATTCCCAAGAACAATTGGTTTTCAAATACAAAGCTAGATGTAGCCTAACAAGAAAATGGCTTCGATGAGAAATCCAACACTATTGTTACCCCATTCCTTCATGTAAATCACGAAGTGGGTGATTGCCTACAAATAGATAATCAAATATGATGCTGCCTGCCTTGTTCAATGTCATTATGATGTATATATTTATAATACTAAAACTTATTTCATGATGAATATGTTTTATTATACAATTCCATTTGATGATATATATACGCACTTGCCTTGATAATTTGTTGACAAAAGATGAAAAACCCCAGGAAAAACCTAAAATGCGCACCCTCCCCACTTGTTTTGCTTTCAAGTACTGTAGTTTACCCAAATAAAATATTGTAAATATGTCATTCAGTTGCACAAGCATGTCGTCATGGATGGATATTATGTTTCTGCAAAAGCTTTCCTTCCAACAAATCGTGACGGTAAAAATGTAAGGTCGTGTCGTTTTAGTCAATGTTAAGTTAACGTTCAATATTCGTTAATGCGATAACTTAAAAGTTGCCGAATGAAGCAGAATTTGTCATTTAATTCATCTTGGGTCATGACTTGTAGTTTTAAAAGGACAAAGCCAGTTCTCTTTCGAAAAGTTCTCTATTGAAAGAAATTCTCCTTTCAAGCCTGTAACTCCATAGGCTATTGGATGCTTTGTGTGCGTTGTCATGGAGGTGATTGTGTTCTGAACGCCACTTTCTTTTCTTTACCGATGTTTGTCCTCGTCAACAATACAAGTTCCTTCTGTGCTGTATCAGGGATGGGAAAACCTGTTTCTCTAATCTTTTATAACTTTTCAATGAAAGATCATACATTCAGAGATTGTGAAATGGATGTACGGAATATAGCTATATAGAAGTGGCAATGTTAGTTTTTGACAACATAATGCATGAGAGGTGACAATAGAAGCGCTAAGAACAATATTTGGAAGTCACAATCAAGATGAACAAAGTTAAGAAATCAGCATTTTTAGTATCAATCTAAACAACTAACCACTTTGTACATCGATTCAACGTCTGCGGTCGTTGAATATTTTTTATATAAAATTTGTCAACCACCAAACAAGTTGCTAGGAGGCTACAGCAGCATTGAATGAAGCTACCAGGGCATGACTTGTCAACATCTGTGGCTTGATTCATTTCTTTTCTATCCCTTTTTATAACAAAACCAATCAAAATACAAAACTCTCTGCCACTAGGCCAGTGTTGATTGTCTGATTAATAAAATTAGAAAATGTTGATAGTGACTTTTTTATAAAAATTAATCCATCTGTTTTACAAGAAATAATTAAAGTTACTTTCAATGTTTTCTATCCTTTTCTTTGTAAGGAATTATTCCAGATTTGTTGCTACGCTAGAATAAGATAAAATGGCTTCCAGCGTTACTGAAGAATTCCAATGTGCGATATGCATTGAACCTCTGAAGAGACCCATTCGTATGCTTACGTGTGGGCATAGCTTTTGCCACAACTGTCTAGCTAGACTTTGTCAGAACAATCAGGATAAAAGGTAAGAAGGAAATAGCCTATATTCTATAAATTGGCACATTTTGCTTTCATCGCAATACACAAGAGCTTTATTTTATATTTTTTACTTTTAAAATTACCATCAATCACTCAGCAACTTGTGACAAGTAGCCTTTTGGTTCCCAACCTGTTTCAATCCATTCCTCCCTTTACTTATGTTGAAGCCTTTCATTCGTCCTTTACTATATGAAAGCGTTGCGTATCAGTGTTGAACGACAGTACAGTTGTATCTTTGTATGTACAGTTATAGTTAGGCTATATACTCAACATCAACAGTATAGTTAACCCTTGCAGGCGTCGTACCAGCAGGCTCTCACCACTAAGTTAAAACACGTATACCGAATACGTATACCAACTATTGTATACCGAATATGTATACCAACTATTGTATACCGAATATGTATACCAACTATTGTATACCGAAACACGTAGCCTACCCTTCTTGATAAAGAATTCTTCCTCTGTTAAGAACTATTGTTATAAATATGCAGAATATTTAAAGCACAAAACCTGCAATTTTATTTCCACGGTTGCAGATGTCCAACGTGTAGAAGTCCCATTGCGTTGCCTGGCAACGGAGTGAATGGAATTTCCAGAAACATCACTTTGGAAAACGTCATTGAGAGCTTGGGAAAGGTAAAGTTTGTATAAATCAGTCAGTCATTTATTTTTGTTTGGATGCAAAACTAAACGTACATAAAAGAAAAAAACGATAACACACAGGAATCTATAAATTTCTATAAAACAATTCAATTAATTTTCATTAAAATTTCTATTCTAGTTCTAATCGATAATTTAATAGATATTGCTATTATTTTAAATCTTAAATGCGTCTTCACCAGTGACATTGAGTAATCGCATCAGCTTTTAGCAGAAATGTAAAAAAATTTAACAACAACGCTCCAACAACATTCAACCTCAATAATCAATAAGCCATTTAGTTTTGTTCGGATGCAAAAACACAAGGACACAAAAGAGAAAACAATAACATACTGTATGCATCTGATAAGAGAGTGCGAAAGGCCGTAGCCTTGGAAAGGCGTAAGAGGTCGTCGAATCGGCCTATTAAAGATTTTAAACAATAAGATTTCTTTTGGTTTTGACCTGACAGTTTGCATGTGCAAAGTTGTAGACTGCATGTGCAAAGTTGTAGGACCGCACTAATAAAATTTTAGGTAGGTTGACTCTTATGCTAGAAAAGAACGCATTTCGTACCCAGTATCCAGCGTTCAGTGGCGTAGCTAGGGTGGGGGGCGGGGGGGGGGGGGGCGGACCGCTCCGGGCGGCACGTCTGGGGGGGCGGCACTTTCAGACAGGACGTTTTTTTTTTATAATGCAAAAGTACACGAAAAATAAAAGCAAACAGAATGGCAACGTTCAAAACACAGGGCCGGATTTAGCCTAAGCGCTGCCCTAGGCAGATACGAAAAGTGTCGCCCCCCCAAAAAAAATTTTCGATGGTGCGCTACGATTTATATTTTCAATTCCTTACAAAAAAGTTATTTGCACTGTTTATTTGAATACATCAATGAATGTCATTGTATAATGAACTAATTGTTTAAAATCGCTTGCGGCGGGCTTTTTCTCTTGCAAACAAATCAATAATTTCTTCAAAGTCTGTAGAAACAAGTAAAGATGAGTTAATCCTCAAAAATGTGAGATCATTCATGGTTTACATACTTTAAGCATCAAGGCAAGTACACAAAATAGCCTGCAACTTTTCCATCAACCTAACATTGACTAAAAACATTTTTTCTAGGCTCCTTTAAATTTACTAACAGTGAAACAAACCAAACAAAGATTAATAAAAATTGCACAGACAAACCCTAGTCCTCCATACTAAGCGAGACAGAAAAATAAAACAAGCGCTAAGCAGCACATATTGTTGAAAACCAACCAAACGTGAAGTACTCTAGGGGCGATGACTTGCCATACATGACTTGCCGCACTGTTTATAAATGTGTGTGATGTGATAACATATTTATTAATTCCTATATATCTGTTGTGAATTATTATATTCACGTACAGTATTATCATTTATCAATGTAATATATTCGTATATTTTGCCGCCCCCAATAATTTGCCGCCCTAGGCAACTGCCTACTCTGCCTACTGCTAAATCCGGCCCTGTCAAAACATCTTAAATATCTAAAAACGTTTCAAATTTTCATGAATTTTTCTGCCGTTATGTTTTTAATACGTTACAAAATTCCTACTAGCCGTTATTAAGCAGAGGCGGAAACATGCTCTTCAAATTTGGGTAGCCTTGTAAAAGGTTACAAATTGATTATTTTAATTCTGCAGCAGTGTTTGTGCTTTTGCATTCAGTATATTACTAAATTATAGTGGTCAGTGGCGTAGCCAAAGGGTGGGGAGGGTTAGGGGTTTCAACCCCCCTTTTGAGAAAAACTAAATGGAGAAAACTGAATCACTCTTTGAATTTTACGAAGCAGATCTGCCGTGTATAAACGCCCTTGCTATTATATCTGAACTGCGTATATGTGGTATCGATGTCTTTTCAATTCTTCCCGAACCAGTTTGCCAAAAAGTGCTGTAAGTGCATTGCCATTTTGCCCGCAGTCAACGTTTCCAAACATCAATATTTTACTCCGCATTCTGGTTACTCTTCCAGTTAGCCTACCACTTGCACCAATGAAAGATCTTTTTCTGCTCTTCGAAGACTTAAACTTATTTAAGAAATTCAACCTCTGAAAACCGATTAAATGGTTTGGCTTTGTTTAATCTGTATAGAAAATTGGTCCCAACTGTTGAGGATGTCTTAACAAGATGTGTGAAAAGGTTCGTCGACTTCCTTTTTCCCTTTAGTTTCATCAGTATCAATGATTTTTTGCATTCTTATTGCTTGTGTTGATGAATTTTTCATAGCTGTTAGCTGTAAGCATGATTCTACTAATTCGACATGTTAAAGCAATTCTGGTGCTTTATCTTTGAAAATGAGTAAGAACTTGTGTGTCATATTATGCTTTATAATTCGAATGACCTTTCATAATTCATATAGCAGGGTGTGACCGCTCTACAACTGTTCAGTATCCATGGTATCCAGCTAACTCGTGCAGTCGATAGAAACACCGCAATATCTACAGCTGTGAAAAATTGCACTAACCTTTTATAGCCTATACCCGATTCCAGTGATTCGTTATACAAAACTTGAATATATCAGAAATAAAGTAACTTCTTTGTCTCAAAGCTTTTTGTCTGACACTCATTAAGATGTATGACGTGTATGACGTTACATTTTTTAAACTTCGGGTTAACTTCAAAATATAAAAGTTAGTGACTTACCGGAGTAAGATCGTTTTTTGGATCAACTAAGGAGAAAATTGATAAATAATAAAACTGTAATAATCTCGCAAAAAAAAGCAATCAACCTATGTCTCTAAAAAAAAGTTTGCCTAATTTTAAATGAAACTGCATTAAAAGAGCTAGTTTTTCCAATACCAAACATTCAAATATCTCAGTCAGGAATTAGCAACAAGAAAACATAAAGACTTCAGCTTTATTTTCGAAAAATGCCGAAGAAAACATGATCTTATTCTTTTGCTATGCCACCGGACAGCACCATTTTACAGGAATATTTATACCCACATTTTTGTTGAAAATGCTCTCAGAATGCACCAAATTCAAAATAATTTTTCAAAAATTTCTGGGGGAGGCCCCCCAGACCCCCCGCCGATAAGTGGCGTCTTCGGCGAGTACACCGTTGGGCTTCGCCCGCCGGCCGTCAAAACCTCTCCCTTTCACAATTCCTGGCTACGCTACTGATAATGGTACGTTCGTCTGACTTTGCACCGCAAATTGAAAATAGCACGTTGCGTATTGCCATGCTGATAAAAAAACAACGCATTTCATTTTCACATGCTTTTTCTTGAAGGGGCGGCAAAATCTAAATCTGCCCCGGACGGCACATTCCCTAGCTACGCCACTGCCAGCGTTACATGTTGTTAATATTTATCTTAGAGTACCGCAGCAACAAAATTAGTCGAACAACGCTACTGCCATGCCAAGCTACTTTAACATAAAAAAGGAAATGTTTGACACATCGCAATACAGGCAACAATAGTGACCTGCAAACAAATCAGCGAAAAATAGGCTCCAATAACCGGAAAAAAGAAACCAGGCACCATGAAACAAACGCTTGTGGAAATCACTGAAAAAACGTTTCTATCGTAACTCATGAACAGTCGAGTCGGCTTCATAGCCGAGTGGTGAGAACACTGGAACGGCAATCGAAAAGGCGCCGGTTCGACACCGCTTAAGAGCATGCGGCTGTGTCTGTGGCAGGACACTTAAAGGCATGCCTGAAGGTGGACACGAAGGTTGGCTTCCTTGCCTTCCTGTCCACTTAATCTAAATCTTCAACCACCGGGTGTAAGCCTGGATACGACAAACAGTGTTCCCTCTAACAAAACAATGATTTGGTTTTTCATCTTTTTGTGAGAGTCTATAATACCGTCTTTCTTTGGTTATTATTGGTGTTCTTTCTTTTTGATAACCGCTATGTAGGCCTATGAGCTGCTATCCAACCTGTCTTCTTCCTAACTTTCGACTCAAGTTCCACATCTGTTGAGTGAAGATTGAATGTATATTGTTAATAAGAGACGGGTTGGATAGCAGTTCATACATAGCTGTTATCAGAAAGAAAGAACATCTTCAATTGTGATGTGGAATAGTCACTTCACACTCTTATTACGTCCGTCCGTTAGATTCACACATCGTAAAAAGAAAGACAAAACAAACACAAGTTAGAAAAAATAGAGAAAGAATGACGAGAGATTGTCGCTCAAGCGTGACAGTGCATCGCAATGATGACGTCACGATTGTGCGACAATCTATGTCATAATACGGAGACAGATAACTTGGCCATAATTTCGTGAACAATTAGACAACTGTCACTTGCGGTGCTTATCAGCATGGCAAGAATTGTTGATTGGCAACATTTTCCAGCAGCCTACTGAGATAAATATTTTCATAATACAACCAGAAAAAGTCTTTAAATTTATATGTATACTGTAATATTTTGCCAATTTATTATAAGTTGAGTTGGCACACCGACCTATTTTGCCAACAAAAACTTGCATAAGGGAACACTGTTTGTGAAACACAATAACGGTGAAACGCACACTAGTGTTTACATGACATTTACAAACGTAAAATAAGCAACCCTATCCTCACAGACAATTTCAAAAACATACGTTTTTATCAACAACTGGGACAGTGTGGCTGGACATCGCAATGGAATAGCTTTAAGCAACTCCCACCTAGAACTACCATCTGATTGGTCGGTCGGTGGAATCGTATGCAAAGCGAAAATATACTTCCCGAAAAGTATTTTTTGCCTTCATGCTCTTTAACTCCTCAAGAAAAGTATTTTTGGTTATACTTGTACGCTGATACCTTCCGCGGGCCGCACATGACAGCGTGGCGGGCCGCATGGAGCCCGCGAGCCGTCAGTTGGAGACCCCTGTTGTAGAGTAATTTAAGTACGATCTACAGTAATACCTTGTACAATTGTAAGACCTGAGACAATAAACTCCTGTTCTGGCTGTAAAGCAGAACCAGATGTGACAAAATGTTTAAACTTTGACTCACAAACTTGTGTTCAAAGAATAATTGCGTTTAATCTTAAATGACCGAAACCACTCGTCATCTACAGTTTCGAAGGATTCACTTTTGGTTCGAGATCTATTCGCTGAGATACGCTCAAAGTTTGAAGATCGATGAAAATTCCAACTTTTTTCTCAACATTACGTTGCCAAACACCTTTATTAATGGCAATCCAATAGATTTTTACTTTGCTTGCTTTTGGAGATTCGTGTTGAATTTTTGCCCTTGATCGCAATAACAATTGTGCCGACTTTACCGAAAGCCACCGTTTAATGGTTGATGTAGCCAGTCATTGCATTGTAAGGCTGGAGACCATAATACATACCTCGCAAAAAGTGTCAGTTTTCGACGTGGTTTGGTGACGTCAAACACAAACAAGACCAGGACTTTTACAATTTTGACTGCACAACTCTGTGTTTAAGAAAGGGGCGGATCCAATAAGTAACTTTGGGAAGAGAAGATGCGATTTCAACAAAACACAAAAATATATAACAACAGCAATTTAGTTTTTGTTGTATGAATAAAGTTACTTCTCTATGTTCTATGGTGGGCAATCGCCTTCCTTTCGAATCCGCAACTCTGTTCAAAAAACACTTCTGTGATTATTTTCAAATAAACAAAGACACATTTCCTCACCACTTGCATGGACAAGAGAGACCAGGAAGTATTTTGAACCCAAGTCCGGGATTTTGCAGAAACTCAAAAATATTATAAAGCGTCCAAAATGTAATGAAACGTTTTTCCATTGATTGCAATTTTTCCTTGAAAAAAGTTTTTATTTTGGAAAGCACTGGTTCTTTTATGCATGTTCAGCTCTTTCCACACATTTATTCATTTTTCGGTATGCTTAATTTTTTTTGTAAAGGGCATAGATATTTTCCTGGTTAGCCTGCCGAACACAATTCGTTGTCAGACATAGTTGTTCTTGTATGGTTTTTCAAATACATGTTTTATAAAGATTTAAATGAACAAAATGGATTCTCGCTAACCATCAGCACAATCTTTGCAGACGTTTGTTGCATATTTTGAGACTGAGAAAATTCTGCAATAATTGAATGAAAACGAATCCACTACCAAGATAATGTTTTGTATTTTGTTTTGAAGCTTGCAGATTAAAATACATTATTGTTTATGTTTAGGTGAAAGTCACTTCACGAACTGTTGAAAAAGAAGTTTTAACTCCTTCAAAAATCAAACAATTACAAGGTAAGCAACACGAACACTTTGTTATGAACCGTAGTTGTAAAATTTACTCTACTCTCACTTCAGTAGCCTACCCACTTCAGATAATGAAAAATCCCTCATAGAAAATGTATTATTGTATATTTACTGTAAATTGCACATACTCATTACTCAGCACAGGCTCTGCATACTTCTGAAACTGAAGTTAGTGAAGGTGCCGCACATCCATTCAGTTTTGTAAAGATTTCTTTGACTAAATCAAATATAACTAACGATGTTTATTGAAGTCAATACCAAGAGCGATGAAAATGTTCAGATTTTTGTTGACACCTCGGCTGTCTTGCTTTATTTCGAAAGAGTTTGACAAACGTCACAGTATGTTGTTTTGTTGCACGTGCAGGTGACTTTAGAATGGAAATTATTTGTAGAATACTCGATAAGAATTGGTGTTCAAGCTGCATTTTGATACCAAAAAGCATTGTGTTCTCAATAGCCTACCACTACTAGGGCTGGATGAAAATCAGTTTGCTATTGTGTCATCTTTTCAAAACTAATAAATCTAAGCATTTTTGACGGTAGTAGAGAGATAGACCGACAAATCAATTTGATGAGACATTTTTTTCAGATTGAGTAAATGTTAAGTGGACCTCTCCAAATCCAGCTAAAACAACGCCACATAGGCCACATAGGCTACATAGGCTACTTTCCCCTTTGTCTTATTTTAGGACGCTATTGTTTCTGCCATCGCTGTTGTGATAACGAAATATCGGTAAAACATAAATGGCATAAAAATTAAACCGGAAGTTTTGCAAATTATGAAAAACTCATTAGATTTGATATCGTCAAAAACAAGCCAGCTCACCCATCACATTATCAATGAATAAAAACTTTCTCAACACGCATTTTCAGCGTTAGAGCCAAAAAATCATAAATCAGAAGATCATAAATCTATTTACACTGTGTCACAAGGAAAGCAACTTTGAAGACCACTATAGTGTATGTATATAGTCTACTACATATCACAAACATATTTGTGACGGGCACAATACGGGGCACGACATTCGAGAACTTTTAACCACTTGTTTTCATTTTCTGGAGTTCTGGCAGTCAGGGCCTCTGAGAGAAATTTTCACTAGGGGTACGAAGAGTCATTCCGGGCCCCCTCTCACTCCGGGCCTCCTTTTCATGGGCAAAACGCGTGATGTTTGCTGAGGTATATTGCACACCATACAACATTTTACTGCAGAATTGGACATCTGTGCGCAATAATAGTATCAGGCTGCAATAAAACTATTATTTTGTGATGTGCATATCATGTGATCTGTCCCTCGCCAATTTGTGTATCCTGCATTGAATTCGTGTGTCAGTTGTTGATGATGCTGTTGGGAAGTGTCGCTTGTACAATGTAGCCTACATCTTTAATGTAAAATTTTCAAATTTATTCATTTATTTCTCTTCAACTTCATTTATTTAATCAGATTAATCATCTGACCAATAACCTTTCATCATTAACTTTGGCATTCACCACATGCCTAGAAGAGGTGAATGAAATCACTTTTTTTTTACTCTGGCTGCGCTCCTGCTACAAAAGTATTTACTCTGGCCCCTGCTCCGAAATTCATTTTGAAGTGAAATTAGAGTGAAACTACCTTTTTCAAGGAGTTTTCAAAAAACACTAAAGCCCAAAAATGCCCGGGCTTTTAAAAAAAACCTAGCGGGTTGGGCGTTAATTTTTAAAAAATTGAGGTTTTTCTCAACCCTGCTTTTGCTACAATATGCCCCTCCCTCCCCCAAACAGGAGAATAACCAACTTTTATGATTTAGTTTAGGGTGTTTTCAACAAAAAATTTTGCACGTAAAGCATTAGGCTAAATCACCACTTTGGGCTCAAAATTTACGCTCAATGCATTCAATCACCGAGATTGACAGAATGAAGTGCCTGGTTGTTGAAGTGTGGTTGTTTGTGAATTATTTCAGCCACTAAGTGACGCTTAGTGTCAGATAAATGTTTGCTAAATGAGCTCAAAACTTCGATGCTCCAGCAACCATGAAGTGATTTATCAATCAGAAATCGACTTGTTTTCTATTTAATCTCAGTAACTCCAAATTTCAAATTTATTACAAAGTTGGTTACCATTTAAATGCACAAATCGCATCTCTAATTGTTTCTGTCAATTTATTTATTTAACAGATTCAGCAGCGTCCTATCAGCAACAAAACAACTTTCAAAAAGCGGTGGAAACCCTGCAAATAATCATCGACCATGTCGAAGGTTGGGACAAGTTACAACCAAGCATCGATCAAGCGGAATGTTTTTTGAGTTTGAAAAACATTCCAGAAGCAGAAGTTGTTTGTGTTTCGATTGCATCCATTGTTGATACAAATCAATCGTCACGCTTGACCGATCAATCACGTGACGTTTATGATGAGAATATTAGGAAGTTAGTTTTGAAATTTGTGAACGTGAAAGAATGCGATTGCGCAATCTCATTGGCTCGTTGTAGATTTCAATTTGTTAAGAATCACTATGACGGGAAAAGCAGGTTAAATAAGCTTCAAAATGTTGGTTGGTTGATGACGCAAATATCCAAAGAATTATCAAAACAAAACAAACAAGAACAAATTAAACAACAATATTCATTTATGGATGAAATTTTAAACTTTATGCAAAATATAAATAATGTTGATCTCAAAATTAAATGTAAACAAATTAGTTCGTTTTTGCAACGCTTTGGTTTCTGCTGCAACGAAGCAGCTGATCGGTACAAAGCAATCGCAAGATTCGAATCTGCAATCACATTAATGAAAACAGCATTCAATGTTGAAGCAAGTCGGTATCTTATATTTGGAGATTGCCACCACAATATGGGAATTGCGCTTGAAAACACCAACCAACTATTTGAAGCGAAAGCCGCCTTCACAAAAACGATTGAAATCTACAACACAGCTAGTGATTCTGCGAGTGACGAAAATAAATCGTCGAATATTTCTACATCTAAGAAAAATTTGGAAAGAGTTGAAAGAAAAATTTCACAAAAATAATTTTATTTTAGGATTGCAATTGGGAAACAATTTTTATTAAAATAATTCTCAATAAAAGTTTTTCTCAATAAATTCATGGACTTGATCGGTTGCTAATGAATTGATTTTCGTGACTTGTGACGTAATAAAATATTTTTAATGTGTATGGTTCACAAATAACATTTATTGCGTCATATTTGACTAAGAACACACGTTTATAAAATTATTTCAGAAATAATTGAACTTATTTTGTTAATAGCTCGGCAAGAAAACAATAGTCCAGTGTTGATTTTTCCGGAATATTTAAAACGAAAAAATGAAGCAAGAAGTACAAATGAAAATTAAAACAAAAGCTTGTTACGCTGTAGGCTGGGGACTCCCCAATATTCTACAAAGTAATAATGCGACAAAACATGTTGGGAGTCGATAAATTAAATGCGGGCAGAACTCGAGTGGCAAAAAATTAATTACCCACTTAACGAGTTAACTCGAGATAAGAACCAAAAATATACAAAAAATGCCAATAAATATCCAGTTTTGTTGTTATGTTGTTTACTGTGTGTATTGCTGAACATTGTCTTGTTTTGTATTTTTTCACTTATCTAAATTGTTAAAAATGAAAAATTCACTTGCATTTTTTGCTCTTTCTTCTTCTATTTTTTTAAAATTCTATTAAGGTGTTGCGACTGTGCCATATTTTAAACTGATTGTTCTGCTTTGGTATCATGCACGTTATAATGTCCGCGTTTTGTCGCTTCTACCCTTTTCTAGACCTCTGCTATGTTTAGCATATATTGTTTTTTCGTTGTGATGGTCAGAAATAAAAACAAACTGAACTGAAATGATGTGCTACAGACTGAAATGTTTTCTTTGTGCCTGCTACAAGTGTTGCTATGCTGGTTTTTTATGGTTTGTTAAAAAAAAAACGAATTACAAAGTTATTAGTCACCGTAGTTATTCTGATGTATATAACATATACTGGTTTGGTTTTTGGATTTTTATCTTCGGACTGACAAAGCCTTGATTGGTTATTCCTGGTAGTTTCGCATATTCGTTGAAGCTCTTGACTCAGGGCCGGTTACCGAGATTGACAGAGTGAAGTTTTCCGATTGTTGAAATATTATTGCCGGGAAAGTATTCCATTCACTAGGTGCCGCTGAATGGAGAGCAGTCCTGAAATGCGTTGCTCAAGCGCACACCCAGAGAGTTGAAGCAGAGCCGCGTGATCTTGAGCCGGGCGCGTATCCACTGAGCTAACGAGGCGGAAAACTCAAAATTTGTTGCCCAGTGTTATACAACCTAAGTTATGTTTTATAAATTTGATCTGTTTTTAATGTTTGATCTGCAAAAAATGTTCCATTATTTATTTGCGTTTATCTTTTCGTAAATAAATATTACAAGAAAACTTGATCATTTCACTTAAATCTTGGCCAGTTTTAAGTTCAAGTTCTCAACCATCGCACTAATATATTCAGTGCAGACAAAAGATGAACAATCAATTATGGATTTTATTTTTCTAATGAGTGAAAAGTTCTTTAGCTATTTGCAGAGGTGGACATCCTCTACTTTGATAGAAGCGCGATATGGCTACCACTACTATGACCAAAAGTAGCGCGCTTCTGCTACTTGCACCATTCCAATTCCCACCTCTTGTTTTATTAGGCTCATTTTAACTATATTGCACATCACAAAAATTAAAATTCATACATAATTCCTATCGGCACAAGTGGGTACTAGTAGTACCACAATGCTACGGGTTGGATCTGGACATCTGCAACATTTTAACTTGATTATGACCTCATCAATGATGTCATCATCCGTACATCCGGAACACTTACCGTCCCACTTCGCTCTTTTTGGGCATTTGTGGCAGATGCGCAGATGTGCCTCTCGCTCAGACTTATGCCTTGTGTTTTATTAGAACGAGAAAGTAAAACACTCCATTGGTGGATTTAATGCATTGAAGGTTCCCACAATTGTTAGGTTGCATGGAACAATGAAAAGTGACGCCAGCTAGAACTTCCAGTTGTTTACTACGAAATTTAAAATGAGTGCAAACAAATAGTTGGAATAATCTTAGCACATATTCATCATGGAAAAGATAGATCAGGTCAAAAGTAGATCAAAAAGTGTAGTAAAGAATAAATCAAAAGTAAACAAAGGTAAAACATAGATCAAAAATAGATCTGTTCTATTAGACCCACAACACCTTCCCAGCTGTTCTTTAGATCGAGGAAGTAAAGGGCTCCATTATAGTGGATTCAATGCATGGAGTGTTCTGAATCACAACATGGAACAATGAAAAATGAAGCTAGCTGGAACCTCCAATTGTTTTCCAAAGTTTGGAAAAATGTTCTGCATTCATCGTTTGGCGTGTGACAATCAAATTAGCTTCCATAATATTAAGCATTTCAATGAAAGGAAATTGGAAATTTAAAAACAATCTCTGGTGTTACTCCGCTTGTTCCAGTTTGTTTTTTGCAGCGCAAGTCGGTCTCTTTTCATTCAAAAACAAAGTAAAACTTTGAGGAATTGTTTGATGCTTGCTGGAACCAACGTTGTTTATGTTCAAATTTTCACAGTAATTTCTTAAACATTTCTTGCATTAGCTCTACTTGTTCGATAAAGTTCCCATGCAGTGGCCTAATGTTGATATTGTTGGCAAGCCAAAAAGCAATCTACAGACTCTACACCTCTGCTTGGGTAATAGGCTATCTTAAAAACCAAACCTGTGAAATTGAGCATATTACAGTGAAAGTAGATGGTAATTTGAGGCAATCTTAGCACATAGCCATCATGAACCTATGAGATGTGGTTTTGATAAAGCTTTGTTGTATGGTTGTAGGTTAGATGGAAGATCTGAGATAGAAATTTGAGAAGAAAAGGAGTCGCCTCAATGTAAAGGTTTGCCTGTCAACATCAAAATGACAAAGATTGTAATGAGTGGAACGGAAGGGGAATTCACAATGAGCCAAACCGACCCTTGTGGTATCTGTGGATGAAGAGTGATGGCAAATTCTGTTATGTGCACGAAATGCAGGAAGTGAGTCCATGCAAAATGTGCAAAGATGAAGAGTGTGACATGCACATGCGGAGATTGTTTTGAATGTAAAAGATGCACGAAGATTGAAGAAAGAATGGTTGGTCCTGTTGAAATGCTGAATGACGAAGTTGAATCCCTTTTGCTATCTAGGAGATAGATTGAATGCCAGTGGTGGTTGTGAAGCGGCAGTGACTGTAAGAAAAAGGTTTAGTTGGGTGAAATTCGGCGGTGGAAAATACTAGTTGTGTGAAATCTGCAATGCTGTACGGAAGTGAGACATGGTGATCATGGGAAAGAGAATTTTTAAGAAGAACTGAGAGAGCGATGGGAAGGGCAATGTGTGGTGTGAAGCTGATGGACAAAAGGAATACCGAAAAACTTATGAACTTGCTTGGGTTGAATAAGAATGTTGATAAGTTGGCGAAGGCGAATGGAGTGAGGTGGTATGGGCATGTTTTGAGAAGTAATAAAGATGATGTTTGGAGAAGAGCGCTGGAGTTGCTAGTGGAGGGTCGGAGAAAACAAGAAAGACCCAAGAAAACGTGGAAAAGGCGAGTTGAGGAGGAAAGCAGCAAGGTGGGCTTGACAAGAAAGTACATAGTACGCGTTAGACAGATCGATGTGGAGGCAAGGTGTGAAAGCGATTGCGACACTTGGAGGTGAATCCGGCCACTCTCGGTAACGGGGACATCACCAGATTAAAACTGAACTACTACTTTAAAGATAAAAAAGGAAGAGAAAATTCGGACGTCGGTGCAACACCATGCCCTTATTATTTATAAGGAAAGAAATAAGTTGATTAACTTTCAGTGAATTTGATGAGAAGATTTTTTTGGGGCAATATTTTGGGCAACATTACACAATGTTAATTTTGTTTGATTTTATTTGTCAAGGTTAAAAGTCGATGCTTACAGTTGCAAAGAGTTGACAAAGTAATTTTCCTCTTGTCCCAATCCAATCTGCTTCTTTATTCTTTTCATAATGTCTCAAAAACGTTTTCAAGCTTTTTTGGAAGAGAACTTTGATTTGCCTGAAGATGTTGCTGATAATTTATGGAGTGGTAAAATTGTAGATTTACAGTACTTTTATAAATTGTGTTTGTTTGTGTGTGTGTGTGCTTGCGTATGTGTGTGTGTGTGTGTGTCGTATCAAGGCTTACGCGCGGTAGTTGAAGATTTTGATTAAGTAAATGAGAAGGCAAGGAAGCCAATGTTCCCTTTCAGGTGTCTTTATGTGTCTTGCCAGACACAGCCGCATGGTCTTGAACGGTGTCGAACCGGCGCCCATTCGACTGCCGTACCAGGGCTCTCACGATTTAGCTATGCAGAAGACACTTTTATAAGCTGATTAATATAAGCAGTTTATGGTTGATCAGTGGCACAATTTTATGCTTGCGTCACCAAGGAAAAAATATTGGTGATAACCCCCCACTCTGGTCACATGTTTGGTATTAAAAGGCCCGTTTACTATCTACATTGCCGCCACAGTCTAGTGGAGTAAGGTTTTTGCGTTCTGGGACACTGACGTTTTTGTAACTCGGTGAGAAGTGTGAGCCATTAAGCATGATGCTTTACCGAAAATTTTGATTTTGATACAATCGATTTGTTGTGTTTTAATACTTCACTTTGTTTTTTGTTTTTTTTTTCTTTCGCGCAACTCTCACTTTTTTTCTTTCGCGCAACTTTCACTTTGGAAGCAGTGCCCTTCACCTCCCTTCGCTTAGCCACTCCACTGACTGGGTCAAAAAAGGCCTCCTTTGCTCTCCAATTTGTGGGCCAACAAAAGTTTTTTTTTGTGTTATCATCACCAAGGTAAAGAAGAGTTAATAGAGCCAACTCCTTGTAGTCTCCTCTGCTAACTGGGTGTTCAAGAAGTCTGTTACATATTTCAACAATTTCTTCTCTTTTTTCAGCTAACTCATGTGAAATATCAAAAAATTCAAAGTTTTTGTCTGCTACTGGAATGGCAGAGAAACATTTCTTAAACCTTTGGAAAATAGTAATTTCAGGACTCTTTGATTGTTCAATTTGTAAAGTGTCTCAAACATGGGTCAACACAATCTCACCAATATGGTGACGACATGCAAACCAAAGCAAAGGTTTTGAAATAATCTTTTGCAAAGCCACACATGCAGCTGTTTTAGCTCCAGTGTTAGAGCTAGTGGTGTCAAACACCATTCCAGACAAGCTGCTTTTACAGTCCCATACCTTTATGAGCTCATTGGATGCTTTTGCAATGAGCTCACTTACGGGGTCAGAAGATTTGTGTGTGATAGCTGGTACCCCTAGCAACTTCGTACCTCCAACCCCTGACAAAAGGATTGGCAGTCTTTCTACTTTTTCATTCCCTTCTAATGTATCCATAAGCTTACCATCCCAATGGATGTTGGCAACTGATGGAGGTGTCCAATTTCCTGCAATCCTTTCAAAGATTGTTTGAACTGCTTCAATCCGATATCTCTCAGTGGTAGTGTAATTTAAGTTTACTTTTGACATATCACCATCTGCTGTATCGATAACTGCATGCAACACAGCAGAAGCAGCAGAAGAAAATTGTTGAAACTTTGCATCTTTGTGAAATTTGTTGTATTTTGTTATATCCCGTGGTGGCTAACTGTTCCTGAACCATCAACTGCTCCAAAAAATGACCAACTGTTCATTCACTCCTTCCTTAATTATCATGCAATTGATGGTGCCATTGCGGGTGTAGCTCTGAAAAGTTTTGGAAAACATATGTGGTATCTGACAGAAGAGCTTGTACCGTTGGATTTTTTCAGTCAGAGTGTGAAAACCTCAACCAAAAAACTGATGGCACAAAAAATGATCTCAGTTAAAAATGACGGTGTGTGCACAAAAAGTTTTGGCTCTAGATTTGGAAAACCTTGTTTCCCTGAACTTCCAGCAAACACATCTAGGGATATCCAGGACTATATTGGAGAAGACTCTTGGTCATTTTTTAAAATCTTGAAAATTGACCCAGCATTTTTAAGTGAACCTATCAAAAGCTGGGATGACAATGAGACTTACAAAATTGCAAAAACAATTGTGAATAACATCAGTGCACGGTTAATGACACAACAGAGCGAGGAGTCAAACTGGTCCAGGATTTTCATGGGATTGCTCTCAAGGAAGAACGATACCAAAACATTTTACAAGTAGTAGAGAATTCCCGAAAAAACTACTAAACCAAAGAAATAGGAAAACAGACTCAGCGTCATGGTATCTGACAATCTAATTGCGAGTTTACTGTTTCATTACCTGTGTGACCTTTATGATGTGAAATTCGTGTAAGGTTATTGCTGTACAATATCTATCACAATTACAATAGATGTTGCACTGTTCTTTCTTTGTTTTGTTTTCAATGATATACATCTCAATGAGTTGTATTTGTTGAAACTTTGCATATTTGAAGTCAAGTCCAAGCGGTTACGTTAGCTTAAACTTATGAAAAACAGGTTTTCTGCCACCTAGTGGTTAGAATCTTTAAAACTAGCAGCAAAAATGAACTCACCACCCTTGAAAATGGGGAGTTAGACACCAGTTTTGCTTCAATTGGATGAACATTTAAGGAGATAATCGTTGTTATGTTTTGGCCACTAGAGGCAGTATTGCGCTAGGGGAGATTACAAAACTGCCCATATTTCTGCTTCCCATTGGCCAATTCAGATAAAAATTTTTTTAAATTATGCAGAATGAAGAGGGGTATGTTTCCAAAGTAAATATGCAGTTGCATCTTGTAAGCAGCTCCATCTAGTGGCGATAATGTGAAGAAAATGTCGTTAGTCCCCTTAGAAAATGGCCGGGTGGGGGGGGTTAAAATTTGTCCAATCAAACTGAAACTTTGCAAAAGTTGTTTTCTAAGATAACCTCATAAGCAAAAAAAAGTTCAGGCTTTTTGCTAAAGGTCGGGGGGCAAATAGTGCGCCCTAACGGATATAGCGATATTGACAGGTATCATCTCGGAAAATGCTTAATATAACAAAAACGGTCAAGCTAGTGCAAGTAAGAGGTTTATTTTTGAAATCTACACAAAATTTCAGTCTAGAAACACTTGTCAAACCTTACTGACCCTGACAGTCAAATAAATCGACCTGGCCCCCCGGTCTATTTCGTTAAAACAACAAAAGGCTGTCATCAAAACGCATCAATTTTGACGCAACAAACGCAACAAAAATTAAAAACAAGAAAAAGACGTTTAACAGCGTTTAACTAAAAAGTGTTGAACTAAAAAATAAGATACTGGGATGAATGCAAAATACTTTAACATAACAAGATAAATCTAATAAAATTGGCGTTTTGGAAATTTCTTCCAAAATGCAAGTCCTCTAAAACGTTTTGAGAAAATAAAACCATCTCGTGTGCAATAGCTTACCTCATACCATTCCTGTCAACGCTACTGGCTTCCAACATCGTCGCAATTTCAAGTTCTAATCTATCAACTGTTAAATGACATTTTCAAAGAAAATGAAGGGGTATAGCCTAACAATATTTCTCTTTTTATAAATTCTAACAAAATGGCATTGATTGATTGGTTTTGATTTGGAATGAGCATTCCAAATGATCACCGACAATACAAAACCCCATTGATATAAACTACAGTGTTAAACATGGAGCATATTTTTGCATTTTGCTACTGTATGTCAAATAGCTGGAAAACGCTCAACCAATTGAATATGAGTGGCCCTTTACCCAAGAGAGTGGGGAGTGGTAAATACGACCTTGCAAAATTTTGCGTGATTTAAGCTATTGAGTGATTATTGAGCTTTGGGAGCTTTTTTTGTTTATTTATTACTTTTACATTTATTTATTTTCTGACCTTGCCATTCAATGTAAGAATGACTCTCGAAACAGCCGTAGGACACCTCGGCAAAATTGGAGGGGTAACACGGCCTTAAGCATCGACTACAATGAGACGCAGAAGAGTCGATCGAATACATTTCAACTGTTTGCCGCCACCTGGCGGAAAATGCAAGAGCTACATAAGATTCAATTCAAATACACTTCGGTTGAATCCGCAACATCCCTGAAGTGGTTAATCAATTAAAATCACATTTAAGATTTCTTTATTCAAATATTTACAAATTTAAAAATTATCATAAAGTTTATTTCCATTCCAGTGCACAAATCTCATCTCTGATCGTTTTTAAAATTTCATGGTTTGACAGGTTCAGCAGCAACTTATCAGCAACAAAACAACTTTCAAAAAGGGATGGAAACACTGCAAATAATCATCGACCATGTCGAAGGATGGGACAAGTTACAACCAAGCATCGATCAAGTGGAATGCTTCTTGAGTTTGAAAAACATTCCAGAAGCAAAAGTTGTTTGTGTTTCGATTGCATCCATTGTTGATGCAAATCAATCGTCACGCTTGACCGATCAATCACGTGACGTTTATGATGAGAATATTAAGAAAATAGTTTTGAAATTTGTGAATGTGAAAGAATGCAATTGCGCAATCTCATTAGCTCGTTGTAGATTTCAATTTGTTAAGAATCACTGCGACGGTGAAAGCAGGTTAGATAAGCTTCAAAATGTTGGTTGGTTGATGACGCAAATATCCGAAGAATTATCAAAACAAAACAAACAAAAACAAATTAAACAACAATATACACTCATGGATGAAATTTTAAACTTAATGCAAAATATAAATAACGTTAATTTCAAAGTTAAATGTAAACAATATTGTTTGTTCTTAAGTTACTTTGGTTCCTGCTGCAACTTTGCAGCTGATTGGTCGAAATCGATCACAATAAACGAAACCGCAATCACATTGAAAACAGCATTCAACGTTGAAGCAAATCGGTATTGTGTATTTGGGGATTGCCACAATAATATGGGAGCTGCGCTTGAAAACACAAATCAACTAGTTAAAGCAAAAACCGCTTACATAAAAGCAATTGAAATCTACAACACAGCTAGTGATTGTGCGAGTGAAGAACTTAAATCGTCATGCATTTCTAATTCTGTGAACAATTTGGAAAGGGTTGAAAGTAAAATTTCGCAAAATTAATTTTTTTGGTAATTGCAATTTTCGTCTTAAAAGTTTTCGTCTTAAAATAAATTCATGGCCTTGATCGGTTGCTGATGAATTGATTATCGTGACTTGTGACGTAATAAATATTTTTAATGTCTATGGTTCACAAATAACATTGATTGCGTCATATTTGACTAAGAACACACGTTTATAAAATAACAGCAGCCACTACAGATAATTACAACATGGCGCAAATCCAGTGCCACGTTTATGACAGGAACATAGAGTCGTAGAGTATTGCTTACTTGCATCTGTACAGAAGTGTTGCCTGATGTCAGTATGGGCAATTTCAGACTGAAAGAAAACAAATTGATTACCCGTGCACTATGCCAGGGGTCTACAAATAGTGGGTCGCAACCCAAATTTGGTTCGCAAGACCATCTACTGTGGGTCGCAAAACACTTCAATTTTACCATAAATATAACTTGTTTGGCAAAAATAAATACAATAAGATACTCTTTGATGTGCCAAGCTTCATACAATTTTGTACAAGAAAATTTATTCTTTCAATGGTATAGTACAGTAGTCCTGGCTTATTAAGCCCACGGTTAAAAGGTCTATCCCAGTGGTTCCCAAACTTTTTTATCTGGTGGACCCTTTTAGTCAATATTCAACTCTAAATTCCCCCCCTATAAATTTAGTTTGTTAAAAAATTGTTTACATTAATATTTTAATCTAAGTCTTGTAAGATAAACAAAGTATTCACTAGTAGCCTATAAGCTTTTTAGCCTGTAATATTCCTTTTCAAACTAAAATAATTTAAATAATGAAGAACGTTGCTGACAAGTATTTTATTCAAAAAAAGAAAAGTGAAATACAAAGATCAGCTGAAAGTCTCCCTCAACTATGCAAACATTAATCTGGATTCATGGCAACTACTTGCTAGTGACAGATTACTCTGGAGAAAAAGAACTAGGGAAGGCACAAAATTTTCGAAAAAAAAATGGATACAAAAAGGCCATGAAAAACAAAACACTAGAAAAGAATTAATCTAAAACTACCGCGTCCCCCACCATCCATACAATGTGTTTTTTTTCCCACGTCCTTCCCATCATAGACTGGGATACCAAAGCCACATATGACATCACCATCCAAAGCCAAATTCAATCGGACACGAGCTGGAGCCAACGACATTGAAAATATAAGAGTCAATAATTTTAACAGTTTGTGTGAAGCTTGTGATTTTTTTGTTTCGACAACTCATGAATGTGATAAAAGAGTATTGGAAAGAGCATAACAAATATCATTCTCCAATCTCCACGTCTAATCTGTTTCTCTGTTTTCTTTTCATCTGCAGTTGAAAAACCTGATTTGCATAGATAAGTGAAAGTAAACGGAAGGATACTTCGAATAGCTTTCTCTGCCACTTTGGGATAGGAATTACACGTTAATGGCGAAAATCTAGTGATTGATTTTTTTTCTTCTCTGAATAAGACTTTTGTGCAAGAATCCGTTTTGAGTTCTAAAAATTCATTCTGCAATTTATCGGGAAGTTTTTCCATCAACAATGTGAATGAATTTCATATTAAATCAAGCTCGTCGTCATAAATTTCAGGAAAATATTGAATGAATTCCAGTTCTAATGCTGTGAGATGTTGCAAAATCAATTCTTTTTTCAACTCTGGAAGAACTTGTTCTTTGCTATAAACAACCATTACCGATGATAATTCTGTAAATATGGTGACATGTTTAATTGTTCATTCTAACTTTTCTCTTTTAATCATCAAGCTTGCTAGCGAAAGCTTCTAAAGCATCTTTAAATGCTGAGCGGTACTGGGGTCTGCTTCTGGAAGGGCCACCAAAGCCAGGCAGGTCGAAAGGTATAGGGGCCAGACAAAACGTAATCCCCATGCGATCAGGACAGCAGAGCCTTCTAGTACCTTGACAATTTCCTAATGACCGTGACATAAATCAATCACTCTCTTCCAATCTGCCTTGAGCCAGCATGGAAGCAGTACAGTTTGTAAGTACATTGATGCCCATGCCAGGCAGGTTGGCGGCGTAGGATAGCTACATGCTACAATGGCAACATCATTCAAGAAGGAAAACTTAAGTCAAACCAGGGTTAACTGAACTCGTTAGTTGTCGTGCAGAGGCATCCGGTCATCAAGACCACTCCGGTCTTTAAATGGAGGTTGGGGGTAAGCAAGGGCATGCTACCTGTAGAAAACATGCACCGAAAAATCCTAATGTTAAGTTTAAATAAGGAATGGCCCCCAGTCCCTAACAGCCCTTAAATGGGCAGGGGGTGCGAAGAATCTCCGGGTTGTCTCACATTTCTGTTAAAAATTCAGGTGTACGACTGGGAAGTCTAAATGTAGGAAGCTTGCCTTGTAGAGGTACTAAGGTGAGTGAAGAGCTGAGAATGAGGAAGGTAAATGTTTGCTGTTTACAGAAAGTCCGATGGAGGACCAAAGGAGCCAGGTTTTTGGGTACTACTATACTACATGGTATCAATATGCCAATGGGGCATGGATACAGATAATCCACGTTGATGCACAATCTGCTTCAAACGGATGGCGATTGAATATTTAATGTATATTGGTGTTTCTCCCTTGTGTTTTCAGATTCAGTTTATTCAATGGACCAAACAAATAAGCAAGAAATCTAATCTATCTGTCGTCATTCAGCAATAAAACAAATTCCAATATTATTTAAAGGTCAAAAAATAATTTAAGCACGTCTCTGAGCTCAAACACTCGGTTGGTTACGTTTCCTCTTGAAAGCCATCATTGAGTATTTGCACTAAAAAGAAGTAGGCCTACCTGATGGTTTGCATCCATGTCATTGTCAGTGCACAGTTGCTTAAATAATCGGAAGTTAAGAGCTCCTCCTTAACGCCTTAAAGCTTTGGTCTGGGCCAACTTACTAGGTTTGAAAAGCTTTACAATCCTAAAACCAAATTCCCCCCTGAAAATTGCAAAATTCCCCCCTAGTGGGGAATTCCCCCCCGGTTGGGAACCACTGGTCTATCCGCTTAGCCCGATTCGGTCCATTCCGAAATTACTGAAGGAATGGGAGCAGCAGAGAATGGGTCCTCGCTTATCAGGCCCTACCGCTTAATTAGCCCAATATCGTCCGGTTCCGATGTGGGTATTGTTTGATTGTTTTATGTGAATTATTTTATTTTCAATTATTTCATTTATTTTATTTATATTATTTTTATTTGAATTATTTTCATATTGTGTGGAACTTTTGTTGTATTGGCATCCATCTTACGAAATTGTCTGGACGTGGCAAAGGAGGAAAAGGTTTGGGAAAGGGAGGCACTAAACGCCACAGAAAAGTCTTGCGTGACAACATCCAGGGAATCACCAAGCCCGCTATCAGGCGACTCGCTCGTCGAGGCGGTGTCAAGCGCATTTCCGGCTTAATTTACGAAGAAACCCGAGGCGTGTTGAAGGTCTTCCTTGAGAACGTGATTCGCGACGCCGTCACCCACACCGAGCACGCAAAACGAAAGACCGTCACCGCCCTCGATGTCGTTTACGCGCTGAAGCGCCAAGGAAGAACCCTGTACGGTTTCGGCGGTTAGAAGGCTCATCAATGACAGCAATGACAAAGTTTTGAACTTAGATTGTTTTTTCGGTCACATCAACGAGTATTTGCGGACCCTTGCATTATGAAACAAAACATTTTTTTCTCGAGGTTAGAACAAATCTTGAGCAACTTTTGGCCGTTGAATCAGAATTTGGAATCAGTTTTTTTTATACTGTCAGTAGTTTTGAGATATTTGCAATATTAGGTTTTTCAGAATTCGCTTGTTTCAAGACAACTAAATACGCCAAGTATTAATTCTGTGGTTTAATTAGGATTTAGAAAGTGATAGTTTTTTAATAAGTTTTTATCTAAATGTGTCTTGTGGTCATGCCTGTAAAAGAATTGCATGAAAAGCATAAAACAAATTTTCCGCTAATCCTAACCCTAAAACAAATTGTCTGGCAATTTTTCACGCATTACGGCCTACTATCGTGGAACATGGCGACCACGTAATTGGTTGCTAGTTTTGCATAAAAAACGAAATTGTGTCCCATCATAGAATAAGAAAAGAAAAAGCAATTGCATGTCCCACCATCCACTCTACAATTGCTACATTTCCACACGATAAAGATCTACTCGTGTCTGCGCTACCTATGATATTGTTATCGTCTAGTGCCTCTGCATAACCAGAGATGTAGATATCCACCATGATGGCCTATACAACGCTCATGCTGCTGTCTGGACTGGAGGCTGATTGTCAGGATTTTGCTGTCTGGCGTTTATCTCGGATAATTTGATATCTTGAAGCAAAACCAAGCAGCACTGAGTTGCACACAAGCTGGAGTGTAATGTGGCCTTTCTACTAAGCTTTCTTGTACATAAAGCACACTTCATCAGGCAAAAGAACGCATCTCATAACTGAATGATTTTACAATAATTATCAGTTGAAAACCAGCCAAAAATAAATGCTGTTGTCAGCGGTAGCATGCAATCATCAATATTCATTAACAAGGCACAATTATCATCAACATAACGTTATTGTTGGATCGAATCTACCTTGCTTGAAAATCAACGAAGATGTGAAGTTTACCTCATATGCTCCAACGTATACTTCGATTTTTCCAACTCACTCGGTGTATGTGCACTTGCAGCTACAGTATAATTATGCTTCCTAGTATATTTTCACACTTTTCAGACTTTAACAATCATTGAAATAAACTATAGTTTTTTAATCAAATATATAGCACTGAAGCAAATTTAGCATCACTAGGCCAGTGCTTTCTGCACACAACTGTATGCTTCGTCACAGTCAAGTTTGCTCGTGGGATAACTTTAATCCATTTAAGACGTTCCTGCTCATTTTTCGGAAACCTATAGACTGATAATTTTGATAAGCTTAAATCATAGTTTCCTTTACACAGTGGAACACAGCACTTTAATGGCATGATTAACTTGACACTAACAAGCAGCAACTGTAGCAGTGGTAGGCTCCTGTATTGTAGTTAGCTGAACGAATATTATTATTATTTTATTATTTAGTTGCGTCAGACGAAGTTGTCCATATCTAAAAACAAAAACAACGAAATAATACACAAACTGCAAATGCACAAAGGTCACAGAGAGCCACTTTGGATGCCGTCGGTTTAAAAGCTCACTAAATGGGCTATCTACTGTTACAAATTTACATGCAATGAGCGTTGGAAGAATTGAAAGTATTCAGAACGATAAAAACAATCAGATTACATCAGGCCTGATATAAAGCGCTTTGAGGAGTGAATGCGACGGTTGATAAACGAAAACATGTTTTTCCTCAATAAAGCATCAAACGTTGTTATATTATTCATTACTTGATATTCACGGGCACTGACATAACGAGGCAAGTTGTGCAATATTCTAAAAGAATCATTCAATCATTGTAAGCAACATGTAATCGTTTTATACTAGAAGATCTAAACTTGTTCCACAACTGGGATGCGTAAAAGGACATACAATAAGAGCGAAATACAATTTTTTTTACAGCGGGTGAGCATTTAGCGAAATGAGATTTTGCATTATTTGCAGCACAGTACTGAGAGCGTACCTGCCTTGAAATATAATTTTCATCTGAGAGAGAACTCTCAGTAAATACACCCAGGTATTTTACAGAGTCCGTGAACACAATTTCAGATTTACCTAGATGTAGCAGAGGAGCACGTGAAAGATAAAAGTTTTTTGGGGAAAATAGCATAGCCTACCAAATGATTTTTAGAATTGAAAGTAATTTCAGGTTCAACAGCATACTTGTGGCAAACATCTAACAAATTTTGTAAGCCACACAAACTAGGCGAGATGCAGCAAATGTCATCAGCAAACATAATATGATTTATACAAGAGTTGCCAACATAGCAACCAACTTTTGTTTTATTGAGCTCATAAGAAAGCTGATCAATATATACTGCAAAAAGATAGGGGCTTAACACCCCACCTTGTCTGACTCCATTGGACACATTAAATGATTGGGACAGGTGACCTCCCCACCTCACTTGCATGGTTTGTTTACTATACCAGTATTTCAATAAGCGAACCAAATACATAGGCACGTTGCATGTGATAAGCGTTTTAAACAATAAATGATGATTGACTTTGTCGAAGGCTTTTGAAGCATCCAAAAAAAACAGAATATACAGGAGTGTCATGACTGATATAAGAGGACACTGCTTGTTTTAAATAAGAAAACACTCATGTCAGTACTATGGCCAGACTTAAACCCAAATTGATTGTCACTAGTAGTCAAAAAAGGCAATAGATGATTCAAAATAAAACGTTCAAACAGTTTTGAGATTACTGTAGCTACAGCAATAGGTCTATAGTTACCTGAATCTTGAATGTCGCCATTCAAATTCTTTACAATTGGGACTAGAACAGTGTACAAGCAATTTGGTACAACACCATGACTAAGACACATATTAAAAAGTACACTAATATAAAAACGAATAGAATAATCAGCATAAACAAGATGTTCAGCTAAAATTTTATCAGCACCAGCAGCTCGATTTAATGGCAGTTTGGCAAGCAAGGGACCAACTGTGTCCATGTTGCAACGAAATATTGAAAGATTATGATATTTATCTTTAGAAGAAATATACGAGTTAACAAATTATTTTTCAGTGTTGGTTTTGCTGGAATTTAGCAAGGAGCTGTAAGGATGCTTCCACATCTCAGCAATAGCTTCAGGACCTTTTGCTCCACCAACATTTACAGGAAGAGAACTACTTTTGCAATTAGATTTTTTCACCTTCTGCCAAAATGACTTATGTGAGCTGTCTAAGTTGAGTGCTGAGGCAAGTGCATTAGCTCTATGTTATTCAGAGGCATTTTTACAACGCCGAAAGGCTTTTTTAAACTCCTTTTGTTTATTCTGCATCAACTCATACAGATAACCATTCCGTTGTTTCCCATTTTTCACCCACATGATGTAAGTTTCTCTGGCAATAGCATGAGCCTGCTTAACTTCATTATTCCAACCAGGGACAGAAAATTTATTGCATTTCTTCTTATCAACTTATTATACTGTATTTGTTTTACTGTAGGTTTACAACTAAAGGTAAAACAGTCATTATAGGCCAACTACTGACATAGGTGTAGGTAGCAAACAAAATTTTGGAGAGAGACTCATTTACCTAGATTTTAGCATACAAGACAGTTATTCAAAACTGAACAATGCAGAAAGGAATACCATACAACATCATATAGTTGCTTCTGTGCATTTTATGGTGTAAACCAACCTATTTCATATCTAAAACTCCAAACAAACCAGCTTTTCTACAGTTTTAGTAGGGTGCAACTTAGACCTACCATTATACTTGTGTAAGCTAGTATGTGAAACCTACTTGACTGCACACAGGGCTATTGGGGCAAATCATCATCTACAGAAATGTTTTTACACAACACTAGGACGCAATACTTTGTAAGCAACACTGCTTTTGCTTTACACAGTACCTTGTACTTGCACTGCTCACAAGTTTGCTACGCTCTAAACGTACGATACTCGCACTGCAGCTCCAGCCGCGATTTAAAATCAGCCGCCAGTCGAAGAAATCTCGAAGCTTGTAAAAGTGAAATATGAAAAGCCAGATAGAATGACGTCTTCATGCTTTCTCTGCCATACATAAAAAATATCAACATCACATAAAAAATTGAGTGGTTCCTAGTTCTTACAAAACAAAGTAACACCTGGTACAAACAAGTTTTGGCTCAGAGATAAAATATTTTCTTTTCGGCTTCAGCACGTCTTTTCCAACTGAGAAAGCTGTTTCAACTGCAGCACTGGAAGGAATGCGGAGTTGAATTTAAAGAAGAGACGTTTTAAATCGTTTCCGGGAAGGCTCAAGAATTTGCTTCTGTCTGTAAAAAAGGCTGTTATAAGTGATTTTGTCATTCCGTACGGAAAGTTGATGCAATGACACCAATACTCCAAAACTTCATCTTCGTAGTCGTGACTGGTGGTAAACTTGGGATGAGCAATTTACAATATTGTGGATTCGAATCGATTTGAATCCTAAACTATTTGGATAATTCGAATGCAAAAATAGGATTTGGAATGCAACCTATCTCATTTTTTTCACGTCACATTTACATTATTTATCACTGATGGACTGAACCAGATCAGTAGACGAATGGTTTCGCTTTCGGCTATGGTACTGGTAGATCAGAGATCGATTCCAGTTCGGGTCAAACCAAAAACTTTAAAAACGTTACCGATTGTGTTCTTTCTTACATAACACAGTGGGAGGGATAAGTCGGGTAATAACGTAATGACATCGTAAACCTGATATAACATTAAAAATGAGCCCTGCCGCTGAAAGACGTTAGCAGTTGTAGAGCGAAAATAAATAAAACCACCTGGACAGCAAATCATCAGTTTTTACGTCTGCAGACATTAAATCACTGAAGAAAGTGGTTGATGTGTTGTCTGGGCATAACATTATCAATAATGATGGACTTTTGCCCGCAAGGAGTGCAACAAATAGGTAACACAATACACACGCTGTTTGGCATCGCAGTTGCCAGTTTCGAGGTTTCCCCGCAGAACTCATCCCATTTGATAATCTTATTTAGGAGTTGCAAGACACACTACCTAGATAGCAAAAAAAACAGTGTTTCAACGTTTGCAGACCGTAAATCAATAAGAAAACTGTTGTCTGTTGGTTGGTATCACTTCGTTTGCATAGCTGTATTATGTCAATGAGAGCAAAATAAAATCGTGTTGGTGGATGTTACGTTGTTAATCGCAAGGAATTGGAACAGCGACTGCATTGCTTGAGTCTCTGCATTGTTAGTTTCCACTACAGAGTTAACCACCATCAAATTGAGGCAACGTTTAACAGGAATGGGTTTGGAAAGCTATGAGCACAGCACAGCATTTATTTCACGTTTTCAGTTTTTAGTTTCGTTCATAATTTGTGCTCCAAACAATACTTTGACTTTATTTGGCGTTTCAATGATTTTCTTTGACAAAAATATTCTAAACTATTATAAAATAGAAACCATTCGATTTCTCAACTATTCAAAAATGGCCTTTCCCAAGTGCTGGTGTCACTCGTATCGGTATCAACGTGTTTTGATGTTTCTCGCAATAGTCGAATGATTTCTGCCTTCATTGTTTCACGCCTTCATTCACGCCTTCATTGTTTCACGCCTTCATGATTTCTGCATTCATTGAAAATTCTCCAAAAAACGAGTCATTTTTTTTTATTTTAAATTCGAAAGTAGCGGGTAGCCGGAGTGCAACTGAAAGAAATGTAGCGCCGTTCCGCTACCGCTACATTAGAACAAAAGTAGCACCGCTACTGCAGCCGCTACTCCAACAAAAATGTAGCAGCGCTACCGCCAATTCTACCAAAACAATAGCGACGCTACAAAAGTAGCGCGCTACTGCCCACCTCTGTGTAAGGGTAATATGTTGCAGAGTGTGTCGTAAATGTAATTACAACGAAGTTTTCAAGTTTATATTTGATCTGTTTTTGATGTTTGATCTGCAAAAAATGTTTCATTTTTTATTTGCGTTTATTTTTACGTAAATAAATGTTAAAACAAAACTTGATCGTTCCACTTAAATCTTGGCCAGCTCTAAGTCCAAGCATATCCCCATTCGGTTATAGGCAAATTCTTCTTAAACATTTGTTCGTAAAACAATTGTTCGTAAACAGTTGTTCGTAAAACAATTGTTCGTAAACAGTTGTTGGTGAAATGAAATCCGTAAAAGAATTCTTCGTAAAGCATTTCTTCGTATACATCAAATCTCAATTGCATGCACGAAGAAATGCTTTGGGAATAATTGTTTTACAAAGAATTAATTTTACGAAGAATGGTTTACGAAAAATTGCTTACGAAGAATTGTTTTTCGAAGAACTGTTTACGAAGAAATCGTCGGACACCTCCCCATTCATCGCATTATGTTTATTCAGTACAGAAAAGATCGACATTCCTTTTGGGTTTTCTATAAAAAATAATATAAATATAAAAAATTTATGTTGTTATTCATAAAAATGTAGACTGGTACAAATCCTTCTTGACCGGAAAATATGAAAAAAGAACGGGAAGCTCTGCAGCGAGTTGTGCAAGGACTGCAAGTTCTGCAGCAGGTGTTACAAGAATTGCAAGCTTTGCAGTAAATTACAATAAAATGTCAAATACATCTGATCGCCAGTTTGACTGAAACGACTCCATGTCGCCAAACTCATCCTTGCCATAAGTATTCCAAGTGGAATGCGATGTATTACATTTATGGGAATTGTTGGGAAGATTGTGATCATCCATCTGACGCAAATGACGCAACCAACAAAGGTGACATCATTTTAGGAGGTGACGTCAAGTGCAAGAGCATGAATAAAATACAAATATTTCATTATAAATTCTTCACAACAACGGTGCAACAATTATTTTTCATTGTTTTAACGTTATGTTTGATCTTGTTTATGTTGTAAACATGTTTATCTTTGTGTCAAAATAAATGCTGCTGCAACAAAACTTCTTTATTTAACTTAGATCTTGGTCAATTCTGAAGCCCTGACATGCCCATAGAGATTTCAATGGCCATATTGATAAGTTTTCTGATGGCTTCGACAGTGTTCATGATACACAGATGATCGAAAAACCATTTGAAAACCATACACAGATAATCAATAACAACTTTATAAGATTGAATTGCATAATTCAAAAAATAATACAGAAAATAAAATAGCTACATAACTTCAAACGTTTTCGGCAAATTACGGTTAAGGTTCAAGAAACGCTAAGGAAACAAAATTATTGGACCTTAATGTTGCTTTCGATCTTACTGTGGTTAACACCTTCTTCGTGAAATGGGATCCCCGGTTGATCACCAACAGGTCTGGGTCTGCATCGACTCAAATAGGCTGCATGTTGATTCGAAGATTGAACCTAAGTTTAGTACCTAATGCAAAAGTCATATGTAGTGAAGAATGTAACTCCCAAAACAAACTGCTTGTCAGTGACATGAATATCATTGCTACACTCCAAAGAAGGAGAATGCTGGCTCCAACACTCCATGTCTGGATGTTGAAATCAACCGCAAATTGCTGTGCGTTTGAATGTAATGTGACTGAGGGACTGAAACCTCTCCTACATTATCAACCGTTATAAAGGAAAAGAGGACGCTCTCGAAAGGGGCAACTATAGAGGCCTGAAGTTACAAGAAGAAGTCATGAAAGTTGTCGAACGTGTGCTTGAGCCAATTTTATCAGACAACAGGTGACTACCGGTATTGACTCCATGCAGTTTGGCTTTATGCTAGAACGTGGGACTACAGATGCTACATTTATTCTGAGGAAACTTCAGAAAAAGTACGTCATGAAGCGAAATAACCTGTACTTCACTTTTGCTGACCTGGAGAAAGCGTTTGATTGTGTGCCGAGAGAGGTCCTGCGGTGGGCAATGAGGCTTTGAGGCTTTTTAGTGTTGAGGAATGGATTGGTCAGAATGTTCAGGCAATGCATCTTTCAACAAAATCTAGCGCCCAGATAAATGGTAGTCATAGCCCTAAGTGTAATGTCATTGTTGGAGTGAACCAGTGGTCAGTTTTGATCTCATGCGTGGACGAGGCGTTGGAAGTAATTCGATATTCTGCATCATCTGCAAAAGTTGAGCTCATCATAATTGTTCTGGTGTTAGCGGCAAGCTTAAAGAGAATCCCAACCATATGTGCAAGAGATCTTGTGATGAAACTCCTCCTTTAGAGAATATAACGCACTTTAATAGGTGAGGACCAGTTATGAATACGTTGATGTCTTCTGCTATCTTGGCGATATGATTAGTCAGTCCGGTGGATGTAGGGACGCTGTCACAGCTAGAATCAGGTCCGCATGGAAGAAGTTCCGAGAGGTCCTTCCCATTTTGGCATGCAGCAGTAGGCTATCCCCTTCTTAATTAAAGGACGTGTGTACAGTAGGGTGGCTCGTTTTTGAACTTTTTTTTTTAATTCTCTCGGGGTAGTGGGGAAATGGTGCCAATGAGTGAGAAAACAATCATGACAAAATTTGAGATTTGTAAAAAATTGTCTTCAGCCTCCTCATGGGGCCCAAAAATCTAAAAATGGGGTCAAAAACGCAATTTTTTTCAAAAATATTTTTAGTTTGGGTAGATACAATATTGTTTAGATATATCTAAATAACCTAAAAAAAAAATTGAAGTCATTTGAATGATTCCTGCAGCTTCCTCACAGCTTCTGAAAATTTTCATTTTACTGAAAATTTCGCATTTTTGTTTGTGGTTACATAACTACAAACTTCGTCAGTGACGTAAATTCAAATAAAAGACGTCACTTTTTCCTACCAAATTAACCCAATTTCATTAAAAAATGACGCAACAGCTCAGGGCAGGTCTATAAAGAGAAATACAATGACGTTTTATAGCTGGCAAATTGTCTAACGCAATTATGTATCATGTAACCACCAACAAAAATGCGAAATTTTCAGCAAAATGGAAATTTTCAGAAGCTGTGAGGAAGCTGAAGGAATAGTTCAAATGACTCCAATTTTTTCTCTTAGGTTAGTTAGATATATCTAAACAATATTGTATCTACCCAAACTAAAAATATTTTAAAAAAAAATTGCGTTTTTGACCCCATTTTTCGATTTTTGGGCCCCATGAGGAGGCTGAAGACATTTTTTTACAAATCTCAAAGTTTGTCATGATTGTTTTCTCACTCATTGGCACCATTTCCCCACTACCCCGAGAGAATTTAAAAAAAGTTCAAAAACGAGCCACCCTAGTGTACAGCATGTGTGTCAGAAGTCCAATGCTTTATGCCAGTGAGATGTAGCCATTCATTGCAGAGGACGTTAAGGGTTTGAGCCAAAATGACAACCCTATGGTAAGATGGATATTATGCTCAAAACGACTGACGGATAGAGTGTCAAGTGAAGAATTGAGAAGAAGGCTTGGCATCCACCAGATTTCGTAAATAATTCGATTTTCGTAAATAAATGTTACAACAACAAAACTTGATCATTTCATTTAGATCTTGGCCAGCTCTAATTTGAAGTTCTCATCCATCGCACTATTTCAGTGCAGCCAAAAGGTGGACGTTTATTTATGGATTTTATGCCTCTCATAAGTGAAAATTTCTCTATTTGCAGATGTGGGCAATAATTGAAACAACGGGACGGATTCATTCAAAGTAAACTGCAATCAAGATTAGAAATGCCTGCATTCAATACAAAACGGCAATTTTTGGAAAATGGAGTGCTAAATGAGATTTTAACTCATGGAAGTCCGCAGAGAGGGGCACTTGTCCCCTGGATTTGGGTCTTATAAACGTTTTTTTCCTTATGAAAACGATATTTCAAAAATGTTTGGCTTGGAAGATGTTTGCACCCCTGCAATTTTTCTGCCAACGCCAATGTATTGTATAAGCTGATGATTTAAAAGCGTTTACAATATTTGTATGAGATCAAAAGTAAACAGGCAACCGAATTCTCACCATTGTTATATTAAGAAAAATACTTTTCTACTGTAGTTTGATTTACATGCTGATGAACTTGTAAAAGAAACAGAATTTTGAAGAAAATATCTTAAAATCTGTGTTTTTTTCTTGTCAGTTGATAATATAAATGCAACAAGCGTTCTATAAGACGTATTTTCCACTGCGTTGCAATGATTTATGTGTAATTTACAACTCTGATATTGTTAGATAGAATTACCGAAAGTAGAAGTGAGATAAAAGTGACGATCTGCTAATTTTGATGACATCATAGCTCCAAAATACCAGAGAAAACTTCAATGGACTTGCGGCAGACGTAAACGTTGATCAAAATCGAAAATATTTCAGCATGTGAATACATTTACCAGACCACAACTTTTAGTAACTATTACAGATTAATTCTATCAACTTAAATTTTTCACCCCCATGTTTCACTCCACCCTAGTGGGCATCCACTACTTTGATAGTAGCACGATATTGCTACCGCTACTATAGGATCAAAGTAGCGCGCGCTCCTGCTACTTGGATCATTTCTATTCCCACCTCTTACTTTGTTAGGCTCGTTTGAATTACTGCCCATCACAAAAATTAAAAGTCATACACAATTCTTACCCGCACCACGTTTGTCATCCGCATTTCAATTTTTTTATACGCACAAGTGCGTACTATAATAGTACTCAGGACCAGTTTTTTTTTTTAAGGTTAGGATTGGGTGACCGCTAAGTAGTTCTAAGAGACCGCAAGGTGTTTCATTTAAATACCAAAAAATAGCCCTATTTGCTTACGCCTGCTAGACACGGCTGCCAAACAAGTTTGCTGCACAATCAAACAAAGTGTGCTTGTTGGCTTCTGCTTGTTATGATTCCAGACGTAAAAACTGATCATTATGCGCCATAAGTCAGAAATAAACATTGACGAGTATCGAAGGTGCACTTCTTTTGTGAATAACTCTTTGATTCAGCTGTTCGCTGTACCTCCACTTATTCTTTTTTCCAGACGTGAACTATTGATCGTAGGCTATATTCGTATTATCGACAAGATGGGGACGAAAGCAAGTACCTCCACGTGGTCGCCCCCGCAAGTACCGACTTTGGGAAACTAAACTTGCTACAACTGTCGCTATAAAGTTATCATGCGGAAGAACAACCATCAGAATGGCACCCCCAGACCAAGCACAGCGCCCTTGTCAGGGCGAACAGCACCAGCTGCTGTAGGTCAAGGAGTGACCATTTTAAAACTAAATGTTGAAGGCATCACCAACGCTAAACTAGACATCATCACACAGCTTGCCCACAACAACGATGCTGCGGTGATCATCATCCAGGAAACCCATTGCTTGACCCCGGAGAAGCTTAAGATTCCACACTTCGATCTTGCTGCCTGCACCCTCAGCAACAAGCATGGAATAGCAACATTCGTAAGAAAAGACCTTCACTGGATACTAGAGGCAACTTCCACAGCAGACGGTAATCTTGAATGGATCGCAGTACGAATACAGTATACGACTGTTGTAAATGTCTACAAACCTCCTCCAAGTAGACTTCTTCCGACATCATTACCATCATTTCCTGCACCCTGCATATATGCAGGGGATTTTAATGGCCGTCACACTGATTGGGGTTATTGCAACAACAACACTGATGGTGAAACTTTAAATGAATGGGCTTCTAAAAACGATTTTTCCTTTCTACATAATCCTCGGGACCCAGATAGTTTCCTATCCGGACGCTGAAACACAGGAACCAATCCTGATCTTGCTTTTGCAGGAGTACTCCTAGGCGAATCCATCCCAGATCGTAAAATCATAGAAAAATTTCCCAGATCTCAGCACAGACCCTCTATAATCTTTCCTGCATCTATTGTGCAACCGCCACCAACCAACCCAGTCAGACGCTGGAACTTTAGGAAGGCTAGATGGAAGCAATTCTCTGAAATCACGACTAAACTAGCTCATACGTTACCCCCACCCAATAATGCAGATGTCAATACCTCCTACACAGCCTTCACAAATTTGCTTCGCTATGCAGCAAAGCAGGCAATTCCTCGTGGACAACGAAAGGAATACATACCATGTTGGGACGAAACGTGCCAAAGTATGTACGAAGACCTGAATGACTCCGAAACACCTGAAGACTTCCAAGAAAGGTCTGAAAGCCCGATGCAACACCTCAACACCAAACTCCAGGAGCGATGGATTGAGACAGTCGAAGCTATAGACTTTACCCACTCCAGTCGTAAAGCATGGAACACAGTCAATCGCCTGACTGGAAGAAGTTCCAGAACCTGTTCGAAATGTCCTGTAACACCTAATGCCATTGCATCGCAGGTCGTGGAAAATGGACGACACCAACAAATAGACCGCAAATTTCAACGTAGAATCTCAACCCTCACATCAGAAATGTGGAAGGATGACACGCATAACAACGAACTAACTGAATACTTTTCGACCGAAGAAATGACTGAAGCCATAAAGTTACTGAAAGCTGGGAAGGCTCCAGGACCAGACCTGATTCACCCCGAATTCATACAAAACTTAGGAAAGGAAACAATTAATTGACTACGAAATTTTTATTCTCATTGCATGCGAACCCTAAAGATCCCTAAACTCTGGCGGAAAGCATTGATTGTTGCAGTCTCAAAACCAAACAAACCGGTAACTGACCCAAAGAGCTATCGCCCCATCTCTCTGTTGTGCGTCCCATTCAAACTACTGGAGCGCGTCTTACACCGACGAATGGAACCCGTTATTGACCCCAAACTCCCACAAGAACAGGCGGGGTTTAGGAGAGGAAGATCAACAGTTGACCTAGTAACCTTGCTCACACGGGAGTCACACAAAACATTGAAGATGGGTTTGAGGCCAACCTGAAGTCGGGAGCGGTCTTCCTCGACCTTACTGCGGCATATGATACGGTTTTGCTCAGTGGCCTCACTTACAAACTGCTGCAGATAATCCCAGATAGACACATGGTTAAGTTTATTGTCGAACTCATCTCCAACCGCAGCTTCATCCTTAAAACCAGCGATGGAAAGAAAAGCCGACAGAGGCGCTTAAGAAATGGAGTTCCGCAGGGATCTGTTCTCTCCCCAATGTTGTTCAACATCTACACTTATGACCTTCCAAATACTTCCTCTAACAAATACGTATACGCAGATGACCTGGCTATTCTTTATTCTCACCGCAAATGGGAAACAGTGCAGAACACCTTGACTAAGGATATGGACATTCTATTTTCCTATCTGCACCAATGGCGCCTCAAGTTGAGTGAAGCGAAGACTGTGACTTCTGCCTTCCACCTATGTAATAGAGACTCCAACAGGGAAATTAACATCCAAAATAATGGCCGGACACTTCCTTTTGAAGCCACACCCACATACCTTGGGGTTCGACTTGATCGGTCTCTTACATACAGCAAACATCTAGAACACTTACGCGGAAAAGTGACAGCTCTCTCTGCTCTCTTGAAACGTCTTGCTGGTACAAGGTGGGGTGCTAGCCCCTCAGTGCTAAGAACAAACCAAACAGTGGTGCCACGAGGCGTGGTGTGAACAATGGTCAAGCAGCACATCCCCCACTTCGCCAAGTATTCAGATCCCCGCCCGAGAACCAACTGGGACATGGCCTCTCTAGACTTGCCTCATCAAGGCGCAACCGTTTGCTCACTGGTGTTGGACACTATGGTGCAGACATGTTGCGTTGGGGCTTGGCAGAGAGTGCTGCTTGTGAGTGTGGTGAAATGCAGACGGCATCCCACATTATCAAGAATTGTCGGCTATACAGACCTCCTCATGGTATGGAAGGCCTAGTTTCTATCGATGACGACACCAGGCATTGGTTAACCAACGGATGCCCTGACATATAGCGACAACACGAGAGAAGAAGATCGACAAGACATAGCGAGAAACAACCATTACTTTTCTACTGTGGTTGCAAGTCCAAATTTTGGGAAACCGCCGGAGAAATTTGAGGGACCGTTTCGATCCCCCAAAACACTTTAAAAAAACATTGCTCAGGACCATGTGGCATCATCTCGTCCCCCTTCCGAATTTCACTAGTGAGCTCCTATGTTTAGTGATTGTGCTAAAACATAAGACAAGAAAGCATTTAGGGTCGTAAACTCTTTCAATGTGGAGAAAATTTAATCAACAGAAATAATCAGCCTACATAAGCAGCTGCTTTTGATTATTCCAACAAAGTTAGCCTAGCCCTATATAGTAATAATGTGTAAACCAGTTGGAATTCGGAAGTGCAACAGAAGCAATTAGCCTAGTTCAGATTATGCAAAGAAAGTGCTTAGGCTTATACCATTGAACTGACAGTCGTGGCGTAATTGTTACTGCGTGTGGCTCGCAGGCGAGAGCTTGGGGGTTCAACTCCTAGTATAAATCGCTTGCGGTTGTAACAGGTAAAACTTTGTTTTTGAAGTGTAGGCCTAACTGAATATCGAAGAATGAAAATTCATGAAAAATTAAATATTTAAACAACTTTTATTCCATGTCTAACATTAGATTTTGGTCTTATGACGTTAATAGTAAGATTGTTCATGACTTCTTAACATTATGGACGTGTGATCACGCCACAGGCTAAGCACAATTTGACTGATTTTTTATCTTCGATTTGTTTTGGAAATGCTCTCAGAGCGCATCAAATTGGAAGTGTGTTTCAAAGATTATAAAAAAATTTCGGACACCTAGTTTCGGAATAAAACAAAATTTGTCAATCACCTGCACGAAACTTGCCTCGTCAATTCCTTTGTTAATGGAAAATTTTCGTCAATTTATCAGCTTGTAATAAAGTTTAGCATTTGTATGACAAAAGAAAGCGTTTCAAAGCAAAGAGACTGTTTCAAAACACACTCAATGCTATTTCTTTTCCAAAAGTATCAAAAACTTTACATCAAACTTTCAAACTTTTACATTTACTTGGTTTATTTGATTCTTCTTAGATCATAATTTGTAGTTTTAAAACGACAAACACAGTTTTCTTTCAAGCCTGTAACTCGTTATTGGATGCTTTGTGTGTGTTGTTCTCAAGGTGATTGTATTCTCAGCGTCTTTCCTTTCTTTACCAATGTTTGTCCTAATTGTCAACAATAGATGTTCCTTCTGTGCTGGTTTAGACTTTATAACTGTTTCGTCAGGCAGGGATGGGCAAACTGGTTGCTCCAATCCTTTTATAACTTTTTAATGTAGATCATACATTCAGCGATTGTGAAATGAATGTACAGAATATAGCTATAGATGTTGCTATGTTAGTTTTTATCAACATAAGGCATGAGAGGTGACAGTTCTACCAGTAAAAACATTAATTTGTTAGTCAAAATCAAGATTACCAAAGTTAAGAAACTAGCATTTTGAGTATCAATCCAAATATCAAACTAACCACTTTATACATCGATTCAACGCCTACGGTCGTTGAATAAATTTTTTTATATAAAATTTGTCAACCACCAAACAAGTTGCTAGGAGGCTACAGGAGCATTGAATGAAGCTACCAGGACATGACTTGTCAACATCTGTGTCTTGATTCATTTCTTTTGTATCCCTTATTATAATGAAACGAATGAAAATACAAAACTACGAATGAAAATGCTCTGTCAGAACAATCAGGATAAAAGGTAACAAGGAAATATTTTATAAATTGGCACATTTCGCTTTCATCGCAATCCATAAGAACTTTATTTTATATTTTTTACTTTCAAAATTACCATCAATCTCCCAGCGACTTGTGACAAGTAGCCTTTTGGTTCCCAACCTGTTTCAATACATTCCTCCCTTTACTTTTGTTGAAGCCTTTCATTCGTCCCTTACTATATGAAAGCGTTGCGTATCAGTGTCGATAGACAGCACAGTTGTATCTTTGACACGTAACAGCAAGTTAACCTTTGCAAGGCGTCATAGCAAGGGTCTCACCACTAAGTTAAAACACGTAGCATATACCGAATACGTATACCAAGTTATAGTAGGCTACACCGAAACACGTACTCATTCTTGGTAAAGAGTTCTTCCTCTGTTAAGAACTACTGTTATAAATATGCAGAATATTTAAAGCACAAAACTTGCAATTTTATTTCCACAATTGCAGATGTCCAATGTGTAAAAGTCCCATTGCGTTGCCTGGCAACGGAGTGGATGGAATTTCCAGAAACATTACTTTGGAAAACGTCATTGAGAGCTTGGGAAAGGTAAAGTTTGTATCAATCAATCAGTCATTTATTTTTGTTCGGATGCAAGACAAAACGTAGTCACATGAGAAAACGAAAACATACAGTAATCTATAAATTTCCACAAAACAATTCAATTAATTTTCATTAAATTTTTTATTCAAGTTTTATTCGATAAGTTTATAAATAGCCTATTGCTATTATTTTGAATTTTAAATGCGTCTTCACCAGTGATATTGATTAATTGCATCAGCTTTTAGCAGAAACGTAAAAAATTTCGTTCTTGTGATTTGGTTTTCGTGACATTTCAATGGAACTTCTGATCTCGGTAGAACTACTACTGCTGACGTCACTGTTACTTCTCGCAACAGTAGTTTCGCTCCAACCATGTTCAACTTCAATAATCAATCAGTCATTTAGTTTTGTTGGGATGCAAAAACAAAGTGTCCATAAAAGAGAAAACAAACAAAAACATGCAGTATGCAGTCGTTTGTTGTATATTTTGAAACGGAGAAAATTTTGTAATAACTGAATGAAAACGAATCCACTACTCAAATAATGTTTTGTATTTTTTTTTGTAGCTTGCAGATTAAAATACATTATTGTTTATGTTTAGATGAAAGTCACTTCACAAACTGTTCAAAAAGAAGTTTTAAATCGTTCAAAAATTTCACAATTACAAGGTAAGCAACACGAACGCTTTGTTATGAACGTTGTATAGTTGTAGAATGAACTCTGCTTTCACTTCAGTTCCCACTTCAGGTAATAAATACTTCCAGATAGCACAAATATATATTATTGTATATTTACTGTCCATTGTGCATAATCAGAACAGGCTGTGCATAGCAGTACTTTTTAAACACAACTCTGTCAACAACAACAAGGAAGTTTTCAAAGGATACTTTGGGCTTGGTCTTTTATTGAAACCGACAAAATGGCTGTCATCAAAGCGCACGACTTTTGAAATACAAAAATTAAAAACAAAGAAAAATGACACAGTGTTTGTCTTAAAAAAATAAGATGCTGAGATGAATGCAAAATACTTTAACATTCCAAGATAGACCTAAAAACATTGGCATTTTTTCGGTTTGCGCTTGCGGCAAGGCTTGAGACTGAAGAAGATTCAAGCAAGAGACAAAGAAAAAGATGAAACGGTCTATGGCGGAACATAACATGCTTGTCGCAAAAAACTAAAGAATAACTAACAGTCACTATTATTTGACGAAATAAGGAAGTTGTAGGGGATTGCGGCAGATTGTGGCCACAGGCCACATTATCACGTAAGAACTGAAACTGTCTGCTGGCCACTCAAAATCTCGTCGTGGTCCGGCCCGCGGGCCGTATTTTGCCCGTCCCTGCTTTAAAAGAAGACTAATTTTACATTAAATACGAAATGCTAGAAGCAAAAACTAATCTTACATTAAATACGAAATGCTAGAGAACATACAGTATAACACAAACATATTGCCTAAACATTTGGAAACAACTTTAACTTGCTCACATACCTTGCTGAATTATAACTGTTTGTGGTTGAAAAAGTAACTTTTCTGCTCCAATCAAATGATATATTTCTGTTATTTGTTAACTTTGTTACATTAAAGTTATATTCATCATTATCAGAGACACGTGTCTATCGCTAAGTTCTTGCTACACTCGACTGCCGAGAAACACATGGTTTTGGGAAAAGTTTTGATGGCTAGTGTGGAGGCTACACCGGTATGGTTAGCGAAACACAATGCTGGCTGTCTAGTTCTATCAAGTAGTCAGGTAGTACTGACGCCAGGGAGATCGCTCCGTCTCAACTATATAATCCTGCTTGTAATCCTCATCAGTCGCTATCTCCACTTGCAGCAGAGTGGCGATAAATGCTAACTCACTCTTTGTCGCCAAATTGAAACCTGTCCATGCCTGAATGTTGTCTTGCCATCGTTAGTCTGCACAATTAGTGCTCAGCAATTTAGTAATCACTGAGCAGTAATCAGTTCAGGCTGGCAAGATAGCGTATGGTGTCACTGCAGTGAAGTCAGTAACTAGTGTCCAACAAATTGCGGTCTGGAAGGTTTGACATAATATCAGTGCTTCAATAAAATCATAAGTCAGGTGCAATTCCCCGTTACCAATATGTCATAGCCTACGTAGCATGTTTCACGGCAGCTACATTCTTCACTAACTGCGCATACGCACTGTACTAGTACATCTGCTATCGACGTGCTGTTGCTACTCGACGCTCAAATCTTCTTTAAGAATCTGAACCAGGTTTAACACAGCACAGTCGGTGAAACTTATACAAGTTCAGGGTTGTAATTTAATGTTATTGATGTTTATGTTCATAATGCTTACGTCACTCTGTCAAGTTGTCCACAACCTAGCCTAGTATTACGTCATAAATAACTATTTGCTTCAGATATGCATGCAGTTGTATGAAAAGCATATATGCATACATAAGCATAAGTGGTGTAAAAAAACACCGCTGGACGAAGACACTTTACTATAAGTACATCTCAATTTACAAGCGACATGACCCATATTTTATTCACCCCAAGGTGGTGCTATCATTTACTAACTTGTATCATCCGGATTTGAAATCAGGAGCTTGAAGCAGCTTTAAGTCAACTGGAGTTTAAAATTACTAATCGCCATTTATTACAATAGTTCGAAATACCGGCACTTGCGTACAGAGGTGTGCATTTGCGCGTTACTTTCGTCGTAGAAGTAGCCATAGCACCGCTACATTTTTGTTGGTGTAGCTGCTGCAGCAGCGGCGCTACCTTTTTTCAAATGTAGCTGTAGCGGATGGTAGCTACATTTATTTCAGTCGCACTCCCACTACCCGCTACATTTTAATTTTAAATGAAAAAAATGACTCGTGTTTTGAAGATTTGTTTTAAAACAATGCGAGACAAAATCATTTGACCATTGCGGGAAGCATCAAGCCACGTTGATACAGACAAGAGCGACACTAACACCAGTTACGACTCCGAGGATGAATTTGGCGTGTTGGTGCCATCGCATGAAACAGCGGTACGAAAGAAAAGTCAAATGTGGAGGCTTTTTTTTCAGACAGAAAGCAAGTCCTTGATCTTTTCCAGTGCCGATTTATTGGAACGTTTGTTCATTAGGTAGCCTATAGCTCTATGCTTCATTCCTTCCAGTGCTGCGGTGGAGAGACTTTTCTTCATGAAAGAAACGTGCTGAAGCCAAATCGGGCAGGACTCAATGACTCGCATTTTAAAGTGGTCGTGTTTTTGAAAGACGCGTAACAATAAGTTTCATCTAGCGAGAAAGTGTTTTCTCTTAAGAGGTAGAAATGGCAGTGTAAAGTGTTTGTGCTGAATTGTCTCCAGGCTGCTTTTGCGCTTCTGTTGTTTGTGTTAAACTGTATAAATATATGCTTAAATATAAGATTGTTATCAAACAAAGGAACTGGTACTGACTGCGTCCTATAAGTCCTATTTACTCACATTCCTAAGAACAATTGGCTTCCAAATTCTAGATGTAGCTTAATGGCACCGATGAGAAATCCAACACTATTTATTACCCCATTTCTTAATGTGAATCACGAAGTGGGTGATTGCCTACAAATAAGTAATCAAATGTGATGCTACCTGCCTTGTTCAATGTCATTATGATGTACTTATAATACATAATACTTACATTTATTTCATGATGAATATGTTTTATTATACAATTCCATTTGATGATACTCACTTGCCTTGACAATTTGTTGACAAAAGATGAAAAACGTCAGTGAAAATTTAAAATGCGCAGCCTACACCAAGTACCGTAGTTTTTCTTTCAAGCAGTTTACGTAAATAAAATATTGCAAATACGTCATTCAGTTGCGACAGCATGTCGCTATGGGTGGATATTATGTTTCTGCAAAAATTTTCCTTCCAATAATTGTGACAGTAAAAATTGTAGAGTCGTGTCATTTTAGTCAATGTCATGCTAACGTTAAATATTTAATTATGAGCGTCATTTTCTTTTTCTTCACCAATGTTTGTCCTTGTCAACAGTACAAGTTCCTTCTAGGCTGGATTAGGTTTTATAAAATTTTCATCAGTCAGGGATGGGCAAACTGGTTGCTCTGATCCTTTTATAACTTTTTAAAGAGAGTTCATTCATTCAGCGCTTCAGAAATGAATGTACGGTACACAATATAGCTATAGAAGTGGCAATGTTAGTTTATGACAGCATAATGTATGAGGGGTGACAGTTGTAGTGATAAGAACAATATTTGTAGGTCACAATCAAGATCAACAAAGTTAAGAAACTAGCATTTTTAGTATCAACTCAAACATTAAACTAACCACTTTGTACATCGATTCAACGTATGCGGTCGTTGAATAAATTTGTTTTTATAAAATTTGTCAACCACCAAACAAGTTGCTAGGAGGCTACAGCAGCATTGAATGAAGCCACCAGGATATGACTTGTCAACATCTGTGGCTTGATTCATTTTTTTTCTATCTTTTATTATAAGACCAATGAAAATACAAAACTCTCTGTTACTAGAGCAGCGTTATTTGTCTAATTAATGAAATTTGAAGATGTTGATTGTGAATTTTTTATAAAAATTAATCAATCTATTTTACAGAAATAATTAAGTTTATTTTTAATATTTTCTGGCATTTTCTTTGTAAGGAATTATTCCACATTTTTTGCTGCGCTAGAATAAAATACAATGGCTTCCAGAGTTAACGAAGAATTCCAATGTGCAATATGCATTGAACCTCTGAAGAGGCCCATTCGTGTGCTAACCTGTGGACATAGCTTTTGCCACAACTGTCTAACTGGACTCTGTCAAAGCAATCAGGATAAAAGGTAACAAGAAAATATTCTATAAATTGGCATATTTTGCTTTCATCGCAATACACAAGTACTTTATTTTATATTTTTTACTTTTAAAATCATCATCAATCTCCCAGTAGGATAACTTATGACAAGTGGTTTCCTTTTCACATCAGTGGTTCCGAAACTTTTACTTGAAAAACGTAACCAACGCATAGTTAAGAACCCGTTGAAGTGTCAGGTTGCAAAAAAAGACCAAAATATTTTACTTTAAGTTGGATGCAAAGTTGTCTTCTGACAATGTCTCAATCGACCAATTTAAAATCATCTCTCGAGGCAGATCTGATTTTCAAACTAAGATCATGGAAGCCTTAAGAATCAAACGTAACAATCCATCTCTCAACCGGCAGTTATTCACCTGTGGCTCATCGTTCCTTTTGTGTGTGTTCTAATTGTTTTGTCCAATGCCTGTAGTCTACACCTCACGTGATCTGTTTCCCACCGCATAATTTACTCGCAATCATTCTCGTATTATTTGTTCAGTTTGTGCTTTCAGTCCAGAGTGTCGTTACAGTTACAGTGCATAGTCAAATTTATCTTACGATTTTTCATTTTATGTATTGCATATTTAATTCCTGATGAGGACACACGTACGTGTCGAAAACGTTTGAGTTTATTTTATTTTAATTATGTTATATTTTGTGTGAAATAAAGTATGCTAAACCCGCTAAAGTTACTATGTTTTATTTCTCTAAAGTTGTCTTCCTTCTGCAAACTTAAAGCCGCAAATGAAATACAATACGACAATGTAAGCTAAGTTCAAAAGTTTGCCAAGTTGTGCCATGCAAAGTGGTGATGATGATGGCGTATGAGCGATCTTTCCAGGCTAGATTGGAGGGCAGGAAATCTTCAGCCACTCAGCAGTCTCGTCGTCCAGGACCCTCAGACCATGCGCACCGTGTGGAGGCCGGTGGGTTAGGCAGTAGTGGATGACATGGTCTGCGGTCTGTTCCGTGGCACCACACTCGCATTCTGATGAAGGAGCCAGGCCCCACTTGTGCATGTCCGAACGAAAGCGGCCGACGCCAGTTCGCAGGCGGTTAAGCCTGACCCACGCAAGCCTTGCGAGGAACATCCCTGGTGGACGGGGATCGGCGTCGGGTATGAAGTCACGGAGCGTGGAGGTGTGATTTTGCCACTCCGTGTTCCACATGTGGTTCGTCCAGTGTGCCGCACTTAAACCAAGTTCTTCTGCGTTCTTAAGGAGTTGTTGTGCGGCAGGCACAAAGGGGCGTCTTGATTTCAGCCGCTGCTTTATAGGTGGTGGTCGCTTGAATGTTGCATGGAGGAGATGGTCCGGGTCCAAAGCGCGGCAAACGAGAGAAATCGTGGCTCTTTTACGGCGTAGCTCAGCGGGTTGGATGCCTGCTAGGATGGGTAGGCAGTCCGTTGGAGTGGGACGCAGGCATCCAGTCACAATACGCAGTGCGTCGTTGATGGCGGTATCAATCTGGTGAGTGTGAGAACTACAACACCAGACCGGCGCGCAGTACTCAGCGGTGGAATGAACAAGGGCTAGGGTAGCTGTACGAAGAGTTTTAGCACCAGCTCCCCAGCCGGAACCCGCCAATCGCCTCAAAAGTGCGACGCGTGTAGATAGTTTTTTGCGCAGTGAATTCAAGTGCCGGCGGTACGTGAGTGACCTGTCCAGGGTTATGCCGAGGTATGTAGGTTCGGCACAGTAGGGCAGGCGTTCCCCATCAATCTTGATGTTTATCTCACGCTGTGCCTCCCGGTTGTTAAGGTGGAAGGCCGCCGACACTGTCATTGACTTGCTGAGCTGTAGCTTCCATTTCTGGAGGTATGCTGATAGTGTTTGCATGTCTTGGCTGAGGTTCCTCTCCACTGACTGCCAGTTTCCTGCTGAGTGCAGGAGTGCCAGGTCGTCTGCGTAAGCATATTTCCTGGAGATGGTGGGGGGCAAGTCGTGGGTGTGTATATTGAACAGGAGAGGAGCCAAGACCGAGCCCTGTGGGACGCCGTTTTTAAGCCGGCGTAGTCTGCTTCGACGACCGCTACCGGTTGTGAGGGTAAAACTGTGGTTTTGCACAAGTTCCATCATCATATGGACCATGTGTCTGTCAGGGAGCAGACGGAGTAACTTGCAGGTAAGGCCGCTATGCCATACGGTATCATAGGCAGCCGTGAGATCAACAAACACGCCGCCAGCCTTCTTCTTAGCCGAGAAGCTGTCCTCAATGTCTTGGGTCATAAGTGTGACCTGATCTACGGTTGATCGTTCGTGTCGGAAACCAGCTTGTTCACGGGGGAGCTGCGGATCTATTATTGGTTCGACACGGGCGTAGATGAGTCTCTCGAGGATCTTGAAGGGGATGCAGAGCAGTGAGATTGGACGGTAACTCTTCGGGTCCCCTGGGGGCTTCTTCGGCTTAGGAACTGCAACCACAAGGGCTCTTCTCCAGGGCTCAAGGCCACAAGGGCTCAAGGGCTATTCTGGGAATTTTCAGGTGGCGCAAACAGCAGGAAAGGAAGTCTTTTAACCAATGCCAATGCAAAGTGGTGCAATTGATCAACAAAGCTAACTTTATGTGAAAATAAAGCGTCGTTTTGTCATATCCGATAGATTAAAACACAAAGCTTACAATTTCACTGCAATCATTTCAGATGTCCAACGTGTAGAAATCCCATTACTTTGCCTGGCAACGGAGTAGATGGAATATCTCGAAATTTCACTTTGGAAAACGTCATTGAAAGATTGGGAAAGGTGAGGTTTGCATAAAGATTTTACATAAGAAGTTTTCTTTTGGTTTTGGGCTGACAGTTTGCACGTGAAAAGTTGTAGAACAACGAGCACGAAGATCTAATACGCTTTGCAATTGTAAGACATAAGACAAACTCCTGTATCGTATGTGAAGTAAAAACCAAATATAATGAAATGTGTTAACTTCGACTTCACAAATCTGTGTTCAAATAATAATTGCATTTAATTTTAAATGTCACCATACTCGTTATCTACAGTTTTGAAGGTTCACTTTTGGTTCGAGATCTGAGTAACCCATAGAGTTTAAATCAATAAAAATTCTAGGATATATCTCGCACGTTACTTGACCAAGCACTTCCAATTGAAATCCAATACATTTTTGCTTTACTTGCTTTTGACAAATCGCGTTATTTTCCTGCTTTTGATGTCAACAGTATTGGCGCCGACTTGACCGAAAGTCAAAAGTTGATGATTGATATAGTCAATCATTAACCATGTAAGCTTGGCTGCTGCGCCTGGATGTAACAACGTGATCTGTGGCGGCCTCAAACGCAAGAAGAAGAACCATGTAAGCTGAAAACCATGTAGCCTACTTCGCTAATGGTGGTTGGCAAAAACTCTCAGTTTTCAACGTCGTTTGGTTAATTTAACAGAAACATAACAAGAACTTTTATAACTTTGACTGCACAACTCATGTTCAAGTAGAAGCGGATCCAATAAGTAATTTTATGGTGTGGGGGGAATTCAACAAAACACAAAAATGTGTGAGTGTCTAACAACATCAATTTACCTTATTTTCTGCGAATAAAGTTGATTTTTTTACATTTTATGGTGGGTGTAGCGGACGTGGCGTGTTACATATTGAAACGCTCACTCATACACAGCAGTCGTCACGACTACAACATCCTTGGGAACAATGGCGGCTAGGAGTGACCAGGACACAGCAGTCGTCCGTGCTACACGTATTGATTTATTCTAAATCCAAGTGTGGAGGCGAAGATATAACACAGCAAGCATGATGTCAAGTATAACTAAAACCAGAGGATTAAAGAGAAAACACCAGAACTAAAAATTAGTAGCACCGTAACCAAAAATAAACGAACCCAACAACGCTCTATACTGTCATATACGCTCTATACTGTCATTACTGAGGTGAGATAATAATGTTATGGTTTTATTTATTGTCCCTCTACAACAGCTATGGTCTTTTAGCGACAGGGCTCGTTTTTAATTTCTATCAGGTTTACGATGTTATCACATTATTACCCGACTCATTCTCACTGCGCTATGCAGGATAGAACACAATCGGTACCGTTTTTAAAGTCTTCGGTTTGACCCGACCTGGAATCGATCTCAGACCTACCAGCACCAGAGCCGAAGGCGAAACCACTCGGCCACTGAGCTGGTTACTGAGGTGAGAGTCACATGTCTTGGTTGCAGCTACAAAGGAATTCTAGTTTTGATTAAAAATGCACTGCTTGGAGCGTTGCAATCACCATACACAAATGCACAATGTAACAAAACCGCAAAACTACGTTTGTATAAGGTAATTGCCAGGATCCGAATGAAATGAATGATCAGAATGTGACTAGGCACTCTTGGATATCCAGTGCGTTGAATTCCATTGCGAGACGCGAGGACTGCTCTGTAAGCCTTCGGGTTACACAAATCACATAGATTCCTGAATCCTGAAGCGAAGCAAGAGTGAGTGACGCCAGAGAAAGCTCTCAAGAGGTACAGTGAGCGATTGCTCCAACTTCCTTCTCCACCTCCCTGGATCCGCCAATGTGTTCAAGAAACACTTCTACGATTATTTTCAAATATACAAAAAAAAAATCGTCACCACTAGCATAGACAAGGGAGACCAGCAGAGGTGGGAGAAAAGCGCCATTTTTTGGTAGCGATTGCATGGCTACATTTTTGTCGGTGTAGCGGCTGCAGTAGCGATGCTACTGTTTTCCAATGTAACGAAGAGATGCTATACTTATTTCAGTCGCATTTCTGCTACCCGCTACTAATTTAAAGTGTACAAAAAAGAACTACAACCTCTGGAGACCAGGGAGATTTTTGAAATTGGGCCAGGGATTTGTTAGACTCAGAATCTTTTGAAAGGTTCTAGATCTAAGTTTTTCAATTGATGTCAACTTTTCTAGAAAAAAGTTTCTAACTGTTTGGAAATTTTTGGTTCTTGTATGCATGTATAGCTCTTTCCACACAATCATCCATTTTTCCCTGTACTGATTTTTTTTAAAGGTGGCTTGGATATTTCCCTGATATCCAACTTAATTTTTTCTCACACATAGATTTTTTAAAAAATCAAACTATAGTTATTACTATCTGAATTCTTAACAGCCTGTTTCACCTCAAACGGATCATCCGTTTTCCGTTGATGATCCGTTTGAGGTGAAACAGGCTGTTAAGAATTCAGATAGTAATAACTATATTTTGATTTAATTCGCTCTGCTTTGCTTTTTTGCTTAGCATTGAGCACTTTTTGTAGTATTAATAGTTTTCATTGTTTAATTTTTTTTAGATATTCGTTTTATATAAATTTAATTAAGCAAAATGGATTCTCCCTAACTACCAGCGCAATCTTGGCAACCCATTTTTAAAGTTGTTGACTAAGAAACTTCTGCAATATTTGAATGAAAACGAATCCACTACACAAAGCTTGCTTAAGGTGCGTCGTTTATTTTCAGGTGGAAGTCACTTCACAAGCTGTTGATAAAAAAGTTCTAACTCCTTCAGAAATCAAACAATTACGAGGTAAGCAACACCAACAATTGTTATGGAATGCTGCGTAAATGGAATACAAGAACACTTTATTGTGAACGCTGTAGTTGTAGAAATTACTCTGCTCTCACTTCAGTACCCACTCCAGGTGATGAAAAGTTCCAGATAACACAAACGTATTACAATGTAAGCATTGTAGCCTATATACTCAACACATGTTCTGCATAGCAAATAGTTCTTAAACTGAAGTTTGTCGACTAAAAGCATTTCAAAAAAATTTGGTTTTGCATTAATTTACGTGACGCCAATGGAAAGTTAAAATATTTTTATTGATTTCAAAGCCAAAGGCCATGAAAACTCTCCGATTTATTAGTGATATTGTACGCTGTTATGCTTGCTCCATTGTGAGACAAGATATGGAATGTGTATTAACTTGATGAATGTTGTATTGTGTTATTTTGTTGCCCGGGCAGGTGATTTTTGCTTGGAAACTAAATTGATGATTAGTAGATAAGAATTGGTGTCTGAATTGCATTTTGATGCCAGCAAACATCGTGTACTCAATAGCGTACCACAAAGGTTTGATGAAAATCATTTTGGCTATATGTCATAAAAAGTCATTTGTCATAAAAGAGTCTATACCAGAGGCGTGCAACATACGGCCCGCGGGCCAGAGCACGGCCCGCGGTACCCATTTACGTGGCCCGCACATTCTTCATCAAGTAGCCCATTATTTTTAAATACTTTTCACTGTTAGATCGGAAGATGTTGTTATTTGTAACGTCATCATTAGCATTATTGACTTTTAGCATTATTACATCATTAGCATTATTTTTGCGTCATTAGTAAGCGTTGTAGAAAACCGCCTTGTTCTTCTTGCAATCATTCAGTGACATAAATCTTACTTTATGGTGCAGTGTGGTGAATATATTGATATTTATTCTACAAAAAGCTTAGCATAGTAAAAATGTCTACAAGTAAGAAAAGGAAGGTTGATTATAAAAGGCGGAAGTTCAACAATGAGTGGTGTATAAATTACTTCGTTGTTCAACACAATCAAGATCAGGCCCGCAACCAGCAACTATTTTCGGGGGGGGCATTTAATTTTTATCAAAGAACTAGCATTAAAATGATGCATTGTGACATTTTTATGTTAATGTCCACGCCCATTGATAAGGGACAAGGGCATCCAGGCCGGATAGCGACTGTCAAAACAGCGACTGTCATAATGGCGACTTCATAATAGCGACGTAATGAAGTGAGCGACATTCCAAACAGCGATTGTATAAATGCCGACTGCATTAAAACAGCGACTGTTATGATAGCGACTACGCAGTGTTTGCCTATTTGTGCGTGCATACGTGTGTAGAGAGGTGTGGGGGATGGAAGGTATGTGTGGAGGGGGTGAAAGAGTGCATGTGCGCGTAAGCCTTGGATTTAATAAAAGAAGTGAGGTCGCTGTTGTGGCAGTCGCTGTTTTTGATGAATCGCTGTCGTGTAGTCGCTCTATTGACAGTCGCTGTTTTAAATGAATCGCTGTCGTGTGGTCGCTCTATTGACAGTCGCTGTTCTGACAGTCGCTATTTGGAACCCGAGCCGGGACAAGAGAGTGTGGCACTACCATGTTACGGTTCAGTGGTCATAACTTATGTCAATCACGTTTTTGTTTAGTACAGCATTAAAGGAAACTAGCCATTGTAACCTTTTCTCATTTAGCTATGACTACCCAAGGAAGAAAATTACGATAATACAAATATTTACAAATGCCTAAGCCCAACTGAGTAGCTTATTCATCACGCTGTCGTAGCTGCTTTTGATCTCGAATTATTTAGTTGTTTTTAAACGCTTTTTATGGTGATGATGGATGCTGACATTATGTATACGCTAACGAAACAGATAATGAGGATGCCAGCCTAATTTATCGAACAAAATCGTTAGCATGGCTTCCAACCAGCGTAGCCTACTTTCGGTTTCGATAGTCTACACTCTACAGAAGGGTTTCCCAAACTTTTTTGGGCCACGGACCACTATTTGTGAATCTGTTTATTCGCGGACCCCCAATTCCAATACAATGGTAAAAATGAATAAAACCGAATTTTGTTTATTTAAAAAACTGACAACATCAATGGGATTGCTTCTTATTGCATAAGTCATCAATTCTGGGAGTTATTTGTGAAAGGCAAACTCTTAAGTCAGGGTCCACGGAAAGTCTGGATCTGCATTTTGTTTTCATGTTGGTAAGAGCTGAAAATGCTGTCTCACACATGTAGGTCGTGGCAAAAGGCAATAAAATTTTAGTTTCCTTTTGCGATAGCAATGGATATTCCTCCACAACACTCAACCAGAAAGATGTAATAGCTGTTTCTGTTTGATTGAAACTAAGCATTAAAGTTCGATCAGATGATAATTCGGCTAATTCTTCTTCCTCGCGTCCTGACAGATCAGTCTTTGTTAGCCTACAAAGAAAGGGTTTAAAATCCAGTCGAAATTCTCATATGTCTCTTTTAAAAAGTACTTCTTGAAATGTGCAGAAAGCAATTCCAAATGTTGTGTAACGTCAGAGAAAATCAACTCTGTATTAATTAAGAACTGCGGCAATTATCTTTGACTGGGTAGGCTACGTACTGTACAACGCATATGTGTGACTCTTTAATTTCTTGTCATATCGCCACGGACCACCAGTGCAGTCGTCGCGGACCACCAATGGTCCGCGGACCACAGTTTGGGAAACCCTGCTCTACAGTATGGCTGTACGACTGTACGTGTACGACGCACGTCTATTCATAATACATTTCATACTGCATAGAACGCTTAAAATTTTTTCAAAAAATTTCGGGGGGGGCAAATGCCCCCAATGCCCCCCCCTGGTTGCGCGCTTGATCAAGATGTTGTTTGCCTGATTTGTCAAAACACTATAGCAGTAATGAAAGAGTACAGTATCAAGCGAGACTACTGTGCAAAACACTCTGCTAATTATTATAGCATGATAGCATTGCATTATGAGAACAGTTCTTTTCAAAAATGAAGCTGTTCAAGACAAAATGCAGGAATCAGCTTACAGATGAGCACTTGTCAAGTCAACTTCGAGTTGCCACTTCCTCCGTCAAAGCTGACACTGGCAAGATCTCTGGACAGAGAAGATATTAGACATCTCACTCAATGTGTAACTTGATTGTGTGTACTTTTCCATTAAATAATTTTTTCATATAAAGTCATGTGTTATTCGATGGACTGGCCCTCAGCATCATTATAATTGTACGTTGTGGCCCATTGCGATAAACAGTTGCACGCCGCTGGTCTATACTATAAAAGGAACAAAATTTAAAATGATTCTAAAAAGTGTGGATAATGTAAAATTAATAAGCTTCAGTGGCAAAATTGTTTCCTTTTGCATTAATTTGCGCATAAAACATTAAGGAATCTGATTGGAAATTTTTCAGACTAGGCTACAATGAATTGTAAGTTATCCAACTCAAATCGAGCTAAACAGCGCGACATTAATAGGCTACTTTTCCTTTTGCCTTGTATATGTAAATAGTCATTTTTTATCATCGCTATTGTGATAACGAAACATCGGTGAGGCATAATTGGCATAAAAATGTGAGCAATAATTTTGCAAGTTAAATGAGAGACAGTCATGCGAATTATCAAAAGACTTGTTAATGTTATGTCTTCAAAAATAAGCAAGCCCACACACCACATCAACTTAGTGTTAACGTGTGTTTTTAACTTCAGTGCGTCATAATATCATAAAACTTTGATCATTGCGTCACAGAGCAACCAACTTTGAAGACCACTAGTGCACATTAAACATTGCAAAAGTCATTGGTACCCGACACAAGATGGCGTACGAGATTCGAATTAACCTAACTTTCACCACCTGCCGCAGCTAACCAAACCGGAACCTTCTGGCAGAACATGAGTTCAGGATAATTGTGTATTGAGTGAAAACAATATGGAGATGTCCCGATACCAGGATTTAATTGATTAAATCTTTATCCTCGGACTTGAAAAGCTTAATCCTAGCAGTTTCACATACTTGTAGAGGCTTTGAACCAGTGATGCAAAGAATGACAGAGTGAAGTTTTCTATTATTAAAGTGTTGATAACAGGAAACTATTTTATCCACTAGGTGTCGCTGCATGGAGAGCATTGCTTAGAATGCGTTGCTCAAGCGCACACCCTGAGAGTCGTACCAGCGCCATTTGATCTTGAAGCTTCTTCGTTCACGAAGTCACGCGCTTACCAATTTAGCTAGCGGGGAGGACAAATTGCGATTTCGTAATTCAACTGAATACAAGTTTGAAATGTAATTCAAACTTTGCTTTTATTCAAGTGCAAAAACCGAATCTCTGATAGTTGCTATGACTTTATTTTTTTCATTTTATGATTTTTGACAGATTTCGCAGTGAGCTATCACCAACAAAACAACTTTCATGAAGCGGTGAAAAACCTGGAAATAATCATCAACCGTGTCGAAGGATGGAACAAGTTACAACCAAGCATCGACCTAGCTGAATATTTGTTGAGTTTGCGAAGCATTCTAGGAGTGGAAAATGTTAGTGTGAAAATTGTTTGTGATAAAATTGCATCCATTGTTGATGAAAATCAATCGTCACGCTTGATCGATCAAGTACGTGACGTTTGTGATGAGAACATTATGAAATTAATTTTAAACTTGGCGAATGTGGGAGAATGCGATTACGCAATCTCATTGGCTCGTTGTAGATTTCAATTTATTAAGAATCACTACGACGGGGAAAGCAGGTTAGATAAGCTTCAAAATGTTGGTTGGTTGATGACGCAAATATGTTTAGCATTATCAAAACAAAACAAACAAGAACAAATCAAAGAACAATATTCATTTATCAGGGAAAGTGTTGATTGTATGCAAAGTATAGATAACGCAGATCTAAAAGTTAAATGCAAACAAATTACTTGTTTTTTATGTGACTTTGGTTTCTGCTGCACGGAAGCAGCTGATTATTACAAATCAATCGCAATATACACATCTGCAATTACATTAATAAAGACAACTTCCTATGTTGAAGCAAATCAATATATGATATTTGGATTGTGCCACAATAATATGGGATCTTCGTTTGAAAAAACTAACCAACTCGTTGAAGCAAAAGCCGCCTACATAAAGGCCATTGAAATCTACAACACAGCAAGTGATTGGCCGAGTGAGGAAATTAAATTAATAAGTATTTCTAATTCTGTAAAAGGTTTGGAGAATCTTGAACAAAATTTTTTGCACAATCAATTTTGATTTTTTTTTGTCATTTTTGAACGCAGCGCCCCACAAAACCTACAACACAAAACATCGAAATAACAAAACTCAAAACTTGGAGAACTCGATATGGTAAAATTCTTGCATTGCATCAGATTTTATGGCAATGTTTGCTTTAATTCTCACATTTATTTCCTTGTTATTATTATCGCTTTGTTTATGGTTTCAAAACATAAAGAAGGCCCATAAACTCTAACGCATTGTTCGGTGGCAGATATTATTTTGACTATGACTTGCTTGTATTGTATCAAACATCTACTGTGTATTAAAACTTTGATCAAATGAAACTTTTTGCTTGTGATAATTACAGAGGTTTCGCTATCATCGATTCTTGCTTACAATCTTTTGTATCTTTAAGCGTGTGAATAAAAACTTCTAAATAATATTGTAGACGTTGCAATAGATTGAGTTTCGCTTTTAGCAGCATGATTGTTGCTTACTTCATAAATGTAGATATTAACGACCTGTGTTAGCCTGACGTTGCAAGTTCACTCTGGTGGTAGTGGTTTGCACTAGCCTTCGGAACACAGTTTCCTAGTCATGTGCTATGATGATTCATAGTAGCAATTATTTTAGATTTT